>NC_143401.1:54440738-55073430 GCF_052110815.1 Crocodylus siamensis | reverse complement strand
TCTCAAGATTTTTGCCTTTTTGGTTTTGCTGTCACTAAGCTTTTGGAGGAAATTTAACATTAGCATTAGGAATCTAGGGAGCACGAGTATAGACGACACCAGTAATCATGTCTTACCTGCTTGGTCAGTTAGCTCTTCTCCAAGGAAAATTAGGCAAATGTGGTGGTAAACACATTAACACTTCCCTTTATAATAGAGGCTTCCAGTACAATAACGGGGTAGTACATTTCCACCGAAGTCCAATGCAGATGCAGCACTTACACAGTAGCTCACATTCCTACTGCTTGTGACTGCCTGCTATATTTGCCTTGTCATATGGAAATTCTGATCATACATTCTCTCCTTCCCATGCAAGATGCAATGTGCTTCTAAAATCAACTTTCCTGAAACCTTGTCAGTAACTAACATTTGAACGTTTTAGGCCTGAGTGAAGCTTTTAACATGAACAGGGCATTTCTGGTTCCTCACTTTCTTGAGGTATATTCTGTAATTACTGTCGTCAGAAAGGAAGTCAGGATGCAGACACTTGACAACGATTAGTTATGAGCCCCACTTGACATATTCCCTTTGCTGCGGAGGACTCCTAGACTCCTGCAAGTTCTTTGGTGTGGCCTGGTTCTGTCACAGCAGCAGTCTTTTTTTTTAAATTTTGATGGACTTTTTGTGACAGAAGTATTTTTAATAGTTCTTATATTTTTGCTCAACTTGGTGACTGTTTTAAATGAACACCATCCTTGGGCAGTTGTAGGGGCGGATCCAGGAGAGGGGTAATACTGCAGACACAACCCCCTTCTGCTGCCACTGTCCCTGATTGCCGTGGTGCAGGGAGAGTCCCATACCTGCTCCTGCCTCATTCCAGCTATGGGCTCTGACTGCACAGGGTGCCAGGTTCAGCAGAGGACAGTGGTGAAGGGCAGGGTTCATCTTTCTGCACCTGCTGCTCCCCCACTGGTGAGGAGCAAGTGCTGGAAGGAAGAATATCCTCTCCACTGCTGCAGTTCTTTCCAGCTGACACAGGCATGGGGGAGCCCCACAACTTCTCCTGCTGCATTCCTGCCATCAGCTGCTGGGAGCAGCTGTCTAAAGAGCCAGGCTTGGCTTTGGGACAGCAGCATGGGTGTGTAGGTCCCTCCATTCATTGCCTCCTTCCTCCCAGCCAGCAAGGGCACTACAGAGGAGGGAAGGACCAGGCACAGAGCAGGCACTGGCAGAAGGAACATGTACCTGTTACTGCTGTTCCTGGCTGAGGCTGGCTCCCTGCAGTGTGTGGCTGGAGCAGGGCTTCATAGATTTCGTAGACATTAGGGCTGGAAGGGACCTCGAAAGATCATCAAGTCCAGCCCCCCACCCGAAGGGTAGGAATTCAGCTGGGGTCATAGGATCCCAGCAAGATAAGCATCCAATTTACTCTTAAAGGTGTTCAGTGTAGGTGCTTGAACCACCTCTGATGGCAGGCTGTTCCAGACCTTGGGGGCTCGGACAGTAAAGAAATTTTTCCTTATGTCCAGCCTGAAACGGTCTTGTAGGAGTTTAGGACTGTTTGACCTCATTATCCCTTGGGGCGCTCTGGTGAACAAATGCTCCCCCAGATACTGGTGATCACCCTGATAAACTTACAGGTGGCTATCAGATCACCTCTGAGCCTGCGCTTTTCCAAGCTAAAGAGCCCCATGGCTCTCAGCCTGTCATCGTAAGGTCTGTTTTCCTGACCTCTGATCATGCGCGTGGCTCTCCTCTGGACTCTCTCAAGCTTCTCCACATTCTTTTTGAATTGTGGAGCCCAAAACTGGATGCAGTACTCCAGCTGCGGCCTCACCAAGGCCGAGTACAAGGGGAGAATGACGTCCCGGGTTTTGCTTGAGAAGCATCTATGGATGCAAGCCAGCGTTTTGGTCGCTTTACTAGCCGCAGCTCGCACCGCAGGCTCATGTTCATCTTCTGATCAACAATGACCCCCAAGTCTCTTTCTTCCATAGTGCTAGCCAGCGTAGCACCGCCGAGCCTATAAGGATGCTGCAGGTTTTTCCTTCCAAGGTGGAGAACACCATCAGGTTCTCGTCCACCCGTTTGCTGAGCCTGTTCAAGTCAGCCTGGATCACCCGCCTGTCTTCTGGTGTGGATGCTTTGCCCCAAAGTTTGGTGTCATTGGCGAACTTGGCCAGTCCACTTCTGACTCCAGTGTCCACATCATTAATGAAGATGTTGAACAATATGGATCCAAGGACAGAGCCTTGGGGGACCCCACTGGTCACAGGACACCATGAGTGACTGCCATCAATTACAACCCTCTGGGTCTGACCACGGAGCCAATTTCCCAGCCAGCGGATCATGGTGGACCCAAGGCCACAATCGGCCAGTTTCACCAAGAGGTGATCATGGGATACCAGATTGAAGGCTTTTTTGAAGTCAAGATATATGACATCAATCTTTTCTCCCTTGTCCGGGTGATAGGTCACCTGGTCATTGAAGGAAATGAGATTGGTCAAGCAAGACCTACCCACAACAAACCCGTGCTGGCTATCCCTTAGTATGTTGGCATCGGCCAGTCCATTAAGGATGGCCTCTTTAATAAACTTTTCTAAGATCTTCCCCGGGATAGATGGACCTATAGTTAGCTGGATCCATTTTCCTCCCTTTCTTGAAGATAGGCACCACATTGGCCTTCTTCCAGTCTTCGGGAACTACACCAAAGCGCCAGGAGTTTTCAAAGATCCCTGCCAAAGGCTGGGCTATGATGCTCGCCAGCTCCTTGAGTACCTTGGGGTGTAGATTGTCAGGGCCGGCTGACTTGAAGGTATCCACCTTCTCAAAGTGTTCCTTCATGGGGTCAGCATTAATGGAGGGCAGGGGATCTCCCTCACCCGGACCACCCTGTTGGCTTTTTCCTGGGTATCAGTTGCCCCATCTGGTTCAGCAGGGGTCCAATGTTACCCTTGCTTCTCCTCCAGCTCCCCATGTATCTGAAAAAGGACTTCTTATTGTCCTTGATGCTTGAAGCTGGTTGGAGTTCAGTTGCAGCCTTGGCTTTCCTGGTTTGCTCCCTGCAGGACTGGACCAGTGCAGAATATTCCTCCTTGGAAATGAATCCCATCCTTTGTAGGCCTTTCTTTTTAGCCTCAGGAGATCTGCAAGATCCCTGGAGAGCCGGGGGGCAGCTGTGCCCTCTTGCTGCCTTTCCTCCGAGATGGAATAGCATTAGCTTGTGCGTTGAAGATCGGTCCCTTGAGGAGCAACCACTCTTCCTGAACTGCTCTACCCCTTCGAGCCTCACTGACAAGCCTCCTGAGCTTGTCAGAGTCAGCTTTCCTGAAGTCAAGGACTTCCGTGTTGCCGACCGACTTGCCAGCTTTATGGCGGATGGTGAAGGTGATCAGCTTGTGGTCACTGTCACCCAGTTTCCCATCGATCACTAGGCTGCCGATTAGGTCATCCCCGGTAGCCGGTACCAGGTCAAGCAGCGCTTTACCTGTCATTGGCTCATAGACTTCTTGAGTCAGGTAGAGGTCACCCACGCACAATAGGAAGCTTTGCTTAAAAGGCTCTGGGTCCCTTGTGCCTCCCCCACACCCCATGCTTGCAGCAACCAGGGACAGTGGCAGCAGCAAGGGATACTTGGTGGCTGTGGGAACAGGGAACAGACAGTGGAAGAAAGAACCTTCACCCCACTGCTGCTGTCCTTGGCCAATCCCAGCTCCCTGCACAGCTGCTCCCTGCAACCCCTCGCAGCAGCAGGGAAGGAGTAGTTCTAGACTACCATTCATGTCTGGGTCAGCTGGGGATAGCGGTGGCAGTGAAACAGATCTCCCCTTTCTAATGGCAGTGCTTGGCCTAGCTCCCTGGTGTCTCCTGCCAGCTTCAGAGCTCCAGCTGCTCCCTGCCCCCATCCCACCATGGTCTGAGATGTAGGGTTCTGTACCCTTTCTAAGATGTTTCTAGACCCACTCCTGGACAGATGCTACTAGATGTGTCTGCCTTTGTTGTTAAGTCATATAAAGTCAAGAGAAGACCTAATCAGAGCATGTTGAGGATTTCCTTTCATCAGCAATATCATGGGGGGGTGGAGGGAGAGGAGCAAGGCAAATTACAGTACTGCAGACCCAGATGTGATCCCATTTTAGATCTGAAGAAAAATGTTTTTCACTTTACATACTTTTCTGTATTTTCTTTTAGTTGTTTAGAATTGGCATCTTTGCAGTGAATTATATCTGCTTATCAGAATCTGCAAAAATAAATGAGCACAAATGCAGTTTATAGAGTACTTACACACTAAATGTGGGTATGTGCTCATGTTCATATCAGGACCTAAGCTCCTGCAATAGACAATGGCTGATTTGTGAAATAAACTAGCAAACACTAAACCTGAGATGACTTCAGATTCATGCACCATTTTATATATATATATATATATATATATATATATATATATAAAAAATAATTTTTTTTTTTTACATAATCAAAGGTAGCCTCAAGGCTATATTGGAAATGGCCCCAGTGACTTGGTTAGTTAAGTCTCTGCCACTCCAGCCCTTACCTTTTCAAAGTATTTGAGGGTTTTTTTGGCTGGGTATGGGTTATGATCTGTGTGAATTGTCAGTCATAGTCAGATGCACACAAACACATTTATATTTGCTTGCATATGCCACTACTTTAATCACTGCCCCAGGTCTAGACTAGTAGGGGGCAGCTATCGGAGGAGACAATCATGCAGAACACATCAAAGCTACAAGTGATTAAACTGTTTTGCATTTTCTCTGCAAGCTGAAAACACAAGAATTTTGGAAGTCTGGGTGAAACTCTCAGTCTTTCCTAAGGGTACAGCAGCACTTTGCAACAAGATAGTGCTGTTTGGACCCAAAGGGAAGCACCCTTGTTAAACAATCAAGTGTCCAGCCACGGATTAGCTATTTTGAAATGAAAACTTACCTCTAGACCAGCCATGGGGAAGCATTCGGATTTGGAGGTACATGTTGGGCACCAAGTGGAAGACAGCCTAATGAATGCCAGAAAACGTGTCAAGCCATATTGAACCAAATTCTAATCTTTGTTATACCAGTTTAGAGCTGGTGCCTCTTTGATTACTCATATTATGAATCTCAACATGATTGCAGAGTGAGGCCAACTGGGTTGAAGCACAAAGCAACAAATACAGTCAGTAAGCTGTATCCTGAGATGGAGTAAGGACTGTTGCTGATCTGTCACTGGGCACAGTGTACCCGTAGTGCTTAAGTTAAGCAGGACCTTGGGATGCTACCACAGTACTAATAATAAATCTGAATAGTGGGGGGGGAAGAATTTCTCCCTGATGATCCATTAATCCTATTCAGCCCTACCCCTAACAGGGCAGCTGGCTCATTTTGACTGTTCCCTCTTTATACAGTTCCTCACTTTGCCTTTGCTTTAAAGCGAAGGTATCATGGAAGATGTGCTCCAGGATAAAACTTCAAAGTTTCATACTTTCATTGTAAATGCATCTTGTTGCTGGTTACTGACAAAGTTTGTGCTGATAAACAAGGTGGTTGAAGCTGGGTTAGTAACAATGGCTACCATCTCCCCTGTGTCAGAAGCTTAGGTTACCATGTGATAATCAGTCAGGACACTATTTGTGCAGTGCAGACCTCCTTAATGTGCCTGTGGAGTAGACGTTGCTGGCGGGACCTTCTTCCTTGTATTCCCAATAGGTACTGCAAGACATCCCTAAGTGAGTTGCCTCAACATGCTGCTGCTCTGCTCTGTATTCATGTCTTCAGGGTATTCGTTCTCTCGTCTGAGATATTAGGGAATAGATGCCCTTTGTTTTACAGCAGGGGCTGATGCAAACATGATCATTCAGGCAGTCGAGTATGTGCAGATGAACAAATGTGACCTTTTTTGGAGTTGCAAAATAGCTAGTGCACAGAAGCAAACTGAACTGTTACATGTAATTCACTAGTGTGTTGGTTCCGTCAGTCAATTGCAAAATCATCGTTGTACATGTAAGGTAGACTGGCCCCTCTCTGCTCTGCTGAAGAGGTGAGTTCCTAGTGCTAGCAGGGCAGTTTGATTTTGTAAAAATAGAATTCAAAATGTTAAAAAGTTAAATTTCTTAAAAATGAACTTCCACGCACCCCCAAAGGAGAATATTACCCTCTGGTATCTTATACCATTATGTTAATGCAGCTTTGCAAAATTCTATGCACCCAAGGTGGGTGAGTGTTTTTTGTGGGGGAGGGAGGGGCCGGAGGAGGGAGAGAAGAAAAAAGGAGAGGCAGTCAGGTAAAACGTATCATATTCCTTTAACTATAAGATGCCTTTGAATTTAAGATACACCCACATTTTCTGACACTTTCATTAAGAAAAAAAAAATCAAAGATGCATTTACAAGGTTACAGTCTCTATGGTGCATATAAGAGCTTTTTATTTATTTATTTATCTTCTTTGAATTTAAGACCCAGGGGAAAATATTTATTTTTTAAAAGTGTCTTATATTCAGAAGAATATGATAGTTAATTTTCCATTACCTTCAATCATTATGGTAAAGGCCAGCAAGCAGATTTTGTGCCTAGGCTGGTAAATTTTTGTGTCCGTTTTGCAAAGCGATTTGTTCTGTGGGAATCGGGAAGTGAATTAAAGTAGAAATCAACTATACACTGATGTAAAAATGATCATGTTGGTAGCAGTGCTAATACCTGGCTCTTTTGTAGCTCTTGAAAACACTTGGAGCTTTCCTGCTTCACAAAGGAAGTCAGCAGTTATCCCTATTTCGCAGTTGGGAAAACTGGGCCATAGAGATATGATGTCATATGCCCAAGGTCACCTAAAAGGCCAGTGGCACAACCAGGAATACAGCCCTTTCTCACAATTTTCCCATCCAGCACATGTTCCATTGGGAAACACTGCCTGTAATCTGTTCTGGTTTCAGTGCTCATGTTGCATTCACAGCAAAAATAAACAAGAGGAATTAAGTTCAATGTTGTGGTTCTTTCAGTTTGAATAATCCACCATATTAATGTGACTTGGAAGGGACATTTTAAAAAAAGGAAGTATAAATCAAAATTGTTCTTTTCAGCCCAGTCCCATTGTTAGATATGCAGTAGAGTGTTCCTTCAGGATACATGGCAGAAACTCTTATTTATGTAGCTATCCACAAGCACAAAGTTCTCATGTGACAGAAAAACAATAAAACTAAAGGCTTAGCTATAATTACATAAAAATAAGACTTAAGGTCTAACTTCCTGCTGTTTGATTACAGAAGGATTCAGTCTGCAATCATACAGAATTGTACTCTGGTCCATATGTCTTCCTGTCCTGCTTGGCATGGCTGAACAGTTCTGTTTTTGCAGCCAAGCACACCAACTAGCTGAAGACTAACTCATTGATTTCCTCCAGCCAGTGATACATTTGTTTGTGTGTTTTGATTTTTTTAAAGTCATGTGCTTTTCCTGCATCAATTACATATTTTCATAGATTTAAACAGTAATTCTGTGTCATGTTCTTTAGTTGAAATAGTTGTCAAAATTAAATTTTTCATTTAAAATGTCATTGTCAAGCAACTCCAGATTGTACAGATGTGATGATAGAAATGTGAGGACCCACCAGAGCCTTGTCTACACTAGGGATTTCAATGCCAGCGATAGCACTGACAAATTCATTTGTAGCTTTCTGTGACATGGCATTTAGTGTGCCTGTCACTTAAGAGGGGAGAGGCAGTGTGAGAAGCAGCCTGCAGGTGTGGCAGGGGCCCGTTAGGAGTCAACTGACCAGAAGGGGCCTGGGCTTGAAGTATATAAGCCCAGGGCCTGAGCTGGTCAGGCAGTATAACCCTTAAAGCCACAGAAAGAGTAGCTCCTGGGCAGCAGGGCTCCTGGGTCACATCTGATCTGGGGGGAAAGCAACTCTGGAGATTTGAAGTAGGGTCTAAGGGGAGGAGGCGGTTCCAACAGACCTCGGGGTAAAGAGGCCTGGGAACACAGAATAGAGTGCTTGGGACCCAGAGGGAGAGAGCTTGAGCCTAAGAAGTGCAACTGTAAGCAGGGCCAGAGAGCCAGAAGGTCTGTAGCCCAGGAAGGGTGAGTGTCAGCAGGCCAGGGAGCCTGAAGGTCTCCTGGCCCAGGAACAGGCCAGGGCTCAGAGGTAGAGGCCAAAATCTGAGGAGGGCCACAACTGGAGACTGGCAGGGTTGGGAGGGGCCATGAATCTCAACTGGCATAGGAGCAGGGCCAGGATCCAGAGAAAGCGGCCAAAGACCAGGGGTCACAATCAGAGATTGAGGGGGCCAAGGAGCCTGTGAGCCCAGGAGGGGGGAAGGACTGGGCTAGGAGTCTATAGCCTAGGAGGCGCATGTGTCAGGAGGGCCAGGGAGCCCATAGCCCGAGGGGGGGTGTTAGGAACAAGTATTATTTGCAAGACATGGGCCTGGTGTAAAGGGAGGTTGGAGCCCTATAATGAGCACTTAATCAATGAGCAGTGACACCAGTGCTTGCGAGGAGATTTGATTTGGGAAGCCTCACTTGTCTGAAAATAGCATTTCATCAAGGCGTGGCAGGTAAAGAGAAGGGGAGATTGTCCAAAGAGAGCCAGGTTGAAAAGGGCTGAGGGGATTCCAGGGGTGTCATGGCCACCCAGGAGTTGAACCCTGTTACAGTTTCCTTCAGTTAAACATGGCTGTAGGAGTAGTATCTCATTCTAGTGTTGAGGAGGAGGATAGGGCAGCTTGGCTGCAGACTTTTTTTTTCTTTTCCCGGCACCCTGAAATAGAGCTAGAGCTGGGCATTGTTAGCTTTGTTGATGGTTGTCATCTTTTGTGGGATTAGAATAATTAAAAAGTAGGGCTTGAAGGGGACTCAGGACGTCGTCTACTTCAACCACCTGCTCAAGGGGGATCCATTCCTGTTCAAACCATCCTAGATATGAGATGGTCTAAGCTAGTCTCAAAAGCTTTGCATACAGTCTTCGTGAGTAACTATCGTTCACAACCACTGAAATGTCAAAGAAACACTCTAACTTGTCCTAGGTAATACAGGGGGAAGAAGGCATTGCTAGCGTCCTGCCATTGCAAGGAGAGGAAGTAATTGTTAAATACACTCAGGGTAGCAACAGGAGCCTCATACATGCTGTAAGTAGAATTCAGCTCTCCTTCATGTTAATGCACCTGTTAGTTTCCTAACAAACAATTAACAAACTCAAGAGTCAAAACTTTCTTGACCTCACAGACCCTGGAACAATGATACTAAAACCAAAGAGAAAATAAATGGCACCTCTCCCTAAAAGGTTTAGGGAAAGGTACAGATAGGGGACACCAGAGGAAATGATGGTGGTTTTGGATGTGCTTATCATTCTCCCTGAACCCCACCCCAAAATCAGAACACAACCAGCCATCAGGCTCCTGTTGTCCTGCCATCCAGAATTGCTTCCTCCCTGTACACATGCTGTCTGCTTCAGCATGTTGGTGATGTTCAGCCATTGAGGTCAGGGCTCTGTTTGAAGGACAGATAATTAATCCAGCAAGTAATCCTCAACTCCATTTTTGGCAGATTAATGGAGATAGCCTCTGTCACGGGGACTCTGCCTCATCATCTTTCATTTCCCAGGCAAAGTGAGTGACTTGTTATATAACATGACCTGTTCTAGATAAGACTTTTCATTTAGGGGAGCTCTCTGGACTAACAGAGATTGATTTCCTGAAGGCATCCAGGGTGCAACAGGTGATGGAAAGCAACAGAACTAGTATTCAGAGTTCAAGGCATTTAGTAAGGGAAAAACTAAAACTGACTGGACATTAGTTGATGAGTATATAAATCAGAGAACCCAGATCATGGCTTTTAACTACTGCCTCTCCCCTCCTTGTCCCCATTTCAGCATCCTGACCCACTGGGAGAAGGAAATCATAGAGAGGTAGGGCTGGAAGAGACCTCCATAGGTCATCAAGCTCAAGTTCCTGCCTGAGACAGAATTATCCCTAGCCAAACCGTCCTATACAAATCCATAATTTAACCTCTTAACAAAATTACTGTCAAGCCTGACACAACACAAAACATAACACCCTAACCTGACACAGGTAAAGCAGAGGGACCACAGCAGCCAACATCCTCTTCCCTGTAAAAGGTTGTTAATATATGCTGAAGAGATCCCAGGTAGAAGGCCATACCTGTCTCTACAGAGGAAGGCTAAAACCCCCACAGTCCATACCAGTCTGACTATGGGGTAGAATTCATTCCTGACCCCAAATATGGCAATTGGTCAGACCCTGAATAGAGAGACAAGACCCTCTAGCCAGGAACTTCCAGCTTTAAGTCCTAGCAAGAGCATTGGCACAGCCCAGTCAAAATCCCCAGCATTGGCTGCAGCCAATGAAAAGGATCAAGTTGATTCAGTGCACATTGGGGTAGTACATTTCACAACCCCATGCTATTATGTCAGGCTATTGTGCAGCCATGCAAGTGAGGGGAAGCGCTTTTTTTGTGCCCTTCCAAGGCTACACAGTTGCTGGGCACAGTCTGACTTTCACGGTATTGGGGAAAGCAACCCTGTACATGAGAATCAGAGCTTGTTGGGGTAGTCTGGCACAGACTGGTCAGGGTGGAAGGTTCATGTTACAGCAGCTGGCTCAGAGTTCTCTGCATTTGACAGCAGTCTGCTGAGAAAGATGTTTTTGCTGTGAAAATAATGAAGTTTCCCTGAAAAATATTGATTTCATGCAGCTGTGGTTATACATGCTAGAAATCAGGGCTGTGTGAGAGTGGAGCTGTATTTCACAACCCCATGCTTACCTATGGAGAAGAGACAGACACAAGTTCTTGTGAGATCTGCACGATTCTGGTTCTGATAGCCCAGGCCAGATGCTGACCATGGCTATCATGGCATGGGGATGGAGAAGAATCCTTGAATCTGGAATGTTACATTATAGCAGTCATTGTCTGGATCTAGCATTGTCAACTGTACCCAGCCCTGATTTTTGGCAAGCTGGGTCCTGGATATCAGGTTTTAGGTGAGATCTGTTTTACTCCATGCTCTTATTCGGTGTCTTCACTTGTAACAAGGTGTTGGAGGTCTGCATGCTTATTTAATATCCCTTGTTTCTAGAACCTGAGCAAAAGTTATTTTAAAAAGGAGGGGTTATTTTATCCTTGAATATGGGAATACAAACAACAGTAACATTGCCAATGGGGCTGGGGTGACTTGGAAGGCATAAAATGTGCCACAGTCCTACAGGCTAAACCAACTCCATCCTAGCCTAAGATCAGCTGTGAACTATTCTACCAGCAGAAAGCGGCCTTGAAACCCCCTTACTTAACTAAAGAAGGATCTCCCTACCTTTCAGGTAGTTTAGGGCTGCCACAGGGATTTCTGTTAAACCCATCCTCATATAATCAACACATGGGATGTGACTGGGAGAAAAACTGTTTAAACAAGTCATCCCTATATGGCTGCAATCCTAAACTGTGCCACCAGTCACGGTGAAAGTTAAAGCAGTGTTTGGCTGCTCTCACATGCATTGGGAGAATGGCCCAGCATAGAACAGCCTGTCTCCTCCACCTTTTCTCCAAGCCACAGCTGGTGATGTGGACCCTTGAATAAAAAAAACTTCAAACCAGGTTAGTTTGCTTTTGCTCCTGGGTTGACAAAATATAAATGAGTTTTGCCAAAACCAAGCCCCAGACATTCAAGCCCCTCTCTTTTAGTCATGGGTTAGATTCCGCTGATTGAAGCTGTGTATATGCAACTTTCACTAACAAATATTAGCATACTTTTTAGGCGGCAAACTCTTTATATAACATTCCCGTAATCTCTGGAAGTTATTCTAGATGGGTGAAGGAAGGTATTCTCATCATTTATATTTTTAGTGTTCACACCAGACATGCCTGTACCTCAGTGCTTTTGCATCTGTCATTTCAGAAGTTTCCAGGGTGGTAGAAGGGAGTGTCTCTGTGAAATATTTTTAGAAGTTGTAAAATAGTCCTACACTGACATCCCACAGTGGCATCCTTCTGCAATTACGATTGCTTGACAGCAATAAAAGATATGGTGGACAAGCTGTGAGAGGAAGTAGGTCTGTGCCTGTGTCTGTATTGGGAGAGCGTGTACTCCAGCACAGAAAGCAAACCTCTTATGGGGGCAAGTAGTGCTGCTCTTTGATAATCTACCTGCTGGTCTCAGGCAATAGCCAGCTATCTCATTCTGGGCCCTGGTGAAGGGGGTGGGGATAAAGATCACAGTGTCCCTTTTTCCAGCTTACTTGAAGGCACTCTTTTGAACCTGGGTCCCAATGTTCAAAAAGTAATTCCTACACTGGCCATTCCTCATTAACATCAAACATCTTGTTCCTCTTTCTTCTACACCTGACCATGCCTCCCCAACATTCATCTTGTCTTCAAGTTAATGCCTCAGTAAGGTTTTCTGTCTTAATATTGTAAAGGGACACAAGATTAGACACAAATGCGTGTGACTAACGTGCATCTTGTGGGCAGGCACTAAAGAGTAAAACCAGATGAAAGGATTCATAATCTCTCCAAGAACAGTGGCTGCCAATGATGTCAAAATGTCACTCTGTGTGATTGACAAATTTCAGGTCCAGTGATGGATGGACAGCAAAGAGATTGCACAAGGACAATCCATATGTCCTTCCCAGTTACTTGACAAACCTTTTTTAGGGGAATGTTGTCCAGAGGGAATGTTTCAAGCAACTTGTGGGGCTTTATGAAAACCTTGATTTCATTGAACCTATTCGTTTTTGAAGTTCACTCAAGCTGTAAAATACAGTTCTCTTGAAGCTGTTGCATCCCAAGGAAAGGTCAGCCAAAAACTGTGCCCCTCCATCACACAGAAATGTGTAGTTAGAAGCAATAGAGATATTTGTTTGTAGTATAAAGGTGTTGTTACGCATTACCTTTAAGCTATATTGAGAGCTCTTAATATGAGACTCCACACATTAAAGTGTGAAATGTAGTACTAAGCACCCTCTAGGCATCTTAAAGTTATGCCACTTGGGCAAGGTTTATCTTTCAGTTCTTTTACCCATCTTGTGTGACAGTAACTTGTCACTACTCCACAGAGATAAAATGACCAATTTCCAGTTCTCCAGCATCTCAGAATGCACCATCCCTTACCCCCATGTCCTGTGGTGTGTGTACAAATTTTTCACTCCCCCCTACCCACCCCCAGTCTTTACTGCCAAAGGGGTGGTACTGGCACCAAGCCGACTCCCTGTCCTGTTCCTAGGAAATGCAGCCCGTTGCAAACAAGTGCAAGCAGCCAGCCAGCCACCTATTACCTAACTAAGGAACAATACCCTGCATGTTTAAGAAACTTCATTTGGTCAAATGAAAGCTTCTGTCCCCACAGGATGTGATTGTTTAGCCTTCCTGCTGTATTTGTTAAGCTAACACAGCTGCCAAGTAGGCTGTAAAGCAGAAGAGAGGAAACTTGTCTCAATGTTACTGAGACCTTTAAACAGGATATTAGAAGGGATGGCAAGCTTTGGAAACATGACCTATTAATTTAACATACCCATTGCTGGTTGGCTTAAATTGTGCTAGCTTTTTCACACATTTAAATAACTTGGTGAAATGCCAAGACGTTAAAGTCCTCATAAATTATACCTGCTGGGAGGGCTTTCCTGTGTGATTTAAGGGCAGTCATCAAAGCAGAACATTTTTGTAGGACAACATGCTGATGGGTAGAAATGTGCTTCATGCTGAGTTACTCCTCAAAGGCTGTTTTTCCATGTTGCCAATGCAAGGGAGTGAGACCAAGTGTGAGGATTAGGTGGTGGCTACTGCCATGGCATTGTGTGGTAGGTGGCTCAGGGGGTTCTCTGACTTTTCCTCTGGTGCTGAGAACCAGCAGGCTATGTTGTAGGTTTGGCCTTCTATCAGTCTGAGGACAAACAAAATAAATGTGAATTATATAATGACTGCTTTCATTTAAAAGTGCTTTCCCAGCAAATATCTTTCAGTAATTAAAACTATAAGTCAGTATCAGTTTGGGAACTGACTAAAAAATGGTTGAGTGGGTGAAAGGGCCCAATAGGCTTTGCTGGAGAGAAAATTAAGGGTGGAGTCTGCATCTGGAAAGGGGTTTGGTATTACTATGGGGCCAGATTATTTTGGGTTTAATGGGAATGGAGCCATGTAGCATCCCAGACCTTTTTATTACGGTTTTATTTACTAGTCCAAACTGCCGTAATTAAGATTGCGCAACAGAGAAAAAGACATGCATAAAGGGTGAAGGAAAAGAGGAGCATAAGTATGAGCCTGGAAAGCACTTTACATTCACAGCTCCATAGCCCAAATTGGAGAAAGACTGTCTATACTTCTTCAGTAGTCAATGAGAGAGAGTACTACCTTAAAGTGCTTTTTGTCACTAAATAAATTGGAGTCTAAAGTGTGTGATGCTGTACTAGGTGGAAAAAGGAAACATAATTACATATAATACCAAACAGTAGTAATAATCATTACTTCTGACATTTTGTAAGTCAGAATCACTCAGCAGGAGGTTGCGATGTTAGATTCAGGCTTCTTATTTCTTTTAAGATTTCAGTTCCAATATTTCCTTAAAAAAACTAACATGGGCGAAAGCAGCAAGATATTGAAAACTGAAAAATCATAATGGGGTTGCAGTGTCTGCACGTGTGTCCAGAGGTCTTATGCTTTTTACTGATGATGCAACTGGAAGCCCCCCCTCCCCCATGGGTCGGCAAGGAATTATTTATATTAAAAACATATCCAGAGAAGCAGCAGCAAAGGAAGAAATGCCTTCTGGAGGTTATGTTGATCAACCAGCTATTATTGTGACTTCTGATGTCACCAGGAAGCAGCTAGTGGACATGTGAGAGTGTGGTCCATCTATAATTCCCTGTATGCATTTGTTTGCTGCCATAGGAAAGGTGTAAGATATATTTTGTGAACCTCAGAATTTGAGACAGACACAATGTCCATCAAAGAAGCAGCTGTTTAATGCAGATGTTTCTTGTATATGCAGAGTTATGAAAATTCATTCCCTAAACTCCATTCCTGTTATAAATCCAAATATGCAAAGCACAATATCACTTTGGGAATATAGTTCCCTTCTGCTCCCTGTTTGCTTGGATGAAACCCTCTGCAAGTTAAACAGGAAGTTAAACTCTTATGTTTAAACAGAAGACAGATAAATGTTTAGGAACTTTGTTTCATAGATTGAGTGTGGTGAGGAAAATGTATTGAAAAAGACGAAACAGAACCAAGTGAACCTTTGTCATGCCACCACAAAGTTGTATAAATGCTAGTAATAATACTTTTCTTCTTCTTTGGTATAAAGGGCTTGACTTGATTATTCATCTCAAATATCACATTGGTAGGCTGTCTCACAATCCCTGATACTAATGTCACAGGCATCCTGGTGATGGTCACCAGCAGATGTGAGCTGCCAATTGTAAAAGGGATGCTTTATTTGTACATTGAATTCTGCGAGCTTGTTCATAGTTTCATAGTTTCATAGTAGCTAGAGTCGGAAGGGACCTAGGTAGATCATCTAGTCCGACCCCCTGCCTTGGCAGGAAAGAGCACCGGGGTCAGATGACCCCGGCAAGGTGCTCATCTAACTTCCTTTTAAAAATCCCCAGGCTAGGAGCCTGCACCACTTCCCCTGGAAGCCGGTTCCAGGCCCTAGCCGCCCTGACTGTGAAGTAGCGCCTCCTAATATCTAATCTAAACTTACCCTCCGCCAGCTTGTGACCGTTATTCCTGGTCACTCCTGGCAGCGCACGGGGGAACAGGGACTCCCCCAATACCTGCTGATCCCCCCTGACCAGTTTGTAGCAGGCCACAAGGTCCCCCCTTAACCTTCTCTTGTGGAGGCTAAACAGGTTCAGGTCCCGTAGCCTCTCCTCATAAGGCCTGCCCTGCTGACCCCTGATCATACAAGTGGCCCTCCTCTGAACTCTTTCCATATCGTCCACGTCCCTCTTGAAGTGTGGCGCCCAGAACTGGATGCAGTACTTCAGCTGCGGCCTGACCAGTGCCGCATAGAGGGGTAGGATCACCTCCCTGGACCTGCTCGAGATGCATCTGTGGATGCATGACAGGGTACGGTTGGCCTTCTTGACTGCCTCCCCACACTGCCGGCCCATGTTCATCGTGGAGTCAATGACGACTCCAAGATCCTTTTCCGTCTCCGTGCTGGCAAGAGGGGAGTTCCCCAACCTGTAAGTGTGGTGCCGGTTCTTCCTCCCCATGTGCAACACCTTGCACTTATCAGTGTTAAACCCCATCCTATTCTCATCCGCCCACCGTTGCAACCTGTCAAGGTCAGCTTGTAGCCTATTGCACCCTTCTAGTGCACCCACATCCCCCCACATCTTAGTATCATCAGCAAACTTGAACAGGGTGCTTTCTACCCCGTCATCCAAGTCACTGATGAAGACGTTGAACAGTGCGGGCCCGAGGACCGAGCCCTGCGGAACCCCACTGCCCACGTCCTTCCAGGTCGAGAAGAACCCATCCACTACCACCCTCTGGGTGCGGCCCTCCAACCAGTTGGCGACCCATTTGACCGTGTGGGCATCGACACCACAGTCTCCCAGCTTTTTGATGAGGACAGGGTGAGAGACAGTGTCGAAAGCCTTCCGGAAGTCCAGAAAGACTACATCCACGGCAACCCCTGCGTCTAATGATTTGGTGACCTGATCGTAAAAGGCCACCAGGTTGGTCTGACAAGACCTGCCACTGATGAACCCATGTTGGTTGCCCCTGAGCATGCATTCCCCCGCAAGGCCCTCCTGGATGTGTGCCAGGAGAATTTTTTCAAAGAGCTTACCCGGGATTGAAGTAAGACTAACTGGCCTGTAATTTCCCGGGTCCTCTTTTTTTCCCTTTTTGAAGATAGGGACCACATTGGCCCTCTTCCAGTCCTCCGGCACCTCGCCAGAGCACCACGAGTGCTCATAGAGCCGCGCCAGGGGTCCCGCAATGACCTCGGCCAGTTCCTGTAGAACCCTAGGGTGAAGATCGTCCGGACCAGCGGACTTGAACACGTCCAGCCTCTCCAGAAGTACCCTAACTAACTCCTCGCTAACCCCTGGCCCAGGCGTGTCTCTCCCAGGGCCCGAGGGGGGCCCAGCAGGGAGGTGGCTGAACTGGTCCCTACTTAGGAAGACAGAGGCAAAGAAATTGTTAAATATGTTAGCTTTATCATCTGGCGTGATGACTAAGTTGCCCATCGTGTCCTGCAGGGGCCCCACATTACCCGGGACCCTCTTTTTACCCCCTATGTATTTGAAGAAGGACTTCTTATTGTCCTTAATCCGGGAAGCTAGTCCTATCTCCATCTCTGCCTTGGCCCTCCTGACTGCCCCCCTACATCCTTGGGCGACTGTAACATAGTCCTTCTTGGTGATGACCCCATCCCTCCATTGGGTATATGCCTCCCTTTTAGCAAGGAGACATTCCCGGATGCTCTTAGTGAGCCATGGGGGTTTATGTGCCCTCCTGCTCCCTTTGACCCTTGTTGGGATTACCTCCCTTTGGGCATGGAGGATCGTCTCCTTAAGGAGCAACCACTCACCTTCGACATCTGATTCCCTTCCCCTCTGGGTCCTCAGCGCTTCCCCAACGATCCTCCTTAGCTTGTTGAAGTCAGCCCTCCTAAAGTCTAGGGCTGTTGCCTTGCTGCAGCCCTTTGCCACCTTATGCTGGATGGTGAATTCCAGCAAGCGATGATCACTGTCTCCCAGGTGGCCCATCACCCGCAGCCCCCTCACCAGGTCATCACCCGTGGCCAGCACCAGGTCCAACAAGGCGTCTCCCCTGGTGGGGCTGTGCACCTCCTGGGTTAGATGGAGGTCCTGCACTCTGGCTAAGAACCGACGTGAGCGATCAGACTTGGCTGACTGCTCCTCCCAGCAGATGTCTGGGAAGTTCAGGTCCCCCATGATGATCACATCCTTAGCCCTCACTGCCTCTGTGAGCTGACCTAAGAATTCCTGGTCGAGCTCTTCTCCCTGGTTGGGAGGTCTATAGTAGACTCCCACTGTTAAGTCTCTCTCCCCTGGACTGCCTTTTACTCTAACCCAGAGCACCTCAGAGTGCCCCCCCTCTACCGCCTTGCTAATTAACGAGGAAGTATATTCCTCCTTGATGTAGAGTGCTACTCCTCCACCTTTCCTTCCTGTCCTGTCCCTCCTGTATAGCCTATAGCCCTTGACACTCACCGCCCAGTCATGCGATGAGTCCCACCACGTTTCTGTGATCCCTACTATGTCAGGGCTGGTGACAGCTAGGAGGAGGGCGAGTTCCTCCTGCTTCTTCCCCATACTTCGAGCATTTGTGTAGAGGCATTTGAGGCCTCCAACGGTTGTGCCCACTGACCCCCTAGTCTCAGCAATGCCCCGTCCCCCATCACTTACCTGTTTCTCCCTTTTGACCATTGGTCTGGGCTCGCTGGCTGTTGCTGGGCCTGGTAGTTCATCATCTCCTCCGCCCTCATCTTCCCCCTCCCCCGACGAGCCTAGTTTAAAGCCTGCCGAAGGAGGTTCACCAACCTGGAAGAGAACACACGCTTACCTTTAGGGGAAAGGTGGAGCCCATCCCATCCCAGCATGTCTCTCATCACGATGTGCCAGTCATGGCTGAGGAAGCCAAAGCCCGCCTCGAAGCACCATTCCTGTAGCCTCCAGTTGGTCTCCGCTATGGTGGGAACATGATGAGATTTCTCCGGGAACTTTCAAATTGCTGGCATGAGCAAATGAATACAAGGTTTTTATTTCATATGGTTCAGGAATCCAGGAGGAGCAAGACGGAAAAAAGACCTATTCAGTTTTGATTCTTAACTTTTTCAAGTATTTGGATATGCAAGGCATTCGTCTTGAATAATGCAAGGCATTCATCTTGAATAATGCCTCTAACCGAATGCTGTCCACTACCATGGTATTTCAAAACACTGATGTTACTACCTTAGTCAATGATGTGTTATGTTGGTGTCTGAAAGTTGCTGTCCTGGAAATATCACCACAAATCATTGTACTATCTCTATTGTAAGCTTATTTGTTCCATTGTTGGAGGGTATAATGGATTCTTCCATGTAGCATTGTTCACAGCCTTCACAAAGCCATCTTTAAATAAAGCAACAATGACTACAGGTAAAGGCAAATAATTTTTCTAATGTGAGAGATTATAATTATTGTAATATTCCAGTTCTGGCCGCAAACTTCTCTATCCTTTTTGGGTGCCATTATTCTAAATTTTATTTGAATCAAAATGTGTAGCTGTGATATCCAAGATTGGCAAGGAGGTCCTGGGACACAAACCTATGCTGATTATCAACCTTCAGTTCAAGACGTCCAGCACTTTTTACAAAGCATTCATGAAACTTCATTGTGGTTCAGGAGACAGAATCCTGTCATAAATGAAGCATGATTAACTCCAAAAACCCTATATACCTTTAGGTTCTATGGAATTTTATTCTTCTCTGATGCATAATCATAGCTCCTTTTAACTTCAGCAATGGTGTCAGTATATTGCCAGGTAGTAGAATTCACTGTTTTTTACCCAAAATATTTGGATTTGATTTCAAAGGAGTTGTATCTGTACTTTGTTACAATGAAGCTTTTGTTTTAACCACAACATTAGAAATTGGGGATTAGACTAGGTAAATGAAATATTTAACAACAAGGGGTTTAAGTTAGTGGCTTATAGAAGTGCTATTGACAGCACACATTCATTACTTTGAGCTAAATGGGCACAGCACCAAGCTAAGCTTCTGGGAACAAGAAGTGATCAAGTTCTAGTTCAGGCAGACTGTGCTATCTTTTCTAGATTGGTGGTAAGTGAAAACTTAATTTCTATTCCTCTGAGCTTATAACTTTATTTTAAAATAAAAAACAGATAGAATCCCCTTTAAAAAAAAATACTAATCCCCTTCAAACTCAGGAGAGCAGTGTCTAAGGACAGCTTTCACTTTTAGGCTATGGACATATTGGGGAAGACAGCAAGGAAGCTGCTCTAGACCACGTGTCTGCATCTTGCATGGGGGCAGAAACTCAAGGTGAAGAGCAGTGAGGTGGTCAAAGCAGCTGATGGACTATTTATATAATGATAACTGTGTCTGTTGCCGACTCTATGAACCACATCCAACAGCATCTATTTCAGTGCAGAGGAGCCCTGACTGAGCACATTTTGATTAATAAATTATCTAGTACAAGGTGTGTGATGGGTTCCCCTTTCACATCTCATGAAAGTCATTCACTCCAAGTTCAGTGGCTCAGCAAGTCCAGGCCATTTTGAGACTGCATCTCTGCTACAAATGTCCCTTCAGAGCAGGGCTGTTGGAGCATTCACCCAGGCGGGTTAAACTGGCTGAGAGGCAGTCCTTCATTACAGATGGAGAACAGCCAAATCTTTTTTCCTCTCCAAGTTATGCACAATGGGCTGCAAATAGCAAAATGAGTGGAAAGCAAGGAAGAAACTTCAACATCTTATAGCCTTTTTTCTGGGTGGGCTAAATCCAATATTTTTAACTGACAGAGTTTAAACTGGAAAAGTCCAAGGAAGGTATTGAATATTTTGTCTTTTACCTATAAAATCCCTCACTGTATTAATTATTAATGTTTCTTCAGAATGCAGCCTAAACCATGATCCGTTCTCCACAGTCAGACTACCAGAGGATGGAGCATTTGCTATAGTGGCACCACCTTGATATTCCTGTTCTCAGTGCTAGTTGGTCCTGTTGCTTCATCTCCCTGTTCCTGCACTCAAGTGACTAAAGGACCTCACTGATCATTTTCAGGGGTGCATTGTAGCCTTTTCAGATTGATCTGATCATGTTGCATTATCTACTGGAAAATTCCTTTTAGACTAAGAAAAACAAAATGTTACATAAACTGGATGTATTTTGGAGAGATGATGTTAATATGGTTCTTGTTACCATAAGTAGTTAAACTACATAGTTTTGTTATGCGTTTATCTTCATGAATCTGCTGTGAGGTAGGAAAAGTGCTGTGATCGTTATTTTAGACATATGGATCTGATGCACAGGAACAGTAAATGACTGAGTTCGTGTAGGAAACCTGTGTCTCAGCAGGTCATTGACCCTGAAAATGCCAAGTCCTAGGCTAGCGCACCAACCACAGGAGTTTCTGTTTCTCTCTTAGAACAGGATCTTGTGAGTTAAAATGAAGGTGTTACAAAGTTGCCATAAAGGCTGAATAGGAGGCAGAAGTCACCCTACCATTTGATGGGTCCTGTGTGCAGTATTGTGTGGCACCTCAAATCGATTGCCATAACAGCCATGAGAAGAATAGAACCATTTCACTTACTTTGGCTTGCTGTTTTTCCAGTTTGCACACTGCCCTTTTATTTCCCCCCCACCAGGACTGAATGCACCTTCCCTCCCTTCCCATCCATGTTAAGCCAGGGATCAATTTTCTGTGGTATTTCATACTTACAAAGTTTTGCTATATTTTCTTGAACAATTGCTTTTCAGTTTCTGCCTCCTGGCCCAAGCTATTTTTATCATCTCTTTTTCCTCTCTTTCTCTACATTCACATGTTTAAAAAAAATTCCTAAGCCTTGGGGTCTTTTGGAGTTTTTTATGGTTTCAACAACTTCTTTGCCACTCTACCTCTTCCCTCAGCTTTTTCCCAGCAGTTTCCTCTCACTGGGTCTGCTCTGCCTCTCATTCCCGCTCAGTCTGCCCTAAATGGTTCTTTCCAGCTCCACCACTGTTCTTTCAGGTCAGCAGATTTCTTTTTGCATTTCACAGCAGGAGGGAAAGAAATGGTGTCTCAGTAATACTAAGGATCTCCATTCCCCTGGGGAGCACAAGAAAATCCCTCTCTTTCCTGATAGGCCCATCAGTTCCTTAAATTTGCCTGCTCAGCTTGACTGAGCTAGAAAAACTCCTGCCTGTGATAGATGCCCTGCTCCCAGGCAGTGTGAGCATAGCTCTTATTACAGCTATGAGCTCTCCTGAAACCATCTGGGAATAGCAGTTATTTGTAGGCTTTGCATCTCCTAGAAGCACTGGTGGGTTTAGACCTTCTCCGGTCCAGGACTGGCACTAAGCCTGCCCTTCCAGTACATTCCTGAGTGCAAACTAGAGAAAGAGCACAAGCCCATAGCACAGTGGGGGATAATTTTTTTTATCACAAATTTAAGTCTGACACTATCTTCAAGTGTCACTTTGATCCCTGTCCCCTGTCTGTTCTGCTACTCTTCTTTCTTCTCCCTTCCCTGTACTCTTTACCCAATCTGCTGCTCTGCTTTCGGCTTCCTGCATTATCTGACAAACTGCTGCCTGCTGCCTCCTCAATCTGCTGTGTGCCACACACAGAGTCTGCCTGTGACACTTGTACTTGTGCCACACAGACTAGGGACATTACACATAAACATTAAGTGATCAGAAACTGGTTTAAGCCTGTAATAGAACAGATATTCATTGCACATAAACCAGTTTGAGAACCAACTGAAACTGGTTTGAGATAAACCTGGTTGAATGTAGTATCACGCTTAACTGATTTGGCTCAAACTGGTTTATGCAATGTTTGTCCCAGCCCCCTTGCTGGTTTAAGGTAAACCAGACTCCTTCAGCATCCTGGCATGCTCTCTGGGCTCTGCTCCACAGCAGGGCTGGCCCCTCCCTTCCGCTCCCTGGCTGGAGCTCCAGAGACTGTGGGCTGCTTCCCCTTTCCACTCACCACTCCCTGCTAAGCAGAAATTTCCCCCTCCCCTCTGCAAAGCAGAGAGGTGTCTGTGTATTAGCTAGCAGACCACATGCTGGCTATGGTCTGTACTGAATCAACAGGTAGAATCAACAAGTAGCTGGTAATGTCCCTCTGTTGTTTTCTTAATTGGGTGATAAACACTATTATCAATTCTCTGCTGAGCTCATTAGAGCTCCTGTGAAGCCTAGCCATTCCCCCTTCAGCTTTATGCTATGGAAGGAAGGGAGGGCTGCTCTGGCCCCCACCCACCAGCTTCTAGCCTGAGCCACTGTAAGCATGTGCCTGCATTTCTGGGATATCTGTCCAGTTACAAAACTGATTTAGCCTAGCCAGGATAGACTAACCTGCAAATGTTGAATCAATTTAGGCTCAGGCTTTTTGAATGTCTGTCCCTAGCCACGTTAGCCAACCTGGCATAGCAGAAGCTGGAGAGTGACGGTAAGGGTCCCTCTCCAAACTAAGATGAAGTGGGGAGTAGCTAGCCAACCATTATGCTTTTTTCTTTTAGAAATGTTTCAGTTTTGGAGAAGACATTAGGACATCTAGGTGAAAATGTTAATAGCAGATCTCATTTGTCATGGTCTCAGTGCTCAGAGCAGGGATACAGCAGAAGAAAGCTGGAACTGCCTGCTGGTATTTAAATGGTACTGGAATTGATGGTCTCAAGTGACCATGTATGTTAAGGTGAACATTCAGTGGAGGGCTGTGGGCAGAAGCTTTGAATAGTAAAGCTTCCCTTGAAGGGAAGTCCACTTTGAACATTTTGTCTGCTTTGAAATATTTGTATGAACATTCACTATCAAGTGAAGAGTCAATATCAGGCAATGATATGCTTTGTCCGGGTCATAAAAAGTTGGTGTAGTGCACTCTCAGATAACAATAACATATAGTGGAATATCTGCTCCATGCTGTATCATCCAAAGCACAGGATTATCTGAGTATATCTACTCCATTTAAAATCCACTAGAAAGGAGTCTTCATATCCATTATGTTCTCTCTCATGCCTGGGAATTACAGTACTTCAAAAATAGTCAGCAGAGGAACAGTTATTCAGCACACTAGTTAGATAAGAGCAGAACAGCTGTGGGCAGAATGGAAACAGAAACACTAGCAGCATCACCAGTGTCAGAAGGGCATGGCAGTACAGATGACATGTTGTAGGTTGGGTACCACTGGCTGCAAGGAAGAGTCAAAGGAAAAAAGTGTCTTAGGACAGGCAGCAATGACAGTAGTAGTGTTTAAGTTCAGTGAGGCACAGCCATATCAAGAGGTTGACTGCAGGAGAGGGAGCCATAGGGGGCCTCAGTCAGGCATGATTAGATTGACACAGTGGCATAAAGCAATGCTGAGAACATTGGAACAGACCTGCAATAGTGCCTGAATGCATCAGTATAAGGATGAGTCACCCAGCAATACCGTTATGTAATATGCAGAGAAACCCTGCAATCCCCCTAGGGTTTTATTGGATAGGTACTTTCTGCAGAAGTCAGAAGGAGTAAGAGGCATTCTCACATGACTGTCTAAGAAACTAGTGAACTGAGGGCAGACAGCAACATGCCAAACTGCTGTCCATGCTCCTCAGAGCTCTGTGTTGTGTGGTGCAGCTACATCCTTGGACCCCTCTCACTCAGACAGGGGCATCTGAGGCCTGTTGGTTGGGAATGGTTTCTTTTGCTTTCTACGTGCAGAGGGAAAGGAGGAGAGAGAGGAGTGAGTGAAATTGCTGTTAGAGCAGTGGAGCAGACAAACCAATTGAAACCATCAGCCTGTGTTGTAGTACGCACAGTCAGCCACATACTAAACTGCACTTAACCCAGACTGAGATGTCTTACTGGGTCAAAAAACTGACAGAGATAGAGAGAGAACAAGGGGTGAAGAAGAGATTTTATAGAGATAGAGAGAGAAAGGGGTGGAAAGAATGGGAGATTGAGTGGTAGCAAGGTGGGGGGGTGAAAGGCAAGGATGGCTATTAATTTTTTTTTCCATGAGAAGAGTGAAAAAACTGAAAATGGGAGGCTAAAGAGAGAGATTTTCCAAAAAAGCCAACACAAGGAATTTGCATTGTTTTGTGGTCTGGCATATTTTACTGAGGATCATTGATCAGGGGAGTAATGAACTGGTGGCTGAAGAGTCATTATAGAGAAAGTTTTCTAAAAGACTTTCAATGGCAAATTTACAACTGCCCCTTTCTGCTCCACAGTTGAGGTTTAGAGCCAAGCAAGTCTGTGCTCCCCAAAACGCTCCTCAGAAGGCATTGAATATTATGTAGTCACATTGGACAATATTTGAGAGAATGAGCTAAAGGAAAGCTTCTTGTGTACAGATAAGGGGGCATGCTTGGATCCCTAATTTATTCCTTTTTTTCCTCAAAGGATCACCTTATGTTTGCTCAATCTCTGGTTGAATAAGAAATAAACAGAGATTCTTAGAAGTAGGTCCAAGGGGCTCTGTTACACCCTTTGTGCTCTGGCCAAATTCAGACTAAGAACAGTTGCCCCAAACCATTTTCCACTGGAACTGAAGGTGGAGTTGACCATAGTTGCCAGCTTGCAAATCCTTGATGGTAGAGGAATATTTTGTGATTAAAATACATTAAAAGATCTTTTTTATTTTAGGAGACTGTATAAGACTGCTCCGATATATACTTCACCAGAACAATACAAAACCAAGGAAATGTCTGACATTTTAGAGCAATTAAAACCTTTGTAGTCAAATATGGCATACTTTTACACAGTGTCCTTCAAATATAGTATGACAAAATGCCTCAGAGTCAGCCATAAACTAAAGGAAAAAAATGTTGGAAGTTAAAATTAAGGGAGAGGAATTGACTGTACATCTGAGAGGAGGCCAAGGATTTTCATGGATTGGCAGTATAAGTAAAAAAGTGAACTTTCCCTACTGTACCAATGGGAGGAGAAAAGCCCAGAATGGAGAGGCAGAGTGAGTGGAGGGCATCAGTGTCGATCAAACTGGGGAGGAAGGGTGGGTTTACAGCCAGGAAGACATGTGTAAGCCACGAGAGTCACTTTGTGTTAGATTTGAAAATTATTAAGAAATCACTGAAGATGAGGAAAGCAATGACATGGAAATGGACAGGATAACTTAGTAGTCTATAGTAGGTCTTTTGTTGTTGTAATTATAAAGATTGTGTGACCCTGGTAAGAGAAGAGAAATACGAAGAGGTTTAACGTTCCCTAATCCTTGATCTAGGAACAAGTTTAAAATAATTTCAATAGCGCCAGAGAATAAATGATTCAAGGCAGAGGCAGACAATTATTTCAACTGGAGAGCCACTTAATGTGTTTTCGTGAGCTGTCGAGGGCTGCAGGGGTAGCCCTGCCCCTTGACAGGTGCTCTTCCCCCTGGTCTCTATCTTGGGACTGGAAGTCTCACCCATAACCCCTGACTTTTGTCAATGGAAGTCCCTCCCCTTGGCCCCTGGAAATGCTCCTTTTGGGAGGGGAGAATTGCTATCTTTGAATCAGAAAAAAACTACATCATATACTAAAAGTTAAACACCTACTATAACATTTTAATTTTATTTAAAAAAATGTTTTTGTCATGATTTTTGTTTGCATAATGTATATAGAGATGAAGCCATAATAATGTGTGTGGTGTGGTTTGTGAGGGGGTGTGGCTGTGTGTGTGGGGGACAATAGGGTATGTTAGGGGGATGTATATGGGGGGTTGTAGGGGAAGGGTGTGGGTTTGTGGGGTGTGAAGGAGAGCGGGAAGGTATGGGGACCCCCCCCATGGCACACAGCTCCACAGGCGGCAGCAGCAGCAGGCGAGGGTACTCGGGGTGCTCATGCCCGGCACAGACTCTGCAGCCGGTGCTGTGCGGCTCAGCTGGCACTGCACATGGGGGCGAGGAGTGCAGCCTGGCTGGCCTGCCTCTATCGTGTGGGGCTCCCTGTGTCACATGTGCAGCTCCCACAGTTGCACACCACCAGGGAAAGTCCTGCGCAATGGAGCTGGGTGTTTTCACCGCTCCCTCCCATGCAGGTCCTAGGACTCTACTGGAAGTGGAGGGGAGCCCCAGCCCCTGCTTCCTCATGGAGTCCCAGGACCTGCATGGCATGGGGTGGGGAAGGCAGCTGGCTCCATCACACAGGGCTTCCCATGGTGGCACATGGGTGGGAGCTGCATGTATACCATGTGGAGCCCTGCATGATAGAGACTGGCCAGCTGGGCTCTGCTTCTCACCCCCATTTACAGCTCTGGCCAGAGCTGGGCATGAGCACCCCAAGCGCCCCCACCTCATGCTGCTGTCAGTGGCAGGGAGTGTGTGGAGGGTCCCTATACCCCCCATCCTTTCTCACGCCCACACCCTGCCCCCCTGAGCTCCACAGTCTCACCTCCCCTAGGTATGGGCTCTAAGCTGCTGTCAGCCCCAGCCACATACTCTGTGCTCCTGCCCAGCTGCATCTTCCTTCCCCTCCCCCGCCACCTCCCCCCCTGCCCTACCGCTTCTCTACCTGGTGCCTGGAGCGAGTGGGACACCAGGGAAGCTGAGCAGGTCTCCTGGCAGCTGCAGCAGTGGCAAAAGCAGCCCAGCCTGGAAGCTGCATCCTGGCTGGGGTAGGCCCTTCCATGAACGGGGTAGGAGCAAGGCACAATTGGGTATGTTGGGCGGAGGAAAGGGGGTGTTGTACATGTGGGTGCCTCACTCCCACCCCCGTGGGCGGAAGGGCTGGCTGGGGTAAAATTAGCTGGCAGGGGGTTAGCTGGATTCAGGCCGTGTGCCATATTTTGCTCACCCCTGATTTAAGGCTTGAAAAGCAAATTTGGAAATATTCTGTACTGAGTACTGGATTGTTTTTTGTTTGTTTTCTGATCCTGAGCTTTTTTCCCCTCCATATCTTTCTTGCCTATAATTATGAGATTTCTAGTCTTGATAATATACTTACGACTTGAATTAAGAAAGGTCAGAAAGGTCAGATATTAATAAGGGTCAAAGATATGGGACAAGCATGGTTCTATTTCTTTTTGCCTCCCTGGAAGAAAATTTAATCAACTGCACAGTATCTAGGAGCAGATTGAGCCAAAACAGAAAAGTAGATGTGAGAAGGAAGGACCTGGAAATAGATTCAAGAAAGAGAAACTGTAGCAGGTTGGTGTCCACCCTCAAAGAGATAATGCCCTCAATGGAAACAATTGGAATCTTTTAAGATTTGCCACTGAACACCAGCTAATATTTTTGAGTAGATCCTTAGCAGTTCATTGAGCTGGGTAGCAGTCAATGGGCCATTTCAGATGGAGATGAGAAAAAAAACCAAGGACAGAATCATGAGGCATTTTGTAAGGGGAGGTCTGAGGGAAAGAGGTAAAGACTCTATTATAAAGGAGAAATGTTTGATTAGAGAGTTAGGACTGAGTCCAGCAGGGGAAGAGGACATTGCTGGCCTTCTGCTCATGAAAGCCAAAATGATTGAGAGGGCTGTGATAACTACAGAGACCAAGTCAAATGAGAAGAGAGCTGTAACTAGAGGAAAGAAATGGGTCATTAACCACCTAGAGAAAGGGAGTATTAGTACGATGAAGGGGTATTGAAAGCCAGGCTGAAAGTAGTATCAAGGTGAGCAGGCAGGGTGGATGGAGGAGATACAGGGTCGGGAGTGAAGGAAAAGATACTTTTGTCATGGGAAGTTATCTTGTAAAGCATTTCTAAAATATAACAAATATTATTTTTAATATATGTAGGTAGTGAGAGCTTGAGGACTCTTTCTTTTCAGTGGATAGAATGTAATATTCCTTTTCCACTTCCTGTGTCTCGGTAATTTGGAATCAGGAATTCCTTCATGCTTTGAAGTATAGGTAAATGCAGTTTGTGTTTGCGTGTAACCCCCCTGATCATTAATTCAACAGCCTACTCCTTGGGTATCACATAAGGCAAGCATCAGATATCCAAGGTTCCAACTAACAACTGTTTTCTTTATCTCAGTTGATAAAGATATACCAGGTGAGACAATAGTAAGGGTAGCCCCAGTCCCATGAGGTATTGCTTACTAACATCTGCTGGCAGTTGGACTGCAAGACTCAGCAGTATCATTGTAACCCTGTCACAATATCAATTTCCAAAGGGGGAGAAAATGGAGTGGGGTTGCCATGAAAGGAGGTAGTGTTTCTCTGGATGGAGCACAAAAGAACGAAGCATTGAAGATGGCATTTGATATAGTTGTTTGCAACTGAAACCTTCAGGGCTGCTAAATTTAGAAGCTGGATGCTCTCATAGAAATTTATCCCAAACCTTGGGATCTTGGATTCTTGCAAAATCCATGGGCATAAATGGCAACAAGAGGACAAACCAGCCATGTCCTGGGGAAGTGGAAAAGGTGCAGCTTGCCATCCAAGGGACATGGTGGCAATGGTAGGGTTCAGTCTAAGGGACAGGTGACAACAGGAGAGTGTGTAGCAAATCACTGTAAATGTGATTTGCTATCCTAAACCAAACCCTGTAATCCTGTGAGTGGATTTTACCTTGAGTTTGGACTGCCCATTATCGCTGTCTTATAAACACATAGAGCTAGACTGTGGAGATATTACAGCAGAAGCTCAGAGCGATGGGTGGCAGTGTGTCGCAGCCCCAGGAGCAAGGGACACTTCAGCCCCCACTTTGAGAGAGAGAAACTATACCAACCTAGTGTGTGGTTCAGCTCACTTCCCACCCTGCACCAGCTATGCTGTGATGGTTGGTGTGTTAGGAATAGGGCCTTTGCCCTTGGTTGTGCTGCCTCCACTCCCCTACCCCCAGTCCTGTTCACTGCTCCTTCCTCATTCATCTCCATAAGGTGGGAGCAGGTTTCTGGTTACAGCTGCCGTCCCACCTGCACAGACTTTGATGGTTGTTACAAAATGAACCTCAGAAGTTTCTCTGCATGCTCTGAGATCCCAAGTGAGTAACAGAGTAGATGTGTAAACAAAGACAATGAATGTATTTACATTTTAACAGAAACTCTTTGAAATTCCTACTCTGCCTGAAGCATTTGTGATACTATCAGAGCTTGCAAAAGAAGCACAACTCAGGCCCAGTATTGAGCAGGTGAGTGAAGGAAGAAATGATTTACAGCGATTTAATTTTAAAATGAATTTTAAAAATTGAGGTTTGCACACACTGGTGTTGTATGTTACCAGCCTAAAAGCAGGCTACAGTTCTGAATTCTGAAATCTTTTTTCTGCATCTGATCCGTTTGTGCATGGAGAGTAGGGAAAAAAGCCTTGCCTCTTTGGACTTGTCTCTGTGTCAGATCTATAGTTTGTTGGGTTGTTAGCCATTCAAGCTGCTTCTGCTTTACCCTGTTTCTTTTCATCATCAGGTAACACCAACAGCATCTTTGCATTGGACTATATCAGTGGAGCTTTAACCTTGAATGGGCTGCTTGACCGTGAAAACCCTCTCTACAGTAATGGATTCATTCTCACAGTCAAGGTGAGAAACAAAGAGCAATGTCCCTTTGCAGGAAAAATCAGTATAGTAGAAGTAAAAGGATGGGAACTCCAGACAGAAGCATATCAGGGACTGTTTCATCTCAAAACTGCTTAGTAATGAATTATTTCAAGTGAAGGAGCAGATGGGGCCTGCTTTCTACCTGTGCAGCTTTAGGGTTGGATGCTTGCTGTTCTCAGCTTGAGATCACAGTCCCATGTGCAACTCCAGGGCTAAACTCTTCCAGTTCCCAAAGTGGTGGTGTGATTGTAGAACTGGCCTATCTCTCATTTTCTGTGGTTCATTGTGGTTAGCATAGCATAGTTCAGTAGTTCCTCCATAGCTCTTTGAGCTAATGCTTCAGGTTCTTTCATCCTCTTCAATGTATAGACTAATATATTTTATTAGACCAACTGAGTAGTTGGAAAAAGAGTTCTTAGCAAGCTTTTAGGAAGAATCACCTTTGTTCAGGCATAGGGAGTCTCTGCTGTTCTGAGACTTCAGGTAATAAGAGAAGTTGAACCTTGCCTGCCTATGTCCTTAGACCAAAACAGGTACAACCAAAAACCCAGCAGCATGTATAGACTGGTGCTTTTTGGGGTAAGGGGAGGCTGTGCATGTTTTAGTTCCTCTCCATGCCCAACCCATAGCAAATACAAGTTACCATATTACAGACCCTAGCTACAGAGCCTTGACCCTTTAGCTCAAGCTGTAGCAGTTTATGCATTTAGCTCTTGAAGTACTGTTACCAGATTTGCCTGTCACTTTGGGGAGTGCTCATTTATTAGGGGTACATTTTTGGGGGTCTCTGTAATTCTGTCATTATGCTGATTGTGTTACTTGTGTTTCTGTATGGAGCTGTATCTCTCCCTTCTGCAAGTCTTCACACCCAGTGGAGCTATCTTGCAGGACTCAGTTTCAATGAGGCTGGGTTCCTGCAGCCACCAAGTCAGTCAAACACATGTACGCACATACACACACAGATCGACAGGATACACGCAAACCAGGCTGGGTTTTTTAGCATTGACAGGCTGACACGCTCATATACCTTGAACTCAGTTCATCAGGGCAACAATAAAATGCAGTCAGACACAAGCACACAGGTTAACAGAGCCTGTCTGCATCAAGCTGGACTATTCAGCATTTATAGGTACACAAACTCATGTGCCTTGAACTCAGTTCATTAGGACAATAATAAATGCAGTTAGATGCACATACACAAATGCTAACAGAGTACTTCTGAGCAGGCTGGGTCCGATCAGCACTTTCAGCTGATACCCTCACGCACCTAAAAATTCAGCACGTCTCAGTCTCTTGTCACAGTGGTCTTAGTAGTAACCCCCATGATGAGCAGACCACACTGTGGTTTTGGGCATTACAGGGATCTTTGGCTTAGGTAAAAGAAGTGTTGCTGCAGAGCAAATGGGGAGGTCAGCTTGACCATAAAAGTTCTTTATTGCCAGGTCTATGAACTTACGATGATACCAGTAGTAATAGCCATACAATAGAGAGACAAATAAACAGTTATAGTATTACATAGTTTCAGTTATGTTTTTGGGGAAGTCTAGCTTGAGTTTGATTAGCAAAAGTCAGGTTTAGAAAGCTGTACCTGGAGTAAAAGAGTAAAAGTTAGGTTCCTGGAGTCAGAGAGAGAGAGAGAGAGTTGGGATCTCACCACTCAGTGAAACTTGAACCAGTCAAGGTTCCCGGGTGTTTGTTGGAGCTTGCAGAGAGGCAGAGTTCTGAGCATGATCAATGGAGGGATTCCAGGCAGAAAAGGAGTGGAACTGGTGCAGCTTTGGATCCAAGCACCAGGACAGAAACTTGAGCTTGGGTAGGGGTTTTTGTACAGAACTAGCAATGGCTCAAAGGAGAACACTAGGTTTGGAGCAAGGATTCCCCATCATGCAGTATTCCCTTGCTTCTCTGATCTCAGAATTCAGTGCAGTCCTTGCCTTGGAATCTCTGTCGTCCATCCTGAATGCTAATGAAGGTGCATGCCTGTCCCATCTCCCATTTAAATGAGTTGTCATCCGGTTCCATCTCAGATGCAGATGAGACTAGGGGAGTTGCTTCACTCTTGTCACCCTTGTCTGGAGGGCTTTAGGTGCGTCTCCTATGGCATCTCCCTTATCTTTTGTAAGTCCTTCCTCTAATCAGTTCTTGTTCAGGCAGAGGTGGGGAGGGGGAGAGTTATTTGTGAGTCAGACAGGCTGTGTCCTGTGCCAGGGTTCCCCAAGAACATGGAGCTGAGAGGCAACAGTACCTGGTTCAATCCCCTGTGTGTCAGCAAAGAGGTGACCATCATCCATACATGCCACAGCACCTTTGAGAACCAGATGAGTGATGTACTACCGATCAGCGAGGAACTCACTAGAGCAGCGGTTCTCAAACGTTTTTTTTGCAGACCATTTGAAAATTGCTGAGAGTCTCGGCAGACCACTTGATCTTTGTCAGCAAAAAAAATAAATTAAGTGCAGGGCCAGGTACAGATATTCTCAATTTGTTCTGTAACCTTTCTGCAGACCACCTGAATGAAGCTCATGGACTAGTGGTGGTCCGTGGACCACAGCTTGAGAACCTCTGCCCTAGAGACTAGGAGAAATGTGCTGATGGAGCAGACTGGGGTTGTAAGAATGCTTTAGAATCAGAGGCAGACAGCAAGCAACATTGCCACTGCAAAAAAAACAACCCAACCCTCCCCTGAAGGTTTTTGAGTCACCTGCATGGGCATCTTGCTGTATGACACACCTGCATCATACAGCAAGAGGAGGAAAAAAGAAAGGGTGGAAGTAGCCTCAGCAAGAAAATGCATTGAAGCATTTTGTTCCAGCATCCTAAGGCCCCACCTAATAACTGCTCCCCCATCTCTGATCACAGTTCTTTAATTAAAATCAATACAGAGCTGACCAGCTGGTTGGGAACGCATTTAGAAGTATAGATTCCACTGGGCCAGGGGAAAAAAAACAGTATCTATTCATGGGGTCATTGCCTGGGGGTGACAGCCAGCATTGGAGGAGTACAGATAATCCCCTTGCTATGGAAGGGGCAGCACTTCTTCAGGGAGGGAAAATGACATGAAATTACTCCACTTGACCTCAGGCAAGGGTCTTTCTGTGGAACTCTGCACAGTCAATATGCTATTATTATCAATCCTTGGAATTCAGCTCCTTTCCCTTGATCCTTCTTCTTCTTTTCTAAACTGTAAAAAACAAATAGAGAATTTATATGAATAAAGAGTATATTCTAATGGAACCAAAAGGCCAGTTCCTGCAAGTATTTAATGTTCCCATCCCAAACCCACATCCAATGGCCCACATTATGGATTCAAAGCACTTTTCTGAGGTCCCACCCAGTAGCACTGCTATATTTCTGCTCCACATGGCCTGCTGTCCCAAGCCAGTGGGAAAATGGCAACGAATAGCATGAGTATTGCTAGTTTGTTTTTCTGCCTGCCATGACAAAATTGTTCTTAACTCAAGTGGAGGAATTCCGGTTAAAATTTGCTTCACCTGTTCTCCAACATAAAAATTCATTCTCCACCACCTGCCCACCCTCCTTCCTTCCACCATAATGATCCCTTAAGTGGAACAGATGTTTAGTGGAAGTCCTGACACAGAGCATTAGTGCATGAGTCCTTCATATCTGAAAATATGCAGTCAAACCTAGTTTAAGCTACAAGTAAGATTCATAGATTCATAGATACTAGGGTTGGAAGGGATGTCAACAGATCATTGAGTCTGACCCCCTGCCTAGTCAGGAAAGAGTGCTGGGGTCAGATGATCCCAGCCAAATGTGTATCCAGCCTTCTCTTAAAGACCCCCAAGGTAGGGGAGAGCACCACCTCCCTTGGAAGCCCATTCCAAACTCTGGCTGCCATTACCCTGAAGAAGTTTTTCCTGATGTCTAGCCTAAATCTGCTCTCTGTCAGTCTGTGACCATTGTTCCTTGTTACTTCAAGAGGCGCCCCGGTGAACAGAGCACCTCCAATCCCTTGCTGTGTCCCCCTAATGAGTTTGTAGGCGGTCACAAGATCACCTCTCAGCTTTCCCTCGCGGAGGCGGAAGAGGTTCAGGTCCCTCAGTCTCTCCTCATAGGGCTTGTCCTGTAAGCCCCTAACCATACGAGTGGCCCTCCTCTGGACCCTCTCGAGTGTATCAACATCCTTCTTGAAGTACGGCACCCAAAACTGGACGCAGTACTCCAAGTGTGGTCTGACCAATGCTGCAGAGAAGGGAAGTATCACCTCCTTGGATCTGCTGTGACACTGGCCAATTCCTTCAGTACCCTCAGATGCAGCTCATCTGGGCCTGCTGACTTGAACACATCCAGTCCATCCACGTGACTCTGCACCAAGTCAGCATTGACAATTGGTGGGCTGGTGTGCCTCTGATGCCCATCTAAGAACCCATTAGGAGACTTATCTTGACCCCTGTTCAGGGACACAGAGGCAAAAAACTCATTGAATAGCTCAGCCTTAAAAATACTTTTTGTTGTCTTTAATTTGTGTTGCCAGCCTCAGCGCTATAGTTGCTTGGATTTTCTAACTGCCTCCCTGTAAGTGTGGGCCAAGTAGGTATACTCCTCCTTGGTAGCGTCCTCCAGCTTCCACCACCTATATGCCTTCTTTTTTTGCCCTCAGCCTCCCCTGGATTTCTCTGTTTAGCCAAGGAAGTTTTTTGGCTCCTTTCCCCCTTTTCCCTCGTATTGGGATAGTCTCCCTCTGTGCCCAAAGGATTGCTTCCTTTAGGAACTACCACCCTTCCTGGATTCCCATCTCTTCTCCTGCACTGCATTATTGACTACACTCCTAAATGCACTGAAGTTAGCCTTCCTAAATGTCGCGCTCCAGCTGGACTCTGCCAGCTTTACCCAGCAACAGATGCTGTCAAGCACTCTCCTCACAATCTGGAAAGCCCCTGTTTTGCTTGCTGCATGGCCCTAGCCATGTGCTCGGGAAACCCCGTCCCCTGTGGAAAAACCCACGAACATTTTAGCGCGAAAATGTGACCAATCGAGGGGGTTGAAATTGTGCTTGTCATCTGGCCTATAAAAACTAGGGTTGAGTTTCCGCCCAAGCAGAAGCTAGAGCAGTCACCGCTCAGTGGGTAGGCCTGGCCAGCTTCCCGCGGCTTCTCCTGCCTCCGGAACCATAGGCAATCGTTTGTGCACTCGATCGTATCCGTTCGTTCATTGTCGTTTTCGATCTCGGATCCATCGTTTTGTTTTTCGTTCGTTCGTCCCTCACCCGAACCAGGACAGATCCAAGTATAATCGCCTGCGCAGCCACATCCACACCGGTGGTGCGTAAGCAAAAGATCACATAAAATGTTCTGGAACTGTTACGAGTCTACCTCTCCCTTTCGCAAACCAGCATCAGGATAGAACCCACCGGGGCAACAGTCACAACCTGACTCGCGCCCCGCACCCTAAAGTCAAGCACTTCCATCCTACTAGTTATTTTATCCACACTGTGCCATATGGTGAATGTGATTGATTGGTGGTCACTGTCCCCAAGGTGACCACGAATCTGCAACTCCCCTACCAGGTCCTCCCCTATCACGAACACCAAGTCCAGTAAGGCATTCTCCCTAGTGGGACTGTATACCTCCTGCATTAGGTAAAGGTTCTGCACACAGGTTAAGATTTGGCTGCTGCTCCTCCCAGCAGACATCAGGGTAGTTTAGGTCCCCCATGACAACCATGTCCCTAGACGGTACAGCCTCTGAGAGCTGCCTCAGGAATTCCAAGTCTAGCTTTTCCTCTTGGTGTGGAAGTCTGTAGCAGACCCCCACCACCAAGTCCCTTTCCCTATGACTTCCATGTATCCTAACCCACAATGCCTCAACTTTCTTCTCCTCTGATCCCATTTTGATTAGGGTAAATGTATAATGCTCCTTTACATAGAGAGCAACCCTGCCCCCTTTCCTCCCTATTCTGTCCCTTCTGTACAACCCATAGCCCTCAACGTGTACCACCCAGTCATGGGTAGGGTCCCACCAGGTTTCCATTAGTCCTATTAAATCAAAGTTATTATCTGCAAGCGGAAGTGCAAGTTTTTCCTGCTTGTTCACCATGCTCCTAGCATTAGTACAGAGACAGTTGAGCCCTCCGAATGGTGCCTTTCGTGCCCCACCTATTTTGATGCCCAAAGGCCCCCTTGATACTTACCTGGGGTGTACTGCTGCATGTCTTGCAGTTTGTAGGTTAAACAACAAACCTCAACCTCATAGTTTCATAGTTGGTAGGGTTGGAAAGGACCTAAGCGGATCATCAAGTCCAACTCCCTGCCATGGGCAGGAAAGAATGCTGGGGTCAAATGACCCTGGCTAGGTGCTTATTTAGCCTCCTTTTGAAGACCCCCCCAGGGTAGGAGTGAGCACCACTTCCCTTGGAAGTTGTTTCCAGATCCTAGCCACCCTGACTGTGAAGTAGTGCCTCCTGATGTCTAACCTGAACCTACTCTCAATCAACTTATGGCTGTTATTTCTAGTTACTCCTGGTAGTGCTCAGGGGAACAGGGACTCTCCCATTCCCAGCAGGTCCCCCTGCTAAGTTTATAGACAGCCACCAGATCCCCTCTCGGCCTTCTCTTGTGGAGGCTGAACAGGTTCAGGTCCCATAGCCTCTCTTTGTAGAGCCTGCCCTGCTGCCCCTGATCATGCAGGTGGCCCTCCTCTGGACCCTCTCGATGCTGTCAACATTCCTTCTGAAGTGCAGCGCCCAGAACTGGACGCAGTACTCCAGCTGTGGCCTGTCCAGTGTCACATAGAGGGGGAGGATCACCTCCTTGGACCTGCTCGTGATGCATCTGTGGACACATGACAAGGTGTGGTTAGACTTACTGACTGTGTCCTCACACTGGCAGCCCATGTTCATCTTGGAATCAGTAGTGACTCCAAGATCCTTTTTGGCTCTGTGCTGATGAGAAGGGAGTTCCCCAGCCTTCAGGTATGCTGCTGGTTCTTGCTCCCTAGATGCAGTACCTTGTACTTGTCAGTATTGAATCCCATCCTATTCTCATCTGCCCACCCCTGTAACCTGTCCAGATCTAGTTGTAGCCTGTCCCTCTTTTTTATCATGCCACCTCTCCCCACATCTTAGTGTAATCCAGGAATTTGAACAAAGTGCTTTTCATCCCCTCATCCAAGTCACTGATGAAGATGTTGAGCAGCATGGGCCTGAGGACTGAGCCCTGGGGGACCCAACTACCCACATCTCTCCAGATCAAAAATGACCCATCCATCACCCATGGGCACTCTCTGGGTGCAGCCCTCAAGCCAATTGGCAACCCATCTGACTGTGTAGGCATCAATGCCACAGTCGCCTAATTTTTTAATGAGAATGGGCTGAGAGACAGTGTCGAAGGCCTTCCTAAAGTCCAGAAAAATTATGTCCACCATGACACCTGCATCCAAGTATTTTGTGACCTGGTTGTAGAAGGCCACCAGGTTGGTCTGACAGGACCTGCCCCTAATGAACACATGTTGGTTGCCCCTAAGTATAATCTCCCCTGCTGGTCCCTCGCAGATGTGCTCCTGCATAATTTTTTCAAAGAGCTTCTGCAGGACCGAGGTAAGACTAATGGGTCTATAGTTACCTGGGTCCTTCTTCCTCCTTTTTTTTGTCATGTTTGTCTGTCTCATCCAGTTTTTCTAGTGGACATTTGTCTCCATCACAACAGCACCACACTTCATGTGATTACTAGTCTCAGCTCAGAAGAGGCCCAGGAGTGAAACTTAGGTCCCCCAGTTTTCTGTGATAGCTGAAGTTTAAACTGTCCTCCATGTTTTACTAGGCAATTTAGCAGGATATTAAAAATCTTGATTTTAATGCTTAACAGAGGAAAAATGCCTCCTCCATTCATCCTCTGTTGTGAGATTTTGTTGTTACTATGAGGTCTATCAAACATGAGAGAACAGATCTTTAAAGGTGAAAAATATGTAAGGCAAGAGCAGATTTATATGTCAGTACTGAAATGCATCAGATCCATGGGTACTGAACAGTAGGGCCAGTGTGGGCCACAATTCACATGCATTGGCAGAGCTATTGCAGAAGTGCATCCAGGATTAAGGTGTTGTGACAGAACTGCAGAGTGCCTTTTCTTGACAGAGCTAGGGCAAGGGAAGCTCACATCCTAACCATCTCAGGCCTAACACTAGCCATAGTTAGTTACCCATCCATCAGTTAGTTACCAGTTTGAAAGCCAGATATATACACTGGCATGTGCATGTGCATGTGCATGTGCAAACACACATCCGCACACACACAGATGCATAGAGACACATACACTTAAGTCGTGATTAAATCATACAGCATCCATGATTTAAAAGAGAAAGAAAAACTCTTTATTTTGCCATTACCAGTATCTCAATTACAGTGTTTGATCTTAATGCCTGCATATGATTTTTTGTGATGAACACAAATCTCCTACATTTTTCTTTTTCTTGTTCTTTACAATAAAGCATACTCTTAATATTTTTTCTTGTCAGGGTACGGAGTTGAATGATGACCGGACACCATCCAATGCCACAGTGACAACCACCTTTAATATCCTGGTCATTGACATAAATGACAATGCCCCAGAGTTTAACAGCTCTGAGTACAGTGTGAGCATTCCTGAGCTGGCCCAGGTTGGATTTGCCCTCCCCCTTTACATCCAGGTGCAGGATAAAGATGAGGTGAGACATTATAGTACATATTGAAATGTACCTGCTGCACATACGCCCTCTGTGCTCCCATGGACAGAGGATTAATAAGTCCTCTGTTTTTCAGCTCTGCTTTTTCTGTATTTTGCACTTCCAAATAATATACGAATGGAAAACAGGGAACAGTCATATGTAATGAGGTACAAGGTTAAACCATGATATCATATAATTAGGGATGCTTCAGTTTTTCTGTTGCCTATCACTCCATACCCTCAGTGTCTAAAATGCAGACACTCTCCTGAATTCTGCTGTCATAAAATGATGATTTTCTGACTAATACTTGTCAACAAACTTAGTTGTGCCTCAAACTGGTTCTCACGTGGTTCTGAGCCCTGTGTGGGCAATCAAATCTCTTCCTCCTTCCAATCTATTTTTATAAACAGAGACAATTCCCCAGAGGGTTTCTGGTGCCATTATGGACCCTCAACAAAGGAAGGATATGGAACTGGGTCATCAGAACTTGTCCAAGGTTCTGTTTTTACATCACTTTACAGTGATATAGTTCTTTTATCTGTGAGAATTTAAATACTTGGGGATTATGAAATTTAGAGAGATGATTCCCATGGTAACTTGTATTTATGCCCCAAGAGTTGATCTGGTTTTTATTGAAAAAATAAACAAAAGGGAGAGAGCCTATTTTGTTTTGTGGTAAGAAACAGCTAAACCCTATGTAGTGTAGAACAACCTTTAGTGACTGTGGGTAAGATAGAGGTATTGTCACTATCAGAAGAAGCACTAAAAAGTGCTCACTAATGTACTGCTGAAGGAGGTGTATGGATAAATATAATGAGTCGGAAGATATTGCTTAAAGATATACTGAAGAGATATTCAGGCATGATATAGCAGCTCTCCTAGAAGCCACTGCAAGCAGGCAACATTTAAATACACTTATCAAAGTTTTTGCAGCTCCCATCAAAAAGAAGGTGAAGTAAAAATAAATATGGAGCAAAGAGAGTTCATCGGTAACCAGAGAACTATAACAAATAAATACAGGAAGAAATCAGTGCAGACCCACTGGCTTGTGTTTCATTTACTATAGCTCACTTGCCCATTTAAGCAGTTTCATCTAGGAGAGAGAACAAAGTCTTTAACAGTGATACTCCAGAGGTAATGACAAGGGTCTCTGTACTCTATCTTCCTTCTTATTAAATCTTTACGCTGTAGTGGAGATGACTTCATGTAGTTCTTAGATCGTCTGACAGGTAGAGGATTGGGATACTTACTTGCTTACTACAGACCCACTCTTCAGTGACTGCAGTTACCCCCCAGAAATGTTTGCCTGCAGCGTCACTGGCTTGTTCTCTGCTCCTGTTAATGGAGCTCCTATTTATTATAGCCCTGGACAATTTTATCTAGGAATTCCATTAGGTTTTCCAGCCCTAGGGTTACAATCTTCAATTACTCCTATTATTTGACTTGTGCAATTCATGCTTCCTGTACTGTACTACCCTGCAACCATGCCACATTCTACAGAGCGTGCTTTAAAGAACTGCTGACACCTCATGGTGAACTTTCAAAGATCTCTTAAAAGCAATCCTGCTTCTGTCATATACTATTTACATTTCTCTTACCTTGTTCCTTGCCACAATATGAAAAATGTGGGCAAGAAAAAATATTTTAAAATTATTCTCATCCTGGAACTTAGTTTACGTAAAGTTATAATTATAATATTGGAGGAAACAATATCAGATTCCTTATTTAAATGGAGTTTTTCTCAAAAAAATGGTGACTTTTCACTTGTGAGAAAAAGATAGAGATTTAACATTTGTTTTGGAGAGTTTACCAGTGGTTACCACAGGAACTTATATCTACTGATACTTACTTGGATGTCAGAGCACTCAAAACTACTTATGACACAGTGTCACAGACAGATTACAACTTCTGTTTGAACATGTACAGATGAGTTTTTACATAGATAGTAAATGTATTTCTTAAAAAATTGTCTTTGCTAACAAAGAAGAGAAGAGTGACAGGAAGCTAGAGTTGCTTCTAAAAAAAATCTTGTCATGGTTTTTCATCAGCTTTGTCACCAAAAGGCATTACAGCAGTCCTGTGGGTACAGCAATGCTGTGGGTGACAGCAGAGTTAATGCTATGCCATTGTTTGGGGGGGAGAGGAGAGTTGTGAGGGGGTGGGTTGTTTGGGGGAGAGTGGGGGAGGTTTAGCATCATAGCGAAGCAGGGCTGAAAGTGACCTTCAGAGGTCATCTAGTCCAAACCTCTGCCTGAGGCAGGATCAACCTTATCAAAACAATCCCATACAAACCATAATCTAAACTCTATATAGACATATAGACTACTCTCAACCCTGACACAACACAGACATAGCACCTTAAGCTGTCACAGGTAAAGCAGGAGAAACCATGGCAGCTAATGTCCTCCTTCTACAAAATGTCAGTATACACTCAAGAAGTCCCTGGTAGAAGGCCACATCCTGTGATACGGAGGAAGGCAAACACACACACAGTCTATACCAATCTGACCATGGGGTGAAATTCCTTCCTGACCCCAAATATGGTGATCGGTCTGATCCTGAGTAGAGGGGCCAGATTCACTAGCCAGGAACCACTGGCTTTTCTCCTAGCAGGAGAATCAGCACACCCCAGTTGAAGTCCCCAGCTTTAGCTGCAACTAACACCCAGTGCCTCTGAGGAGGCTTAAAAACACCCTGATGCAGAAAAGCAAGGATGGGAGCAACCTGCAGAGCTCAGAAACATGGGAAATACCCATAGTATAACAGGCATAGCTGTGCCTAGATCTTCCCTGACCAGTGGCTGTCAAACCTCTTCTTGAGTATCTCCAGTGATGGAGAGTCCACAGCTTCCCCAGGCAGTCTATTGCACTGCTTCACTGTCCTGACAGTGAAGAATTTTTTCCAGATACCCAGTCTAGATTTACTTTGCTGCAACTTCAAGCCATTGGTCTGAGTCCTCCTCTCTGCAATGAGATAGAAAAAGTGCTTTCCCTCTTTATGGCAGCCCTTCAGGTATTTGGAGACTGATATCATGTCCCCTCTTAGGCATGTTCAGTCTGTGGAAAAGTTGCTTAACTCCTTCAGCCTTGCTGCCTATGTTTTGCCTTCCAAGCCCTTTATCATCTTTGTTGCCTGCCTTTGTGCTCTCTCAAACTTCTTCATGTCCTTTTTAAAATGTGGAGCCCAGAACTGCTTACAGTACTCCAAATTAGGCCTAGCCAGTGCCAAGTAGAAAGGCACTATCACTTGCTTTATCTTGCACTTAACGCTACTATGGATGCAACCCAAAACCACATTCACTTTTTGCGTGGCTGCTTCACGCTACAGACTCATGTTGAATCTGTGATCTACCAAGACTCCCAAGTTCTTTTTTCCATAGAGCTGCCATCCAGCCAGGTGTCTCCCATTTTATATTTGTGTTTTGGATTATTTCTCTCAAGGTGTAGCACCTTGCATTTGTCCACACTGAACTTCATCCTGTTAGCTGTAGCCCAGCTTTCCAATCTTTCGAGATTCTTCTGAATTATGCTTGTGTCCTCTCATGTCGGTAGCTTCTTCACTGAAAGATATTACAGCAGTACTGGAGGGTGACAGCAGAGTTAAAGCTGTGCCATTTCTTCTTTTTAATATCTCTACTTACAGGACAAACTTCTCTTCAGAACTTCACCCCAGTCTTTCAGTCTCTCAGTCTTTGAGGCTGTTTATTTTAAAGGAAGAATCCATTTTTCCAGGATTGAGCAAAGAAAATATACTGGTTTTGTTACTGTTAATTAATTTTTTAAGCTCCTCTAACACACTAACCAAACTGGTCACAGTTTTCAAAAGTGTTCAGCATTGGCCAGCTCTTGTATTATTAAAATTAAAGGGACTTTGATGGGAGTGGTTATACCAATGCTGAGCACTTCTGAAAATTACATACATCATTTACAGCACTATTTTGGATGTTGGTTACTCCATATTTGGAACAACAGGGCTAACGTCTTAGGGAAAAGGTTAGCTAAAACTGAGTTACTTTCCAAAACTTTCATGATTTGTTTGTGTAGTAGTCTGTTTTCTTGCAATATGCACCCATGTTGCACACATATGTGGAAACAATTAGAGTAACTAGGAAAATGGAGGCATGAAAGTTTGTGAGGGCAATAATTTAGAAAGTCAGGATATAAACTGTGGGGGGACTGGACTAGTACTACAGTTGGGGTGCAAATCTGTTTTCTAGCATGGACGTAAATATGAAACAGCACTTGTTGGAAATGGCCCAGGCTCTCACCATGGGTGTACATTTAGTAGTGCCCTCTCCTCCTGCCCCTTTCCTTTGTATTTAAGTTCCTTTCTCCAGTTAGTCCTAAAGTGCCACCCTGCTCTGCCTTTTGTTCTAAATGGAAAGATTACACAGGAAAACAAGGCACATTTTAGAGTCTTTCATAGGTAGTTCATTTACTCTGCTAAAAAAAATTGCAAACATCAACAATGTTTAATGAAGAAAATTGTCTTTCCATAACACTGGAGTTTAAGGCAAATGCTAATAAGGGTTATTTTGAAGGTACCAATCAAACTGCTGGGTTCTTATAGCCTTGAGCCTTTTCCCCAGCATGTAACTGTGGGGTAAGGCAGTGTCAGAGCCATACGGAGTAAAATCCTGGCACTGCTGACATCAGTGCTAAATATCCCATCAGGATTTTATCCTGGCTCTTGAACTGTTGTTTTCTGTCACGTCTATACATTGTCCAAGTAATTGCAGAAAATTCTGGTGCAAATCTTTACTTTTCCCTATTTTTATTTACTCTCCTTTATTAGTATGTTTGTCCTCTTTACCTCCTGGCTGCCTAAATTTGACTGATTGTACCCACATTTGGGAGTTTCTGATTTATAGAGAAACACAGGTCCCCTTCTTATTCTGGTAGAGTAAATGACTCCCTACTCATGACTACACCATATGCTTCATCTCCCATAGCCAAGCACAAGGATTGTGGGTTCTAGTAGTGAGAGAATCTGCTCTCCTTGGTCTCCAATCTTGTCATTGGCAGTCAAGGGTAAATAAGAATGGGGTTGTGGTTAGGGAGAAGAGATCTTCAGGCACAGAGGTGAGTAAGGACACATCTGACAAGCTATTTCAGCCTTCATGCAGGAGATGACACAGTTCATTGTATGAGGGGCAAAGGGAAATAAAAATAAAGTTATTCAACTCTCTGAGGAAGGCAGCTAGATTAAACAGATACATAAATATAGATAGATAGAGACAGACAAAAATCAAAGCAAGATTCTTAACAAAAAGCAATTTTGCCCCTTTTTAGTCCTGATACCTATCCCGAGCTGTAAACCTGTGGGCAGTCCCTGAGTTGTTGTTTAGCTAAACTGCAGATAGCTATTTCTTTCATTCTTCCTGCATGTCTCCAGCCTCTTCATGGCTTTTGTTTTCTGTCTCAGAATTCTCTGCAATTTCTTGACCTCCCATAGATTATACCATGTATACAAAGAGACAACCTGAAGAAGGGTGTTTGTGCCCGAAAGCTTGCAGAGACAAATTTTCCCAACTATTTAGTTGGCCTAATAAAAGATATCACATTTACCCAAAGAACCTTGTCTGCCTATTGACACCTTTCTGGCATTAACTAGCCCAGGGCTGAGCACAGTCATCAAGGCCCAGTCTCACTAGATCATATGGTGGAGAGAGGGTCTGCTTTCTTCCTGGTTTGTAATGTGATGTTGCTGTACAGGCTGCTCAGTCACATCAGTTTCTTTGTTGCAACCTTGTTAGTCTAAGGAAGGAGAGACAGTATGACAGTGAAAACTTCGGTGATCTCTCTTGCCATTGCTAATACCAGTGAAACTTCACCTGAGTTATACCGGCAGGGAGATGATTGGTATTTTACATCCATTTTGTCCCATTTTACATAAAGACAATAAGGATAACTAGCATAATTGCTACCCCTTCCACCTGAAGTCAGTAGCAAAAGATTTCAGATAGAGAACTCCCCCATTTAAGGTCTAGTCAGTCCATTCTCTCTTCAGTTTAAAAAGAAAAACCCAAAACTCCCATTGCAAACAAAATGGCTCCTGCTGTCTGCTGCATATGGTTAACCCTTGATTCAAATCTATCTCACATTACCATTCCTCTTGCAGGGCCACTCACTTTATGTGTGCCATGAGCATGAGCAGCTTCAGAGAAGGAGCAAGTTATAAATGGGCTTAGTTCTTTAAAATATGCCATGTAGTGCTATCAGCAAGAAAGCCTTTTAAGCATTAAGCTGTTTTGTAATTAGACCTGAGAGAGATTTTTAAATGGAATTTTGCTAATTTTTTCTTTCAACTTTGTTCTGTACACACAATTTATTTCACAAGCCCCCATAATTGTTGCAGAATTTTGATTAAATGCTTCTGGCTCTTATTCAGCAAAGTACTTAAGATAATGCTTAAATTGCATTGGGTCAAGGACTTAAGCACATACTTAACTGACCAGGTTGGTCAAGCAGGTCCTGCTGACCAACCTGGTTGCCTTTTATGACCAGATGACTAAATCCTTGGATGATGGTGTCGCTGTGGACATAGTCTTTCTAGACTTTAAGAAGGCCTTTGACACTGTCTCACCCCATTCTCATCAATAAATTAAGCTACTGTGGCATTGATGCCTACACAGTTGGATGGGTAAAAAATTGGCTGATGGAGCGTACCCAGAGAGTAGTAGTGGAGGGGTTGTACTCAACCTGGCAAGATGTGAGCAGTGGGGTACCCCAGGGCTCGGTCCTTGGGCCGGCACTGTTTAACATCTTCAACAGCGACTTGGACGAGGGGCTGGAAAGCATGCTGTCCAAGTTTGCTGATGACACTAAGATGTGGGGCCAAGTGGACGCACTTGAAGGGAGAGAGAGGCTGCAACTAGATTGAGACAGACTACAAAAGTGGGCAGACGAGAATAGGATGGGGTTCAACGTAGACAAACGCAGGGTGCTGCACCTTGGGAGAAGGAATTCACAGGATACATACAGGCTGGGGAGTTCCCCTCTTGAAAGCACAAAGGCAAAACAGGATCTTGGAGTCATTATTGACTCCAAGATGAACGTGAGCCACCGATGCCAGACCGCAGCCAGCAAAGCCAGCCATACCTTGTCATGCATCCAAAGATGCATCTCAGGCTTGTTCAGAGAAGTGATACTCCTCGTCTATGCGACTTTGGTCAGGCCACAGTTGGAGTACTGCGTCCAGTACTGGGTGCCGCACTTCAAGAGGGATGTGACCAGCCTGGAAAGGGTTCAGAGGAGGGCCACCCACTTGGTGAGAGGGCAGTAGGACAGGCCCTATGAGGAGAGACTGAGGGACCTGAACCTGTTCAGCCTCAGCAATAGGAGACTGAGGGGGGCCTGGTGGCTGCCTACAAACTCATCAGGGGAGATCAACAGCAAATAGGTAGAGCCCTTTTCTTCTCAGCACCACCTGGACTGATGAGGGACAATGGTAATAAGCTGATGGAGAATAGGTTTAGGTTAGAGATCAGAAGGCAATATTATACAGTTAGGGTGGCCAAAATCTGGAACCAACTTCCCAGGGAAATGGTCCTCACCCCTACCTTGAGCAAATTCAAAAGGAGGTTGGATGATCACCTGTCTGGGGTCTTGTGAACCCAGCATTCATTCCTGCCTGTGGCAGGGGGTCAGGCTAGCTGATCTGTTCAGGTCCCTCCTGACCCTAGCTACTACGAAACTATGAACTGTATATACATGTTTAAGGGCTGTACTGAATTGGGGTCCACTTTGGTATCAAGATAATGAACAAAGCTAAATATCCGGATGCTTTTAATATAAAGCTATATCCTCTAGAACTTTGTGGCAGGCAGTCTGCTGAGCCACTGGCAGGTGGGAGTCAGGGCTAATTACAGAGTTGGCTGACTCAGGGGGCTGGCAGGTGAGGCTAAGCCTGAACAAGGGAGTCATATGAGTGTAAGGGTGTCTCCTGATTGGAGAAGGGCTGGGTGTAGACAAGGTACAAACCCAGACCCTAAGAGTAGGGCTTGCAGTAACATCTTGGGAACTGGTGTAGGAACATCACCCAGCAGGAAGGCTGCCACTCCTGAATACCAGCAAGGAGAACAACATCCCCAGTGTGGGGTCCAGAGCCCTGAGAAGGGGGCTGTGGGCCTGTTGAGGGGTAAGGGGAGCCCTGAGAGAAGAGCTGAGTGCCTGGGCCGTGTTGAGAGCCCAGACAAGTCCAAAAAGAGAGGGGCCGAATGCTCAGGGGCCTACTGAAAGATCAAGCGAGCCCTGGGTGAGGGGCTGAAAGTCTGTGGGCCTATTGAGGGGCCAGGAGAGTCCTGAGGAGAGGGTCTGAGTACTTGGGCCCTGTTGAGAGACCAGACAAGCCCAGAGAGAGAGAAGCTGACTGCACAGGAGCCTCATGAAAGAGCAGGAGAGTCCTAGGGGAGGCTGAGAGTTGGTGGCTCTGTTGAGGGACATGAGTATCTGAGAGACCTGGTGACAGGTCCAGATGAACCTCTTGAGCAGGGCAGAGCACAGGGGCTTATTGAAGGGTCTGGATGTGCCCAGAGAAAGAAAAGACTATGTAGCCAGACCTAGGGAAGGCTCTGAACCCACAGAGAAGAAGAGAGAGTGACCCATGGAGGGGCCCGAGAGAGTGGTCCCATAGAGATGTGAGGGCTGGCAACTAAAAGACTGACCCTGGGAACCTTGACTGGCCTGTGCAGGGGCCAGGGACCAGGAGGGGCCCACAGCAGAGATGACCAGATCCAGCAGGGCCTGGAGTCTGAACTGGCCTGGAGGTAGAGCCAGGGCCTAGGAGAAGCACAAAGGTCCTTGTGGGGCCACAGCTAAGATGGAAGAGTCAGGGGGCATGCGACCCAGGATGATGATGGCTGGTAGGGGTCTGAGAGTGAGTTGGGAGCCAGAAATAGAGGACTTGGATGCAAGATGGAGCCATGGGCCCAGTGGTTAGCAGCCCAGGAGGGACACTGGATATCTAGGGGGAGCTCAGAGAGGGGAAAGCAAGACCAAGACGGTTTGGAGACTGGTTCTGGGTAAGACCTAAAACTGCACCCTAGTAGAGTTGGTAGATGTGGTGGGGTTGCTTGTGGTGGGGCAGCCTCCATGAAATGCCATGCATGGGCCACTCCAGGGAAAGCAAGAATGGAGTGCCAGAAAGCCTCAGCTTCTACTTCCTTGTGGGTGACCCTGTGGAGAAGGAAGACTAGGGAAGCACACTCCAACAGAAAAGCACTCGCTAGGGAAGATTGGGACCATGGGAGTATAGAGGCCCAGTGAGGATCTTGTGAAGATTGGGATCATGTGAGTCCAGAGGCCTAGTAAAGGGCCAGGGAAGATCAGGGCCTTGTGGGTCCAGAGGTCCAGTGAGGGGTTGGGAAATAGAAGGTAGGACCAGAGGGGTCCAAGGCCATGAGTTGTGAGGCCCAGCAAGGGGCCTGAGGCCCATGAGTAGGTTGGGACCAGAGGGTTCCAGTGGCCCAGTGAGGGGCAGAGAGTAAATTGCAGGGCCAGATGGTTCGGAGGGCCTGGAGAGTGGCTGGGAAATGAAGAAATAATGGGGTCCAGGACAAGGGACCAAGAAGGTGGCTGACAGCCTGGAGAGGGGCTGAGAGAGAAATCAAGGAGCCTAGCAGCCCAGTGACTGGTTGGGTGAGACCAAGGGGTGTAAGGGCCCAGAGAGGGGCTGGAGGAGAAACTGAGGGGTCTGGCAACTGGAGTGGGGCTGACAGGGTGAGAGGGGCCAAGAGGGAGACTGAGGGATCTGGCAGTGCAGGAAGGGGTGGTGCAGAAAGACAGAGGGGTCTGAGGACCCAGAGAGAGAGGCCAGAGGAGAGACTGAAGGGTCTGGCGACCAGAGTGGGGCTGACAGGCTGAGGGCTCAGAAGGCCCAGTGAGGGGCTGTATCAGCGACAAGCTGAACATCTGTAAGGATGCCATCAGTGAGGTGTGGGGCACGAGGTAGGGGAGATATGGAGTCATGCAATTAGCCTATAAGTCCATGACCATGATCTGGGTGGTCATTCGAATAAGATCAGGCTAGCTTCCCCCTTTTTATCGTACTTCCATCATAGCATGGCAGGTGAAACAAGAAGGTTCCCTAGGGGCGGAGTGGGCACAGTCATGGAGTTTCCAGGGAGCATCGTGGCCACCCCTAAGACCCCACCCAATATGTGACAAACTTCAACCTCTTATTTGAAAATCTACCCCCTGTTTTTCAGAACTGAATACAGTTAAGCTCAAAGGGTACTTATACACATGCTGGACGTCTGCTCCAACACATGCTAATTAGCACACATCAAAGCAGACTCCATTAACTGAGTCCGCATCATATATATTCAGTGTCCCCGCACTTTAAAATGGTGGCAGGGTGCTTTAACTAAAGCTCATCGAACAAGCTTTAGTTAAAGCACCCCCACCACCATTTTGAAGTACAAGATGCTAAATACATGTGACACTGCAGGTGCTTTAATTAGAGCATCTCTCAGAACCACTCTAATTAAAGCACCCCCCTTCCACTGCCAGAGATGCCCCAAAAGTCTTATTGTTTAATACATTTTTCTGCAAGTCAGATCCAGTTGTATCTTTGTACAACTGTGTGCTCATCCACATTATCCATATCTTTACTTGGAAATAAGAAATGATGAATAAATATAAGGCAATAGCAAATTGAACTGCCTATTTGTTTACACTGCTGTGTGGTTTAGTGCACACAAATTTGGTGCATTCAGTATCCCCCAGTGTGTTGTATTTAATCAGAAGTTGGTTTGAGGCAGCATGAAAATGTCAACAGTGAGACAACAGCAAGTATTTGTAGTACTGAATAGGCATAATACAAGAAATATCTTACCTTTGTTGTTCTGTTTCGAGTTCAGCTGTAAAATGATTGTTACTCACTTTCACTTCCTGCTGAATTTTAATATCCCTCCCTCTGCCCACTTGGGCAGAAAGATTTGAATGAGTAAAATGAGAGGGTTGTTTCAGAATTTTGGAATGAATTCTATGAAATGTAGGAGCAAAGGGATCACGGTTAGGTGTGACAATCATGAAGGGGAATGTTGATATGAATATATGTTCAGAAAATCGAGGATGAACTCCAATATGAATTCAGGGCACTGTCCTGTAGCATAAACAACATTTGCCTGTTTTCCCTGCGTGAAACAAAGGACAGAACAAGATTGGCATCAAATGAGATTCTGATAGGAGACTGCCTCAGCCTCTGCCCATAAGATCAATTGATTTTTTTTCCTTCTTGAAGATTAATTAGTAAGAGATAACCAGGTAAAACCTACCTGGGCTTTCTCAATTCACTTGGTTCCTTTTGTTTTTCTACTGCTAGCACAAGTTTATCTTAAAACTGTGCAGCATCCAGTGTGTTCAAGCAGTTAGAGCAGGTGCTTAAATGCCAGGAGACAGTGTGGGTTTTATTTCTGACTAAGAGCTTGATCCAAAACACATTACATTGAGTGGGAGTCTTTGCATGTGATCAGGTCTTTTGTGGATGTGGGGAAAAGTTAGAGAAGCTCAACCATATTTGTGAAATGGGGAGAGATATACTTGAACACCTTTGTACAGCTGCTTCAGAGCCTCTGATGAAGACTTTGAAATATATTCATTATGTATATTGCATCAAGATTGTGCCTGACACTTTCCAAAGATCAATCATGTATACATAAAATATACTGCTCAGGCTTGATTCTCCCCCTGTTTACACGGTTGTAGGCCAGGAGTGACTCCCCAAAGGAGTAAATCCTGCTTGACAGAAAGGAGATTCAGGCCTAATATGAATCATTACAGAAAGGTTTCTTTCTATTTTGAGACCAGGGATCTCTCTGTATGGATGAAGCTCCAGTCAATTTACAGGGCTGTTGAGCCAGCATATTCCTCCTGAAGATGGCAATGAGGGACACCTTTTTGTACTGTATTTTCACTGCCTAGCCTCAAGATTTTGCATGATGCTTTATGAAGATTAAAAAAGGACAAGGGCATGGCCCAAAAGAAATTAGACACTAAATTAGACAAAAGGGGAACATAAAGAAAGCAGAAGAATGGAAGGGGATAGAAAAAGGAGTGATGAGAGTTGAAGATCGTGGGGTGGAGTGAGAAAAACAGAATTCAGAATTCCAGAATTTTTAAAAAGGAGTTTGAGGTAGGAGGACAGGAAAAATGTGAGAACCTAGCGCAGAAGCGGTGCAAAGGAAAGGGAAGCAGAAGCTTTTGAGGAGGAGAATGAGGGCATTTGACAGACACAAATTGTGATGCTGATCCCAATGTAGGGAGCAGTGTGAGCAAGTGAGAGAGGGACAGAAACAGAAGAGAGCGAAGCCCAAAGGATGAGCAGAGAGATTGGTAGGGCAGGGCTGAGAGAAAGGAGGGCAAGCAGTTTGAACTTGTGGGAAAAGACAGGAAGGCAATTGATTATTTTAGATGGTGGATGCTTGATAGGTTAAGTAAAGGAGTAAATGCAATCAAGGGAGGCAGAGAGAAGGTATCCAGGGGACTATGGTTTGAACTAAGGCTTTGGCAGGTTTTTGGTTTTGGTTTTGTTTGTTTTTTTTAAATACTGTGAGAGAGAAGCAACAAGAACTGGCAAGAGTCTGACCTGAGGAGAAAAGGCATGTTCTCTCCAGTGGCAATAATTGTCAGGAGCCAATGCACTCTTTATACCTAGTATTTTCTACAGGGTTTATTTGACCTAAACCTTTCTCTTAGGGTGGTTTTTTTTTTGGTTTGGTTTTTGATACAATAACTTGGGACTTTTGTGAAGATTTTGTGGATTAGAAACACTGATATTCTTTTTAAGCACATTCAAAAAAGCATAGCATTTGGCCTAACATTCCTGCTTCAGTTTGCCAGCTACAACACTAATTTCCACATTCTAATTTCTACTGTCTGGTTAACATTTGTGGTGTCCCTTATGTAGCTGCACACCTTTCTGCCCACCAGAGTATATTTTCTTTAGTGTTTCATAGAGCCCTGATCACCAAATATCTTCAGGTGCAGACTGAGTAAAACTGAGGGAGGTCAGGTGCACAGAAAACCAAATGTGTCTGTCCTAGCTTTGATTTTATTCCCTGATGATGGCTGACTGTGGGGAGAGAGAAAGCAAAAGTGTACCTTGCAGCTATCACTGCAGCTACATTAAGATGTGTGCATTAATACTTTAAAATCATTATAAAATTATTGAAAAGGTAAGTAGATTTAAAAATATATACAATACAGAAAGCAGTGCCCAATATCATGATGTTAGATTGATAAGGGGGTAGGTGCCTATGTGTCTCTGTGCAATATATGAACTGCGTATATATCATATATAGCATTTATATGCATATGACGGACACATATGCTATGAATGTAACACGGCACATAACTGTAAAGAAAAATTGACAGCTCTCTAGTATTCTTTCCTGAAAGTGCCACCTGCCAATCGGACTGAATTAGATTTCACAGGGGTTTTTGCAATACATGGAATTCACCAGCAAATTACCCTTAAAGAGGGAAAATCAATCATTTGGAGCAGAGATAAGCTGAAGGCAAGTCAGCCTCGGATTGATCCCGTCTGTGCAAGCGTGTGTGGAATTCAGCAGATAACCTAGGGAAAGCAGGAAAGGAGGGAGGGAGTGGGGGAGAAAACTCCTACAGGAGAGAGGGAGAGAAAGGCAAGGAGTGTGGAGACTGAGACTTAAAACAGGCATGGGGTTGTGGCAAAGGTGTTTAAGTGATGAAGAGAAGGACTAGCAGAGGCATGAAGTGAACAATTGTGTAAAGCCAACTCGGGCAGGATGTGGGAGCATTCCCTTCTGGGAAGTTCAAGGATTCTGAAAAATGGTGTATTTGTTTAGTCTGACAACAGCCAACTGACCATAGGCACTTACCATTCCTCCTCCAAATCTCAGCTTTTAGGAGACAAGGTCCATCTCAGCCCTTCATTCAAGGCCTCTTATTGTCTTGGGTACAAGGCCTAGTGAGCAGGAGGGCCAAGGTAAATGCCTTTTTGGTGGTGAAGGAGAGGGCAAGACCTCTGCTTGTAACAGAAGGTGGAGCAGAGAAGCTCTAAAGAAGAGGAAGAGGGAGAAGGTATTAGACTAAAGAGGGCAAGAATGCAGAGCAGGAAGCAAAACTCACAGAAGGGGTATGTTGGGTAGAGGAAGGGAGGACGAAGGGAGGACGGCAGGGGAGAGGGCAAAGTGAGGAAACTTGACTAGGCACCAAAATGTGCTCTTGCCATTTACTTCTTATTAGTATTTGTGAGTCACAGAAATACAGTGCTGAGTGCTGCAGAAATGTTTACACACACAAGCTACAAATTAAACCAGGAGGCATTGCTCTGGATAATAGGTGTGTTCTGTGGAGGAGGAGGGAAAGGTTTGAGGAAAGATTTGTGACAACCAGGGATCCTGGTTTTCCCTGATATAAGGGATCTGGGACAAACATTGCATAAACCCGTTTGATCCAACAGTTAAGTCTGATGCTACATTCAACCAGGTTTATCTCAAACCCGTTTCAGCCATTTTCAAACTGGTTTATGTGCACTAAATGTCTGTTCTGTTGCAGGTTTAAACCAGTTTCTGATCACTTAAACCGGTTTATGTGTAATGTATGTCCCTAGCCCTGGACATGAAGTACCAAAATCATACATCAGGGCAGTTATTTTCACTTTTTGGAACTCTTGTGCTTTTGTCACTTTTTTCTCTTTATCAAAATAACCCTGGCAAACTTGTGAAGATGGGCAGGCAATGTGTAGGACAGCACTGGACATCATTTTACTCTTTCACTGGAAATTGCATTCCTTGTAGTAGTCTGTGCTTGGGATACACTCATCATTATCATGAGTCTGTGAAAAAGCTAAGAATGTGACATGACCCTGGTTTCCAAAAACATGAGGCTCTGACATAGTATCCTGATGTGACAGCCCACTTGGTGTGCAAAGACTTTCATCGTTGCCCTGTTTATGCTTATTAAAGATCTTGTGCTATTTTCTACAAAAGCAGAGTGACCCCAATGTCCTGGCCGCATTTTGGTGTGGGAGACTAATTTACCTGCCTAAGTGTCCCAGGAATTTCAGGTGCATATGGCTTTCTTTGTTCCCTTTTGTCCCCTGACACTCAGTTGTTGTATAGCACTTGCTTGTGCTGTTAAAAAAAGAGGCTTTATCTTACCCAGAAGTAGCTGAACAGTTGGCTAAATAAATAGAACAGAATTTTTTCTCTGACCCAAGTGGGACTTGTTGCAAGTTTCATGTTCTACTACAGGGCTTGTGTATGCATGTATATGTCAGTATCTCATAGTTTGGCTGCCTGATCCGAAATTACCTTTTCCCTTCTTGGGAACAACTGTGATTTTCCACAAGCTAATCACAACTATTTTGTTAGGAACAAAAATCAACAGTTATGAAAATCAAGCACCACTAATGCAATGAAGTAGTCTTAAATTGTCCTCTAATCCATTCCTTGTTTGCCAAGGGCCCCTCTCTGCCTCTTCTTCCCTGGCATGATGACTTCTTATTTTTCAGCTCTGCATGTGGTCACTCTAGGTGTTTGATTGGGCTTTAATTAAATGAAGCGGAGAATAGAGTGATAAAGAAAAGCAAGTCTGTATAGTTTGATTTTTTGTCACTTTGCACGATAGATTAGGAAGACAGGAAATTAAGCAAGCAGGAAACAGCATGCAGCCTGCCATCACCCCCCACCCAGTCTCCTCCCCTGCCGAAAACACAAGTCAGGTGACTGGCAGGTAGCTGCTGGATTCCTGAACTAGGGACAGAAGTTACACATAAACTGGTTTAAGTAATCAGACACTGGTTTAAACCTGTAACAGAACAGAAGCTCAGTGCACATAAACCAGTTTCAAAATGGCTGAAACTGGTTTAAGATAAACCTGGCCAAATGTAGTATCAGACTTAACTGATTTGGGCTATCAGTTAAGTCTGATACTTCTGTCCCAGACCCCTTCCTAGTTCAAGTTAAATCACAGTCCCCCAGCATCCCAGCATGCTTTGCACCCTTGGGGTGTGCTGTAGTGTCTGCTTCAGCAGGGATGGGTTGAGGGGGCAGGAGGCAAGGACTGCCTGCCCCACCCCAGCGAACCCTGGATGGGATCTGGGGGCAGAGAGGGGGTTAAACCCCCCTTCCTCGGGTACAGAACTGTCCTGCCTTGCTAAACATTCTGCTGCCTGCAACTGGACTACAAATGTCAGAGGCACCTGGAAGCAGGAAGAAGAAGTAATGAGCAACCTGTCAGAGTCTGACAGTTGTGATTCTGGACTGCAAATCCCAGAAACCTTGGGGGCAGCAGGAAGAAGAAGTAAATGCACAGCCCATGGTGGCTGTGCCAGAGAGGTGTGCCCTACTGCCCCCTGGCTTCTGCCCTGAGCTGCTGCAGGCACGTGGCTGCATTTCGTGAATCAAAAGTGAATGTCTCTCTAGTCGTTTGTCAGTTTAATCTCTGCGTTTTAGATTAATCTGCAAAGACTGAATCAATTCAGCCTCAGACTTTTTGACTGTCTGTACTTAGCCCTTGTGAACTAAGCCTGTAAAGTTGTACCCAAAGATCAGATTCAGAGGCCATTGGGATGGTTATACCCCCTCCCTTGTGCTCAATTGGACTTTAGAATGACATATACACCTTGTATACAAATGGACCAGGGAATCTGCATTGGCTTGATTTACGCACCTGGGAACCAAAGGAATGACTAAATGAAAATGACTAGCATACCGAGTAAGTCTTACACCGAGATTTGGTGCAAAGTCTCCAGAGTGACAAGGCCAGTAGATTGTTCCACGTCTTGTGATGCCCAAAGTGCTTTGAATTGCCTTTCCTCAGGCCATACTCAAACAGTGGTAGTCAGAAGCAGTGCTCAAGGTATCCCCCTTGCAGTTAAATGGAGAGTGGGGGGTTTCTGTAAGGATGTTCTTCATGAAGGTTGTTCTTTCTCTGGAACTCATGACTGTCAGTCCACCACAGTCCTGTTATAATTAACCCTGCGCACATACCAAGAAGTGTGTTTTTTGGCAGGAATCGGGATGCCTGTGGTTGTTGCATGAAGTATTCAGGGTAAGACCCTTATGAAACTCCTTGAGTACAATGGGGCACCTATTCAAAACTCAGAAGAATCATATTCCCTGCTGAAGCTACCCATACACTTAATTTAAATAAACAGGTAGGCCTAGACACAGTTATCTGTGCAGAGAGGTCGTTTAGTAGCAGCAACAGCCACTGCAGCCCCTCATTTCTTACAAGTTCCTAGGCCCCAGTGAATAGTCAGCTGGAGATGGGCTCAAGTCTGAGGTTCAGGAAGAAAGTTTATAACGTTACTTTGTTGCAGGCACTGACTTGCCTGTCAGATAGCCTGTTCCTTAACATTCTTTGTCAGGAGAAGCATGGAGAATGAACTCATTTTCTGTGAATAGTTGACATATCAACCAGACAATCCAGGAGCAGACTTTGATTCCCTGCCCCTTTGATTATATTGAACATACAAAAGGAATAGCCTTCCTAGAGCAGGACAAGAAGCAAAGCCCCTTGCCCTGTGGATAGTGAGCAGAGTTCTTTGCAGATTAAACCAATTGTAATTCTTCAAATTGTATTAGTAACTACATGCAGAAACTGATGTGTTTCAGTGCTTTCTAAAATAAAGCTAGAAACTGATCAGCATTTATCTAGCTCTCTAAAAAAATATTTAATTGTATCTGACCTTTGTTTATTTTGCAGAAGTTTGCTTCCTCTATAGGATGGTCATGGACAGCTTTATTGTTATAGGATTGGATAAGCACATGCTGGACTTTGCAGGCAGGTCCATCATTATATTGTTGTTTCTCAACTGGCCTTCCTTCTCTTTAAAGAAAGAACATTGAAGCATTTATAAGTTGGAAATACAATCTAAAGAATAATGTGAAGTTTGTGAAACAAAATAGTATGAGACAGCAACAGTTATAATACTGAAACTGCAGCCTCTGCAGTAATCCCTTACAAGTCAGAGGCATAGGCTAAACCCAGATGTATCAGGCTGCAAACAATTGATGCTTCTAATGTCTCGGGATCCTTTGCCAATCTTATATAGTCTAAATAAGAGACTGTCAGGGTAGTTTCAGTTGTAAACTCTCTGTTGTATTAGAAAATATTTACATACTCTATCAAAACACTGGTTTTTTTCCTGCTCCTCTTCTCATGTGTCATGGATCTTCTCTTCCTTTCTGAAATAGGAGAGGTGAGGAAAGGGATTTTTTTTTTTCAAAACACTATTTAAAAAAAATCTGTTCCCCAGATCGTTTACCTGTGGGGCGGTGCATTGGGGAGGGGATGGGGAGACAGTTGTGATCCAGTCTAAGCCAGCTCTTTCTGGTGGGCAGCTGATAACAATTTGAATATTCAGATTTGCTTTCAGCCATCTGCAGGAGGTTCAGAGGCTCCTATTCCTAGAAGCAAAGAAAACAGCATGGGGCAGAAACAGAAAATAAATAACAGAATAAATATATACATGAAAAATTAAAGCAACTTTCCCAACAGGCAGATGAATTCCAGTTTTCAAGACTTCACATGGGATGACTGAGGTACTAGAGTAGTTGGTAATTAGGGACTGCAGATATCAACAGGCTGATCTTTTTTCCCAGCTGGAAAGGAATTAATCTAGCCAGTTCTTTTCCACAAAGACTAGAGTTTCTTTTGATGTTCACCCTTATCTCATGCCCAAACGAAAGCACTCCTCTTCAGTTCCAAGAAAATCCACATCCTCTTACCATGCTGAAAGGCTCTTTCACGCGCAACAATCGATCCTACAAGATACCAAGAGAGACTCCAACAAAGTGCAAGGAAAGGGCTTTCTGTGTCACTGTCCCGACTACATAAGACTCCATTGTTATTAAGGTGACAGCTTAGAAGAGAAAATGAAGGACACGGAACTGGGTGCTCTCAGGAGAGGACACTGCAAACTCTAGAATGGCTTGTTCAGAGGTGTTCGCATGTCATGCTGTGAAACGTCAGAAAATTGCCAATAAATGAAGTAAATTTAAAATAATCAAACTCTAAATTTTCTCTGTGTAAGTGAAGGGCTGTTGTTAAAAATATCCCTGTTGTGAACCTGAATCTGATATCTTGGCTCATGCTGATGGTACTTGTCTCCACAAATAGCATTACTTGAAGGTGTTGCCTATTAAGCATAAAGAAGGCTATTAAAATCTGGTCGTCTGTTCTGAGTCATGCTGGTGTTTGCAAATAATGGCCATTACTCCCAGTTGGTAATCTCTGTTTGCACAGAAAGTATGAACCTTTGCTCAAATGTATTAAGAATGAATATGTTCTAATACAGAGGCTTTAAAATGGCGTGCCACTTATCTCATCTGAAGGAGAAATTCCATCTTTACAGCTTTATTATTAAAAAAACAAACAAACCCAAAAACCTACCTGCTCTGGTTTACAAGATAGAGTTCTAAACCAATGTCCAGGATGTCCCAAATAGTGAAAACTGAGTAGGCATCTACCAACTGTGTGGAGGTAAGTTATAGTTTTATAACAGACACTCTTTGAGCATTTCCAAATATCTGTCAGTGAATCCACTTATTTGCTGTAACATTCGTAAATGCAGTGCAATCTAGAAATTGATTATCGTTGTTGTTAACATATTTATTTCATAGTGTAAATTCATTCTCATCCCCTCCCCCCCAGTATACTGGACAACGTACCCACTGGATTTTGGTAAAGAGTATATGAGAAGGTGCATTCACAGTGGTGTAGAGTCATGTGCTATGTTAGTTTTCTGGGCATATGCTATCTGCTCTTGGGATGCTGAAGGGTTAAAGGGAGGCAAGCAGAGGGGATTGTGAATTAAATTCCTACATTAAGACTGGATTGAAAAGTTAATGGAGAAATGGAAAAAGAACCCTACTGGCACTCATCCAGGAAGTTAGAGAAACAGGACAAGTGCTCCTAGTTAAAGGTGACCTGCAAAGGAATTGTTTTTTAAAATTGGGTTTGTGCCCCTTTTTTGCTGCTCTGTGAAATATGTGGAAAGCGGAAAAAGAGAGAGCCATTTCTATGAGTGTTTTGTGAGCTGCATGCACAAAGAAACAGAAGAATCCAAACAAATCGTGTTTGATGCTAGCCTCTCCTACTGCAAAAATCAGTGTCTGATTTGGTTCCTTCCTTTAAACCATCTCCCATTCCACCCTACCTTGATAAAGAGGAGCAAACATAAAGCTCATGATTAACAGAGACACCTTGTAGAACTTCTCAGTGGGATTCAGCAGAGTCAATAAAAGCGTAAGATGAGATTGGCCATGCTCATGTTTTACGGAGAGCTGACGATAGGGTTGGTGAGAAACGTTTCAGTTAAATGTTATTTGTTGGGAAATGCTCATTGGTCAGGAAAAGCTTCTTCACCCAGAATGGAATTTCAAGGAGGGTGGGGGAGAAGTGCCCCAAAAACCCCTACTCTCCCACCTGCCCTAGAGTAACAAATAGCCAAATGATTGGGGCATTTGTCTGGGAGGAAGAGATTCACTTTCAAGTCCCTTCTGCCAGATTCATAGCAGAACTAGTTGCTCTCCTATGTTGGAGAAGCTGGGGGCAGGGTATGTCTCTTGATTGTGAAAGATCTTGGCTTTGTCCTGATATGCAGTCAGACAGAATTTGAAATCTCATAAAATTTTGTGGCACAGGAAGATTGTTTCCTGCCCAGCTCCAAGAACATGGATACTGTAGAAGTGGGCAGCTCTAGATAACCCAGCGCTGTCCATACACTTTCAAATTATGTTAAGCTTCCTAGGCCACCAGAAGAAGGCCCTTTCCTTACTGGATTATATTGGTGGCATTCTCATTCTGGGATACCTTTCTCCTATGTGATCACGGTAAAAGAGAAATTCAAAGGGGCATCTCCATTTTATGTTAAATGAAACATGCTCCAAAGTGCTGTACAGGCAGTCCTCAGACTTGCAACACAATTAGTTCCTGAAAATTGTGTCTTAAGTTGTAACTCAGAACCAATTTTCCCATAGGAACAATATTACAAATGGGGGATTGGTTCCTTTATCATGCTCGACACAGCTGCATCCAGCTATTAAGTCTGTTGTGGTGGGGGAGAGGGGGAGGAAAGAGGCATGGGGGGCAGATCAATGTCCCCGCCGCAAGGGAGGGATTGTGGCTAGGGCTGGGGCAAGTGCTGCCCAGGGAGGGAGTGGGGCGGCTTGTTCCACTGTGCGCCACTGGTCTGGGAGCTGCTCATGTGGCATTGTGTCCAGTGGCTCTTGCTGCTGCTCCCACTACCAGTCCAGGAGGGCATGGGGCAGGGGCATGTGCCCCAGGATCTGCACGGAGTGGGTGGGCAGGGCTGGGGCTGCACTCCAGGTGGAAGGTGCTGGGAGCATGCTATGCCTTGGCTATGCCCATCTGGTGCAGGGCCAGCGCGAGACTGATTCACTCTGCTGCTTCCAGACAAGCGGCATGCAGCAGCAGGAGCCAGCCCGGCTTCCCCACACCTCCCAGACAAGCAGCGGCTTTGTTCCAGCTGGGCAAGCAGCAGCAGGGCATGTGGGGGGGTGGAGGGGATTTGGCTCCCGCTGCTGAGTGCTGCTTGTCCAGAGGCAGGGCAGAGGCTCAGTCTTGTACTGGCCTTGTGCCAGCTGGGCGAGTGGTGGGGGGACATAGCCCCCGCTCCCAGTGCCTTCCACCTGGAGCACAGCCCAGAGCAGCCCCAGCCCTGCCCACCCTGTGCAGATCCTGGGGCACATGTCCCCGCCCCATGCCTTCCCAGACTGGCAACAGGAGCTATGGCTAGAGTCGCTGGACAAGCCACCACATGAGCAGCTCCAGGGCCAGTGGCATGCAATGGTGCAGGCCACCCTACCCCTTCCCCGCGCAGCCCCTGCCCCAGCCCCAGCCCCAGTCCCTCCCTTGTAGGGGCATTGATCTTCCCTCCCCCCACCACAACAGATTTACCAGCTGAACACAGCTGTATTGACTGTCATAAAGGTGGAACTGGTGTGGGGACCTCAAAACGGTGTCAGTTTACAAATGTCGTTAAATGCCATTTGTCATAACTCAGAAAGTCGTTAAGTGGAGGACTGCTTGTAACTTGTAACCAGAGCTTCCCAAGACCAGGGACCCTTTGTTGTCATTATTGCTATGTTCACTCCTAATCGTTTGGCACAATCTGATTGGTTTGTGTCATTTAGAGTACTGGCTTCTTAATTTGTGTGAAGTGCCACATACTCCTCTGGTCCTATATGTCAGGAACGTATAGCTCTCCCTCCCTTTGCAACATGGTGGGGCCTTTGTTGTTTTCTTTGGTGGGTGGGAGGGGGAAAGAGAGGGGATTCTCTGGCTGTGTCACTTGCTCTCAGCTGTCACGCTCAGGCAGGTTTTGCTATTAGTGCCCCTTCGTGCATTTAATTGGTCCCTCCTTCTAACAGGATGGAGTCCATTCAGAGGAAAATTGGAAATTCGGCTCTGGCAGTTTCTGAACTTTATTTTAATGTGCTCGGCTGGGCTGCATTTTGGGAAGGAGCTTGACTCTTGGTATGAAGGTCCTAAACTGTCTCTTGTCAGCATTTGGGAGGAGGCCTCTTCTTGCTACAGAAAAGACTTGGGTGAGAAGAGGAGCATTTGGGTCTCTGGTTTAAGGTGTGCTGTAGAAAAGCACATCTTTGTCTCTCAGAATTGTTTAAAATTAGTAGTTGGGCTTCTGGAGGTTGAGGGATATGTCACTGTTGGGCAGGCTGCAGAGTGGATTGGTTTGGTTTAAAAGCTGAACACTGGATATGTGTAGGGTGACAACTCAGCAGATACCATCTACAGTTTTAGTATGCGGGCTGTTTGTTGGACACAGACCATCTGCGTATTTGACTTGTGGTGGCATGCTTAGAAATACTGTACATAGGTTTTGCTTGAGCCCAGCATTATAATATGTTCAGTCCACAAGCAGCACACCAGGCACCTTCTGGACATTTGCTGTGAGGACACTGTTTTCATTGATAGGCTGCCACCTATCTTCACGTGACAAGCTAGGACTGGTAATGCAGAGCCACACTGGGATGGTCTGTACTGTACAGGGCTTGGTCTGTACAGATAGAGGCTAAGTAGTGGAGAATGGTAGCATTCTTTAACAGTGAGCACATCTCCAACTACACGTGGAACATCTGTGGGAAGCCCGGGTGCTGTGCTTTCCATAGTGTGGCACCTGCAATTTAATAGTCCTGTGTCTTTATAGCAAGCTTCCTTCCTTTCCTTTATATATTCTGCAATACGGGCAAGTGTACACTGGTCAAACCTATACTTCATGCCATGCATATATACAATGAAAGTGGTCAAATATTATTACTATTCAGAATATTGAAATGTCTAAAAACCCCAGTCACAGATCAAGGAGCCATTCATTGGGCTAGGTACCGTACAGGCACAGAATATCTAAATGTTTGTTGATTACATTTACTGTCTCTGTCTATTTCTCTGTATTGTTGGTTTTACCACTAAGGAGATTAGTCCTGTACTTAGCCTAGACAGAATATCCCCCTGTTCAGCTGGTGGTTCAGCTTTCCTTGTGCATTTGTCATTGTTAATGTTTCTCTTTGTTTTCTCAGGGACCCAACAGTGTTTTTGAGGTTTACCTGGTTGGTAACAACTCCAATCACTTCATCATCTCCCCGACCTCGATCCAGGGAAAGGCAGACATTCGTGTTCGGGTTGCAGTGCCACTGGACTACGAGACCATTCCTCGCTATGAATTTTCTGTAAGATGTCTCGCAAATGTGAGATGCATGGGTGGGGGTATAAAGGGCCTGGAGATGGAAGGACCAGGGACTGAATACATAGTATGTTAGGTCCAGATTTTTAAAGATTTCTAGGTATTCAACTCCCATTGGTTTCAATAGGATTTAGGTTCCAAAATACCTTAATCTGACCCTTAATGCATTGGCTCCTTTGTCTCAAGCTCATTTCATCATGAGAGATGATTTACTTATGTCACCTATCAGGTAGGAATAAAAGTTCACCAGCAAGTGGCATTTTGTATAGAGGGTAATGGGTGAGAGACAAGAAACCTTTATGCGTGGCCTGGCCTTCAGTCTTTATGGTCCATACCACTACTTTAGCTAGTCACCTCTAGGGAGACTACTCAAAGCACCACTATCTGTGACATGATTTTAATGGTTTCAGCCTTCTAGTTGGCAATGGACATTGGTTGACATCAAAATAACCTGCACAGAGGTGGAGTGGCAGAGCTGTGGGTAAGGGGTCTGGGATTGGACTATAAGACTTACTAAAGGTCAGAAATGGAGTGTACTGGTACAGAGTGCTGATGGCCAGCTTGTTTAATGTCAGCTCACTCTATTTCTTGCCTCTAGTCAGTGTTGTTGGACTCAAAAGCACTAGGATTTAGCCAAAAAAATTAAAGAAAATAAAAGATATTTGCTCTGAGCTTCCTTTTGTCTTCCAAAATTTAGAGCCTCAGCTGCAAGAGCTTACAGAACATGTCGCACCCCCCCTCCCACGTTGTGGGGCAATAAAAGCTTTATAGAGCATAAAACTTTGTTTTAAATGTACCTATCAAGCAGCAACACTCTTTCCAACCTCCTGCTCGAGCTTTATCCCGCTCTCTGAGTAAGCTGTAAATTCTGGAAGGCAAAACAGCTCCATAATCATGCCAGCAACTCCTGTTGCTATTAGCCCTGGCAGAGAAGGGCTTTTATACACTGGTGAAGAAGCATAAATAAAACCCTGCCTTCCCCAAGCAGTGTGTGGTGTAAAACAAAATCCAGCACTTGATCTAAATCCTATTCAGCTGGCCAGTTAGATGTAGAAATGGTGGCAGCTCCTAAAGCTATGACCTCTGAGGGCTTGAAGCTTAAATATGTCATGCTCTGGCTACCTCCTAAAAGGTAAAAATGTGTTAGAGGCAGTAGAAGTGCTGTAGTGCTCATTGAATAGATGTTTGAAGGAACCTATCTATATTCATGCCAGTACTGTACTATTGTATTGGACTGATTATTTTGAACCCCTGATTATTAGCCCCAATATACTATTGCTCCCTGGTTTCCACTCAGTAGCACACACTCCAGCCAGCAGTAGAGCTCATAGTTTGAGGATTGCCAGAAGGAAGTTTGGTATTTGTGGCTAGTCAGAACCCACAAAGGGCTGAGAGAGGATGTTTTACTCCTACTGTATAACTGAGGTCTTGCAGTCTGGTAAACTGGCATAATTCCCTGGGAAGATGGGAACTCTTTTCTTTGAGTGCTTCTATCATTGGGTTCAGCACTGAGTTGGCTCCGGTGTGGGTTCATGGCCTGCCAGCTAGAGGCACATTGCTGTAGTAACAGTGCACCAAAGGAGATCATGAGAGAGTTGATGCTTTTCCCATTTTAAAAAAAAATGCTGCACAAATGAAGCCTCCAATTCTGATGTTTGCCTCCTGTTTCTGCTCAGCTGTTTGCTAACGAGAGCGTGCCAGATCATGTTGGCTTTGCACGAGTGAAGATTAACCTCATCAATGAGAATGACAACCGCCCCATTTTTAGCCAAGTCCTATATAACGTCAGTCTGTTTGAGAATGTCACCGTGGGAACCACAGTCTTGACAGTCCATGTAAGTAGTGATATCTTTGAATGTTCTAATGTTGCTTTAAGTGTTTTATTATACTCCTCTATTAAAGCTGAAGCTCATTGACCCTACAGAATGTTTCACCAAGGAAAACAAATGCCAAATATATTGCAGAACAAACTGACTGGTCACTGACTAGTCATTTCTTGGGGTTTGGACACTGCTATCTGGCTGCTCCTAGGAACTGATTATCCCCTTTGTGGGCCCCATATTCAGGCAGACTGTTTGGAAAACTGTGATCAAATATACTAGGCCCTCCCCTATCACCCTTTTACTTGCCTTGTGTGAGGCTGGCATGAAGGCAACACAGTCCAAGAGTCCATTCTGTGCTGGCAAATAGCTTTCCAGCTCAGTGGTCTGTAAAGGCTTCAGAGCACTGGAGGGTAGGGTGGCTGGTGAGGGAGCAAGCATATAAAGACCTGGCAGAGGGGGCACTGTTGAGGGTTAGATATGCAATTCTGTGCCCTTACAAACCCTTATAGGGGTCTGTTGAACCAAGCAGAATGCCCTGGTCTTCACTTAGGAGAGGAGGTATGGGCTGTAAGCCATCTTCCCTATGTCCATGCACTAACACCTGCATTGGCTTGCACTCCCCAGTGTGAAGTGCCAGCCTTAGACAAACAGAAAGAGTTACTAATGAGTTGGGCTTCAGGATAGAACTGGCTAACAAAAGCTGTTTCCCAAACAAGTCACATTTCAGATGTCCTCTTGGGTAGAGCTGCTGCACAACAGAGAGCTACCCAAAAAGGTAGATAGCTGGGGTCTTTCTTCATTATGCCAAAGGAACAAGGACAACATTTGAAAGACCAGAAGATCTATTTCCTAGATTCCATGAAGCTGTAGCAGAACAGAATAAAGCAGGGGCACTCAACCGCCCAGCCCACAGGCCAGATCCAGCCCCTATAGGTCTGAAACTTCAGCGCTTGGGGGAGTGTGTCACCCCTCCCCTGCCACAATATTTGCAGACCAGTGGGGTGCCTCCCCTTCCCTCCCTCCCCCCCCGCCAGATAATATGGCCCTGTGAGCTGAACTGGGTACACAGGACAGTGCAGAGAGGGTACAGGGCCTGATCCAGGTGTGTGCAGGGGCATATGGAGGCAGCGTGGTGTCTGATTCATGTGGAGCCCAGACCAGCTTGCAGTCTGGCCCTGCACCACTCATCTGACCCACAAGGCCAAAAGCTTGAGCACCACTGGAATAAAGCAACAAAGCAGATATCAAAACCCATCCTTCCATTGAGGCTGATAGTCATTTAGTAAAAAAATAACTTGACTAGTGATAGTCATAAGATGCTGCTGGCTGATGGGTGCACTTGTATAGATATTGTTAAAGATTTATGGTTTCATCCCCTCATATGTGTTGAGCTCTCCTTCAATGACTGTGAGGGCATCAATCCCCCAACATTTCCAGACATACATGCCCCCTCAATACACACAGACGCACATGCAGATCTAGAGGAGAAAAGCTATGACAAAATGGCTCAGTGTGTGTGTGTGTAAGTGTGCTTACTCTATAAACAGATGGTGTGAAACTGTATAGAGCCCCTGAGCTGTTCCCATCTGACAGTTATTAATATTTCAAGCAGATGTTTAGCTAGTCAGGCCGTCAGACACTAAACAATGAGATTGTTACAGCATCTTTTTTTTTCAACTTCTAGCTATGCCAGCATTTTAAAGCAAACACAAAATGCTAGGAGTTGAATCTTCTGTGATAAATCAGAAGGCATGCAATTAGCATTGAAATCTAGATTGCCCTCCCAGCTGATCCCAAACTTTTAACAACCCTCATAAAGTGCTACTTCTTCTTCTGGTATTTGAGATGCAGCACTTGGCTTGTGCTGAAAGTCCTGTTTACTGATGTGATTGTTCTACCAACTGTCCTATGCTCCATAAACAAAACAAGCCAGGGAAGGACACTATAATCTAGACACTGCTTTTCTTAATGATGAGTTTCTCTGTTTTTCAAAGGGGATCCTGGGAACTATAAATGGGTGATTATTAGGAACCAGATTGTAAAAACTGGTCAACTAAATTGAGTGAAAATTCCATACGTCTCCCCAACCCTGCACAACTTAGATTGCACATAAAAAGAGAACTTTCCTAGTTCTGTGCTGAAAAATGCCATTTTTCTCAGATGAGAGTATGTTTTGTGCTTGCACACTACATATGTACAAATGTCAGAGATGCAGTTTTAGATAGCTAGTTTTGAATACCTAACACTCTCTAAACTAATCTTCAACATGTTAGGAGAGGAAACATGTAACATCATAAAGAATAGAAATGAATGCTTTCCAAAAGATTTGTCTGTGTCACAGAAAGCTGGACACTGGAACTACTTTTCCTGAGGAATTTGCTTTTATCCTACGTATATCAGTACTGAGACAGTAGTTTCACAAAGTTAAGTTCTCTGTCATAGAGTCTTGAACTCATATAATAGTCCAATTCATATTATCACTCTGGCTCAGACTGTCTAGCCCTGGGACAGCAGTTTTGGAGGGAGTTTTTTGTCCTTTATCATTAATAGAGGTGCATGGATACATTGTTCCATATTGTATTGGCACCAATAAAAGGAAAATTGACATCATCGGCAATCAGGTAATGTCTCTGATAAATGCCATGTGCATGTCCACAGCTGCAGCATGCACACAGCCAGCCCGGCAGCTTGCAGAGAATCATCTGGCTGGTAAATGTGTTAGGGAAGAGGCAGGGGGCATATCGAAGTTCCTGCAGTGAAGGAGGGAGTGGGGCTAGGGCTGGGGCAGGCACAGGATGGAGCTGCGAGCGGCTCATCTGGGGGGGGGTGCGGGGAGGGGGGTTGGATCCCACTGCTACACACACCCCCGGGGAGTGATGGGGGGTGCCCCCTGGATCTGTGCCCCCTGATTTGTGTGCAGGGCAAGGACAGGCTACCATTGTGGGATGGGGTCAGGGGCAGCGCCAGGCTCTTCCTGGCAGAGGGGCTGGGCCGGGGTTGTGCTTAGAGCAGGCGGTGGTGGCACTGTGAGGGGGGACTACAGTGAACTTTGTGGTGGCTGCAGCCCACGCCATAGCCTCCCCCATCCCAATGCAACCCAAGTGCAGCCCTACCTGCTGGGAAGAGCCCAGTGCTGCCCCCAGCCCACAATGACAGCCCGTCCTCACGCTACACACAGATCTGGGGGGCAAATGCCACCCCATGGCTGCCCCGGGGGTGCATGTAGTAGTGGGATCCACCCTCCCCATGCCCCCCAGAGTAGCTGCTCAAAACTCTATTTCATGCCCTGCCCCAGCTGGGCAGTGCCTGCCCCAGCCCCAGCCCCACTCCTTCGTCACCATGAGGGCCTTGATTTTCCTTCCACCCCTTCCCCTCCAACAGACATATGAGTCAGATGCTGCTCTCCAAGCTGCTGGGCTGCATATTAGCAATCAGATCAGTATCTGCTGATATGGCTCGTTAATAATCGGCCTTTGGTATTGGCCCAAAAAATCTTTATTGGTGCACCCCCAATCACTCAGGAGATTGTGGTGTCAATGCCTACACAGTCAGATGGGTCGCCAGTTGGCTGGAGGGCTGCACCCAGAGAGTGGTGGTGGACAGGTCATTTTTGACCTGGACGAGGGGGTGAAAAGCACCTTGTTCAAATTTGCGTATGACACTAAGATGTGGGGAGAAGTGGGCATGCTAGAAGGGAAGGACAGGCTGCAATTGGATCTGGACAGGTTACAGGAGTGGGTGGATGAGAATGAGATGGGATTCAATACTGACAAGTGCAGGGTACTGCACCTAGGGAGAAACAACCAGCAGCATACCTACAGCTTGGGGAACTCCCCTCTCATCAGCACAGAGGCAGAAAAGGATCTTGGAGTCATTATAGACTCCAAGATGAACATGGGCCACCAATGTGGGAACGCAGTCAGGAAGGTTAATCGCACCTTGTCATGCATTCACAGATGCATCACGAGCAGGTCCAAAGAGGTGATCCTCCTCCTCTGTACGATACTGGTCAGGCCACAGTTGGAGTACTACGTCCAGTTCTGGGTGCTGCACTTGAGGAGGGATGTCGACAACATGGAGAGGGTCCAGAGGAGGGCCACCCACATGATCGGGGGCCGCAGGGCAGGCCTTATGAGGAGAGGCTACAAGACCTGAACCTGTTCAGCCTCCACAAGAGAAGGCTGAGAGGGGATCTGGTGGCCATCTATAAACTGGCCAAAGGAGACCAGCAGGCAATGGGAGAGTCCCTGTTTCCCCAAGCACTACTGGGAGTAACAAGGAATAAAGGCCATAAGTTGACCGACAGTAGGTTCAGGCTAGACATCAGGAGGCACTACTTCACAGTCAGGGCAGCTAGGATCTGGAAACAACTTCCAAGGGAAGTGGTGCTCGCTCCTACCCTGGGGGGTCTTCAAAAGGAGGCTAGATAGACACCTAGCCGGGGTCATTTGACCACAGCATTCTTTCCTGCTTGGTGCAGGGGGTTGAACTTGATGATCTGCTCAGGTCCCTTCTGACCCTACCAACTATGAAACTATTAAGACTTGTCCACACTTGCATTTTTCCTCAGATTCTTTACCTCTGCACCAGTGATAGTAAGAGCAGGGTGGCTAATGTAGATCAGCTTCCAGCATTTTAGCCACTATGTCACCCAGGCCTGCTTAATGAAAACTGGATCAAGGATAGATTCACAGATTGTAAGGCTGGAAGGGACTTTGGAAGATCATCGGGTCCAGTCCCCTGCACCAAGCAGGAAAGATAACTGGGGTCAAGTGATCCCAGCAAGTTGACCATCCAGTCTGTTCTTGAAGATTTCCAGGGTAGGTGATTGCACCACCTCTGGGGGGAGCTTATTCCACAGTCTGAACACCTTAGCTGTGAAGAAGTTTTTCCTAATGTTGAGCCTGAAACAGTCTTCCAGGAGTTTGTGACCATTGCTCCTGGTTTTCACCCAAGGCTGCCCTAGTGAACAGTTGTTCACTGAGCTTTTGATGTATGCCCCTGATGTAGCGGTAAGCTGCTACCAAGTCCCCTCTCAGCCTTTTCTTCTTCAGGCTGAAGAATCCCAGGTCCCTCAGCCTTACCTCATATGGCTTGCCGTGAAAGTCTCTGATCATATGGGTGGCCCTTCTCTGGACTCTTTTGAGCTTTTCCAAATCCTTGTTGAAGTGTGCTGCCCAGAACTGGATGCATTACTCCAGCTACAGTCTCACCAATGCCGAGTAGAGTGGAAGAATCACTCCCTTGGTTTTGCTGGAGATGCATTGATTGATGCACGCCAGAGTATTATTTGCCCTACTGGCTACAGTATCACACTGCCAGCTCATTTTCATACTGTGGTCAGTTATTAGCCCCCAGGTCTCTTTCATTCACAGTGCTGGTCAGGTTGGCATTGCCAAGCCTGTAGGTGTGTAGGGGATTGTTTGTTCCCAAGTGGAGCACTTTACATTTCTCGGTTTTAGACCTCATCTGGTTTAATCCAATTCACCCAACTTGCCAGCCTGTCTAGGTCCACCTGTATCTGCAGCCTATCTTCAAGTGGGATCATGCTTCCCCATAACTTGGTGTCATTTGCAGGCTTGGCCAGTAAGCTCTTCACCCCCACATCCAAATCATTGATGAAGAAGCATTGGACCAAGCACTGACCCCTGAGGGACACCACTGGCCACTTCTTGCCAAGGCAACACAGATCCGCTCAGTAGAACTCTCTGGGTCCTACCCCACAGCCAGCTTCCTACCCACCTGACTGTCTCGAAGTTAAGTCCACAATCTTCTACTTTTCTCATGAGAACATTGTGGGATACTTTCCATGATGGTATCCTGGCTCAAGGATGGGAGCAGAAGGAGTTGATTCCAGTGACATTAGCAGTCAGTCCCATAAAAACAAGGGTTTTCAGAGAGCAGAACCTTTAATTGTTTCAGGCAGAAGGTAGGGCAAGGCGGCAAAGCAACTGATGAAGCAGGTTTTCTATGAAAGTTCATGCCTCTCTGAACCTGTTAGTCTCCCTACCTTCTGCCTGACCTCAGACTCACAGAGCTAGCCACCTTTGTATGTTTCAGGGAAGCAACAGAAGCCTAGGCTGATACTGAAACAAACCAACATGTTATGGACTCGCAGGATTTTTTTCATCTTTCTCCTATATTGTGATGTTTATCTCCAAGTTTTCTCTGGGGTGCTCTGGAAGTGAAACCTCTTTGCTGCAGCTTCCATTGTGATTGGTAATTGTGTACTCCTTGCCTTAAATAATGGAGGGCAGTCTCCATGACCCAGGGGTGTATCAGACTTTTCCATAAATGGCACGATGGCAGCTGGGACTGCAGCGCCTCCAGCTTGTTCCAGGCAGAGGAACAGACTACTCAAAGTAAGGGAGGTCTGGGGAGCAGGAAATCTCTGATCTTCTGCCCAGTCTAATAGTGACTAAAAGCTACTCCTCTCTAGTTCCTGAGGAGGGGAAGAGTTTACTCCCCATGGCTCTGAAATTCTGGGCTTCCAGCCTGCTTTCCAAAGATCCCATTCTGATGCACCTCCCAGTATCGATCTAGCCAGCTGGGTGTAGGGGAGGGAGAAAAGGAAGCCTTCCTGAAGCCAGGAAGAGAGAGGAGCCTCCCCCTCTGAGTGTGCACACATACATACACACTCCCTGCTGTGATTCCCACTTCTGCTTCAGCACCTCCCTAGGCCTCAACATCTGAAAATGTAAAAGAAAGAGAAAAGAGACTTCACTGCAGATGACAAATGGCCATTCATTTCTTCAGCATTTCACCTCCTAATGTCCCTGATAGCAGAGAAACATTGCCTGTTACACTTATAAATCAACTCTAAAACAACTCAAATTGCAAGCAGCAGAGAGCCAGAGCTTCTTTCCCCGTCCACTCTAGGCTTTCCTTCCTTGTTTCCCTGCATAGGATACATGCAGGGTCAAACACCGGTTGTCATGTGAGGCTCTTGGTGAAAGTCCTACCTGGCTTTTGGAGAGCCTTTGATCAGCTCCCCCATTATTACTGTGTAATCTTGCACTGTCTTCTAATATGCTCTTCATCTGTGCTGCTCTCTCTCTCCTTGAGCATCCTCTCTTCCCTTTCTCATGCATCCATTTGTCCATCCATCTGCTTAATTTTGTCTGTGTTATATGTTTATCATATAGATTCAGGTGATGATTTGTTTGCATGTGAACAGCTGGAAAATACAGGCTTTATGGAAACAGCTCACGCTGTGTGCATTAGAACCTGGAATGTGCCTGAAGGGTAGCCCCTCAGGGCAAGAAAAAGGTTGTCTTGCCTTTCAGTAGAGACATTCCTTTATACAGCTGTATTTCAGCATGGAGATATATTTGGCCAAATTCAGCCCTGGTACAATATACTGTAGTCAAGTTAAATCAGTGGAATTATTTTCCCTTGTAATAGAACTGAATTTGGACCATTTTCTAAACAGGGATGGGCATAGAGAACAATGGCAATATGCATTGCTTTCTCTTCGTAATTTTAAAAACACCTCCAAAAAATTGAAGAGGCAGTATGAACCAGACTGAGACAGTTGGATTGGGGTTCAGGGCACCCAGGTTGTATTTCGCGCACAGCCACTGGCTGGCTACATGATCTTGCGCAAGTTGCTTCATGTTCCCCTGGTTCTGTTTCCCCTCTCAACCATTGCCTGTTGTGTCTGCTTAAATTGCAGGCACCTGGAATTTGTGTTTATATGAGCATACTGGGCCTGGCACAATAGGTACCTAGCTTATTCAGGACTTTAAAGATATTAGTGTAATCTAAATCATATTAATTTGGTGTTATATTTATTTTACGGCAAAGGAAACCAAGGCATAGGGATGAAGTGAATTGCCTAAATGCACACAGTGGGTTAATGATAGAGCCAGGAATAGAAGTCATGTGTCCAACACTGAGACAAGTCAGTTATTCTTTGGAGAACACTGTTTCTTATAAACATGGGTGTTTGAGCTGCAGCTCTTTAATAAATTCACCCCTTGATGTATTTGATTTTTTAATGAGATCTCCACTTTTGAGCATGTCATTTTGCATTTACCCATTTGTTGATGCATCTGCTTGGCCATTTGTTACAGGTATACATGTGTGGAAATCATTCACTGCAGGCATCAAATCATGCTTATAAAAATGGAGTTCCTATTTGAAAGGGAGGGTCTAAAGCCCATTGGGAAAGAAGCCCATTGCATTAAAATCTGTCATGGGGGGGTGTTGAAATACTTCAGTATTTCAAGTATTCTACTCTAGGTCTGCTGTGAAGCATGAGGGTAGAAGCCAGACTCTTCTATTCTCCCCACTGTGGGCTGCAGATATTCCTGTCTGTTCTTCTCACAAACTAAACTTTTAGGGCTTCCAATTTTGCAAAGGTTTTGGGCACCCATAACTCCCACTGACTGTAAAGGGATTGTTTTTCACTTCTAAAAGTGGACATCTGGAAGCTATAGAGACTAGTGTGACACCAGTATTTGGGCTGGACACCTGCCTGTTGAACCCATGCATTCACAGCTGCATGAGAGAACACAGAATCCATTCCTGACTATTCTTCATACCATTTTCCCCCATATTAATCTTAGTTCATTTTAAAAATCTATGTATGGGTTCTTGTTTAAAAACAAAATTAGTTTCCTTTATGACAAACTTTCCCACTTTGTGTGTGTGTTCAAGTAACTCTCTTTCCTGGTTCTGCTCAAGCAACCTGACCTTACTTAAGGGAAAGGTTTATACTAAAAATGCTGATGGTGCAAAAACAGCAATATGCACTACAGCATTTACCCTTCTTTTCTGGATGTATAACTTCCCTGCTCACCACATCTGAAAAAGCCTTCAGCACCCATTTTAAAAGCAGGATCAAAGCCAGCAGGAGTCTGGCCAAGCAGTGCCTAGTCCTTTGGCAAGGGTTTCATAAGGCCCTGCTTGGTTCAGGGTATTGTATATGTTCTCAGAGCCTCTTGCTCCTGGAGGGCATGGAGTTATACCAGCTTCTGACTTGCGCAAGAAGTGTGAAATTCTTTTTCTGACCTTTTCTGTTATGTTATTAAAATGTTTCATGGCCAGTTGTTTCAAAAAAAAAAATATTTCAATATCTGCTGGCAGCTGGGGCAGAACCTACCAATCTCTCCAGCCTGAGCCCTGGTCATTTTGGCTTTTTGCTCGACACCCCTTGCTTTGCTCCTTGCGGACAGGATATATCGTTACACTTCACCAAAACTCCTTCCCCTGAGGCACAGCCTTCTGTAAAGGGAGCACATTTAGGGACAGGCTGACAGAAAAGTTTGCACACTGAGGCTAGGGACAGACATTACACATAAACTAGTTTAAGTGATCAGAAACTGTAACAGAACAGACATTCAGTGCACATAAACCAGTTTCAAAATGGCCAAAACCGGTTTGAGAGAAACCTAATTGAATATAGTATCAGACTTAACTGACTGAGCTCAAACTGGTTTATGCAATGTTTGTCCCCAACCCCTTCCTGGTTTAAGTTAAACCAGAGTCTCCCAGCATCTCAGAATGCTTTCTGGGTTGGGTTCTGTGCTCCAGCTGAGCAGGGCTGGCTCCACTCCTCCACTTCTCAGTCAGAGCAGGGACAGGCAGGAGCAGGGGTTTGGCCCTGGAAGCGAGCAGGGAAGAAGTTTATTCCCACCCCTCCTTCCCCTGTCCCACCAACATGGACCTGCACTTCTCCATGTTGGCTGCTCCACCACGGTGGGGTATGACCAGCTTGAGCAGTATCTTTGGCTAAACAGGCCAGAGAGTAGTTTAATTCCCCTCTCCTTGTCCCACTGGTATGGACCCAAGCTGGGTCTGCTGGGCACTCCCCTCTTGCTGTTGCCCAGCTGGGACAGTGGGGGTAGCTTTCTTCTACCTGAGGGTGCGTTTTAGTGCCCCTCTTCCGCCCCAGCTCCTGGGCTAAGCACCAGCAGGCATGTGCCAGCATTACCTCGGTCTAGGAGGAATAGCTGTGCAGTTGCAAATCGGTTCAACCTAGGCAAGTTAGACTATCAGGTTCCGGCTTTTTGAATGTCTGTCCCTAGCCTGAAAGAAGGCACTTGTTGTTACATCCAGATGAACAGGATTGAAATAGGCCCTGTGGATGACTGGAAGTGTGCACTTTAAAATTGTTGTTGTGAGTGATGCTGGTGACCACTGTGTGCGAGTAAGAGCTCCAGGTTGCAGACAGTAGGAAGCACTAGCATGGAAGCAGTTCTTTAAGTTACTGGCAGAGACATATGGGGGAGATGACTGGGGCGCCAGGTCTGGATGCTAACCCTGGGAAAGAGAAGGGCACAAAAAAGCAGCAGCTGCCCCATGTGCGGCTGCCACCTAGGGTGCTTAAGTGTTCAGTTATGCCTTAGCTCTTTGGGAAACCTGTAAAAGCAGCCTAGAAAGCTCCCTAGCCACAATTCTCCACTAAGATAAGGACAAAGGAAGAGAGACTGATGTAAGGTCAGGAGGGGACAAACTGAACTCTCACTCCTGTCGTGTCATGGTAAGACCCAGCAGCTGATGCTGGCTGTGTACATACAGGAGGGCAGGCTAGTAAAATAGAGTCATGGAGTCTGTACATCTCAGCCTGGGAACAGGCTTTCCCACAAGAGCTGAACGCCAAGTATTTTGATCATCCTCAGAGCAATTCCCAGTCATCTATTGTATTATTGTATTTCCTTCTGTAGGTAAATAGCAGGAGTGGGGAAAATCTTCCTGAGGTTCCTTCCATCCCAGTTGTGAACGTGGGTCAAATGAAGGGGGAAGATGAATTGACAGCCTAGAAAAGAAACCGCAAAGACATGAGCCGCTATAAAAATCAAACAGACACATACAGATCTTAGACTAGATAGGAGAATAAATCCATTGAAGGGAAGAAAGAATCAATAAATAGAGGAAGAGAGAGGTAGGTAAAACTGAATATCTGAAAGTCCAAGACTATCATATTATATCAGCTCAAGCCCTACAGAAAACAAACAATGGTGGAAACTTGTCATCTGTGTTATAAAATAGTTTAGATAGTGAAAACACCAAGTGGAGAAGTAGAACCGCAGCCCATATCTGTGGCTGATTGTGCACAGCAACCCTGACAGGACTAGTATTGTGGTTGCATTGAATATCAGACCCCAGGCACAAAGGCTGGTCCTGTGTAGGAAGAGGTAACATAGGTGCCAATTGAGAATCACACACTCATTTTTGTGGCATCATACTTCATTTCCTACCTTTTATGGATGCTGTCTCCATAATCCATGATGAGATTTTCAAGGTGGAATTTAGGGATTGTATGATAAGCAGCAATGGAGTGATGCCTTGGGAGCTATGCAGTAGTGAAGCACTGGATCCTTTCTGACCCACCTAAGATTTGGGAAGGGGAAAGAGAAATTCATCATATGGCATTTTCTGAAGGAGGCCTTTTATTCTCCAGACAAAGGAGGCTTGGGCAAAGGAAATAATGTGCTAGTGGCAGGGGAGAACTGGTAGAAAGGAAATAGAGAGTATTCTGGTTTCAGTTTGTTGGGATTTTGTAAACAGCTCAAACTAAGAGGGCAGGGGTGGCAGGAGCCTATTCTGTGCCCTTCACAGCTTTCCAAGCTGCTTTTTTTGTGCTGAATATACATGACTCTACTTATCCTTTGGAGATCAATTGATAGGTGCAGCAAAGAGGGTGGAAGGAGTGACATATCCATTCACACTTCTGAAGTAATCTAAATTGTCTTCTTGGTTTTTCTCCTACACAGTTAGATGACCATTACATCTGTCAGTAGCCATGTCACTGAGAAGGGAGCTAGATTGCTGCAGCTGCTGTTGGCACTTTAAGAGTAACTGTCCCTTTGCTATCTTCTCCACGTAAATAGAATCATAGAAAATAAGAACAAATGTTTTGAAAAAGCAGAGACAAGGTGTTAAAGGTGTGGGGCTGTCACACTGGTCCAGCTGCATCTGGAGTCCAGCCATCCAAGCAGCAGCCCAAAATCTCTTGCCAATCTGATCAGACAGCAGACACTCCACATCCTGGCAGTGATGCACTGCCATGTTAAGTCATAGAGCTGTCTGCATCTCACCAAAGGGAACTGATAAGGGCCCTGCCATTATGAATATAATTGAGAATGATTTGAGAACAGGAAGAGTATAAAGTTTCTCAGACTTTGCTTTTTGGATTCTTTTGCCCCTACCCCAGCCTTCACTATCTTCTTGATGAGAGCAAATTCAGATTGTGGTGTGAAGGAAGCAGGGCAGCTTTTTTACTTTTTTTCCCCCCAGAAGTTGTGGATCATTGCTAGTACCCTGCTGTGTGGCTAGTGCTGCTCTCATGGATTAGGAGCTGGATTACTGGCATGTGGCTCCTGCTGAGATTCTATCCAGCTGCCTAGACTTTTGTCCTGCTGCATTCAGCAGCTGAAGCTATGTTTGCAGTAGCCTCCCCCCACCCCACTCCTAAATATTCCCCTCTGTTGCTACCATCGATTAAGCTCCACACATAAAAGCAATGATGACCATGCTAATAAAGACCACCTACTAGCATTTTAAACACACTGTTGTCTCAGAGGAGATCTATATGGCACAGCCCTGAATGCCAATGGCTAGTGTACTTTTTTGCTGCAATGATAGCAGCTGTGGGAAGAAAAAGGAGAACATACAAACCCTAAGAGTGTGAATTTCAACACTGGTGGGTTGGTAGGAGTGGAAGTGGGGTTCTTTCTCTCTCCAGTTAGTTCTACTTTATAATCAGTTTTATGTTCCTCACTTATCTTCAGGCCATAGCTCATCATTTAACGATCAGGAACGATAGGTCATCCTTCTCCTGCCCCTTGCTATTACAAGGGGCAGTGGAGGCAGAAACATCAGTCCCATCCAAGTGCAGGTTTCTTGATGCATGTTTTCCCTCCTTCATCTCTGTCCTGTTGTATGAGTTGGAAGCAGTTTGGGCAGAAAATAATTAGTCACATGAGGAACTTGCCCTTGGTGTATTCAGAGAGGACGTCATTATTTAGTCAGTCAGCAGCTGCCAGGAGTTGGGGTCAGTCAGGAGCTTTCATCCCCAAGTTAGTGATATAGAGAATGGGCTAATTATGTTCCTTGTTACAGTTTGACAGTAGTATTTGCAAAGCCTATAGGGGATGGGGAACGGATGCAGAAAGTCTTGGAAGAGACCAGAATTAGAGGGAATGGAGGTCATCTTAAGACTCCCATTTTCTCAAGATCTCCACTGTGAAATCTTCCTGAAAAATGCCGATAACTGAAATAATTAAAACTTAAACAAAAAGCAACTAGCTTATTTTTAACACAACATGCATGCAGTTTGCCTTGAAGGGCCCACAGAGAAATGATTCTCCAGGAAAGTGTTATTTGTATAAAGCAGCTCCAGCTTCAAGATCTCTTTCCCTGTGTTATTTATTCTTACTCTGGCTTGGCTGCTTAGGCTCAGATCACTTGCTTTAGGCTGCCTGAGACAGCTGGATAAGTAAAAATAAGTCAGCTGACTTGCTCTTAAGCCTTAAGGAACTCTGCCATGGATTCCTGACTAAGTCCATGTCATTCTCTTAGTCAAGGAACAATTGTAAGTTAGGAGGAACTACTCTGATTAGAGTAAGACATTGTTACAACATGACCAGCAGAGCAGGGCATTTTGGTGCCCTCCATCCTTCACCTCAGTTCATTACTGGTGTTATTGAACAGCACATAGGCATGGCCCAGAACCACACAACTGACAGGAAATGTACTGCCATGTTTTGGACTTTTCCTATAGAAAATTTTAATGTAGAGGAATGCCCATACCAGATCAGTCCAGTGATCTATCGAGTCCCATCACCTGTCTCCATCACTGAGCAAAAAGAGTTCACAGGAAGATGTAGGATATCCTGTAGCAGTCAGTTGTGGAAAGATTTGTCCTTAGGGATTGTTTCTTTCTAGCTTCTTCCAATAGAGGTTGGCTTATGTTTTGAACCCTTCCAAGTGTTCAGGGTTTTCCCCTCAGTCTTTTCTAACAGAACTCCAAATGGCATTTCATGATGGTGGGCTCTACACTAGCTTTTACTGCTTAGGGAACAGCTCTTGGAACTGCTATTGGCATTTCTCTGAAAACATCATCCCCATGATCAGCAGTAGTCAACAAGGCAAATAGAATGTTAGGAATTATTAAGAAGGGAATTGAAAACAAAAGAGAAGGTATCTTTATGCCACTGTATAAATCAGTGTTGCTCACACACCTGGAATATTCCATGCAGTTCTTCTCTCCTATCCCTGCACCCACCAAACTCCTACTCCAAAAGGATATAGTAGAACTAGAAAAGTCACAGAGAAGGGTAACATTGTTGATCAGGACAGGAAAAATAGGCTGTAACTTTTTATTTTAGAAGAAAACATGACTGAGAGGGAATATGCTTGAAGTCTGTACAATCATAGTGGGCATCCACACATGCAGGCACATGTGCTTGCAGCAGCTCAGGCAGCAGCAGCACAAATTTGTGCTGGAGATTTGTGCCTCAGCACCCTCTATCCACTGCAGCAGTCTGGCAATGGGGGTTGCTGCCTGGCTGTGACCTGCTGCCACCTGCAACAGCATCTGCCCCCTTGGACCTGTGGCCCCATGGCTGCATGCTTGCCAGACCTGGAGAGGGACTGCCTGGCTGCGATATGGGCACTGCAGCAGAGCTGCCTGCATCTCTGAGCCAGCTGCTAATGTGTCATCACTGCACAGATGGCCTGCATGCAGCACTACTGTCATGTCTTCTGGTGCCCTTGCTCTGCCATCTGGGCAGGTATTGCCCAGAAGATGGCCTTATTGCAGTGGCCTGCTTTGAACTGTGAAAGTGTGTTCTCCTGGCCCCAAATAGCCAGGAGGCTAACCTCATCTACTGTCTAGCTGTGTCCCTAATACTGGCCCTGAGCAGGCTCCTCTGCCTAGGTCATGAACGATGCATGGCCCCGGAGGCTGTGGGGGGCACGGTGACTGCCCACAGGTGGCAGTGGCAAGGATGAGGGTGTAGGAGCGGTGAGCAGGGAGCTCCTGCAGGCGTCCACTGTGGGGTTGGGGGGGGAGGGGAAGGGGAGCGAGCACTAACCAGCGGTTGGTGACCACCCGCAGAGGCTGCCAGCAGTGGCGGAGGTGGCCAGCGGCACTTGGGGACTACCTGCAGACACCACCAGCAGTGTTGGCAGCAAGGTGGGGCTGGGGTGGTGAGCAGCAACTGCCCACAGGCGCCACTGGCAGTGTCAATGGTGCTTCTGTCAGGAGGTACACCATCAATCTCAGGGGGTGCACGTGCACCCGCGTGTACCCCCTATGCCTCGCCAGTGGCCCAGGTCCTACCACTTGCCTCACCAGCAGGGAACCTGGTGTTCCTTATTTAAAAATTTCAAATCCTCTGGTAAGCCCTCCCCCCCACCCAATCCTCTCATAAAAATACACAAAATCTGTGTCCTTCCATGATTAAAATAAAATGCTGCTATATAGAGAGCTTCAGTTGGGCAATGTTTTATTGATATATTTATAATTTTAAAGCACTTTGGAAGCCTACCAGTGCCTCTATCATCACAATACAATTAATTCTAAATATCTATACACTTAGCATTTGCTTTTGTTATTTTTTATCATAGAAAAATAAGACCTACCCCTTCACTCACCAACATTGAACCAATTGAGTTACAGACTTATAGCTTGTCCCTACTTATGTACACATCCAATCAATAACTTTTATACACCAGAATGAATATGATGGCTCTCTGCACACTTAACAGCCTGGGGGGATGCCTTGAAAGGGATTGGCCCTTCTTTGCCCCTCTCACTAGAACGTGGGCAGGTCCTCCTTTGCTTGGGTCCCTCTGTGCTTGCTTCAGGCATCACACGCTGCTGGCCATTGCTCCCTCCTTAGACGTCTCTCCCCTGGTCTGCATCCTCTGACACATCAGGCTGCAGGGTCTGGGCTGCTGGCTCAGGCAGTCCTCCTGGCCAATACACACACTCCTCCAGGCAATCAGGAAAGGGTTTTGTTACCTCCTCGTCCTGGCTTTCTACAGGATGCCTCCCCCCAAGTAAGTAGAGTCTAGCTTCCCCTAAACCCATCTTTCCCCACCATGAACCAGGTGGCTGCTTTGTAAGTATAAGAGGTGTACATCAGGATCTGGGGGAACACACCTGTTCACCAGAATGCCCCATGGGATGACAAGGTCAAACAGCCATAAGCTTCTCCAAGACTGCTTCAGGCTTAGATAATCACCTAGCCGGGGTCATTTGACCCCAGCATTCTTTCCAGTCCATGGCAGGGGTTTGGACTTAATGATCTGCTTAGGTCCCTTCCGACCCTACCCTACCAACTTCTTTACAGTCCAAGCCCCCATGGCCTGGAATAGACTGCTGCCAGAGGTGGTGCAAGCACCTATTCTGAATTCCTTTAAGAGTCAATTGGATGTTTATCTTGCTGGGATCCTGTGACCCCAGCTGACTTCCTGCCCCTGGGGCAGGGGGCTGGACTCAATGATGTTCTGAGGTCCCTTCCAGCCCTAATGTTTATGAAGTCCCTGTGACCTGTGTCCCACCTCCTTCAACCCCACATGCAGGTGGATTGGGCCTGTCTCCCTCCAGTCCCTCCTGCTCCATGCACACTACCCCCATGTAGGGCTTGCAGGCTGTTCCCTGCTAGGCCACAGCACCTCTCCCCTCTATGTCCCAGGAGGGATTCCTGGGCTCAGACATCTCCCCAGGCCTACAGCAACTCCCTCTGTGGCTCTGCAGGCTCCAGGGAAGAACCACCACATCCAGGCTGCCTCCAGCCTACAGGGGTGGGTCATTTCTCTCCTCTCCCAGGATTGGGGGGGAAAAAACCCTGTTTTCCAGGACATCCCTAGGCAATCCCCCATAGGGATTTCTTCTGGAGGCTGCCATAGTGGCCCCTGTTCCTTTTTTCTCCTAGAATGGGTCCCTCCAGGCAGGCTTCATCCACCCACACTATGGTGCCTTCCTTTGGACAAGCATTCCACTTTCACAGCACATAGTCTCTAGAGCATCAGTTTTCCTATGCTGCTGCCCACCTGTGCTGCTCATGAGATGCTCCCCCTTTAGGTAATCACAACCTTCCTGCTTGTTACACCATGTTTATGGATTTTAACTTACTATCTAGAGAGGTGACCAGACAGTTATGGAATTCTGCTAAAGTTTTGTCTTCAGTGATATCATATAGCAATGAGTTCCAAAGGCTAATTCTAAAAGAGATGGTCTCTTTCATCTACAAACTATGGGGTTTGATGCATGTGTTCTATGGCTTGCCTTATGCAGAAGGTCAGCATAAATGTTTATAATGGGTCTGGTCTTAAAATTTGCACATCTGTAATAATGTTAACTGTTTAAACAAAAAGTAATTCTTTTCTTAATTTACAATTGACTGCATTGCAGTCTCATTGGTCACCTTCTTGTTCTTTTATTATGAAACAGGGAAATACAAGTGCCCTGTCTACCTTCTTTATAACATTCGCCAGTTTGTACACTTTTATCATGTTCCCTTATTCACCTTTTTGAATAGCCCCAATCTTTTCAATCTCTCTTCATGAGAGAGTATTTCAAGTGTTTGGCAGTTCTCAAAATTCATCATTGACATCCTTCTATTTCAGTTGTATGTTTTTTGAAGTAGGATGGTCAGACTGCAATACAGTTGTCCATGCAAGGGTGGTCATCAGTTGATACAATGGCATTCTAGTATGTTTAGTATTGTTTTCTGCGCTCTCCATCCTGCAGTCCAACATCTGTTTCTGTTTTCTGACAGTTATTGCACTTTCAGCAGAGGTTTTCATTCAGCTATCCACAATGATGCCCAGATCTTTTCTGACCTGCTACAGTTAACAGAAGCCCAAGAAGTATGTGAGAAGTTCTCCTCAGTGTTTATTACCTTCCCTCTGCTAACACTAAACTTCATCTGTCACATATTCATTGAGCTTGGTTAGATCCCTCTGAAATTCCTCACTGTCCATCCAGTTGGAATAACCTGAATGTATTTATAATTTATGTAAATTTTGACACCCAACTCATACTAGTATACTCCAAGTCCCTTCTCTTGAGTTTCTAGCATGCTGTCTGCTGTCTCACTTTTTGCTTAAAATTCTTAACATTCTTTCAGATCAGACCCTTTGTTCCTTTGAGCAAAGAGAGGGGCTTCAAGTAAAAAAAAGACCTCCTTTTAGATTTATTTAAATCCTCCTATTCCCTGGATCACCTACCTAATGCACTTCCAACTGTTTTGTGCCTGGATCCCTCTTACACAGGCAGCCTAACTTCTGCCTTCATACTGGGCTGCAACCCCCCCTAAACCTCCTGCCCCCTTGGCAGTGGCCCCCTCTGGGACCTTTAGTCTGACAGGCCCTGGCCTTGCCTCTAGGCCAGTTGGGACTCCAAGCCTCTAGCTCTCACTATCCCTCATGGTGGGCACCCTGGCCCGTTGACTGGTGAGTGCTGGGGTGAGGGCCAGGATGGTCAAGGTTGCATAGGTATTTTCTTGGCGGCTAACCTCCTCTCTCATACAGGTCTGCCTTTCAAGCTCATGGACCACATAGTTCCTCCAGACCCCTCCCAGGACTGCTGTTCCACCCTCACTGGGTTCACTCTCTCTCTCTGCCCCTTACTGGGCTTTTACTCCAGCCAGCCCATGTGTAGTCCTTCAGACCTCCCACGGACTCTATTCTACTCAGCCTTTGGCTCTTACTCCGTTTCTACTTTGCCCCCTCACCGGGACTCTTGGGCCTTATGCCCATGAGCCTAAAGCCCTATTCTGTGGGCCTTGTCCCTGCGCTTTTCTGTCAGAGTGTGCTCCCTTAGCCTTTCCCCACCACAGGTTCACCAACAAGGCAGCAGGGGCCGAGGCTTTCTAGTACCCATACTCACCTTTCACTACGGAGGCACAGCTGTGGCATTTCCTGGAGACTACCCTGCTATAACATCCAACTCTGGCAAGGTATAGTTTCAGGTTATTCCCCAGGACCAGGAACCTCCTCCATCCCCATAGTTCCTACCCTTGACCTCCAGGTATTCTGGAAGCAGCAATATTTCAGCTAGGAGATGTTCACCTTTTGGCTCCCCAGTTGCAACTGCCTGGTTCTGCTCTCAGGACCTGTCTTATACGCTGACTGCCTAGCCCTATACCAGTCAGGCTGTCTCCTGGGTGCCATGTAACCCTCCTAATTGGGTTTTCTCCCACCTTCAGGCTGATCTGCAGACTGCTAAAGCCCTTCAAGTGGCAGGCACAACCTGTGCTCTGCCACAGCATGAGTAGGCCTAAATGCAAGCCCTAAACCCCAGCCATACTCTGAGGCTATAAACAGATATCACCAAATGAAACAGATCAGCTGTATTGGGGTGTGTCCTGGCATAGTTGGTCTGCTTCATTGAGCAAAACAGGTGTTTCTCATTGTCTCATAGGGTCAAGTGCCTGCCACTTATGGAAGTGGCAGGGGTCTGATCCTACTGGACTCTGCTTGGGGCATGCCCAAACTTTCCCCATCTGCAGAGACATGCCTCAATTTTGATTTCCTGGGCACACCTCTGCACACAGGGAAACCTAGGTAGATGCTCCTGGGGCTTCAGGGGACTGATACTGTGCATCCCAGGAATTCCCCTGCAGGGAAGTGCCTGGGTCATGCAGGATTTGGGTCTTTGAAGTCACAAGAGCACCTTCCAAGGGTTGCTGAAGAGTATGGTGAGTTTCAGGCTGCCTGTGTTCTCCTGCTGTAAAACAAACAGATATCCACCACAAAATAGCACAGATTAATAATATCCTTTGTCATGGCCACATATTTGGGCATTTGTGGGATGATAAAGGGCATGGACACTTGTTTGCTTTCATTTTGTGATGCCATAATTTTTTTTTCTGCCAGCACAAAGGTGATACTGTTTGCAGCCTGTGGCTTTCTCTTTGCAGTTTGCTGTACTCCAGGTGCTTCTAACACCTGTCCATCTACATTACCACACCCTCATTCCTAGCAGTGTCTGAGTGCATGCACAGTGGCATGTGCACCAAGCACTATTTACATAGTATCCTTCTCCATATTCAGAGTTTCTCATGCATCTGGTTTCCCCTAAACTTATATACCTCTGCACATGCATTTGCCTATATCCCATCCTTCTACCCCCATATCTTCTATATATAATTGGGATAGGCCTTATTAGGAAGATCCCAATGAAGTAAATGCACTAATTAACCTTTCATTGCTTCTCTCATTAGGGCACTCTTAATTTGGTTGACAGAGTCTCTCCTGTTTACCATTTCAGCCGTCAGTTTTCTTCTGCCTTTTCGATCTCTCTTTGGCCTCACACCAGGGACAACAAAATCGATCCCAGTCCGATCTTTCTTTTTCCTTTCCAGCCAGCTGTAAACGCCAGTCAACAAAAAAGTAGTAATGTAGTCGTCCCACACTGGGAAAGAGAACGGCAGACATCAATAAACACATATTTAAAATGCAAATCGCTCTCTCTCGATCAGCTGTCAGTCTGCTCTTGGATCTCACTTCCTGACAGTGGCACAAGGAGCTTTTGTTGCTTGGGGCTTGTAGGGGGCTGGCACAGGCTTGCACCCCCAGAAATGTCTTTCCCAAGGATTTGGGTTGCATACCTCGATTGTGCTAAACTCCCTCAGTTGGATGATTGAAACAAAGAAGGAATGGCTTAGCAAATGGAAACAGATTATCTGGATGTCATTTCTTCCCCAAAGTAGGATTGATGCAATAGGCTTTTCTCATTATGGCTTTTGCTGCCACTCCCCCTCCTATCTTCCCACCTACAGATGGAAGTTTTCATTGAATCCCAAGCAGACACAGCAGTATGCACTTGCAGAGCTGCTTCCAATTGCAGGCAGCAATCCAAACTGGATTCTTTTACTAGGCTTAGAAGCTTCCAAGTTGCTCTGTTCTCTTTGTGCCTGCCATGGCACTCCAGCCTTCAGTCATCCAGGACAAGGAAACAGACTACTGTGCAATAAGGGACATGGCTGCCAAGGGAGTAGAAGGATGGTGGATGTTGGGAAAGAAACTCCGGACTTCAACTTCACCTCAGAAGTCTGCAGCATCAAATGGCTGCAGTTTCCCTCTCTCCTTAATCTTAAGGGGCTTCTGGGACTGTAATGAAAAGCTTGATACAGTGTTCTGAAGAGGGAAAGGCATTTTAGAAACCCCTTTCCCTCACATGTACCTTTGTTATCCCATGGTAAGTGGAAGCCAAGCTGCAGTAACTTAGGCCTGTTTCTGTCAGGGGCAAACTTTCCTGGCTTAGCTTTCACTTACTGTGGGATAGGAGCACACACAAGAAACCATTCATGCAGAGTGGTACACACATTATTTTTCTTCTTTGCCTTTTAACTCAGTACAATTTATTTATCTGACCATCTCTTTATGGGGCTTTCGTACTCTCTCCCTTTGTGTTTCCAAACAAGTTTTGCTGAAAACCATGTTCTTTTTGCTTCTCAGATGCCTCACACCTTTAAATCTCTTATTCTTGGGTTTTTTGTGGCAGAGTCTGCAGACAGGTATTTGACTTTAGAAGTGACAGAGAGAGAGTCAAGTGTGTAGCAGAAAAATATCCTCCCACAATTTATGTGTGAATGGAAAACCCAGGAAAGTACAGAGGTTTTTAGGAAGTGGCAGAATAAGAATTAGGTATGAAGAACATGTCCTCGGACTGCCGTATTTCTAGAAAGCTTTCTTAAGTTTAATGTTTGGCACAATTTATTCTTCCCACATGGGTAGTGGTAACTGGTATCATGGCACTGCATGACAACAGGTTAGGTACAGGGAACCCAGGTATAAAGAATAGTGTCCTCAGCAGCACCCTGTTCCATATGTCATGTTGGGAGTTGCAATGTGTCTTGTTAGTTTTTTGCAGTAGGTAAGCAAGAAATGTATTCACACTCATGGGGTATTATCCAGAATGATTTATGTGAGGAGGAGGATTAGTGGGACCAGTATCAGGGGTTATGTAGCAGGTTTAGGTGATGGGCATGAATGGGATGAGGGTGAAGGTGGTTAGAAGGAGCAGAACAGAGTTTATAGACCTATATGAGACAATAAAGAAAGCTTAATTTTGGGGGAGAAAAGGCCACTGGATAAATGTAGTAGGACATGAAAGCATGAGGGATTTGTGATTGCAGTTTGGGGTCAGGGTAGAACGGTTACAGATCAGCTTCTGGGTGATGTGGCCATGTGTGCCTTCATATGCAGACTTAGATCTATAAAATGGCTATTTTTCTCCTGTTAGAGAAATACCCTGGAAATCTCAACATGCCTTGCACCTCTGTGAACATGAAAAAAAGGGTCCTGGCAATGGAGGAAAGTGGGGGCTGTTCTCAGATGTCCTTTAAGCTGCATTCTTCCTCCTCCAACCAGCTCTTCTGTCCTTTCACTCCCCGCCTCTCTGCCCAGCTTCCCTCACCATTGGCATCTTAATTGATCTCATTGTTCTCAATCCCCCAGAGTCCCAAAGCTCCAGCTGTGCTTAAACAGAACAAAATCTCTTCCAATTTCCCCACCGTTTAAAAGAAAATTGAATTCTTTATCTGCAGTAGGAGAGAGAACCTGCAAACACGTGAAACAGTAAATAGTTAAGTAATCAAAGAGATTCCAAATTGTCTGGAAAGTTAAAAGCAAATGGCTTTTTTTATTATTATTTGGTTGAGCTCCTTGTTCCTTTTAAATATTCTTATCAATTCATCTCTGTAAATAAAGAGAAGGAGGGGGGAAGGAATTACTAGGTAGCAAGATGATTGACAGATCTGAAGTTCTCGTCTGTCTGTCAGGGCCCAGTGCTCTTTGGTTGTGTTTATCTCTTTAATCTAAATATCAATCCGTAAAACCAAAATGGGATGAAATAGGAATCATGACAGCCCAGGCGCTAAAAAGAGAGACACTTATTGCAGCTTTCACAGCCGCCATGTGTCCTGATGGAGCTGTCAGGATAAATACACAGTTTCAAAGTGCATGGGTGAAAAAACCACATGAGAAGGGAAAAGGAATGAAACAAGCTCACAGATATACACTTGCACCTGTCTAAATTATATCCTTTAAAAAACAAACAAGTGAACAGGAGTCACTCCTTGAGTACTGTGATTTGGATTTTTTCCCCCATTATTTTTTTTGCTGAGCCAGTGGTTTGGGGAGTTTCAGGGAGATTTTGTTCAAGGTGAGGTGTTTCAAGCTGCTGTTTGGGTAAAGAACACCAGAGCCTAGGCTCTCGAATATAAATTAATGGTTAACAGCAGCAGTCTTCTATAAATAGGTTGTCTTCACCTAGACTTTACCAGTCCATCTGTCCTGTACCAAGGCTACTGCATGATGTGTTTCCCATCACCCATGACTGCCACCCCCCAGGGCCACAGCAAAGCAGCTAGAGTCATAACTCATAGTGTTTATATTGATTTCAAAGGGTAGGCACCTCTCCTTAGAGACAAGTGCAAAATGCAGGGCATGCATTTTGTAGGATTTCCTCCCTAGTGCTGCCAGTGCAACTGAACCCTGCCCTGCAGCAGGCTTGGTTATAGAAATGCTGAGTGAGCCCCACTGGGTGATCTGCAAGGTGTGTGTTTGTATTTGTGCTGCAGACAAATGACCTTTATAATGTAGGCCGATCTCACAAACCTCAGGAATATTTTGGCACAAGCAGGATTGCACTCCAAATCTTGAAGACTTAAATTAGTGTATTAATTCAGTAATCTTTGGGGAACAGGTTAGTTCATTAACCTCTTGGTCCAGCAACCTCCAAGCACAGTTTTGCCTCACAAAACATTGGGGTCTGTTTCTGGATTATGCCTTTTTCATCTGCTGGCAAAAAAAACAACCTTTAGATTTATTTTAAAATAGCTCTTTTAAATAAACAAGTCACTGAGACACTAAGAGTCTTTCATACTAATGTGTTCAGCATACAGTAGCAACCTATGACAGCACAAAGATGATAATCCATCCAAGCACAGTTGAACATGGGAAGGAAGGTTTTTCTATCCCACAGTGATGGAATTGTCCCTCATTCCCTGGCTTTTAGTCCCTTCTCTAAGCAGCCTTCAAAGTCCCTGTGCTGATTTCTTCCATTAGGCCTTGATGACTCTTGTAGGGCAATACAGACCTCAGTTGTCCTCAAGAGAAAATGGTACTTGTGAAATAAGGTCCAGGAATCTATTGCCTACAGAAGATACAAGAGACCAGATGCAGATGTGATGCTAGAGATACCATAACTTAGATACCATTTTACCACAGGCCCATATAGCCCCTTACACCTACTCAGCCCCTTTGTATGGCTGTGTAAGGGAGTGTAAAGTAGTGTAACTTGTACCCAGAGCAGCTAGAAGCTAGAAAAAGTAAGTTGGGAAGCTGCTTTAACTTGCATTATGACTTCTTCCAGCTTACACCTTGGATCTCTTTTTACCATTAATTACACCTACTTAGACTCCTTTATACCATGTTTTCAAATAAGTCTGAGTTTTCTTCCAGAGTCTGATCTATCCAGAAACCCTTCAAGAGCCAGTATTATTCTCTGGTGGTGTCCAGCCATAGGAGCAAAGCTGAAAATAAACCCACATCTGAATGATACTGAGAAGTGTTTGATGCTTCCTTTTCTGCCCCTTCTTGTCCCATTCAGTCATTTTGCTACTCTCTTCTCTGCTATAGTACAGTTTCTGCATGTCCCCTTAGTTCAGCTTACCCTTCTTGCCCCAAACACTTAAGCTACTTGACACTGCTGGGAAATGTGCAACTGTAGTCCCCACCTGACCTGGACCATTAAGGTCACCTTGATCTACACTATGTTGTACTCCGATGCTGCTGTGTGTGCACTGCAAGCTGCTGCATGCATGATTAGGACCTTTGTGTTAATTCAGGTAAGTCAGATGCCTTAGCCCTACATGGAGCAACTCAAAGGTCCCTTTTCTGCTTGACTGAAACTTTCACCCATTGTCCTCCTGTCTCCGTAAACATGCATCTTGAGTTGGCATGTATTTTCTGTTCTTGTATGTAGTACAGTATCAAGATCTCATCACAGATTTTATCTAGGAGGTGTCATTAATTGTTTCTGGTCCTGTGTTGAATTACTTTGATTCCTTTTGGATGGACAAAGCCTGAGCTATGGTGTCCCAATCCTCAGACCAGGATTTGACCTTGTTCATGCCAATCTTCAGATAAGGATGAGTTCTTTTGGACTGCTGCCCTTTGGATTGGATCTCATTTCAGTTTCATTCCCTTCTCCAAATGGGCAGTGCCCCCTCCCATCACCAGCCCAGCCCATAGACCAAGATAGAATTTCCAGTTCTTAGTGCTCTATCATCTTCCTTCAGTAAGTGAGACAGAATTACTAATGGTGGCAAAGGGCTAAGCAAAGCTAAGGCATCTATGTATAAGCTTCTATGAATATTTCAAAAATCATTAGTGATTTATATTTTGTGCATGGGACTTTGACTTTAATTTCTTCTGTTTTGGTGGGCTGTAAAAATCATTAGAGACCTAACAGCAGAGTGATTGAGTTGTCAGCCAGACAATTGTGTGGTTATTTAATCTATCAGATGTGCTGCTTGCCATTTAGGTGGACAACAAGAGAATATGAAATCAATGCGGTTCATTAGCAGAGAACTTGTGTCTTGCCTAATCACAGAGCTTCAATAAAACCTGGTGAGGTGAGCATCTAAATTGTGTTGGTGTCACCTTGGGGGAAAAAATAAAATTGTGGGGGAGGGAGGCAGAAGAAAGCATATGGGGGAACTTCTGGCTAAATGTCTATTTCTCTGCTAGAGGGCTGTCTTCAATATAACATGACTATTGACTAAAAATTTTAAGCCATAAACTCCAGCCACTAACAGCTTGGCTACAGTAAATTACTCAGTGCTATATCGAGGTGGCTGCTGCACAGATAAGTGTTAACTGCACTAGCGGCTGGCTGATGTTGAGGGGACTGCTGTTATAAAACACAATCAAGGGAAGCTGTTGTTTTTTCTAATGGCTGGGAGAGGAGGTGGAAGAAGCGCTGTAATTCTCAGGGGGGTTGATTGGCCATTTTTCCCACTGCCAGTCTCAGCAGAGCTCTCTTGGGTTGTTAGTTCGGTTTTAACTTCACATCCATTGAGGGTCTGTACTCCCTGGATGCTCAAGAACCACTTGAAGTTGTTACAATGTCCTGTTCTTAGCATCCCTTTTTGATTCCCTGTTTCTTTCCTCTCCACCTCCCTCTCCCACCACCAATCACCTATGCACAGCTTCATCTCAGTAATTCTGATCAGCAGGTCAGCTCTGGTAGCTCCTGATTAGAACTACCTGCCAAGGTGCCACTCTTTAGAAGACACAGGAGAGAGATTCCCAAAAGCAAGATTGAGTAAGATTTATTTTTCATCTGCAGCATTTATAATACTTTAAGTAGAATTCCTACAGGTTATTGATCTGCTTTTTGCCTGGCTGATTATTTCTATTGTGTGTCTGCCTTCTTAATATCTAATTGTGTTACAGCTAGTGAGTGTGCTGCTTTTGAAGGCAAATCAACATTCAGTACTTATTATTGGAACTGCTCACTGGGACGTCAGTGTCAGAAAGAATGTTTCAGAGGAGGTATTTTCATTAATATTCTACAGTCAACAATGAAGTTCATGTGGTGTAGGAGACAGCTAGCAAGATATACAAGTGTTGGTCTCTAGCTCCTAGTTTGGGAAGCCAATAATGATATATGACGTCCTTTAACTTCAGGATATTAGTTTGAATTGGGCCTGGTCATCTGTAGCCAGACATGGCTACAGAGAATATTTCACTGCTTGGAATCAGCATTTTACTTCTACTTTTGAAATCAGCATTTTACTTCTAGGCTATTACTTCAAAATTGTTCTACTTTGGGGGCCTGGGAAGCTGAAATTTGAATTCAGAGATCTTCTTTCTAAGGCACTCATGAACTTGGCTTTGATCAGTCATTAATGCAGATTATTACTATTTGCTGATTGGTAGTTCATTGGCCAAGATTTGTCTCAGATCTGGTTCCTAGTAGAAACCACACCCAAAAAGCTCCATTCTAACTAGCTCGAGCCCCCTTTGTTAGCAGTGTCAGAAGTAGCTTAAGGGCTCCTTTGCCCCTCTAGATAGTGTTTCAGGTCTGTGGTGAGGCACAGAGCAACATTAGGGAAGCACAAAGGCTAAATAGCTACCTGCTGTGTATATTAATGTAAAACAGTTGCCCACAAAACTGTCATGAAGCAGCTTTCACCAGTGCTTAATTTCTGTCTTCAAAAGGAAATCTACTTTCCACCCTCTTTCTGTTGTAGATAAGGTCCAAAGTTTTCTGCAGTGCTCTATGAGGGGTGGTCAACCCAGCAAGCAATGCGGCATACTGTACAAAGATTGCGTTCTTTACTATGGTCCCCCCTTTCTCAGCAGCTCACTCTGTGGAGTATTGCAGGAGGCTGCTGGCAGCATGTAGTGATGAGACTCATGGCAGGTCACTCCTGTACCTTGACAGGTTTTTGACATTCAGTAATTGCTTTCCTGCTATGACTCTTTTAAGCAGAGAGCTTCTGGCCAAAGCAATTTGCTCCCCATCAATTTTTATTTCCTAGTTTTTAAATAAAAAAAAGAGAGAGAATAAAAAACACCAACAATAACAATAAACAAACCTGGAAACCCCTTTATCTATCAGCCCGGGTGTCAGGCTTCATTCCTTTTGCTAGGTCAGCCTGGCCTCACTTGCAGAGTGACATGTTTAATGGAATTCTCTCATTTGTTTGGGTTGCTGGGACAGCTCTCACTCCCCCCTCCTCTCCCTCCAGTTGTAGTGTGAAAGAGTCAGCAGAGCTCTTTGACAGTCTGTAATGCTCAGGAGTGGCTAAGCAAAGGAGTTTGCCTGCCTCCAAATTCCCCTTTTAACCAAACTCTCAGCATTTATGCATCTCTTGGGAGCTATTCCTAATTGATGTGCATTGCTTAGGATTGCTTTGATAAACATTGGGGCATAGTGGTAGAGTAGTTAATAGTTCTTGTGGCATGACTCTGAGCCTTGCTCTGAACTTATATTGAAGGCTGAGCCTGGATGAAACAGCTCCATATTTCTCTATTGTATTTCTTCCAGCAATTTCTGAAAAACAAATGGAGAGGGCTGGGTATAGGGAGGCTGGGATGTGCTTTCTGATATGGCTCAGGTAACAAGAGGTTATATCCCTGTTAAGTTACATGGGACATGAGCCACGGACCCCATTGGTTACTAGCATATGTTGTAGCTGAAACCTGTTCCCTTTCCTTTTTCATGTCCTTGTGTGACAAAGTATTTAGTAGAATTTAAAGCCTCAAACTTGTGACCTCTTGGCTGTCAACCATACACCTTAGCACCTGCACCACCCCAGTGCTGAAGCCTGTGAGGTCAGTGCTCAGGAAGCTGTCAATAGGGCAGAGAAGGAAGGAAAGAGCTTAAAGTCCATTGCTTGACCTTCCCCCTTCCTTTTAGCTGACCTAGGTGATAACAGATGAATGAAGAATCAAAATCATTGTTCTTTCAACCACAAGAAAGACTCAACCTGTGGGAAACTTTATTTTAATGTTTTTTGCTGCTAGTGGGGCAGAAATTGTCAAAGGTAATGACCTTCCTCAGGCCTCTCAGTCAACCTTGTCATGTTGCACAAAAGCAAGAACCCATTGAACAAGAATAAATAGGTAGAAATAAAACAGTTGGATATAAAATGGCCAGGATTTGGGGGCTGGAAATCAGAAAGTTCCTAAACCTCAGGGAAGTAAAGTCTTGAAACAGCCTCCCAAGAGGAGCAATGGAGACAAAGATACAAACTGGTTTTAAAATGGATCTTGATCACTTTATGACAAGGATGATGACATGGCTAGGTGGCTTGCAGTGGCAGGGGCTATACTCAGCCCAGGATGTCCCCATCAATCCTATGTTCCCATCTTCTCTTTGTCTTTCTGTTGGATTGCACGGTATCCAGGCAGGAGGCTGATTTGATAGGCCTCCTGTATGGTGCTGAGTATATTGCCAGCTATTTAACAATGATTATACCTGAGACTGAGCAATAATTATGCCTGAAATTCCATCTCCTTCAAGAGTGTGTGCACTATGAAGGGAAAAGATGGTTTAGTGAAGTTTCCTCCATAAGCAAACCAGTGTTTTTAAAACAATTACCTTCTGGCAAAGACGCTGCATGCAAGGGGTTAAATTGTAATTGATTTTGCTTAGTTTGAGTTGCCCAAGGGTTTCGTTATGCAGTCTGTGCCATGCCACAGGTTTGGTGAGTTGGTTTTTAGGATTAAATAGCACCCTCCTACTCCTTTGCTTGCCCTGGCCTCTCTTCACTCACCTCTCTTCCATTTCATTCTTTTATTCCTTTTTTTTGTCTTTTTCTCTTCTTACTTTTCCCCCAGAAAACATCTGTGTCTGTCCTTCTCTTTCATCCTAGTGTTGGGATTACAGCAGGAATAGAAAACATTTTTTTTCATAGAGCACTTTTTCTTCTTCCTCTTCAGGTTCTTTGTCTTTTCTAACTATGTAACTCTTGTAGCAGGACCCTTCAGAAAAGCCCTAGCTGTGCTTCTATCTCAGCTGTGAGCCATGTTCTTCCCAGTCAAAAGGAATTAATTATCCCTCCATTTTACTATACAGTCACCTCACACAGCAACCACAGTCTGTCTATATATACACCTGCACTTAACCAGTGTATGCCAAGATCTAGACGCTTACTGCTGATTCTGAACACAGTGCTAGAGGAGAGGAATGTGCCTTGGCACAGGGTTTCCATACTTAATGTTGGCTCCCTGGAGAGTTAATTCATCTTTTCCCATATGACAGATTTCACATTGACACTATGTTTCTTGGATTTCTGCTTGAGATGCAAAACTTTAGTGTGCATAACCTCACTCAGCCCTGAGCCTTTCTTTAGCAGTTCACGAATACAAACTAAGCTGCTCCAGTTCCACTAAAAGCACCTATCTCTGAGGGAAAGGTTCCCATCTTCCCATCTTCTTCCTGGAAATGTGGAGCAAGTGACAGCTTGAGCTCTGTCCATATTGAGAAATCTGTCAAAAAGGGGGAAGCCTAGACTGCCTGAGTGCTCCGGCTGAATGCCCGCCTAGCATTATGGCATGGAGGTTGTTATGGGATGTTCACCAAGGCTAAAAGAACTGTTGTGCTCAACATGGCTCACATGCAATGTTTACAAGTATATTGTGCTCAGTGTGAAATCAGTAATACTTACAGGACAATGCTGGCTGTAGAGAACTGTGTGTATATGTGTCTGCTTGCATTTATGTGTAACATGATGTGTCCACCCTGAACAGAATATTTCTGAGCCTTAGGGACCTCCATAAACCTCCTTGGTTATATTTGAAGAATCTCTCAGGGGAGCAAGTAATGGGGGCATTGTGATCTAGTAGAAGGACTGGATTTTTAGTACTCTAGCACTCCTGGGTCTCGTCCCCACTGAGTGTCTCTGGGCAAGTGACAAAACCCAAATCTTTCCTGATCAGGTAAAGGGAAATAACAGCAGTATCTGCTTCAGAGGGGTGCAATGAAGCTGAATTAATGTCTGCGTGGTATTTTGAAAATGTCCAGTGCCTCTCACTGGGACCATCTGAGGGCTAAGTGTCATTAGTCTAGTCCTTTAATTAGGAGGGTGCCTTTGCATCAATGGGCTGTGAATACAGCAGTAGATGAAGAAGCATTGTCAGTACTCAGAAGGCACATTTTATACTTCCTCTCCCACTGTTTGCATAAAATGCTCCTGTATCTTTAAACTCTTCCCTTGCTCATCCTTTTGTGCCTCCCTGAAGCTGCTGTGAGTAGAGTTAATCTCACGTAGTTTAAGGAGTTTTTCAGTGGGGCTCAGCAGATGATGAATGTTGAAACCATTACCGGCAAAGCACCAGGGCTCTCTGGAGCTGTTTAAAAATGCATTCTCCCATGTAAATTTCTGCTCCATCAATCCTTATGACATGTCAAACATTGCTATTGTTTCCTGAACAAATTGTACGACATGCCCTTTTCTGCAGATTTGTGCACAAGAGCAGAACTGCTCTACAGCTTTGGCTTCCGCTTTTGTCTCTTAGCAGGGCTACAGCAGCAGCTGTGCTCAGGCTCATTCCAGTTCATGAGCTTCATGCTGGTGTGCATGAGTAAAAGGTGCATCAGGATGGAAGTGGGGGTGGGAAAGACATGTGCATGTGACAGAAGGCAGGGTGCTGCAGTGAAAGTGCAGATGTGTGCAAAATGCACATTTACAAATGTTTGTGCATAGACAGGTGCGTGTGTGGGATGTCAGGATGTGTGTCTGTGGGTGAGTACCAAAGACATGAAACTGCATGAAGAAGAGAAGTCTGTGTCTCTATGTCTGTTTGTATATGTCTGTCTATTTTGCACATACTATGCATGTAGGTGTTAAATGTGTGATAGCACACACAGTACTCTAGGCTCTGTCCATACTTAGAATTCTCAGTATACCCATACTATACAATATTGTTTCACTGTGTCTCATAAGCATATTAATTTACTGTATTGTGGCTCAGTAAACTACTACTTTAGCCTCCATAAACCTTTCTTTCTTGAGGTTCTTCCAGAGTTCAGTTGCACAGAAACAGTTTCTACAAGTAGATAGCAGTGGTGACAGCTTATAAAAGTACAGATGTGGACCCATGTTTTCATTTTGACCTTTTCAGGCTCCGCTGGGCAAACCCCATTTTAATATTCTGGCGGGAGATGAACAGCCATAAAGCCATTTGATTGATTCTTGACGTGTAACCCCTGGAATCTTCCATCCAGCTGCTTTCCTCGCTCTGGTGTCTAGCATCAGATTATCAGGGCTGTGTGTGTGTGTGTGTGTGTGTGTGAGGGGGAACCAGTGGGAGAGGGGCAGAATTGCTGGAAAAAAAACAGCTGCTGCCCAAAAATCACAGAGGGGAGTGATTCTTGAGCTTCCAAGTATGCTGTTCTGTATAGTTTTTCCTATTCTACGTACTACGGTGTGAACGTGTTTCCCAATACTCCCTTGTGGTAGCTTTGCAAATCAGATTTGGAAACCTCAGTGAATCCATGTCATGTCTTGTGGATAATGAACAACTGAGGAACTTCATCCTTAAAAGTCAAAAGTTCAATAGCATAAAAAATTATAACAGTCACAAAATTAAATGTGGCCATAATGTGTGTTTTGACTTTTCTCTACTCTCCTGTCACACAGCAGTAACCTGCATTGTTTCCATGTGATATACGAATCCGCCTACTGTGTGACAGGGTCTTTTGGTTACCAGGACAGCTGATGAGCTAGATTCTTCTTTCCTCTGCCCTCTTGTAACAAGGTGTAATTCCACTGAAATTACTCTGGAAAATTCACTTACGTGAAAGGAGATTTAGGCTCACTCTTTCCATTAGAAACATTCACAACGAAAAGTGCCGTTTGCCTCAGCAGCATGATAGTATTTTAGCCTGATGGTAACCTGTCTGGGGGTCGATAGCACACGCAGCACAGGCTGAGCCAGTGGTCTGAGTGCGTTCAAGCTGGCTTAATTGTCTGTCCTTGCATTTTGGCCATTCAAGGGTGTGGAAGATGTTGGAAGAGAAGGACATTTTTTCAGAAGGAAAGAAATTAGCCATCAAAATTGCCACGACGCTTTCTGTGTGACACATTAGTGGGTTTGTTTTAAAGTCTGCACCATTGTGCTGTATACAGAGTGAGATTTTGATCCTTCTGTGGCATGCTGGAGTTCACATTCAACTCAGAGACCCCCTGTTGAGTGGCTTCTCTCACCCTGTACTACCCTAATCTTTTTCTTAACCTTCATCTCCCCCTCCCCTTTTTTCTTGTCAGCAAAAGAAAATTACACTTCCCCAGCATTGTCCATCACTGAAATAAGCACTTACAAATGCAATTATAAAGGGCCAAATGAGGGAATTAGTTTTGCTGGTAATGCCAGCCATTCTGTAACATTGTCAAGCCTGTTATAAATCATTACCTCATCACCAGCCAATCCAAGCATTTTGAAAAGGCTTTTTATCTGGCTGCAACTGTCCTTTAGCACTGCATGTAAAATTTAGGAAACAAAGGCATTTACTGGTAAGGCTGGACACCAGCAGGCAAAAAACATCCTTCTTTATTGTTTGAAAGTTTGTTGACCCTTCCATTCTATAGTAGATTTTATAAACTTTATTTTGAAATGCACCCACACACTTTTTGTTTTTAAAAGACTTTATATAATGATGTCCTAAATACAGAATGGCGCACAAGTTAATATCTAAAAGTTAGGGGCCTCTCATACCAAGGAAAGTTGTAATGTCAGAATTATTCAACTGGATGTCAGAACTATTCAACTTAGCTCACACATTTTCTCACTTAAATAGCGGCCCCATGGACTCTGGCTTCTGATAGGAGTCACGCACAAGGCAAAGCATTCATTAGTATAATACATCTAAAGATTGTGATAGGAGGAGGTGGGACACACCAGGCTTTGCACTGGTGTGCAAGTGGGTTTGAAAAGTGTGTGCGTAGTGACTGTCATGTCCGAGATTCAAATCTTTGCAACGGCATAGATGGGAAAAATCCTCAACACAGGCAAGGCAAAAATCTTGCTTACAGTCATGCACACTGTAAACTACAGCATGCCAGGACTTCAGATTCTACATAGTCTGGGACTCTCCAGATCCTAGATTCTGTGACAGGATTACTTTGAGAAAAAAACGTCTTAGGGGTTGCAGGTGAATCATTTTTGTAATTGTCTCTCCACAGCACAGAATAGATATTAAAGAAGGTATAGCAAGAATCATACTTGTTACAGATAACTTAATTGTAATGTGGGTGAGTCCCCTTAGATGTGTTGAGGGGACCCCTTATCTTAGCACACACCCTAGAGTCAAGTCACATGTGCTTGGATAGCATTCTTCCCCTCTGGCACATAGCAGCAGCAAAAAATGGGTACTGCTTTCCACAGTGCAGCAATACATTTAGCTAAGCAGGTCCTCTGTTCATGCCAAGGAGCAGTGTCAGAAGAGACCCCTGTGGGACCTCATATATGCTCATACTGTAACCATCATACCAACTTCCCATACCAGTGAACCAATTAAAAGGGCCAGTAATCCCTGCTTGACCTTTCTATCCCCTCCAGAATAAGATCCAACCTTTGCTTCAGTCAATAATGGTCACATGCTGTGAACTCACTGAGGGCTATGTTCAGAGTCTTGTTGCATGGTCTGTCTTTACGCTTGGGTTAGTCTGGACCTCTCTATTGAGTCCAGCTGCTCTCTGGATCAAACTCCTCTGCCTCTAGCCCATCATAGCTTTTGGAGAATGGGGCCAGTGCCATCTCAGAATAATAAAAAGACTTAGTTACATCAAGCTACTTTATTACTGAGAAAAGTTGTTTGGTTTCAAAATGTATTTGAGCATGTTGTTTGCCAAAGAACATGAAGGTAAAATCTTCACATGTCTTATTAGATACCTTTAAAAATCCCAACCTTAAAAGCCTCCTGGTACCTAATATAACACAGGTTGCATCATGCCAGGTAAATTAATCCCCAGTACACACACAAAATGTAGCCTATGTTAGTTTGCCTGGCATGTGGAGGAAGAAAATCCCATTCAAATTAGACTGCGCAAATATAAAGTATAATTTTCAATGGGCCATGATTTGGTGAATGTAAAATGTATTTTCACCATGACACTCCAAATCACACTTTATCACTGTTGGCATTTATTTCCTGAATTTAATTTTTTCCTCTCAGCCAGTTGGACTGTAAAGTTGTTCAAAAACTATAAGACCTGTTTTTGTTCCATGGAATGGGGAAAGTGTAATTTTCCGTTCTCAGGCTGTTGATATATAATTGATAAGAGGTTTTTTGCTCAGACTTAAAGGTAAGTAGGTAAGGCCTTGGGCAGTGACCAACCATAGAAGCAGCCTAATATGTAGAAATTTGTGTGTAAATAAATACCAAATAAAAATAGTTGAGATTTTAAATGGAAATAAATATGCAACTTAACTACAGCTGGTTGCTATCATTAAATACACAGATCTGAACATGTATAGATGTGGACTTTCATTGTAAAGTGTATATGTATCCCTAGAAGAGCCTGACTCTGATCTCCTTTGTAACAGTTTAACTCCGTTTGCTCCTGTCCTATTACTTCTAGACTGATTTACACTAATGTAAGGTCAGGACTGAGCCCTTTAAATCCACTTCACAAGTGTAGCATGACTGGCAGCATGTACACAGGAGAGGCCCAGGGCTAGACTATTAGAGTAATTACAGCTCAAGATTGATGTACACTGGCAGAGTTGTGTGTGAGCCCAGGACTGGAATATTAGGGAGTGCTGCATGTCAAGACTGAGCAGTATTATCAGAGCAATGCATGTGGTGCTTGAACACCATCTGCCCATGCTATACCTAGCTGTAGCCAGTGTTATTACTTCTTCATTCTTGAGAGCAGTAAAAGATCCACAAACTTCACTATAGAAAAAGAGTGGAAAAATAGCAAAGGCTTTTTCTGGTCATATGCAGGTCAAGATTTCTTTCTTATCTTTCATTAATCCAGTACAAATGAGTCTTCCTGCCCAATGAACTAAAGCTGGTGTTTTGGACTTAATTGCACTGTTTATCAGAACAGGGGGCTGTGCTACATAAGCCTGCTTCTAGCAATGAGGATCTTGAGGAGGCTAACATAAAAGAGCTCTTTTTGAGCACTACGTGGTTGCAGATCCACAGGAACGCAGCATGCAGGACTCAACTCTGCTCTCATTCACCTGGAGTTTCTTATCCAATAGACAAACAGGCTGCAGTACGTTCTCATTCAGTCCAACTCAGAAAACTCTATGAATGGCAATGGGCTTTACTATAGGCTGTTATTTTAAGCCCTTTTATGTATTGAAAATATTTACGTGTTAATACACATTTTCCTTGCTTTATGTTGTACGTACATTCCTGGTAAACAGTGCATAACTCGAATTCGCATAAAGGGAACCCACTTTACAACATAACAAATAGGAATGTGTTCCAACACCTTGACTGTACTGACCCTCAGACCCATTTCTACCAGTTTCACAAGACAATTTTGGTACTTACCAACACCAGGCAGTACACACAAGCACAGCATGGTGGTGAACGTTTAGTTGGTGTGAAGAGAGGGTGGTGAAGGGTAGTGAAGTTCTCTTGCGCTTCGTTGATGGACCAGAGAGAGGGGTAGGAGATAAGAAGCCATAATGGGGATGGCAACTACAGAAACACGGGTTGCAGACAATGAGCGAGGAGCACAGATCCACACAGGAGACTATATTTTGGTACGTGTCACTCCCACAATGCACCATACAAAGCAGCTGACTTGTGGGATTCCACCACACCAATTGCATGAGAGTCAATTTACCTCACATATAACAAATTTTTGGTATAAATGGAGTCATCACAAAAGAGAATTTGTACATACAGAACCCACATAAAGTGTGCGAAACCTGTATAAGAGCATTAGATTTATGACACGTTATAAGCTGCCTGACAGCTGACTTTCCAGGTACTTCTCCAGTATTCATCCCCCTTCCCTCCCCCCCCCACCAGCCTGTCTCTCACCCATTGACTCCTCAATCTACATTTTCACTGACTGCCTGTCTTGTATGCAGCCCTGCCCAACCTGTGGCTTTTTTACTTTTCATTTCATCCAGGAAGAGCACACACCAACTGCTGAAACTTCCTTAGCCTGATGCAGGGTTTTTGAACCCAAAAGCTTGCTTAAAAATGGTTCTCCAACTATTTAGTTGGTCTAATAAAAGATATCAGATTCACCCAAAGAATCTTGTCTGTCCTTATGTTGAATGTGCTTGTCCAACTACAAGTGGACTTTTCCCTGGATGAGTAAGCTCTGAATCTGAAGGCACCAGATAATTAATTTTGTATTTATCAAGTATTCTTTAATTAAGATTCGCTCTTCACTCAAGTGATGGGGAACTAGGAGCTTGATACGGAAAATCCAGGGCTCTTCACTGTGTAGTGTAACTGGCAACCATGTTGATTTTGTTACAGCAGTTGGCAAGGAATGAGCCTTAAATAAAGGCAAGAGAGAGGAGTTTGGAACAGATGTGTAGAGATGAAGGGATCATCAATTGAAGCAATACTAATACATATACTACTAATACATATGAAGGGTACATGGAACCTGCAGAATTTGGATTTGACCCCTGGTACAGTCTCATTCGTCACTAGCCTTTTCAAGCAGGCAGTAATGTGGAGCATATTCAGCCAGAACCTATTCCTTCTCATTGAACAGTTAGGACTCTGAGGACCATTTGGTTGAAAGGCCATCTGGACACCTGTGGAGAGATGCACTGGCCACATTAACTCAGGGCAGCTTGAAAACTCTCTGTGGAATGAGGTTGGATCAAAAATGAAGAAACTGCTGGCTTGCATGCCTGCTTGTTAGCCTTCTCCCTAATGGGGTGGAACGTATTTGGTCCGAGAGTTCAGGAACCCTTTCCCAAAGCCACATTTTGAGCCAAGAAAAACTGAAGCCCAATGCTGAAGAACCATGCTGAGATGATTACCCCAACAGGAAATTGCAACCTCTCTCAGTTTCCAGCTGGCAGGGGAGGGAAAACACCTGGAAGGTTTGCTGTGAGGGAGACTGAACCATTGCAAATTGATAGGTATGTGGTTCTCCCACTGGGCAATCCTTGCCAGACCAGACAGCAGTGTTGCTGAATACAGCAATGGCAGGTTAAATGAAGAGATGGAAATACAGGACTGGGGGTGGAGAGGTCAAGCAGTTCCTTTTGTCCAACTTCCTTTCCCTCTGACAGAGTTCTGATCCTCTGTGCTGAGACGCGCCTCCTTAATGCCAAATGTCTAAATATTGATGCAATGCTTTGATGGTCTCTTCAAGACAGCTGCTGGGTCTTAAAACAAAACCTTTGGCCCTTCTTTCAGTAGTATCTCTCATGGTGCTGTATGCTCCCCACATGGAATTCTCCTTCTTAAAAGGGAAAATATGCAGATAGTCTTTCAAAGAAATCTCCTTTTGTCTGGGGGTGGGGCTGTGGTTGTACAAGAAAGAAGTGGTCAGTGTTAGCCCCTCCCCCTTGTGAGGGAAGAATGTCTTCAGAGAAGCTTTTGGGGTAAGAAAGAGATGAATGACAAAGGCTCTCTCCTCTGCTACACTTGAGGATCTGTTTCCTTGGCCTCAACGTAATGGCACATTAACAGGGTAGTCTGTCCCCTTAAGAAGGGGCAGCCATCCATGATAAGGAAGTTCAGCTTTGGGGTGTTTGATTAAAGAAGGAGGACCCACTGGGAGCATTGCAGTGCTTTAAATGTAATTCAATGCACTGTTTTAAAAAGCTCCTAGAAGAGAAAATGAGAGAGGAAAGCAAGCTGTAAGGAGAAGCCAGGCTGCTGGCCTGGGGAAGAAGCCAAAGTGGAAAGTGGCTCTTCCCCTAATGTCCAGAGAGGATCGAGGATTTGGGTTTGTTTGTTAGAAGCTGAAGTTTGTTTTGTGAAAAATAACAATACCTGAGGAGCTCATAACAGAGGTAATAGGGCTGTGCGAAGCTTCAGTCGCTGATTCAATTCAGTGGAGATTTGTCCCGGTTCAATGGCCAAATCTCCAAATCGAATCAGGAGACCCTTTAATCTCTCCTAATTGAATTGGAACCCTCTGAATCAATTCGAAAAGATTCGGACGTAGAGACAGCTTTAAATGCTTTTCTACATGCCTCAAGGTACCAGGCGGCTCATGAACGCTGCGATGCTGGGGTGGATGGAGCATCCCATGGGAGCATGGGGGGCTCCCCAGCAAGCTCAGCAGCAGACCCAGAAGTGGACATTGGGGGCCCCCCCTCACCACCTCCAGCTCAGTGACTGGTGCCTCCTGGGTCTGGGAGGGGCACCCAGGGTCCCCCTGTGGCTAATCACTGATCCTGGGGGCGCGGGGTGGGCCCTGGTGTGTTCCCCAGTGGCCACTTCTGGATTCTTCGTCAAGCATGGGGTGGGGGGGCCTGCACTGCTATGAGACACTCCATCTGTCCCAGCATTGCAGCATTCACAAGCCACACCTGGTAGCTTGAGGTATGTAGAAAAAACATTTAAAGCTGTGTCTATAGCCAAGTTGCTGATTCTCTGAATCAGCATCGAATCTTCAGATTCGGATTTGGCCAAATCGAATCAGGAGCAGTGATCCAAATCAACTAATCAAATCACTATCCCTGATTTGGGTTGAATCCGAATCAAATAGGGCCCATTTCGCACACCCCTAAGAGCTAACTCTCTGCTGCAACAGGCAGCAGGATAAATAACCTATTTACAGCTCCCTAATGCAAAGAAGAATCTGCCTTGAAGAAATCTGATATTACACCATCAGTGTAACTGTTGCTTATCTATAGCACCAACCACACAGAAGAAGAGCCTGGACTTTGCAGTCACCCAGGGTATCCATTTTCCATTTTCATCATGGGCAGTTGCGTGATTAGCACTTCTTTTTTGAGGGAGGTGCCAAATGCCGTAGAAAGCCCCTAGCAAACATGGTTCTTTGGGTAAATCTAGTATCTTCTATTAGACCAACTAAAATAGGAAAATTCTTCTTTGCAAGCTTTCTAGTACAAACACCCTTCATCAGGCTGAGGAAGCATCTGCAGTTGAGCTGTGCTCTTCCTGAATGGCTACAACCTATACCCAGAGAAAGCCCTTTTCAGTGATCTGATCCCAACCAAGGAGGAATGAAAGAGAAATACTGTTCTCTTGAATGGGATCCTGCCTACTCACTGTGTGGTGATTAATAGCAGGGTGGTTCTGTTTTATTTAATGAAATTACAGTGCACAGAGTAACTGAAGTGTTAGAGCATTAGTAGTGTTTGAGTGGTATTGCAATTCGTCCAATAAAAGATATCGCTTACAAAAATCCTACAGCAACAGTATTCAGATAAGGTTCAGCTAAATGTACTGTAAGTGTAAAAGATTTGCCCTGCTGAAGTGTCATTACACAGGAAGCATTCACCACCTGAGTGGGGAAGGTATTTGAGTTCCCATACTCACTCCTTTCTCACTCTCCATTTGCCTTATTTACCCCTATAAATTAGGCCATTGGCCAAGGCCAAGCCTAGATAAAGGGGCTTCCTCCTCCTGTGATACTCTCAGGCTCCTGTTCTGTCAAATGTAATTGAGGCCAGAGATGAATCATGAAGGTTGCCTCAGAGGGCTCTATTCCATGCCAGTCCTAAAATAGATGGCCTTCTGATATGAAATGTAGTTTTGACTGCATTCCACAGTTCTATTGACACTGAAGCAGCCCAGTCAGGGCTCAGTTTAGGAAATATATTAATAAAAAACAGAATAGTTTGGTAGTTTTATGCCATTTTTCTCATTTTGAAGTATTTTTTTCTGATCCTTTTTTCCTTGCTGCCAGTCATGTATATTTTATATATTCATTAGTGACAGGACTTTAAAACATGCACAAATCTTGCCTTGCTCACAGTGACAGTGTGAGCTTTAACACACTTTGTTGGGGAGGTGGTTGTTATTTTGCTATGTCCAGTCTGCAAAATCTGTCACAGTTCAATCAAGGTACATGTGTAGACTCTTGATGATCGGCCTCAACCTCAGCTAGGAACCAAAAGCACAGTAAAGAGGCACAACCATTTCCTTCTTGCATCATCCCCAACTTCTTCTTTAAAAAAAACCTAAGAACAATGAGATATTTGGAGCATTGCTTAGTTTTTTCTGAACTACATCTGGTGCTGGAAAGGGAGTGTGTATGTGTGTGCATGCACGGGTATGTGTTGCTGCATTCCTGTACATATAACTAAATGTTAGTTGATGTTTAAGAACTTTTACATGCAAGTGATCAGAAAGCACTTTGGATCACTCTGTAAATTTTGTGCTTTACACAAAGCGCTTAAAGTTACAGTGTGATCAAACTTAACAGATGTTTGGCATTTGGTAGTGGGGGCTTGGGCTCCAATCACTGTGAGCAAGGCTAGGAAGCAGGGGCATGCCTCACAGCATTGCGTGCACTAGACTGTGGGAAAGTGCGGAGAAGGACTAGGTGTTGCCTTGCACTCAGACTGTTAGTGACAGCCTTTCATCCCAATGCCTCCTCCTCCCTAAGCCCAGGAAAGAGTCTAATGACTCGAGGGAGGGAAGTGTAGGGCCGAAGCTTTCTCTCCAGTAGCAGAAGGCCACTCTCTGGGGGCTGGTACACCCCCCTGTGTCTTCAGACATTGGGGACCCTCTCCCTCGGGTGGGGGTGCCAGCCAAGGCTGTCTGTCTCCCAGTCGCTGTGCTGCCGGGAGCTGGCTGGCCGTACCACTGTGCTCCCTCCCCCACCCATCCAGCATTCCCTCATGTGGGAGAGGGTCTCGGAAGGGCTGCACTCCCCCCCAGTGGTGCCATTAGGCACTGGAGACCCTTTCTCTGGGGTTGAGCACTCCCCTATGTGGGGTTAAATTGGGGGGTGCTGGACCAGGCCCAGGCAGCCTTGGGGCTCAGATCCCATCCCACAGCCAGCCTGCTGCATTTTGACAGTGCACTGGCCCAGCCAGCACAGGCCACTGACAAGCAGCAACAGGCTGAGGTGTGTGGGGGGGGTGAGAGGCCTAAGGGTGCACTGAACCCCACATGGGGGAGTGCTGGGCAGGCAGGGGAGGGAGTGCTGTGGTAGGTGTCTCTTGACATTTCTCTACTACATTTTGTCCTTGTGAAGCCACGGGGAGTAGGTTTGTAATATTTAAATTAAAATAAAAGCTTTAAATTCCTCCCTTTTAGGGGTTTCCTAGAGCACCTGTATATTCAGTTGTAAAAGTTCTGGAGTTTGTCTTGTGTTTTATCCCATTGTTTATTGCTGTACTTTTTGTGTACTTACACATTCTTGTTTTAGTACAGGTATTTAACTTAAGCTACAGCCTGCCTAAAATTCCCAACCACCAAACTTTTGTGGAAGTGGTGTAAAAAGATCTTGATTGAGTGCTGTTATTTAGGGCAGGCTGTGAGTCAGGGGCACACAAAGAATACATTTTAGGGAAGCAAAAACATCTTAGTGCCAGACTGATAGAGTGATAAATGTCAGCTAACAAAATCTATGCAGGTGCTAGGCGGTTAATTCACTTGTAAAAAAAAAAAAAAAAAAAAAGGGTGGAAGACAAAGAAGAGAAGCACCAGGTTTGTGTGGCTCCCTCGAATACATTTTAGGTGCAGATCCTGTTATGTAGTCATGACAAGTTAGTGAATCAGGAAAGGCGGTAAGGAGTTTTATTCTTAGAGCAGTTCTTGTTGGGAATGTAGCACCTTCTTTCTACAGGGTATTCTAGAGAACAGGATACATAAAGATAGTCTAGAACAGAGGCTCTCAAACTGTGATCTGTGGACCACCACTGGTCCGCAAGCTCCATTCAGGTGGTCCGCAGAAAGGTTGCAGAACAATTGAGAATATCTATACTTGGCCCTGCGCTTGATTTATTTTTTCTGGAGATGGAGATTAGGTGGTCTGAGACCCTCAGCAATTTTCAAGTGGTCCACAAAAAAAAATAGTTTGAGAACCATCAGTCTAGAAGGATGTGAGTGGGTCAACACAGCAGCTACAGATAGCAGGGGCCTTGAATAAAGTTTCTTGTTTAGTTTTCTCATAATAAAGGTTTGCTTTTGAGATTTAACTTTAACATCCCAGTCTATATCTTTGTTATTAATATCAATTTTGTGTTTTAACTTCTTAGGCAACTGACAATGATGTGGGCACCTATGGGAAAGTTAGTTACTTCTTCAGTGATGATCCTGACAGGTAAGTGTGACAAAACCTACATAGCTGCAGTTCTTTAAACTGCCTTCTTGGTCTTACCAGGAAGTCACTCAACTTTCCCTGCAATGCCTCATCTGAGAGACAGCCTACTGAACACTGCAGTGTAGTGTTCAGCACCCAACCTCTTTATATAAAACCTGTTCCTGTTTTCACTTGGCATTTTTCCCCCCAGCTAAATTTCTTTTGTTTATTTGGGTACTCATGAATTTAGAGACATATAGAGCTGATTAGTATAGATGGCTTAGTCCTGCTGCCACTGAAGTTAGGGACAAAACTTCCATTATCTTCAGTAAGAGCTGGATGAGACCCACACAGGGTGCAGGTGCTTTTTGAACTGCCTCTGAACATCTCTTCCAGTACATTTCAGATTGACCTGGGTTTGATATCTGCACTTGAAAAAGGCTTGTTAAAAATTGGAAATTGTTTAGGAAAAAGCTATAAAAATTTGGAAAACACAGCTTACAATGCAAGAATTACTGAGCTGAATCTGCTCAGCTTATTAAAGATGGAGCTTCATCATAGAAGTTTTCTGACACTCAAATAATTTTTAATCTATCAGAGGGAGGTATAACAAGATGCAAGCGTTCTTGTTCAACCCCATACTGTTGAGCTTGTTACAGCACTAACTGAATAAAGGTCTACAGCCTGTGAAATCACCTGTACTTGAGTGTTTGTATAAAGTTAACCATGTTTTTTCATTTTTAAATGCATATTAGGCAAACATTTGTCTAGTTTGGCTCAGACAGAGATGATCCTGCCTTGGGTGGAGTGTTGGACTCTAATCTCTGGAGTCCAGCCTTTGGAGTCTAACCTCTGGAGTCCCTTCTAGCCTTGTTTTTTCATGATTCTATTATTGTATGATTAATTGCTTTATTATATTGGGATTTATACATGCAAGTGTTACTTGAAGTCAGTAAGAACATTTGATAAATCGTATCATAGTCTGTAGAAAAGCTGCATGAGACCCACTTCTGCCACTGGTGTGTGAGCGGGGAACTAGACTGCCTCAGAGCAACATTTTGATTTCATAGATTTCATAGACATTAGGGCTGGAAAAGACCTTGGAAGATCAATGAGTCCAGCCCCCTGCCCCAGGGGCAGGAAGTCATCAGGGATCATAGGATCCCAGCAAGATAACGTGGCTCATTAGAAGATGATATCAAGAAAATTTCAAGATAACGTGATATTTTGCGTGGCTCATTAGAAGTCCTTTCTTAGAAAGAAAGGAGAGGGTTATTGATGTTATAGCATAAAATAGGCAAAATTAACCCTCGTATAATCCCACTGGCTTCACTGGGAGCTGAAGTTTCTCAGCCCCCTTGAAAACCAAGTTGTTTCCTTAAGTGCCTTAAAATGGGTTTGAGTGCCAAAGTTTAAAAAGGTTGGTTTTAATCGTTTTGTGCTGCAGGGTCTTTACTAAGTTAGGCTTTAGCTCCCTTCATGCTTCATTTTCTCTATCTGCAGAATGATTTGATCACACCTACTCCACAGTGGGGAGTTAGATTTAGCTGGTATCTGGATTCTCCATGAGATCCTTGGCTGAAAGAAGCTGTTGAATTGTGACGTGCTGCTGTCAAGAAGAGGCTAGGATACCAACACCAAGCATGCTCTAATATCCCACTCTTACACTGTTATTTCAGACAACTTCCCATCTGTCTGGAGAGAGGTTGATTTTTATTATTTTTTTTTTTTGTAATTCCTCTGTCTCTTCCCCTCCCTCAACTTTTTTTGGCTTGTCAGATTCTCACTGGACAAGGACACAGGTGTGATCACGCTAATCGGCCGTCTGGACTATGAGACCACACAACGCTACACACTGACAGTCATCGCCAGGGATGGGGGTGGGGAAGAGACAACGGGGCGTGTGAGAATTAATGTTCTGGACATCAATGATAATGTCCCCACCTTCCAGAAAGACTCCTATTTGGGGGCTATCCGTGAAAATGAGCCTTCAGTCAATCAGCTGGTCCGTCTCAGGGTAAGAAATTAGAAAACCAGGTCACTTGCTACTTTGCTTCCCTTTCTCCATGCCCTCAGCCAGGAATCACTGGGGAGAACTGGAGCCAGTGACCCAGCATTTTTCCAGCTTTGATAAGTCTTAGAAGAGCTGAGGAGGGGAGGGAATGAAGCAGTATAAAGCATATTATAAAACTTTTTCTCCTCCTCGCCCCCCCCATCCTGTCTAATATTTCTCTTGTACTCATCGTTGTTATCTTTCATCCTTTCCTACTGAAAGGCAATCTGAAGCTAGTGTGATGCAACCGTACCTCTAGGAAGCCATACAGAGAGAATGAGCCACTGTAATTAAACCCTTCATGGATGCAATTAAAGAGGAGCATCACTGGGTCAGGAGTATGGGGAGAGGAAGCAGGAGAAGGAATTGCTGTCCATCCTTTCCTTGTAAATGCTGTAATTAATCCTTAATGTGAAGGGAATTTGGCAAGATGCTTACTTTCAGTATTGCCCCTTTCTTCCCCTCCTCCCAGCCTTCCACCATTGATTACATGTAGGATTTACTGCATCATACTTTGTTACACTTGGAGTGATTGGGGCTTCCCTGAAGGCTCTCTGGATTTTGTGACAGAATTGGAAGGATGCTAATGAATTTGCCTCAGTATAGAACAGAAAGTACATTAGATGGGGAGAGTTGAATTTTGACTATGACAGCCTGTATTATCATCCCTCAGAAATTCCTGTGAAAGGATGGGTTACAGGAAGACAGGAATCTACTGCTAAAGGGAGATGTAGCATTACCAAAGGCAGCAGAATTTTCATTTTGATAGGTTTGAAATTCATGAGGCAAGCACATTCATCTTCAAAATTCACCATTGGCATGACAAGCTGTACCAATGTTGACAAGCTCCCCAAATGTAGACAAGCCGAGCTTAGCAAAGGGGAGGAGAATTGCAAACCTTTTCCATCTAAGATGAATCTTCAGAGCTTCATCAGGAGTTCTCCATCCCCAAGATCAGTGCTTCCTCCTGAATGCAAACTCCTTTTCACTACCTTCTGAGCCTTGCCAAAAATCCAGCAGGCAGGTGCTAAGCTGTTTGCTGCTGACAGAATTACAAGCTTTTTCCATGAAAATGCGGGCAATGGAAACCACTTGCCTTCTTCACCATGGCAAAAAGACCCTTGTGTTCTGGACTCTTTAAAATGATCATTAAGCTCTGCTGTCTTTTCCCCAGAAAAGCAGATATGTGAACGTAGCAAAAGTGCTGCAGTCACATTTTTAAGTGTTTCACATCAGTGTGTTTATATCCATAGGTGTTTTGCTTCTGCCCAAATCAAGACAAAAAAAAAGGTGGGTCATATCAAAAGGCATTTTTTCCCTCAGAGACAGGATGGGAAGAAATTATGATTTCAAAACTCCTTTAACTACTACTGAACACCAGTTTGCAGACCTAGTGTTGTATGCATCCTTAATGTCTATTTCTGGGTCTTCCCCCAATGAAACCAGTAGGCCAGATTAGAAGGGAGGGAAAAGCCTTCTCCAACATACCCACAAGTGAAGGAAGGGGAAAAGGTTTGGCCTAAACATGAAGCTAAAATATGTAGCCCAGAAGAAACCAGCAAGTGAAAAATCAAGGTGGAAACTGAGTCTCTCTGTTCACTACAAAATAAGGGATACCACAGGCACTACCCAGAATTAATTATATCCATTTTGAGGGTCGAAGGAAGGTAGTATACAGTATAGAAACTGGGGAAACAGATAAGGAAAATCCATTTACTTTACCACCTTTGTAATCCAACTCTTACTTTACTACCTTTGTACCCACTGTCCCATCCCTGCAGCTCTTTCTTCCTCCTCCTTGCCCTCTTTCTAAAATTGTTTGCTTCGTTGTTTCTTTTTCTTAGACAGCACTTTTTCTCAGACATGATTCATTCATTGGTGTGGTGATTCCAGGGCTTTCTTCTGCTTTAATTCAGGCAACTGATGAAGATTCTCCACCAAATAACCAGATCACTTACAGCATTGTGTATGCTTCTGAATTCCGGAGCTACTTTGACATTAACATCTATGAAGGATATGGAGGTGAGCACTGCTGAGGAACTGGCAAGGTGTCTTATGAAGAGGACAAACAAGAGACTGAGTGAGAGAAGGGATTGCTGCTACTTAGAAGGAAAAGGGTGATTCAGTTAGACTTTGTTTCTGCTTGGGCATAGATTAGAACTGTAAACACTGGCTTTCTGTGGAAGGAGACATGCAGCATGCTATGCTTCTGATTCGTACTATCCAGAGGAGGCCCAGGTTTTTTTAAAGTGAGTAGTGATTTCAGGTTTGTCAGTTTACAGGTGCCCAAATGACACCTTTGCAAGGGCCTCATTTTCAAAAACTGATCATCTGCCACTGCAAATCTGGCTCCCTCGAATTTGGGGAAGAAATAGAGATGCCCTAAATCACACATCACATTAGAGAATCTTGACCATAGTCAGTGCTGGTCTGCCAGGAATTGCAATTGCTAGCCTGTAAGAGGAATGGGAGTCACTGTTGTTCCTCTGTTCAACTCATTCTGGCAGAGAGTAGATGGACATTGTTCCACTGGGTGACTAATGTTGACTAATGCTTAGGTAGCTCAACTAACAGCACACTTACCTTGGAAAAGCTGTGGTTTTTTGCACTAGAGCCACTGCAGTAAGAGCTGGCATTTTAACCTCATCCAAACCAAAGATAGCACCAGCGCTAACACTTCAGTGAGCAGGGTGGGGGGAAAAGGATAGACAAGGTCCAAATGGCCAGAATCTGAGTGACCAGATGGAATAGCTGAGATACTGTTCAACAAGTGTATAGATTAGTTAGTCATTTAGCTAGTATTAATTGCATTTAATCTAAAACTGTATGCCATTTTAGTGATAAGTGTGACACATCCCCTGGATTATGAGCAAGTCTCCAACGGAGTTATTTACCTAACTGTGATGGCCAAGGATGCTGGCAACCCACCACTCAACAGCACAGTTCCTGTCACCATTGAAGTGTTCGTAAGTATAAGGAACAAGTCCACTATAACCTCCCTACAGGGCACCATCATTCCACCAAGAGCAGAAGTTTTTAGCCTGACATACCCAGAGTGAGCAGCACTGGTAGTGCTAAACAAGCATGTCTTTCTGTTTGATGCCAGTGTTCATTTGAAGGGGTAATGCTTTGTACTTACCCGGCACCTTCATGCAAGGCTCATAAAGGGTTTTATAAGCCCTGTGAGGTAGGTAAGTTTGATTCTGTCCGTGGTTCAGATATCTAAACTGAGGCTCAGAAAAGTTACGTGACTTACCCAGGACCATGCATCAGGTCAGGGGAAGAACTTGGAAATCCTGTCTTGCAGTTCCCTGATACAATCGCATGATGCTTCCCCTGTGTTACTCCAGCAAGATCACCCAGCACCAGCATAACACAGTGTATTTTGTACATTTAATATCGTGTATTTGTCTGTATCAATACGTATACTCACATGTTGACTTTTCTCTCCATTTTTTAAAAATTCCCTTTTAGAAATAACTTTCCTTTTCAAGTATGTTCTTTTTCTTTCATGAAATATATCCACACCATCCTTTTAGTTTCTAGCTGAGAAGCAGCCTTACCAGAGCTGCCGATAGGTACCAGCTATCTCAGGAAGCTAGCAAATGGCTCTTATAGGGCGTGTGTAAATGAAACAGGCCCTAAATTGAAGCAGTGGGTTTTAAAAGATGCCACTTCAATGTAGGGCTGATTAAACCCCCATGTCATTCACGTACCCCACTGACTTACCTGTCTCTGGGGGGAAGGGGAGGGTGGGCTGCTGGCAGGCAGAGCGGTCCCTGTGCCCCGGTGGGAGCTAGTGCTTCCCTCAGTGGCAGGAGTGCCCTCCCCCAGGCAGCACCCACCCACAAGCACCTGGCTCGAGCAGTTGCAGCCATGGAGGGAAGCACTGGGCCCCCGTGTAGCTCAGGCAGGCAGGCTCCGGGGGTAGGGTGGAGTGATCAAGCTTGCTGCTTTGGGCAGAGGCTGCTTTCCCAGGCTGTGGCCAGGCTGCCTGCAGGGCTTCCTGCAGAGCTGTGGAGCTGCATGGGGCCTGGTGCTTCATTCTACACCTGAAGTTTTAGTTTGCTGTGCCCCAAGTCATTTAAGGTACATTATGCCGCCAAATTTCCTACAGCAGCTGGAATTAATGCATACCACAGAGGTGTGCAAACACCAGCACCATTAAAGCAGTGCAAAAGCATTTAGCCCCCTGTAAGGTGTTGTGCACATACCTCTTGTTTCATCTACACACAGCCTTAATGGAAAGAGGTCACAAACTGTTTTTGTGTGAGACACAAACATGGTGAAAAAGTACGTGCCAAAATAAAGGTTTTGCTTTCAAACATTAATTTAGTAGTTTCAGAGTTGAAATTGCAGACGCCATTTGACTCATGGTCAGCTTGAGGGCCTAGCTCTTCTAGGTACTTTGGAATCCCTTAGCTTTAGGGTCTTAAAGATACTGACCAACATGTTATGGTAGTTTTGAAGAAAGAACTGAAATATGACAACAGCTTTAATATTAGGTATGCCCAAGTGACTGACAGGGTGATTCAGCAGCCAGATGTAGCTCATGTGAGCAGTCAGACAGAAACAACTTAACCAAGATCCAAACCCTGTTCACCTCTTTCTTTTATACAATCATAGAAAATAAGATTTGGAGGGCACCTTAGGAGGTCATCTAGTACAACCCCGTGCTCAAACCCCAACTGTATCATCCCAGCCAAGGCTTTGTTTAACTGCGTCTTAAAAACCTCCAAGGATGGTGATTCCAGAGCCTCTCTAGGTAGGTTGTTCCAGTACTTTACTACCCTCCTTGTGAGAGCATTTTTCCCTCTATCTAACCTAAATTTCCTTCATTTCAACTTGAGACCATTGCCCCTTGTTGTTACCTGCCACTACTGAGAACAGTCCAGCTCTATTCTCTTTGGAACCCTCCTTCAGGTAGTTGAAGGCTGCTATTAAATTCCCTCTTAGTCTTCTTTTCTCCAAACTAAATAAGCCCAGTTCTCTCAGCCTCTCCTCATGTCACGTGACCTACCCCCCTAATTTTCATTGCCCTCCTCTGGACTCTTTCCAGTTTGTCTACATCCTTTCTGTAGTAGGGGGAAGCCAAAACTAGACACGGTACTCCAAATGTGTCCTCATCAGTGCTGAAAAGAAGGAAATAATCTCTTCCCTTGATCTGCTGGCACTGCTCCTACTAAAGCAGTCCAGTATGACATTAGCCTTCTTTGCAACAAGGGCACACTATTGGTTCATATTTGCCTTATTGTCCACTGTAACCCGTAGGTCCTTTTCTGCAAAGCTGCTGCTTAGCGAGTCAGTCCCGAACCTGTACGGTGCATGGGATTGCTCCATCCTAAATGTGGGACTTTGCATTTGTCCTTATAGGTCTCTCTGAATCCTAGCCATACCCTTTATTGTATCTAGTATTCCCCACAGCTAGATGTCATCTAGAAACTGGCTGAGGGTGCACTCTATCCCGTCTTCCAGGTTGTTGATGATGATATTGAACAAAACTGGTCCTAGGACAAACCCCTGGGGCACTCCACTTGATACTGGCTGCCACCTAAACGTTGAGCCATTCATTACTACCCTTTGAACCTGATGATTCAAACAGTTTTCTATCCACCATACAGTCCATTCATCCACCCCAAGGGTTTTCAACCTTTTTAAACAAGTGTACCCCTTCTGTCTCAAAGTTTCAGCTCATGTACCCCTTTATATTTTTTTCTTGTTTTTAATGTGCCACCCATGCCCCTGTGGCAGGAGCACATGGAGCCCCATCAGCACAGGGCTGCCAAATGGGCTCTTCATGGCACGAGGGGAACCACCTGCAGCTGTTGCTTGCTGGGGTAATAATGTTGCAGTGCCCCTGCCTGCCCCAGGCATGGCCGGCTGCACGCATCAGACAGGGCTGAATCGTGCCTTGTGTCACATCTGTTAGGACACGTGGCCACCAACCCACCTGCCACAGTGCTTCCAAGATTAAGACCTGTGGGGGGGGCAAGGGCAGTGGATCCACACCTCTGTAGACACCACCTGGCCAGCCTGGGTGTGGGGCGCGCTGTTCACATGCAGCACCTGTCATTGCCACTGCCCCCCTTGGCCACACGCCTCACCCTGCACTACTTTCCCATGGCCAGCTGTGCATGTGGCTCCACAGGCTGTTGATGGGCCTCACACCCAGCCAATCACACCACTGGGGATGGGCACAGAATGCACTTCCACTCCCTGTACTTTCCCCCCACACCATTCAGACCCTCACAACTCTGTGGTAAGGGGGGTGGCCGCAGCACTTCCTTGCTGTCAGCTATTGGCTGAGGGTAGGAGCCCAACCACCAATCAGGAGACTGAATGGGGGAGGGGATGCACTACAGTGTGCCATATGGGGCTAGTGGCACCCAGCACACCCCTCTGGGAGACCGTTACACTAAAGTCAAGGTATATCATGTCCACTGCTCTCCTTGCATCCACAGGGCTAGTCATCTCATCATAGAAGGCAATTAGGTTGGTCAGGCATGACTTGTCCTTGGTGAATCTAGGCTGACTGTTCCTAATCACTTTTTTCTCCTCCAAGTTCTTAGAATTGGTTTTCTTGAGGACCTACTCCGTGATTTTTCCAGGGACTGAGGTGAGGCTGACCACTCTGTGGTTCTCTGGATCCTCCTTCTTCCCTTTCTTAAAGATGAGAACTATATTTTCCCTTTTCCAGTCATGTGGGACTTCTCCTGCTCACCACAAGTTTTCAAAGATAATGGCTAGCAGCTCTGCAATCACATTAGCCAATGTCCTCAGCACTCTCAGGTACATCAGATCTGGTCCGTGGACTTGTATACATCCAGCTTTTCTGAATAGTCTGTAGCCTGTTCTTTCACTGCTGTTGTCTGTTCACCTTCTCCCCCAAACTGTGCTGCAAGGTACAGTAGTCTGGGAACTGATCTTGCCTGTGAAGGCTGAGGGGAAAAAAAGGCATTGAGTACTTCAGCTTTTTCCAAATCATCTGTCACTAGTTTGCTTCCTGCATTCAGTAAAGGACCCACACTTTCCCTGGTCTCCTCTTACTGCTTTCCTTGATCTGTGTATGATGAGCTCAAATGCAACTAGAACCCAGGCATGGCCATCTTACTTTAAGTATCTTGAGCTTACAGAGAATGAGGAACAGAATAGTGGGGAGTGATCAAGGATATAAAAATTAATAATAAAGATTCATCATTACAAAACATATTCTATAGAGTAGACTCTTATGGGCAAAGAATAGTTACAAGCTTCATTTTACCAGTGCAAAAACTGAGGCACAGAGGGTAAGTTTTCTGAAGGCAACAGAAGGAGTCTGTGATTGCATAGGTTTAGAAGACATTGTGGTTCAGAATCAGTCCTCACACTACTATACTACTCCTCTATCTTGGTACGGTTCCTTCCGCAGTAGTCTCTTCATGAAAAGATTCTTGCCTCAGCATCTATAGTCCAATGGCAACTCTTCCAGGAACAGAAGGGGCAGATTCAGCAGAGTGCAGCGTCAATTGATTTACCCAAAACAGATCGTGTTAGTAACAACACAGGAGTTCACTGTTTTCTCATTCTGTGTCTTCTCCAGTCACTTGCCTGCAAAGTAGTGGCTTGTGGGGGGAAGAGAGCAGAAGCCTGACAGGAGAATGACTTCATTCCTTTCTAGCTTTGCCAAGTTTAAGAGGATTAAGAGGATCTGTTCTTTTCTCTTTTCCCTCAATCTCTGAAGATCTAAAGGTGCTTGAAACCAAATATCACAGAGTCTGACATGAGTATCAACTGCACATTAGCACTTCCAGCTTCTGAAATTATTAGGTAGTGAATCAATCACCAAGCAAGTGTTTATTTTTCCAGTACTAGCTGATTCAGCTGGATGAGGACTGAGTTGTACTGGGTGCTTTCCTTTTCTTTTGCATCCTTATATAGGTGTTCTTATCAGGGATGAGGTGTGTTGGTGGGGCAGTTAAAATATTGCTCAAGAGGACTAGATCAGATTGTCAGTTTGCAGCCTATTGTGATTTGACAAAAGCTTCAAGAAGGTATCAGCAATGGAGTCTGTTCACCTGATAACCCTTCAATCTCAGTGCAACTTGATCTGATCAGGTCCAGTCTGATCTTGCTTGTATATGACATCAGTTTTCTAACCTGAGGATGAAGGAAATTCTCCCTGTTGTAAAAAACTTGTGATTTTTTTTTTCCCCCCACCACTCTCCCACACACGGTCTTCAGATATTGTAGGGGAGAATCAGACAGAACAAGAAGGGAATTTAGTAGTAGCTAAATACTCCTTCCCTATGCTGTTCCTTAGACAGTGTAATCACATCTGTCTAAAGACCGCACTTGGAAAGGTCATCTCCTTCTGGTTGATTTTGTACACTGTGGTTTTTAAGTAGCTGTCACTTTCGCTACTTTCTACCAAAAGGGATTTTCTCTTGATGGAAAAAAAATCATGATGATGAAGTGACTCACAATGGCATTAAGGAAAAAAAATAAGAAAGGCAGAACAAGAGAAGGGGTGAGTGTGGAAGGAGCTGATTTCTTTTCATCCTTTGCTTGTTGGTTTTTAATAAAGAAGTCAAACTCTCTGTGTAGATTTCCCATTAGGGGACAATAAGCTTTTGTAGAATGAGCTGCTGAACTAGAACTAATAGTGAGTGTGATGCTTGGATCCCAGGAAATACCACCACTAATAAGTTTCTGCCTGGCGCTCTGTCACTGACATTCTCGATACTGCTTTGTGCATTGAGCCAGTAACTTTAGCTATATTTAAGTATACGATAAAAGAAGTTCATTCACTTGCTTTGGGTGTTAGTGATTGACCAAGCCTCCCCCATGAGAGGATGTTACTGTGTAGTGCCTGGGGCTTGGTTTAAGGAAGAGATATATAACAGGAGATGATGAAGAAAGAGGCTAAATTTTGTTTCTAAAGCCATTGAGGCTGGAGGAGTTGTTGCTGCTGGACAGAAAGTAAGACCCTTTTTCTACTCTGCTGGATAAAGCGGTTGTCCTGTAAGAATGTAGGAACTGCCGCACTGGATCAGAGTGGAGGTCCCTCTAATTCAGTGTCCCATATTTGATAATAGCCAATAACATCTGATTTGAGGAAAGGTGGGGAAGGCACCTTCTGGCAGAAAATGGTGAAATAATTTTCCTGTGTGCTCCTTTCTCCTTAATTTTTTTAAACACTACTTTCAAGGTGCATGTCCGGACACCTTCCCTCCCCCTCACCATAGAAGGTTACTGTGGATTTCTTATCTTAAAAAACTGAACTGCAGTCAGTGCAGGGGTTTCTTTCAGCTTTCCAGGATGATCCAGCCAATAGCTGTGTTCTCCAGAGATTGAGAATATAATGCAGCAGTAGAGGAAGGAGGGATTTCCTCATTAAGGTTTGTTACATAGTGAGGTAGAGGATGTTAAAAGCAGAGTATAGACTGATAACAGACCACCTGCTTCTGGCAAAGGTAGTAGAAGATGGCACTTTAATTACAGTGAGATGGGCATTAGCGGTACATGAAATTTGCCTAATATATCAAATTCAATGGAAAAAATATTAATTCTGGCTGCAGACCTATTAGTGGTCTCTAGTCAGCTCATTCTTTATATGTGGAAGCCCAAGGAAATGTTTAAGTCCAGTGGGGTGTTTTAGTTTTCTGACCATTTCATTCTTAATTCTACACATTGTGTGGTGGGGTTGATTACATTATATGGTGGGGTCAGTTTAAGACAGATCCTCATTGTTATTTGAAGCTCCCCTGCCTGGAGCTTTAAGCTGATTCTTCTTCTATTGGTAAGAATATTTAAAGCAAGTGTTTTTGACCTAGTTCACCAGGATAGAAGTAGGCTTTAGCAGACATGCTTAAAGAGCATGAATGAAAACCACACTTCTGTCTGTAACTGCTGTTGCTGTATGTATCACCTAAAATAACTGCAGATGGACAGGAGGGACACAAACTTTGTGTGTTTTTTTTTAACTTATTTCCCTAGTTATGGTTGCTTACACTTTGTATGATTTATGTTTCATGACTTTGTCAGCCCAGGATCACTCTTACTTAAAAACAAAATCGCTTTCTAAGCATCAAGAGAGAAGAAGAAAATTTCTTATGAAAATGTCTAGAAGGATTTTGTTATTAGTTCAGGGTGCTCATACAGAAACTGGAGGTTAGTCTGTACTACATAACTTTGTGAGCATCACTGTGCTGGCTAGGAGAGTTGGGGGGTGGGAATTAACACACCTAGGCAGCTTACTCATTCCAAAGGCAGATGCAAAGTCTCCAGTCAGGCTCTGTTGAGTCAGGCTCATAGCAGAGACTCCGTAATATAGATGGACCCTGAAATTCAAAGTTGCTTTCAAGCTGACAGCCTGCTGTGCTGGCTCAGAAATCTTCCCCTCATTGCATCTTCTGATGTCACATATGAATCATGAGCTTCATTCACCAGTGTCCTGTGGCTGAGAAGACTCTAAATCACACTGGATAGTGTCTAACTAGTCCCTGAATAGTTGAGAAGACAAGGAATCACAAGAGTGGTATGAAGTCACCTTCCCCCTCCTCCCCTGCCATAGGCCCTGCATTAAGCAAAACTCTTACATACCAGTGAATTGGGCCCAGGAATGGAGTAGAGTGTAGGAACAGAGAGAATGCACTTTCCACAGACAGTGAAAAGAAAATCATCAGTGCATGGTAGTCTTTTTTATGCCAGTACACAGGTGCTGTACAGCATGGTCCCCCACTCAAGTATGTCCCCAGGGTAATGAGCCTTTGTTTTGGAGATGCAGAGCTGGACTCAACTTAGCTCCAGAGGAACTTAAACTCATGTGGGAATTGGGTTTTGGTGTCTGTATCCCAGCTTTTCTGCAATGCACCAACAGCCCAAGGGTCAGCTTGAGCAGACTTCGTGGCTGTTCTAACCAGGGATAAAGCCAGTTCTCAGCAGTCCCAGGATGAGAGAGACACATTTCCGCAAGCTCAGTCCGAGTGTTTGGGTTCTATACAAGTCTAGGAGTTCATCTGGATTAAAGTTCAACAATGGTATGCAAGGGCATGAAGGGTTTCTGCAGAGCAGTCTGAGTAGTCTGGGTGTGAATCCCATTGCCAGAGGCAGTAATATTTTTAGCTATTTGTGAGACTACTTTCACCATTGCCAAGGTTGCTGGTTTGCAAAATGAGTGGGATGGACTGAAATTTGTAGTTTTTCTGTATGTGATAGCAGGGACAGTGCTCTTAATGTACATTTATGACATCACTGCCACATTCATAGACTTGCCAGCATCCCTGCTATGAGTACTGTGCTATTGAGCATAGAATTTTAGAAATATTGCTCTCTCTAGTGGGAGAGTAAGCCTTTGGGAATGTATTCCCCTTTAAATTCCAGCCCTTGAAAAGTGTTCTTTCACTGCAGTGTGCTAGGGATTCATATACAAAATGGCCTTCTACGCCGAAATGAGATTTCAGTATTTAAATCAAAATAATTGTGAACATTAGTTAAAAGCACCCCCATCACCCTTTTGAAATGCAGGATGCTGAATACACAAAACACTGCAGCACACTAAAGGGTTCTGATTAGAATGCTCCTGCTGACTTGATTAATCTGATTACTCTAATCGGAACACACCGAAGCACATGTAAAGGCACCCACACATTCAGGCCAGAATTTTCCAAAGTACCCAATAGGTTTTAGATGCCTCCATTTTTGAGAGATCTCGTGCTGTGGTTACCTTGTCCAGTTTTCAGAAACTCTAAACATTCACTATTCCAATAGGAGCTGTGGCTTCTCAACACCTCTGAAAACTAGGCTGAATGTTATGTCAAGCTGGGCCCTCAAAATCATTGACCACTTGTGAAATTGTGGCCTAAACTATTTTAAAGTAACTGGGTGCTGTGGCTGGTCTCCAGGCTCACCACCTTTGTGTTGTGCTTTGTCTGGTGTAAGAGGGTCATTACAGAAAGCATCTGATACCTGACAGCCATTGGAAAATGATTCAGCAATTTTTCCTCGCTAGTAGATGTGTGACCTTAGCATAGATACTGAAGAACCCTTTTGGAGACAGTGCTCTGTTCTCACTCTTGCAGATCATCTCTCTAAAACCAGACAGACACACACTGGAGAAAATTGCACTGTCCTGTGGACACAAGATTTACAGTCTTCATAAACTGTTGGCTTTCACCTACACTAAAATTCCTTTAGGAAAAATAAAGGTGTTTTGGAGGTGTAGGGAGAGAGTCATGACTACTACCTTTGTTGTGTAACTGAGAGTCAGCTAAGCTTGTTTTGTAAAGATTAAGAGATAACAAGACCCCTCAAAATTCACCTTTCATTAACCAGTGAAATCCTATATCGGGGTGGGCAATTATTTCAGGCAGAGGGGTGCTTACTGAGTTTTGGTAAGCCATCAAGGGCCGCATGACAGGCAGCCGGGACAAATAAATATTAATTTTCTAAATTTTTGGGGGGCCCCACAAGCCAGACAGAATGGTCTGGTGGGCTGCATCCAGCCCGCAGGCTACATTTTGCCCACCCCTGTCCTAAATAATAAAATCTTGGTGTGGTATTCTTAGGGAGGAGATGGAGAAGGGGATTTAGCTTGTATTATTTTGGGGAAGTTTCTTTCCCTTCTCACACTGTATGGTAGAGGTGGAGAAACTCGCAAGATGCCACAGGGAGTAGGAGAGAGAAATCAGTTTAGAGCCCAAGGCCTATTTTAATTGGAAATGTTTCATAGTTTCATAATTAGTAGGGTCGGAAAGGACCTGAGCAGATCATCAAGTCTGGCCCCCTGCCATGGCAGGAAAAGAGTAGTGGGGTCAAACGACCCCAGCAAGGTTTAAATCGGATGTGGCATCCTTTTGGGATTCTGTATGTCAGTCTCCCATCCCATCCCTTCCCAAAGCTCAGAAATGGGGTCAGTTAGGAAATGAGAAAAAGGCACTACTTTTCTAGAATCTCAGGGGCTCTGCTGAGGCAGTTAATGATAGCATTCCTGCTAACATCTTCACTGACGTGTGCATCCAGAGCCCATGCTGTCTTCTCTTCTGTTTGAAATATGTGTCCTTGTGGGATATGAGTGGTGAAAAGAGTCAGTAGAAAAGATACTTTTGATCCAATCTCATTTCTGCCTCTGGCACTGCACACTTAAGTGGCTCCTATTGACCAGATTTGGGCCCAAACGAGTAAGCAGAGAATTCTGCCCAGTGGAGATGAACTCCCCGCTGGCGTAAAGCTGCTGGAGCTGATTCCCTTCCTAGATCTGCATTCCTCATCCCTTCCATGGGGACAGGGAGCATGATGGAACCATGTTGTACTGTGCCAGTGTTTTCTGCTCCACTGACATAAGGCCTGAGGCTGATGCAGAATCAGGGAGCCACATTAATCTGTTTCTGCCTTCACCATCCCTCACTCTTGTTCAAAGTCTAGTTTAGGATCAGGGGAGAACTGAACTCTTTGCTTTCTAACTCCTTATGTGGGTATTGGCAACAATGGAAAAGAAAAGACATGTACAAAATAGTGAATCTTCTTCCTCAGTGTGTGCACATCCTCTAGACAGTTAGCAGGTAATTGCGCTGAACATTTGCATAGCTCTGTTCATCTCCAAACTGCTGTCCTATTGTAGCTAATTAAGCATTGCAACACCTTGTTAGAGGGATAATATTGCCGCTGTTTTGTAGATGAAGAAGCCAGGGTACCGCGAGTGCCATAATTTGATCAAAACTGCAAAAGAAGTCAGTGTACAGATCTCCCTGGTCTTTGTCTGCTACCTAAATCCAGGAAGTCCTGTGATCTGGCCCATACTGGCCCTGGATCTGAGTTGACTTGCATGCACTGACAGGCCCAGGCACATGCACATGTTGCGCCATCCCTCCCCACCCCCAGCTGGTGTGGGACACAACAGGCCTCATCCCTCCCTACCCTGAGACCGGCTGGAGCGGACACCGTGTGCAACATGGTCCCGGACGGGCCAGGAGGCACTGGCACCTCTTCCAGCCTGTGTGGGAGCAGCTCTACACACAACACCCACCCCAGCCACTCTGCACCACAACCTGTTCTGGCTGGTCCAGGTTCTGCACTGCAAACAGCACCCACCTCCACCAGTCCAGAATGCATGCCACATGCTGCACAGGTCCCAAAGTGGCTAGAATGGGTACCACATGTTCCCTTAACCACAGGATTTTCTTTTTCCTCGTTGGGCTGCAAACAATAGTGGTGCTCCCTTCAGAAGGGCATGAAGAATCAATTTTGCTGTTTTTTGTTGGCTTTTTCCAAGTCACTGTCTTGCATTTCCATTTCTTTTCACTGTAGGATGAAAATGACAATCCGCCCACATTCAGCAAGCCATCCTACGCCATCACTGTCATGGAGGACATTATGGCAGGTATGGGGAGTGTGTTTCTGTGGTTGTCCTGTGGGTTACCTTCCTGGTCTTGATGTAGTAGTGTTTTTATATGGCAATTGGCTGAGCCAGTGTGGAGATGGGCCTAGATTCCAAAAGAGCTTAAAGACTGGACAGGAAATTCCAGGATCTTGTAAGAAACAAGTTCTGTTTCTTACAGAGAAGGAACCCACTGCCTAATGAGCAGTTATTTCAATTTCAATGCATACATGACACATTAACACATAGTTAATACACAAGCTGCCTGTGTTCCTGTGTCACGCTACTCAATGTGTACAATTGTAACAGCTTGGACATAAGCACTTCTCATAAGTACTTCTGTAATAATTCATAGACAGGGTTGGGGATTGTGTTGGAGGAAGGGTATTCTCTGGAGAGGCCCTTGGTTCTGAGAATCTTTTTCTCTCATCCAGCAGATCCCAATCATTACTCTTCAAGACACAATAGAAGTCAGTCTCTTTGCCTGCTTGGATTGATATTTGGGATTGCACATAGATTAACAATAGGCAAGTGGTCCTGACACCAGTGAATAGGTTACCATGTGTATATATGGCAGGTTTTATCTCAGCCAACTGTGGAAACTGAACCAGAGATCTCTAGAACTAAAAGAATTAAGTCTCCACAGCTTCAGCTACAGAGCCGGGTTTCGTAGCTAGCATACAGACAGGCTCACATCCTCAGTGGTGAGATGCATAGGCTGAAACAGTGAGTTGTACAGGATCTTAGTGAAGGTTGTTCAACATCCAGATGCCAGCAGATGAGTTCTGCTGCAAATTCTGTAAACAAATGAATGCGTTACATCTGACTCCTACAGAACATGTCCATGAAGGCATTTCCAGGCATCCTGACCTAACTCTGTTCCCACTGGAGTCAAGGGTGAACTCCAGTGGGAATTAATTCATCAGGAGCAAGGTCAGGCCAATGCTGAGTGCTTTTTAAAATCTTCAGATGACAGATGAGGATCTTTCGTATATGTGAAATTGAGTGAAATCTCCTTGAGCTGCACTGTCATAAGGGATGGGATGGGGAGGTATACCCCTTGAGCTGTGCTGATCCATAGCACTGTGCCAAGCTTTGGTATGGGCAGGCATAATGGATGTCTTTACGCATGCTGTGGGGGTGGGGACGCTTTTATTAAGCAGCTCATCAAATGCAAAAGGAGCTTCAGTTAAAGCACCCCTGCCACCGTTTTGAAGCACAGAGGCGCTGAATACACGAGACACAGAGGCTGCTGGGACACTCTACTTAGCACACTCCAGCAGAGTCGATTAATCAAGTCTGCTCCATCGCACCACAATTACAGCATATTGGAGCAGCGTCCCCGCACACATACAGGCACCTAGTAACTCCAGAAACACTAACTTGGGGGCAGTAGGACAAATAACATGAATAGCTATATTGCTAAGGAAAGGAGTTGTTTCCATTCCTCCCAATGCCATTCTCCAAAGATTGGTCAGTACGTGTATGGGAGTGGGGGGGCCTGTCCAGATATACTCCCTCTTGGATACTCAGAAGTGATGGGATATTGCCCTGTCCCCCACCCTACCCCACCTCTCTAAGGAGCACTGGCTGAAGAAATATTTCTTATTTCTCCATCTTGCATGGTAGCACTAGCACAAAGAACTCTGAAAGCACCTGCACTTGGAATGTCTCTGCATGCTGTACCTGCAAGGCTTGCTCAGTTCCTATCTGTCCTGGTAAATATAAAAGCCAAGCAGGTGTTTGAATTGAGTTTATACAGTGAAAACCCCAGGGCTAGAGAAAACCTGTGGCAAAAATGCAAACATATCTCTTCTAAGAGGAACTGGGAACTCATGTCCTTCCTCCTCCCTCCCCCTCCATCCCCTTTCCCATACAGTTCATGCCCTTGTCTTACAGAGAAAGCAACTTGTGAAAGCAACAGCATCCTTGATTCCTTCTAGCTATGCAACCAAAAGGCCCTTAACATGACACTTAAATCCCCCCAAAGTTAAATACCATTTTGTTAAAGAGTTTATCTTTGTCAGCTCTCCCCTGAGGCATGTAAGTAGCAAACCCATCATGAACTGCTTGCTGGTCATGACTGAGCTTGTGGATGTTAGCGATTACATATCCAGCCAGAGGTGGCTCACACAGCTTTCCTTCCTTTGGATTAACATTAACACACAACATTTAAAATCCCTGTGGGCTTGTATGCTGTCTTTAAGAGCTGGCAAGTGATTAAGTCTTCACCTTGGGATTCCTGGATACAGTGACAAGCTTGAATTGGGTGTTAGAGCTGCCAATAATACGACAAGGCAGCTCAGAGGTACAGAGCACTTAGTGTGAGGGAAGAGTTAGACCTCATAGACAGGCTGGGAGTAGATGTCACAGTGCTTTGTGGTTTGCCATGACCATGAGGTAGCTGCCTCAGGTGTTCTGTGGATGCTTTGCTTTCTGGCCCCTTCACCAGGTCAGTGTGCTAATAGACTTGCATCTTTCATTCTCCATTTCTGTTCTCTTCCAAGGAGCCACAGTGCTGTTCTTAAATGCCACTGATTTGGACCGATCCAGAGAATACGGTCAGGAGTCAATTATTTATTCACTCGAAGGTTCTTCTCACTTCCGGATCAATGCTCGCTCAGGTGAACTTACCCACACAATCTTTCTTTTTCTGCCTCTCTTCGCCTGACTTCCTCCTTCCAACAACTTTCTCATGGTCTACACCTTTAACAACTTTTTCTTCCTTCCATCTTTTTTTCCTTGTCATTATCTCCCTCCACTACTCTCCTATTTCTCTATCTCTTTTCTTGTGTTGCCTAACATGTATTTTGTAAGAGAAGTACAGCCTAAGGAGTTACCAAGAATGTCTCCGAGATAAAGACACTAGTACCTCTTCTGTCTGGTGCCCAGATCCAGTCTTTTTTCCCCTAAGGACTGAGGGAATCGTTACCAGTGAAACAAAGGCCCAAAGACAAAATGGATCTTTAATGCTTGCACTTTAAAGTAATTAGAGTCTAGGACAAGGAAGGACAGGGCTATTTGGGGTCTCATCAATGACATAAATGTATACCATTAAGAAGAAGTTCCCTCTGTTGTTGTAAGCTGACACTGTCCTGGCAGTGTAATGCTAAAAAGCTCTCTGAAAAAACCTCTTGAGTATGCATTGTGATTTCAGACCTGCTTTCACCCAGAGCCCTTCCTCAAATGAAGTTACCCTGTAGTATAGAGTGATTTATAAGGACATGAAAAGAAAGGGAGGAGAAAAATGATACTGCAGAGCTGTGTCTGCCTGCTCAGTGCCTTTCAGAAGTAAGTACTTTCTGCAGGAGGTCTTGATTTAAATTAGCCAAACCTGCTCTGTAAAGGTGTGCTTAATTGGATGTAATTTTGTGGACAGGAGGAGTGATCCATCATTACGACGCGTTCATATATAAAACTTTTTTCCTGATTATTTTTTTTCAGCCAGCAAATTAATTGATGCCACAAAACTTTGGAAGCATATTTTAAGAGGCCTTTAAACTTTTCTGTTCTCTTATTCAGATTAATTCCCCCTCTCCAGTTGTGCCCTGGACAGCCCCTCACATTAAAGTTCCTCTGTAGGGGAGAACAATCCTTAATGCTGATCTCCTTTCATCACTTGGAATGAACTGCAGGAAAAAAATGGGATTGGGAAGGAAGGAGATTCAGTCAGTATCATATAGCCATCTCAGATGGGTGAAGAAGTGACAACAGAAATGCCCATATTGTAAGCTTGCCATATGGTGAAAGTTTCTGTCCAGATCACACCAAAGCTTAGCTACTTTTCTCTTGGAAAATCAGAATTTTGAATACCCAAAATTTTTTTCCTCTTTGCTCATGAAGACACAATGATGTCATCCCAAGGCTGCAAAATCACTGAGCTCAAGCCAGGTAACATTGCAGCAATATCATGGATTACCTGAAGATCCAATTAATAGAAGATCCTAGGTTAAGACATATGCATGCTGAGTTCAGCAAAGCTGAGCCTGCATAGAACCATAAAATACTCCAGACAAGACTAAAGCAGATTCACAAACTCTGACTGTCTGTCCTCACTCCACAATTTCAGTGAACAAATAGACAAGCTCGGTGCCAAGTGGAATAATTTGAGCAAGTACTCCATGAAAGAAGGTGCCACTATGTAAAGTTATGTATTGGTAATCTGGTCCTTCCTAAGGTTGCTACATGAGGGGCCCTGGTCATCATTAATGTAGTTCTTGAGTAGAATATCATTGCTAATTAGACATATTGACAGCTCTGTCACCTGGAGTCAGGGACATGACTGTGTACTGTAATGCCCCCTCCCCATCCCTTAGAATACAGCACTTGCTAGAAATATTTAAACATATCCAGGAGACACGTGAATACCAGTCTCCTTGCATGCTCTCAGGGTATGCAGTGGACTCTCAGAGGGTTTCCAAAGACTGCCTTAGAAAATTAAGAGTTGTCTCATAGAAATCAAGTCATAGAATGATATCACTTCTGCCAGATCTGCAATTCTCAGATTATCTGTGAAACCATGCTCATGTCACTAGAATACAATTTTTCACCCTTTCATATTCATTGGAAGTTATATACACTCATATGCACTAGCATGTACCACCCTCCTCCTCCTGAACTTTGGTTGCACTATTAGCACATGTAATCTCTTACCTCTCCCCTTTTCCATTTTTGCAGGTGAAATCACTACAACCTCTCTGCTGGACCGGGAGGCCAAATCAGAGTACATACTCATTGTCCGGGCTGTGGATGGAGGCGTGGGTCACAACCAGAAAACAGGCATTGCTACTGTGAGTTCACATGCTTCTCTTTTCCTTTTATGAGCTTGTCACTTCTTATCGCTTCCATTAAATGCTATCTGAGAAAGAAAGGGACAGCTCAGTGGATATACATGGGGGATACAACGCCTTTCACCTCTGGGTCACAGATTCACATGCACCCTGTGTCAGTGGTGATTGAATTTTATTCTTGTCTGACTGCTGCTGGCTGGCCTTTGTGAGTTTAGGGGTTCTCAGTTCATTTGTTAGGGGACAGCAATGCACACTGCTAAAGTCACCTGTAGCCAGTTTAAAGTAGCTTAAATCAGAGAGCCTGGGCCCACAACACATTTACTAGCAAGTCCTGTGTACTGGCAGCCATGTGATAGATAAGTCTAAAGGAGTTCTCAATGTCATTCACTTCAGCTCCTGTATACCCCAAGCCACACAGCACCTCAAATACCCTATAATTAACTAAGGATCTTCAGTATAAAAAAATAAAGGCCTCAGAAACTATAGCATTATTATGAGAAAACAGAGGAAAGATCAAGAGCACTGTCAGGCAATTTGTTGGGTAAAGCTTGTATGCTTTAAGTCACTGGAAATATTGTTGTGGTACTAAAGGAGAGAGCTGTCTGACTGGTATTGGGTTGGGATGGCTCCTGGATGTTTGCTGTTCAATCTGAAGCAGACCTGTTACTGTCCTGACTAGTCTGAGGTGGATGGAAAGCATAGGCAGCGGAAGGCCAGGGCTAAGGGGGCTAAGTCCCCCCCAAACGCGGGGCAGTGGGTACGGTCAGAAAGCAGCCCAGTCATGAACTCTGGGTGGCTGTAGCAGGGGTGGGGAGGGGTGCGCATGCAGCTAGGATCTCAGCCCAGCGTGTGGATCACTGGCTGCCCAGCATGGCAGGCAAATATCAATCTATTCTGTGAAGGGAAAGGGGCTAGGCTGGGTGGGGCGGGGGGGGGGGGGCAGATCAAAGCCCCCGCAGTGCAGGAAGGGGTGGGGCAGGGGCTGTCCCTTCCACCAGAGACTTACCTGATTAAGGGCGGTGGGGCAGCACTTGCATGCATGCACACGCATGCTCAGCCCCCCAAAATCATTTTTTCTCCTTCTGCCTATGATGGAAAGTATCATCATGCCCCTTTATAAATCTATGGTGCGTCCACACTTTAAATACTCTGCCCAGTTCTAGTCCTCACACCTCAAAAATGAAATGGAAGAACTAGAGAAGGTTCAGAGAAGGGCAACAAGGGTGATTAATGGTATGGAGGAGATTCCATTTGAGGAGACATTAAAGAGGCTAGGCATATGCAGATTAGAAAAGAGATTCATGGGAGAGAGAGGAAGCGGGGAATTACATGCTAAGGGTTTACAAAATACTAAATGGTGAAGAGAGTGTAAATAGGGGTTTATTGTTTACTGTGTCTCACAATACAAAAACTAGGGCTTACAAAATGAAACTAGTAGGTAGTAAGTTTAAAACTAATGGAAGGAAGTTCTTTTTCACACAGCATGTAATTAAAGTGTGGAACTCATTGCCACCAGATGTTATGGAACTGAACTGTTAGCTAGATTAAAAAAGGGACTGGACAAATTCTGGAAGAAAGGGGGATCAGTAGTTATTCAGCAAGGGAGGTAGGGATACATACTCTGAATTAGAACTTTTTGGACCTTAAATGCTGGAGGCTGCAAGTGAGAGAAGAACAGTGGGGAAAAAAAACCCTACTCATACCCAGTTCACTCTCCATCTCAGCATCCACTCTCTGCTGCTGTGTGACACAGGATAGTGGTCAAAATGGGCCTGTGTTCTGACCCGGTAAATGACAATCCTTATATTCTTATGGTGTGTCTGCTGCTGAGTTCTCTTTTGGGCTCCATGGGAGGGGACTGCTTTTCTAATAGATTCATTAAAAGGTAAAGAACATTTTCTGGAATGGAGATTTTAATTAGAAAAAAGTTACATTAACATAGTTCCTAAAAGTTTCTATAATTAGAGAGCCTGAAAACTCCATGGGAAGTTGGTGTCTGATTATAAATTTGGGCAATGCATTTAACAGAAACATACCTGTGGTTTACCAGGCTCTGCACCCTCTTGTGCCTAGAATGTTCAGTTCAGTGCTCTGGGAATCTTAATGGTGAATGTCTGTCTGGAGCATCCAAGATCTATCTAACCACCACACTAGTACCTGTTAAACAGAAAACATTGCCGTTGAAACCCCTAGAAAACATACAGATTGGGTTTCATATCATCAGTTGAGCTGATCAGGAAATTTTCAGTGATTTGTTATTGGAAAATACCTCTTTATCAAAGGTATTTTTAAGGACATATTTGTTGTTGGCTAAACTTATGGTGGGTCCAGGATGAATTTATGGTTAAAAATGAAAGAGAGAAATAGATATCCACCTCGGAACAGCCAGTAAAATGTTGGTCAAGGGCACATGCTTGGGAGTTGGGGAGACCCAGATTCAAGTCTCTATTCAGCCAAAATGAGACCTGTCACCAAACCAAAGCCCTGCCCAAAGACTCTTGGCTTCCTGTGGTGCGTGTCCTCCTGTCTCTGTCTTTGAAGTTGGTCCATTTTGTAAAAGAAATTAAATACAAATTGGATTAGAGAGAGGATGGTTTTATAACCTAGTTGCTGGGGAATTCACCTGGAATGTACAAAATTCAAATTTGAATGCATTTCAATGAAGATTTAATTGGTTAGTTTTAAAAAGGAACAGCTCCATCAGGAAAGAGAAAGGGAGCTCCCTTCCTCCCTGCCCTAATGGACTCCAAAAGAGCCATAAAAGGCACTCACCTAAGAAGTGGAAAAGTGGCAAAGTAAAGACTTGAATCTGTCTGCCATACCCAAGCTGAGTTCACCAATCACATGGCTGTTCTGAGATGGGTCTTCCTAGGCACAAAGGGATTATTGCTGTTGTGCTGTGTTTTCTGGGGGGTAGAGGGGAGTCTGTCTGGGTGTGAATTGTGAACATTTTTTAAGACCTTGAAAATTTTCACAGGCCAGGAAGAAATCCCTCTCTCCCCTGTTCTAATCACCCATGGTTGCACCATCCTTACGTGCCCAAGAACCTGCCCTCAATGAGTGAGCACACCAGGATAAACAAAAATGCCACCCCAGTGTTCTAAATAAAAACCATGTGAGCGAGAAAGATCGCCATTAGTGGAACAATACCTGCATGGGAATGAGCTTGGGGGATTACAATGAGACTGGAAAGAGAAAAAAATATGCAGTAGGGACAGTGATCCTGTAGCAGGCTCCAGCTACTGGGGTAGCTAATCTGGTAGATAACCTTTCCTTTTCTGACTTCTTTGCTGTTGTGAAGCAGCCATGGAAAAACAGCACTTGAGGTTCACCATGCCCTGAGTGGGCCATCCTGTTACATCCCCTAGAATACCTCAGCCTCATCTAATAAGTCACTCTGGTGCCTAAAATAGAGATCATTGCCTAGGATCTCTCTTGTGACCATCGATTTGAGATTCACCTGACCTACCACTGGATGGCACCAGTGCTCCACCTATGTGTATTTGCTAGACTGAGATTTGACCTTCTGTATCCCTTTTAACTAAGATAGGAATACTGCTCTTGGGAAGGAGGGTGAGAGGGAATACCTACTAATAGCCTGCTAATAGTAAAATCCTGCTCACTCCTGGCTTCTTGTAGAGCTCTGGCATGATACTAGCACCCCCCATGTTTGGAGAACTGCTGCCCATTCCTAGATTTTTGGGCCAAACGCAATGGGGTTTCTTCATTCTGTTCTGCATTTTTGCTGGTCCTCTCTCATGCACAGGCACACACATGTGCAAAGAAAAAGCTTGGAATAACGGACAAAAAATGTAAAGCTACTGTAGTGAGCAGCTGTTTTACAATCAGTATGCCCATTTTCTGATGGGCATGAGGAGTGGGCTTTGGAACATGATAGAAGCTTACTGGGGACTTTCAGGGAAACTGAATTTAAAAAGAAAAGGTGCACCATGAATTGAGTGCAAGTAGTTACCTAACAGTGCATTCTGAGTGTGCCTGTGCCGTTAACCAACTTAGCCTCCTAATACCAAACTGTAGTTTGATTCAAGTCTTCTCAAGGAGCAGCATTCTGCCACCACTTCTCTTTTCTGACAAGGCAGCAGAGCTGTGAGACTTTTCCAGAGAAGTCCAAGAAAAGCACTAATTTGTCTTGATTACTTGGGCGGTAATCTTGTTAAAAAACTCTGTATCTGACTACCAATTCCATAAGCCATCTGGTTTCTGTGCATCTACCTCCAATCTTCAGCTGTTTCCCCATGTTGGAAAACATAGTTAACACTCACCATACCACCCCCTTTACTGTGTATTCAGTACCCATTTCTGCTTTCCTTTTGTTCCCAACTCTGCCTTCACTATCCATCATTTTCTTACCCCTTCCCAATCCATCTTTCATTCTCTTCTTGCTGCTTTCCCTTAATAGTCTTGCTCTTTGCTTTTCTCTCCATTTTGTAACATTCTTTCTCTGGGCAGCCCCTTCCATGCATCCTGCTGTAATGATAGATTTAGGTTCCCTGCTGGCCAGATAACTTTTCAAAAATATATTTAGTACCCTGGACAAAAAGCAGTTGTCCTAGGGGTACTAAACACACAGGAATATCAAACCCTGTAAATAATTTACGAAGAACAGTAATAAATCAAGGAGTCTGCTTGAACTCCATCTTACAGTGTTTCTAGGCTTGTCATTGTTGATAATGTAGCCATCTTCTTTATTTTTTTTTTTATTCCTCAGGGTGACTAACATGTGAGCTTGCCTGAGGTAAAAAGGCCATGAAGACCAGGCACTGTGATTTTACTCTGTGAGATTAGCTTTATACTGTTACCTCACAGAATTTACCTTGCAGTAAAACTTAAGTCATTGTCTTCACTGTGTCTAACCTCAGGATAGCAGATGCACATTAGTTATCCTGAGGTTAAAAATGGAGCTTCTTTGTCTAATGCAGACAAGCCTTCTGATAGGAATCATAGGAATGTTGAATGCTCCTTGTTTTGCCAAAACTTGTTTTAAATGGGCTAGCTTACTTTCATGCAGTGATTTAATAGGACATTTGCAGTAATCATTGGATTCCTAGTTAGAGCTGCCACCAATCCTGAATAGTGCATATTCCACTACTTCCCTTAGGAAATCAGCAGTCTCCTTTTGATCTCCCTCAAAGGCAGTGGCAAGATTTATCTTTTGGGGGACTTTGTGCAGAAGTTAAATTTTGGCTCTTAACAATATTGCAATGGGGCCTTTGGCCAGCCTCAGGACCCATGCAGTTAAACTGTTTGCAATGACCTAATGCTGCTCCAGTTTAGGACTCCCATATGCTTACCTTACTGGTTTAAGTAATACTAGGGACTGGAACAGAACCATCTATGCAAGAGGAGCAGGATTTGTTTGGTTCCATGTCCCACAGCAGTGAGTATATGGACTCCCAAGCTGGAGAAAGTGTCAAAAAGGTTGTGTAAAAATAGTTGTTTTTGAGTTTTTAATCAATTTTTTTTTTGCCTGTGTCTCTTAGGGCCCTTTTCCATGAATATGGTAGGGTGTGAGTTCCCAGCCAGGTAATCATAAGGACCTTCCTCTTGTGTGTGGATAGAAGGGGGAGCCTGAAACTTTTTCCTGTTTGGACAAAGGGTGTGTTTGTGTTGGTTCCTCAGAGCTCCTGGAGTACCATGCACAAGCATGGCCCCACAAACCCTCTTCAGTTCTACATGCTCCAAACCTAGAAGTGAGGTAGTGAAGCCTCATTGAGGGCATCCCCCTTTGCCACTCTCAAGCATACTGGCAGCAGCAGAAGGCACCACCCTTAAATCAGGTGCACTGATAGGATGTGGCTAGGGCATGTTGGGAGCTTCCTAGGTAGGTTAAGAATAATAATCCATTTTGAGTTCATAATGAATATTCCCACTATAAACCAGGACATGCAAGTGTTATGCTTGTCCAGTGAAGAAACAGAAGCTGTACCATGCAGTATATCTGTCTGTTCAAGAGGAAGCAGCAGAGCATAGATGTCAGACATTGAGTGCTCTTCACAGTGCCAAGATTTGGAGTTAAAATAATCAGCATGAAATGAAAAAAACTGGAGAAAAGGCAAAATTGCTCAAATTTGCTTATGTGCTATGATTTAGTCACCTGGCTCTAGGCAAGGTATTTATAGAAAGGAGAGCTACTCCCATGATGCTCATCACAGTGCTACTGAGAGCTTTCATGGTGAGAATCACCTTCTCATTTAGCATAAAAAATTAAATGGATTTCCAAAGAAAGCATTGCTGAGCCACCTCCTAGGGCAGCCATCTGTCTAAGAAGGATTCCATTGTTGGCACTGGCTTCAGGGAAAAAGATGAAGGGACTAGCATTGGACATTGTGAATCAGAGTCTTTCTGACATTAATAGCCAGAAGCACTCTTCCAGGTTTACAGATATGCTAGTGCTGTACTTGTTACTGGGTATGAAAGCTCCTGTTCACTCTTGTGATTTTGCAGGTGAACATCACGTTGCTGGACATTAATGATAACTATCCTGTGTGGAGGGATGCGCCATACTACATTAACCTGGTGGAGATGACCCCTCCAGACTCGGATGTCACAACGGTATGCACAGCAATTACAATCACAGTAACGCAGCCTGTTAACTCTGGACCACTAAGAAGCCAGTTCGATCTTTTTACTCTCCAGACTGACTTTTAGCTTGTATAAAATAAGGAGGTGATGCCAAAATGCAAACATATCCAATAAGTGCTTCTGCCAGCAACACTACCAGTGTAACTCAACCTTGACCTACAAAACCTTCTGCTAATACTAGTCCTTAGTCCCTCAGCATATCTGTAAATACATCTACCTGACCTACAGCACCCCATCCCCTCCACACTTTCAGCTCTGGCTCCCTCTCAAGCAAAGACTTGCACACTCTGCCAAATTCATTTTCTTGGCTTTCATGGGTTTTGCACAGTGCAGAGATCAGTTGTTCTAAGAAGTCTATGCCTTTAATCCAGTGGTGCCCACATACCCAGAAAACAGGATATAAGCAGGAAATCTTGGTGCCTAGAGTCATTGAGTTAACAAGACTTTGTTAAAAGGAAAACTGCAATTCAGTTTATAAAACAAAATAATCATATCATCTAGTTACAAGTATATGTAAATCACCAATAAAATTAATTGGTTGTTAAACATAATACGTGAGACAGACACCATCTTGCATGTCTGTTGGGTAAGTTTGTGACAAAGGCACTGTTGCTTAGCAGATGAATTCCTGAGCAAGGCTGCAGGCTTTCCAGGCTGCTTTATGGTAAATGCTCTTGTTTATTAAGAGATTTTCTTGTTAATTGAATAATGGTTTAAATTTCTACCATTGTTTTACACTATTTTCTAATCAATATTAGCATTTACTTTGCAGCAGCTGTGAAATTTTCAAGGCACATTGCTAATGTATCTGCTAAGTAGGAGTTCCTTTATTCCAACTATTTTGACTTCAGTGAGAAGACAGTGGGCCTCGCAGTCATGGTCTATTGCAAGGCTGGAGACTGATCAACTGATTAGCTGTCACACTGGGAAGTGCTAGTGAAATGGCAGTTCTTGTTTAGAATAGTGCCACCACTTAAGATTATGGAGGCACTATTCTTTTGGCAGATACTTCTATCAACAGCAGTTTTCAATTTTGAGGGCCAAATCCTTAAATATTATATATCTTGGTAACAACATCACAGATTTTCACTACTGAGGATCTAGTGCACACACATTTCCACATGTACTTGTTTCCTTTATTAAGTACTTGTTTAACTATCTAAGACCTGAAATCTGTGAAGACTTGTACTCATTCTGAACTCCATGTACATACAGTAGTCCCACTGAAGTTAATAGAAGTACTTTCAGTGCATAAGGTTAAGCATGTGTATAAGCCTCTGTAGGTTTGCACTTAAGGTCCTGAGACAACAGCAATCCTTGCAGTTCCTTTGCAAGCACTGTAGGCTTTCTGCAGCCTGAGACTGGGGTTTGTTCATTTTCCAGCCCTGGACTTGAACTTCATGTTCTCCACTGTGCATGTGGGCCCTGATTTGATTAGCAAGGCATGAAAGTCCATATTGAGACATAGTACATGAATTGCATCCATGCTTTCCACCCTGATTTTGTGTTGTGTGTGTGTGTGTGTGTGTGTGTGTGTGTGTGTGTGTGTGTGTGTGTTTTGTTTTTCTTTAAAGTCATGTTTTTGGCTCGTTTCTGCTTTCCTAGCCTCGCCTGCGACCTCCTTCAAGGACCTCTCTGAAAGGCATTGATTTAAAGCCTTTCAAATCCCTTCAGCAAAATAAAAGAGAGGGAGAGAGAGAATTATTCTCCATCACGCCGGGAGAAAAATGACGGGCGTGAAACAGAAAATAAATGAGGGAAAAGCGAGGAGAATCTACAAAATCATCAAACGGGAAAGACTGAAAAAAAATCCCTCCTGTAATGAAACATTAATCTCTGGGGAAAAGAGGGAACAGGAATGGATGCCATTCTGAGTCCACCATGCAGAAATTAACTCTGAGATACCTCACGGGCCTGTTGATGTCCCTTCCCCATAGGGAGAGCAGGCATTGCTCTCCAAGTGCCCTGTTTATTTGGACACATATTCTTTGGCTCCTCCTGCATCAGCAGAGAAGGAATGAGAGACCATGGCCCTTCTCACCTGTGGCAATTAAAGCTCCCATGTAAATTAATCCTGCTCTCTCTATGCCCTATTCCAAAGTGAGTAATTTTGACTGCCTGAATTCCCCCTGGAGTTCCACTGGATGCTATATTCTTTACTTCATCTGCTAAAGTGTTGTACAGTGTTGTTGTGCCCAGTTAGACAGCAACTGCCTTCCACCCTAGAGAGAGGCTGCACTTAAATGGTGATCAAATAATCCTTAACTACTTCACACGGCTATTGTGAATGTTGATTAGTCTCAGTAGAATATGTTGAGATCTGTGGATGAAAGGTGCGATACAGATGTTCTGTATTTCTCCTCCAATTTTTAAATTTGTAGCGATGTTTTGCATGCAATACCAGCTTTATTTTATTCAGCATGCTCTGCTCCTGCTGCTTACTCCCCACTTGAAGTCATCTTGCATTTGACATCACAATTAGTTGCTGGGAAAATAATTATTATGTCACCAACATAATACAAATTTAGGTAAGGGACAAGCAGCAGGAGCTGCTGAAGTCCCAAGTCATAAATATCTTATTTTTATGTAAATAGCCCTCATAATTAAAAATCCCAGGGGGAGAAAAACAAAACAGAAAATGTGTAATGCAGGAAAATGATACCTAAAGAGAATGCGTTTAAAAGTTTCCCATGAGTCAACACAAGTTCTTCAATTGTAATAAAAAACTTATGAAGACTTTTTACCCTCCCTTTTGGTTTGCTTTAGGTTTTTTTCCCTAAGTTTATTTATTATAAATCAGACTTATCAAATAACAAATATAGCATTTAAATGTACATCCAATCTTCTAAGGCATGGGTGCTCTCAAGCCAGATCTGGCCTGCAGAGTCATGTCATCCAGCCCGTGAATCTCCCCACAGGTCTGAAAATTTGCTGCTGCCAAATTTCTAGATCAATGTGGAGCTTCATGGGCTGGATGGCCCCCTGCTTTGGATCATGTCGGTGTATGGCAGGATCTGGTTTGGGGGTCGGGTCAGCATGTGGAGTCAAGCTGGCAAGTGGCCAGATCCAGCATATGAGAGCAAGTTGCACATGGTGTCAGGCCAACATGCATAGCCAGGCCAGCAGGCTGGACTGCATCCAGGGTCTGACCCTGCTTCCTGACCTTGTACACTGGTCTATTCCAGGGACTGACCCCACATATCATCCAGCCCACAGGGCCAAAAGTTTGAGTACCATTGCCCTAAGATATACATCAAGACAGATGCTTATCTTCCATCAACAGCACTCCCCTAATCCAAATCAATTTAATTTACTTTTCAGTTCCTTATCTGTGGTCAGAGTCAGCCATACTGATGTACTCTCCTGGTTTAGCAAACTGGCATTTTATATTTGGTTTCTACAGGTGGTGGCTTTTGATCCTGACCTGGCTGAAAATGGCACCCTCCTGTACAGCATCAGGCCACCAAATAAATTCTACAGTATCAACAGCACCACAGGGAAGATCCGGACCACAGGCGTTGTGCTGGACAGAGAGAACCCAAATCCCCAAGAAGCTGAGCTGATGAGGAAGATTGTGGTGTCCGTCACAGACTGTATGCTTCACCTCAGTTCTTCCTTCCTTAATGCTTCCCCTCTTGCCTCCTCTGTCCCTTAGCCATTTTTTTCTGTCCTGTTGCTTCAGAGATAGAATCTAGCTTTTTCCACATCTCTTTTTCTTTCTTTTTTTGCACCTTCTGATGTCAAACTGAATGAGAATCACTGGGCTGGAACAATAGAAATCCCTTAAACTATCATGTTGCTTACTTTTTTGATACAGCAGGGCTTGTAGCAGACACCATGGTTAAGGTTACATAAGCATTTGTATTCTAACCCCCGATTTTCATTTGCCTGTTGTTCCCACATACCATGCTAAAATGTTCCCTGTCTGGCTTCAGCCTAGAGGTGAATTGGGTTTGGGGTGTTGTTTGCTTTTATTTTGAACAAAAACATGTCAGCCTCTTTTTGAGAAAAAAAAGATAGGACAAAAACATTTGCTTTATTGAAAAAATAATCTTATTACTTCATTTAACAGCCCAGAGAAAGAATTTAGAAAGGTGAAATTTGGCCTGGAAGTGTCTACTTTACAGAGGAGAAGAGCTTGTGTATATTGCAGTGAAAATCAGGTTTGCTTTTACTGAGACACAACCAGGTGGCACTTTGTGCATGCACAGTATGTTTTGCAAGGGTTTTCTCACTTGGTTTGTAGTGTATGCAGCTCACAGAGACATATGTGGTTTACTTAGTTTTGTACTACCATGTGGATTTTAGGGAATCATTAGGAGAGTTTACTGCAACTTATGTACTTTCTAGGATTCATGGCAAGGCAGGGCTTACAGAGTATGCAGACATTCTCACATTCATAAGAGACAGAGATCAGAAAAGTCTTTCTCTATGGATTGTCAGAGGTTGGCGAAAGGCAGGATCTTCTGCTATGGAATATCTGAGAGGAGGCACAGTTATATTATGCAGGAGAAAAGTCCCACTCCTAAGCTCTTTACCAGATTTGTACTATGTCTCAGGCACAGGAATCTGTTCTCTTAAGGTCTGCAGGGAGCAAGGAGGGTTCTCCTGCAGGATTTGTCACACTGTATAGGATAGGGCATTCCAATGGGATCTAGGGAAACAGTTTTGTTATTTCGGAAAAAAGGGCCGTTGAAGTCATAGAAATGTCTTTTTTTTCCTCTGGACACAGTATTTTAAGAAATCCTATTTTCTAATAATAATAGTAATGAAAAGAGCATTCTTACTGTATAGCTATATACTAAAAAATGGGAAAGTGACAAAAAAAGGTTGTATGCACAACCTTACTTCTGCCCCCTTGTGTATTTCCATTACCACAGCAGAGAGTAAACTACACAATGACACATTTTTACCTACACAGAATGACTGGAGTCCTGCAAGAACATAGATCTTGTCTTGCTTTACAGGCATGTACATATTGTTATCGTGTTGTCTGTTCCCAACTATTTACTGGCTCTGACATTAGTATGCAGCATGGAGACTTGGCCTCTGAAGTGCCAGTTTTAGTTGGATTAATATCTCTGGTACATCCAGCCTAAGGGGAATCATCTGACATTACCCTCGTTACAGAAAGAACCAGGACCTTGTCCTACTAAGGGTTTGTTTTGAGAGAGAAGGAATTTTGGGCATTAACCTTCCTTGTAAATGAAGCTGTGTCTTTCCTGGACTCTGCAGGTGGAAGACCGCCATTACGGGCTACCAGTAGTGCCACGGTATTTGTGAACTTGCTGGATCTCAATGATAATGACCCCACTTTCCAGAACTTGCCTTTCATTGCAGAGGTCCTTGAAGGCCTTCCAGCAAGCTCATCTGTCTTCCAGGTAAATCTATTCTTCCCATTGCTTCTCTCTAAATTTGTATTAACTGCTTAACATGTGTAACAATGCTTCAGTGCTGTGGATGTAATTAGCGTTATTATTACTGCTGCTTTTGCTGAGGGCCTTCCATGAATTAAGCATTCTCCCCTGTAATACTGACAATTATCAGCTATCATCATGTATAGCCAGGGTAGGATATGGTACTGTTTAAGAGCATCAGCTTTCCCTGTTCCCATGATTCTAAGACAGGATGTTGGGGATCTAACCAAAGGTCAGTAGAGCCACTTAATCTGTTGTTCTGGAGATATTAAAAGTTCATGCTTTTCATAATCACCATTTCATGTCTAAGCCAGTTCTCATGGTCCATTTTTCATAGAGACAGAAATATAGTATGTCCTAGACTAAGGCTTAAGCAAAAACCTGAAAATTACTAACTCCTTGGTTCTAGTTGTGGCTGTGCCACTGACTCATTGTTTTAGATGTGGCACTTGTCTTCTCTCTGCCTCTCTTTCCACAGTATTAACCTACATCTCAGAAGACTCTGATAATTAGTTACAGAAGGTTTGCAAAGCACTCTGTGGCCATGCCGGCATGGTAAACCTACCATGATTCAGAGCAGTGTTTGCAAAGCACCCTGTACTGTTCCAGGCAGGTTGCTTCTAAAACTGGAAGCAATGTAGTTATGTCCATGTGCACTTTAGATGGGGCTGCTTAGCACTGCTGAGTGAGAGTTAGCCCATCTCTGTGCCAGTTAGCAGGCCCATGGTGCCATGAGAACGTGGCTGTTCTGCTTCTGGTTTGGCAAGGAGCTCACTTAAACACAGTAATGCTTGCATTGCAGATATGGCCCGTGAGTGCCAGCGAGTAGTATTCCCATCTTGGGATGTGCCAAGACAGAAGCCTTGTTTCCATCTGTGTAGCATCAGATTTCTAAGTACAAAGTATATTTCAAAAGCAGCCTACATCATCACACCATACTCTCTCTGTGCCGCAGAAGTGATATTTTAAGTACCATTTGTGTTTAACACAGTCTGTGGAAAATGGCGTATTTTTCTAGGTATGTCTGAAGTTTATCTACTGCTCCATTATCCCCATCAAGGGACTATGTTCAAGGTTCTGTTACAAGAAGTGAAGTTTTTCCCTTTTCTCATCCTCTCTTCTCCATTTTACTAGGTGGTAGCTATCGACCTTGATGAGGGTCTGAATGGGCAGGTGACCTACCGCATGCAGGTGGGAATGCCCCGAATGGACTTCGTCATCAACAGCACCAGTGGGCTCATCACCTCCGCTGTAGAGTTGGACAGGGAAAGGATATCTGAGTATTACCTCAGGGTGGTGGCAAGCGATGCAGGAGTACCATCCAAAAGCTCCACCAGCACCCTGACTGTCCGAGGTGATTATACTGCTGGGGGCCCCTGTGCTGTTACAGTCGCTCGAACCATTAGAGTTCTTGCCTCTACTTGGCTGGTGAGAAAGGACATGTTTTTATATACTGTGTCCTGGAAGCACCATGGTCATGTGGTACAATGGGAGTTGTCATACTACTGTCTCGACATAGGTTTGTGCATTGCTTAAGAATTAGGTTCTCAGTGCTGAACATTTTTATTTGTTAAACCTGTGTTTTAATTGGTATGATTATATTTGTGTTTCACGTGCCATTAGAACCTCATATAAACATAAACATTGGAAAAGAAATAATGCTCAGCTTTGTTTTTGGAAGGAAATGTGCCTCTACCTCTAGCTACTGAGAACTCTCTGCTATGTACCAAGAGATAACTCTTTCTACACTTAAGCTCCACATTCTCTTGCAGGAGGAGGAAGGGAGTCTGCTTCTGTATATTTTGTTCCTGAGAATCTGCTCAAATTGTGAACTCTTAGAGTTTATGATCCAAGAAAACTTTTCAAGCCAGGGATGGTTTTCCTGACCATGTCTATATGGCTTCCCTCCTTACCCCTTGTGCACTGCAAGCAAAATAAGTCCTAGTCACTTGCTTCTGGATGCACTAAATCTGACAAGTATTCAGATTAGGTCTCTCTGAAGCAATCCAAGTGCTTCCCATTGCCACTCTTAGGGTCTCCTGACAGAGAGTCTGAATGTGGCCCTGGAGCACTCAGTCAGGTTTGCTTCAAGCCACCTAGTTTGCTTCAAGCCAGCCTCTGGTGCGGGTAGGAGCACTGAATTAGTGGGGCTTATTTTCCTGCATTCCCAGGGTCATAGCCAGTGGGAATTATAAGCAATGGAAAGTTCCAAACAACGATCTGCAAAGAACCCATTCTGAAGAACCCATGAGTTAGCAAATCACCTTTTCAGTCTAGCAAAGAAGCCAGGGTACATAGTTCAAGGGCATGCTTGGCCATCTGTTCTCTCTTTCAGTTCTGGATGTGAATGATGAGAACCCCACCTTCTTCCCAGCTGTCTACAATGTTTCCCTGCCTGAAGATGTACCCCGTGATTTCAAGGTGGTCCGACTGAACTGCACAGATGCTGATGTGGGGCTGAATGCTGAGCTCAGTTACTTCATCACTGGTATAAAGCTTTTCTAAGGCTTCTTCTCATGTCAGATGTATCTTAGCTATACCAGTCATTCAAGTGCAGTGGAGAACACTGATCAATCCTAGAGATGTTCTAAAGTTCTGATGCAAAGCAGTGTGGGTAAAAATATGCAAATCAGACAGCCAAAGGGGCTTTTCATCCTGTTGTTGCTTTGCAAGACTGATTTGCATGGGGATTTGCATATGTTTTCCTACGATGCTTTGCAAATGATAGGAAAACTGTTTTGGGCTGTTTGACGCTGAGAATTATCTATGCTTCATCAACCTGAAAGAGACATCAGCTGTGTGTGTCTGTGTAACATGGGCATTAGCATTTGAAGCAGGAACTGTTTCTGGTCTTAGCAAAATCAGGTGAAGTGTCTGCCACTACGCAAACATGATAGAAAATGTGCCACTACGCAAACATGATAGAAAATGTGCCTGTTCCTGGCTCTGGGAATGCTGCTGACGTAACTGTTAGGCTCAGATCCCTTTCCATTCTGTCTTTCAAGTATACTTCATTTTCAACTCCAAGTATTCCTAGCACTGACCAGACACAGTTGGCTGAGGTAGGAATACAAGCTGCAGTTGAATGCAATTTTCAGTAATGTCCAGGAATGAAACAAAAGACATTTGTGACTTCTAATTTCAGATCCTTCCCTTGAAGTGGGGTCAGTTGTATGCATGATAGAATATAAACTGAGAAGCTAAAGGGAGAGTGAATGTACGGGGGTGTGCTCAGTAAGAGAATGTAAGAGAAATGGTGGTGCATTTCTCTGTACCCAGGGCAGTGTTGTCTGGGTGCCTGTAGGTTTTGGGGTGGTGCTGCTGTCTGTGGGTATTGCTGTGGTGTTCTGAGAGCTTGCAGTTTGTGTTGCTGAAAAGCTTTAGAGTGATGCTGTGTGCAACTGCCCTTTCTTTCCCGGCCGTTCCAAAAGTTATGCAGTATTGCCCTCTGCTGTATGGAAGTCAGTATGGTACCCCAAATACCATACCTGTTAGCTTTAGCTGCAAGTATTTGCAACCTGTAGTTGATAGAGAAATGCAGTACATTCTTCTCTTTACATTCTTCTTATACAGTTTGATTCTCACTCAGATGGTTATGACTGAGATAGGAGGCAAAACGCTTCTGTCACATCCTTCCTTTCAGTATCAGCAAAACAAGAAGACAAAAGGATGTAGCATTGTGTTTTCAAAGTAAATCTGTGGCTGAAAGCATGTCTCTATAAACATAGCACCTCCTTAAACAATATGCTATACAGTGTTTACATCTTAAACAACATGAAATAAAAACCCCCAATCCATGTGCTCTCAGGTCCTATCTGCCCACATTACTGATATAAGCATGCTTTAATTTCTGTTGCCACTGCAGAGTCAATAAGACAACAGGAGAGCAAGCCAGGTTGGGAGTCCTGGTCATAGGATTGGCAGTGCTTTCTTCTCCTGTGACCTGGAGGTTGCATTGCTTCATCTGATTTGTGCCTATAGGTGTAGGATAGTGTTGTGTAATAATGACTGTAAGACCATGCCCACATCTCAGTGCATTCACACTTCATTTAGCCACTCAGTTTCCATTCCATCACCAGCATGACCCCACTTTTAGCTTTGAAATAAGAAGTCCCAAATCCCTTGTGCATCATTTCAAAATAGCTACATTCTAGCTGCAGAAAGTAAAGAAAAGGCAAAGCAACCCCAAACAGTTTGCTCTTCAGATACCAGACTGAGTTTTCTGGATGTGCTGATAGGTGGCAGTGGTGGGAACTCACTTGCAAAGTGAGTGCATGTAATATGAGATAGGTGCAAAACCAAGAAACTGTTACTGTTACTTTGGAGTTGCTTTTCTCACTGTGGCTACATGGTGTTTGTCCCACAGCCTGTCTCCTGAAGTAAGAAAATAACTGTTTCTCCCTGGGTCCCATGAAAGTTGTTACGTAAAATGATCTACTTTTCCCTGAAAGCAATTAGAAAACTGCCCATTTGTCTTTTACTTAACACAGCATTTCCTGTAACTTGTAAAAGGCTGTTATCTATCCAGTTAAAGGTCTTGTGTAATCTTTGGAGCAAAGGAGAGAAGAGGGCATGTTGTTGGTTTGTTTATTCATGACCATGGAAAACAAAACCTCTTTTCAAGCATGGGCAGATTGTTTTGGTGTACCCAGTTTGGTCACAGACCAGGTCATGCAGCACAGGGTTGTGCTGGCTAGAACATAGCATGGCAACGTTGTTTTGTTGCTTAGGTCAGAAAGGGTTATGCAAGCCTTGCTGGTCACTGCAAGGTCATGTGAGGGACTGGACTAATTGAATCATATCAAGTAGCCCTAAGGGTTAGGAGAACCATAGGATATTTCATACAGATGAAAAAATTTGGCTGTGCTATCTTGTCCTATATCCTGGAGATTGCATTGCTTCATCTGATGTGCCATACCAGATGACACCATTGATTAAGTAATGACTACAGGTGCCTATAGATGTGCTTGGGGGTGGGGTGGTGGGGTTTAACTAGAGCAGTTCCCACAGAGCCACTCTAACTAAAATGCCTCACTGTCACATGTATTAAGCATCTTACATTTCAAAATGGCCACAGGTGCACTTTAACTAAAGTTCATTCAGCAAGTTTTAATTAAAGTACCCCCACTTCCATTCTGAAATGTGAGATGCTTAATATATATGATAGTGAGGTATGCTAATTGAGTGCTATCTGATGTGTTTGAATTAGAATGTGTCAGAGCATGTCTATAGTTACCCTGTGAGACTAAGCCATTTCTCGTCATTGCTTAAGAGACAAAGCAGCTACCCACTGTGGTGTTCTCTGTACGTAGGAAGCATCACTTTGGATCAGTGTTGGTGTTTTCCTAACAAAGTACATTGGATAGATTTCCACTGGTTGGTTTATTTTAACTTTGTTTGTCCCTTTGTTCTTTCCACCTTTAAAATTGTTTTGTTCTCTTCTCCTGCAGGTGGAAACCAGGATGGCAAATTCAGTGTTGGCTTCAGAGATGGAGTGGTCAGAACAGTAGTGAATCTTGACAGAGAGACTGTGGCATCCTATACCTTGATCCTGGAGGCCATAGGTAAGTGTTTCGCCCCTTTACTTTTTGTGCATGTTTGCTTTTTGCTGTTCGAGCAGTTGGGTTAGGTTGCAACAAGTCATGTTGCCTTACAGATGCAAAGATAGAAAGGTCTACAAAGCATCATGCCAATCCAGTTTGTGAGATTTGTTTTAATATAATAATAGGATTTATATCTTGACCTGTACATGGCGGCAGCTGGTTTTAATGGTTGCCAAATAAGTTAATTATCTGTGTTGGTTGCGTCCTGGTGTTTCCTACACTGCTCCACCGTGACCTGAAGGAAAACCTCCTCCTCGGGGTAAGAAGGGGATTTAGTCTTTAGTTACAGTATATTCTGTTGCAATAGTAATATTACACTGTGGAATTATGGTGCCACAAAGTCAGCCTCAAAATGTCAGGCCAGCCCCTGCCAATTAACACTGTGGAGCCAGCTGGCATGATTAAAGGAACTAAATGCCAGAAACATTCTGGCCACAATCACCACAGGGCTACAGTGCTGTGTTAGTTTCCAGGACATTTTATGAAAGAAGAAATTAAATGGTAAAGGAAATTCCCATGGAATGCAGAATCCGCTGTTGAGGGAATGCAGGTGAAAACCAGGTGGTAGATGCACCAGGATAATATAATCAAGTTACCAGTGGTTTCCTGGTATTTAGAGATGAGGATAATAAGATCTCTCTGGTAAAGACTTTGGCCTCTTTCTACTTAGCAAAGCAGAGGAGAATTCTATCTTTTCAATTGCTGAAGAACCCCTTGCACAGTTAGGTTGTCTCTTGTATTACCGATTGGTGAGTGGGAAAGTTGGTGAGCATATCTAAAAACATAAAGGATCAGCTCAGATCATCAAATAATTATCCAAATTCTTGTGTTTTCCAAGTTGGCAGGTCCCATAGCCTCCAACTTTGATACCTTAGCATTTGGCTTGTGTCAAGGTATGTCGTTAAAAACATGTTAAATTCTTGTTTTTCATTACTCTTGGTAACCCTTGGAAACTTAAAACCAAACTGCATTTTTTGCTACTTCTATGTCATTGATCCTATAGATAGGATCCTATGACCCTATATGCACTCATGCTTTATCAGAGCAGGGTATTGTGTAAACACTGTTCTCCCATGGGTTTTAAAATTTCATTAATGCTGAGGAGAAACAGGATACAGGATGTGAAGGTCATTTTCTAGGCCTCTTAACTTTTACTAGTTTCTCAGTAATTGGCAATGAGTTAATGGTTCAATGCATGTGATTGCTATGTTTATATTTCTGATGTCATACACTGGTTCCCAGTAGAAAGGGAGTATTAGTCTCACTTAGGAGACCTTTCACTGATGACCAACCTCTTGGCATAATTGGACAGTTCTTAATTTAGTAGCATAGTAATACTGAAGAGATTGTCTGTGACCAGCAAGAGAACTATACACTTCCTGTGTTTAAGAAGGTGAGGCAAATCATTCCATTTTTAAATTTTTTTTTACAGATAATGGCCCTGCAGGGAACAGGCGGACTGGGACAGCCACCGTGTACGTCACTGTGCTAGATGTCAATGACAACCGGCCTATCTTCCTTCAGAGCAGTTATGAGGGAAGCGTACCTGAGGACATCCCAGAATCCAGCAGTATAGTTCAGGTAATTGAACCTCCATTTTTTGTGGGTCCAATAGAAGAGTGTGAGATGGGGAGTCTCACTTCCATTCCCTCTCTCTACCTTCTTGCAGTTAGCTAGAGAGAGCCAGATACTGAGATATCTTTCCACCTCTAAATCACAAGATTACCTCTTTGCCAGTGCAAAATTATTTGTGTTTCTGTACTTGTTAGTCATTCATTTCAATCTCTAGATGGTCTAAAAATCAACGGAGAGGCAATCTGGTAGAAAGGAAGCTGGGCAAGTACAGACGGGGGTTCAAACAGTAATGTGCTAAGAAGGAAAAAACTTGAAATGGCTTCTATCCATTTTTGAGAGAGAGAACTGCTAGCAGATGCCTTTTCTTTTCACTTTCTTTGGCTTTTCTTCTCTTTCTGGCTCAGTTGGCGTCATGTGTGGTATGTGAGGCCAAGGCCCTAGCAGCAGCAGAGCTGTATTTTGTGAGTTCCAATCCTGCCTTGGGTAAACTAACATTTTCCACAGTGTGGAGAGGAAGGAGAAAAATAGGCAGGTCTCAGTAGCAGGCACCAAAGGCACCAGAACAGAGCTGCTTTCACAGGGACATTTGGCTGAGGCCTTAGCATCTTTTCTTTCCTCCTAGAGAGTTAAGAGGCCGGGAGAACACAGAGCTGCATTTCTGAAGACAGCAAGTGTGTATGTAAAGAGGCTCTGAGGGGAAAATAGTAAGAAAAGAGTTTGGAGTCTCATTTTTATTTTTGTCTCCCCTTTGGAACTTGCCATCAGTAGCTGAATGGCTGAATGAACAGCTGAATGAATGCATGTATTCACTGAGCCTCTGAGCTGGTGGTTTTCAACTTCACTTCAAATCAAAACACTTTCTGTAGCAGGCACCCAAGAGTCTTTGCAGTGCACCCTGAGAGGGCTTCTTGTGTCTTGAATGTATGGCTTGGTGCTGGAAAAGGGATAGAGCTTTGTCCCTGTCCTGTGTTGGAGAAGGAGAAAGCAAAGCAATTTACTGGAAAAAAATGAATGGGGCCTTTCACCTGCAGAGCTGATTTGATCCTCACCCAGCTTGGTAATAACTGAAAGTCGTTATATTCCAGCACCTGCAGTTCAGGGTGGCATTTGCAAAGGACATTTCCTTTCAGAGCAACTTGAAGTGCTCTTGTGTCCTCACAGAAATGTGTCCTATAGGTACGCTCCTCTGATATTCTCATTTTTTAGCTTTTATTTGCTGGTCCTGGGTTATTCAGAATGCCTGTGCTCCACTTTAGCTATGCTAGAGTATAATTTTTTTAATGATATCAGTGTACCCAAAGGTCGTGTGCCCTTTTTAGTGTATGCACATATATAATTGAAGATATATGTAGAAAATCCAAGAACTGGGCAGGCTGTGAGTTTCTTCAAACCCTAGGATCCACATCATCAAGATGTGGGGGAACTGTTTCTGTTCATATTAAACCTGAGCTCCACAATCGTGTATGCCCTCACTTCTTAGGCTGCCAATTCAGTGCCATGTCCACATACAGCAATTTAGGATATAAATAAGAAAAAAGGGGGGTGAATTCAGTGCTTGTCCAATAGGAATTAAAAGAATTGGGATTGCAAAGTATCTCTGATGACTTTGAAATAGTCAATGTGGGGACCCCCTTCTTGAAGGGGACATGCAATCAGTCTGCATTAGGCTATCTGGAACTCACAGGTGAGAATGTAAATCTTCACCCTGGATCTAGGACTGTGTACTTTCAGACTCCTCTTCCATCTGTGTAACACCAGGTCAGAGAACTAAGCTCCCATTTCTGGGCAAAGGCTGAGAATTGTGAAATTAATCTCAGCACCCATGAAAACTCCTTTCTTACACATTTCCTTTCTACCTGATAAGTCATGGCCATCCACAGCAAATCCAAAAATGACAGATAACAATTAATTACAGGATTGACATGATTTTCTGTACTATATGGGTGTATAATACAGAAAGTTAATGCTTAGCAAGTAATCCCCCAAGGTGAGTTATAGCAGGATTCCCCAGAGACTGTTTTGATGCATCAAGTTGCTGAAGCATCTTGTGCACCAGCTCCACTCCCCCAGCATTTGCCACCCCTCCTCCTGCAAAGTGAAGAGCTTGCACTATACAGCTGCCTCTCCCAGATCTGCACAGCTAAGTATCCGCCTGCTCCACTAGATTCCTCTGTTCCCCACACAGGTTCCCTTGAAGGTTCCTCTGACAGTACAGATTCATTTTATAGGGGCCAAAGATTTGTCTCTGGTTGTCTTTGTAATCAGCCCTTGTCCTTTTGGAGGAGCAGTGAAAGGATGAACTTTCTGCTTTGTTGATACAGCCATGGCATTTAGATCCCTCCTGGAATTCAAGTTTTGTTTCCAAGTTCTGGTGGATTTGCTCTGGGTACCCACAGGTTGATCAGGCCTCGTCTTCAAAGGGCATGTGCTGGTCTCGAAGGTTTTGGTTTGTTTTTCCTAATCAAATATGGCACGTGCTGGTCTCTGCACCTGCATTGAGCCCTTTTGATGAGAGTTAAACTGAATAGGTTTTCTCATGAAAAGGTGTTTTTAAGAAGAAATATAAATGTTTGGAACATATCTCTTGTTTATGCAGGAACCTTTTTGTTGCTTCAGCGTGGCATGGTGGTCCATATTAAGAAGCAGTGCGACAACAGCTCAGAACCAGAACCAATCTTCATAGTAGAACCCCTCCCCAGAGATGAAGATGCTTTCTAATATACATGCTAGAAGAAAATGTCCCTGAAAGTCTGAAACGGGGAGGAGGTGACAACCTTGCAGAATTCACCAATAAAACCCACTTCAATAACCCAACTTTTTATCAAAGGAGAGTAAAATGCATTACACTGCATTTAAACCATGTCAGTTAAGTCAGCAATACAGGAAAAAGGTCAATTTAGCTCAACTGAGTGAGCTGCGGTAGCTGCTTTCTCCTTCCCCTTGGAATTTCCCTGACTTTTCTAATGTGTTACAGGCTTTTAGGGTTAAAAATGCTCAGGACTTAACAGTTCCAATTTTCTTGAGGGGGCACCTGCCACTTCCCTGATCATATTGTGAACTGTTCAGTGCTGGGCATTTCACTTAAATAATGAAATAGGAACTGTCAGGGGCGACATTTTTTTAATGGCCCTAAAATATTAAAATATGCCATTTTTATTTATGCTGCCTTCTTCAAGCAGCCTTTCTTTAACAGGGGAGCCAATAATCCCACTGGTTGTATGTCCTTACAGGTAATCTCTCTCACTGGTTTTACATCCTGTTCAGCAGAAATGAGTGGGTACATAGTTCCTTTCCATGTAACTGCATCTGGACCATCCAGAAGACCTTTATCATGTTTTCACCTTTATTTTGTGCAGATTTACCTGATCCTCCTGTTCACTGAAACAGCTCCTCAGCAGACACTTGTGATTTATCATTAAATGTTTGACAGCCTGAGAATTATAATGTGGCAATATCTATGCAGATATTCTCTGGAAAGCAGACAGAGGCATGCATGAGACCTGTTTAAGAAAAGGCCAGCTGAAAGAACACATTTTCTGTGTACAAAACTTCAAGCTGTTCTAGAATGACAGTGAGTGCCTTTTAAAGGAGGCCCTGATTCAAAAACAAACCAGCTAAAAGAATAAACATTTAAGTACCCTAAATGAAATACTAGAGACATCTTCAAGAAATATTTCTGCATACGAGGAATACAGTTGCAGATACACCATTTACAGTATGTGTAGTATACCTACCTTTGGTCACCCACTTGAGGGACCAGCATTTGTTATGTAGTGAGATTCTGGCTGTTTGCCCAAGTCACTTGTTTAGATGTTGTGATCACCTATACACTTGCCCAACGCCTGCTCCAACGCATTCTAATTAGCACAGATGGCGGAGTGCTTCTCCAAGCATGGCTGTGAAATCCCTGGAGTTCCTGCAACCCTTACGTTCTGGGCAATCACCCCTTCTATCACCATGATGTTTATTATTATTATGAAGGAGGCTGCACCAGAGTTTCCCAAATTACTGTCAAATGACCACCAGGTGCACTACGGTCCTTGCCTTATGGGTTAATTGCATGGCTCGGTTCCTCCTCTACACCGTGCCCCATGCCTCGCAGATGATATCCTCATTGTTCTCTTTTGCTTAGCCTCTCACTAGGCCCCGGACACTTGCTAGTCCCACCCTCTCACTAGGCTTCTTAGATCAATTAGCCCTGGCCCGCACCTGCCAGCAGCTTTGCAGGCTAGCTGATCTCTTGAAGTGGCAGGCATCCCAAGTGCTCTGCCACAGCAGACTCAATCAAGTCTGCTGTGACTAGTTTAGAATACTCCAGCAGCCTTGGTGTCACATGTATTCAGCATCCCCACATTTCAAAATGGTGGCAGGGGTGCTTTAACTAAAGCTTTTTGAATGAGCTTTAGTTAAAGCGCCCCCTGCCAGCATTTTGAAGTGCAGGACACTGAGTACACGAGATGCTGTGGGCATTTTGATTAGAGCAGCAGAGCTCTGTTTCTTCCTCCTCCACATCCTGAAGCATGTGTAAAAAGATGCCCTGCATGACTTAGCCAGCATTTTCCAAAAGAATTAAGTAGTAGCATTTGAACTGCTTACAACAGCTTCTTACTGGTGTCTGCTGGACCGCTCCCCATTTCAGACCTGGAAGCAACATCTCTAGACATGTTTGTGAATCTGGAGTAAAAACAATCTCAGCTCCCCTTCCACCCATCCTCTCAGCATTTCCTAGAAAGGGTCACTTAACAGTTAAAAGGCAAAAGATCCCCTGGACCCCAGTGGTAGAAACTCCCCAGAACCCCAGTAGGGATTCTTATAAGAGGAGGTATTCAGCTTTTCTTACTAGAATTAAAGGCTGCCGCTTATTTAAAAGAGAAAAAAACCCAAAAGAACTCAAAAATATTATATTAGTTAAATTTAAGTGGGTTTAGCAAAGCTTCATATGCTCAGTGACCCAGAGATAGACTCGCAGAGCACTATTAGTTTTCCATTTATCTCCTCACTCATGATACCTAGGAGCCCTTCACCTTGGGAATAACAAAGAGGACTCCCTTCAGAGCCCAACAGTGCTTGGGATGCTCCACATCCTTATTTTAAAAGAACATGCCTATTTTGTAAACAGTGCTCACGGGACATCACTCTTTCCCACAAAATGTCCAAATTAATAGCACAGCATGATGATGATGTGCCACTCCATGGCACTGATCTATCTCAGCATTGAAGGGGTTAGGATTGCTGTGGGGTAACACTGTAGTGGAAAAGAAACTTTTGGCAGCTCAAATTCCACTCCTGGATCAGCTGTTTAGTCAAACGTCTGAAGGGAGAATCTAAACCTAACAACACCTGCAAGGCATTTCTTCCGACTCCTACCTCCTTGCAAGCTAAATACAGTACCTTGAACTGGATCTGTTTCCCTCCACCTATCCTGGGTTATAGTACATAAGACCAAGTTAAGGGAATGGTTCTCTGCAGTTAAGCCACAGTCCCACACCCGGCTGGAAATAAACTTTTGCTTCTTCATAAGTAGAAGACTGTGAAGTCTTTCTGTCCTTGGTAAAACCTTTGGGAGTTCCTCTTCTCTCTGAACTAGGAGTTTTATTGACTAAGGTTTCTGAAGACAGTCAGATATTTTAACATCAGCATGAACATGCTTTTTGATAAAAGAGATGGAATAAAGACTTTAGACTACCAAAACTTGGATAAACAAAGACATGTTAACAGCAGGGGACACTTTCCAAGCAGAAATTTACAAATTAGTGATGCATCAGTCAAACACTTCCCTAAGCCAGTACTGCTGGTCATATGTCACTGCTGGTGTCTAGTACCAGGTTAAAGGGCCCCCAGGAAACAGTCCCCATTAGCTTTGTTTGGATCCATCCAGGTGTTACAAAGTGTCATGTTCCTATGCTGTCAGTTATGAGAATCCAAAGGCACAGGAGCTGCTTCCTTTCTATTCTTCCAAGTGTTTTTGGATGATTTGAGATCTTATTGATAGTAGTGAATGGTTTGAGATACTGGGAGGTGCAGTGGTTTCTGAAGCAGAACTGTAGAGGAACAGTAGCATCACATTTTAGTGGACTCCATGTCCTGAGCGGGTGGTGGCCTTCTTGGACAGGTCCGATGATGCTGGGAGACAGGCTGGCTCCGTCGGAAGCTGTTTATGGAATGCCTCAGGGAGCCCAGCCGCTTCCAGAGCCTCAGCTGTGGTTCGCTGGCATCCTCTGCATGGTAAGGCATGCACTCATGTGGTCCATAACGGGACTGGTCCAGTGCTGCTGGTTTGCAAAGCGTAACAAAGATAAAACAGGTAGCCAGGAGAAGGAAGATGCAGATGAGTACAATGATGATAGGCAGAGGGTCTGACTTCTCCACGGGGGGCCCAGAGCTCAGTGGGACTGAGTTAGTTGCAGTAGCTATGAATTCAAGAATACTTAAAGTTGGAGAGGTCTCATTCCAAGCTTCTTCTGTGTTCATCTTTCCTGCAAAGCACAACATAAACAAAAATAAAGTAAGTTTATCTGTAGGCTGTTTGGTGGCCCCTGTAAGATAGGAGGGTGGTTTTACCTAGAAAATGGCTAACTTATGTCAGTTGGCATCCATGTGGCTACTACCATCAGCAAGGAATGAAATTAGAGACAGAATGATGCTGTCATCTGTAGGGGAAGTCTGTCCAAATCAAGGCTACAGGAAATTTGTAGGACAGTGAGTGGGGAAGTTGTGTTGTAGGTGTCCTATGGATAAAGAGAGGACTTCCATCTATTGGGCAGTCAACACAACACATTTTACCAAACTAAAATTGACCCCTCCCCTTCCCCCCCAGATAATTTGGAGATGTTTTTGCTGTCCCAGAAAATGAGGGTAACTGGATTTCCGTGGAGTCTGTCTGTTTAGGGGAATATGCACCTCTTAACACTCGACTCCTAACTGCTACCTACCCTCAAGCAAGTTGTGTGGATCTTTATTCTTTTTTAATAAAACAAATGACCCTGGCTAATACAGTCGGAAAGTAGGACTCTCCAGAAAGTAAGTATAAGTTGCAAGGCTACGGATCTGTTTTCCCAGGGTACCCCAAAAGAGCCCTAAACTTAATAAATCATAGCGTAGATCTATTAAAAGTTCTATGCCTTAAACCAGGAGTGTCAAACCCCTCTGGCCCCATGGGCCAGATGAGTGGAATGGGGCCAATCCCATAGGTCAGCTCTGGCCCACAGACCACCATCTCTTCCCCCCTCACATCAGATCCAGCACCTGCAGCACTTCCTCCAGCCAGTCCAGGGCTGTGCCACACATGGCACCCACTCCAGCTGGTCTGGGGTACATGGTCCCCCTATGCCAGATCCAGCACCCCCTTTGGCCAGTCTGGCACCACACTGCATGCTGTGGCCACTCCAGGACCCACATCACATGTGGTGCTTGCCCTGGACCGGCTGGAGCTGTGGCCATGTGCGGCTCATGTCCTGGACTAGCCAAAGAGGGCACTGGATACAGCATTTGGGTGGGGGGAGGCGTTCCAGACTGGCCTCCTTGGGAGTCAGATGATGTGGCTCCGCATGCCATCTCTTTGATACCCTTGTCCTAAAGTAAGCACCTGCTGTAAAAGAGAAAAACTGTTGAAAGGAATACCTGATAAAAGGGTATAATGTATATCTGCATATAACCTGCTTGCTGCAAGGCAAAATGGACCTTCACTGCAGCCCGCCATAGCTGGTATGCCACTTCCCTAGTGCTGATATTACTAAGAAATACCCATGTGTGGAGCTCAGCAAGGAAGTATAGGTCTGTGAGTCAGTGAAAATGCTTTCATTAAAATATTTGTAACAGAATTTTTGGATACATCAGAAATTTTCTCAAATTGTATTTATTGATGGGAGGGAGGGGTAAATCCCCTTCAAAAAGAAACAGTAACTATCCACAAAAAAGTCAAATTAAGTTTTCATCAGAAGTTTTGCAGGGGTAAAGAATAACTTCCTGACCACACCAGTAAGGGGAATTCATCTGTGTGTTATATTTCTGTTGACTTGGATTGATTCAGTGCAGACCAGGCATTGTTTTTCAGCAAAGTCTCCTGAGACTGATGATCTAAATTCCATTACTAAAGCATGTTACCAAGAAGAGTTCTTGCTGAAATCAACTCTATGTTAATCAGGGCACAAAAAGAACTACTTTTCCATTCTCTGTTAAATGAAATCTGTCACATGACTGCCTGAGAGGTTCCATTCAGTCATCTCGCCCCTGGCTGTCCCCAAAGCAAGTGACAACCAATGCAGGCAGCATCCCTGCTTGCAGATGCAATGCTGTGGAAATACTGCCAAATTCCTGTGCCCAGCCAGCGCTGATATACCATTATAGGCTTGCCCCCTCTTCTCTTGTTCTCTGGGAACTTTCCAACCTAAGAGCAGGTACTGGAGTTAAAGCTTAATTACACTTCACCTTCCTACAGAGAAGCCAGTGGGGAGGGAGAGTATTAAAGGGCCAGTAGATTGGTCCACAGCAGGGCAGGGTCCTGCAGTGGCAACTAGAGGATTTTTTTTTCCTTTTTAAGAGTAAGCTTTTTTAAAAGCTATGGCCTGTACCTGCTGTGGAAGAGATTATTTGTGGAGTCATTTCTTTCAGATGTAGAAATGAGACTGATTTCTTGTTCTTATATTCAGGGAAAGGGAAGAAGGAAGCCAACCTTATAGAGAAAGCCAGGCATTTTTGTGAATGCTGACTCCTTCCTAAGGCATCACAGGACAGTTAGGGTTTGATTTTTGCAATCACCATTTTATAGGCAGTCACTACACTCCCAATAGCTTTCACACAGATTGCTTAGATAGTCATTTAACTTGCAGCATGTTTCCTTTCCACTTTAGGAAATGGATAGGAGACAGGTCAGCTAAGTAATTTCTAAAATTATTGCGTATACATCTGATTAAATATTACAGTAGCCTTGAAAAGTCCCAGTACATGTTGGCTCTCCATAATGCTGGGTGCTATATCCACATAAAAGACAGTCACTGCCTGCATGGTTCACCATCTAAATCATATACTAAGCCACTATGGTAAATGAATATGATGAATATAAGATGCCTATAGACTTGACAACTTCTGCAATGAGAGATGACAGTTCTTCTTAACTACACAATCCTGACACATGCCCAGAGCAGGTCTGTCCTGTACACTGAATGAAGCAGTGGTCCCCTTGCCACTCTCAGTCTACGTCCACCTTATTGAAATAACAGAAAAGAGAAGAACACGTTCTTCTAAAGCCCTAGCCCAGCACTGCTTGCAGCAGTCTTGAGCTGCAGTTGCATGGAAGGACATGCTCAGCTCTGGGGCAAAGCATGTCCAGTGCACATGGACTCTATGGAATTTACTGAATTTCTACTGAGCATGAGAAACCTGTGATTTTTACACAGGAATAAAACTTGGCCCAATCTGAGCAGGTTTTGTGGAGAAGGCAAAAGGCAGAGCCACCACTTAGATCCTAGTTCCCAAAAAATGGAGGAAGGGAGGCTACAGGCTTTCAAGGAAGGATCTTAAGAATTCTCAACGTGGAAAAGATATGTTTCCCTCTCAAGAATGTACTTGGTAGCCATGTTGGTCTCAGATAAAAAGAAATGCAAAATTCTAAAACTCTGGGTTCAGAGATGATATCTTTTATTAGACCAACTAAGAAATCGCACAAAATTATCTCCCCCCTCCCCAGCTTTGTTCTTGGACATGACTCAACTGTTTGGGCTGAAATATTACCCCCTGCAAAAAAAAGAAAGAAAAGAAAAAATCAGCCTGAGTCAAAGCCTTGACCCAGAAAACTTCAGCCCACACACTTAAAGTGAAAATGAGGTCTTATGACAGGAAGTGTCAGGCACCCTATATAGTCAGCACTCCCAGCTGTGTCTAAAATGATTAAGACAGACAAGGGAAGTATCATTATTTCTACTTTACACCTGTGAAGCAGAAAGATTAAGTAACTTGCCTGAGATCACATAGGAAATCTGTAGCAGAGGATGGAGTTGAAAAGATCTCAGTCCTAGTTCAGCATATTAGCTACAGACCTACTAGTCTTTGCTACAGACCTACTAGCTTGTTTCCTCTCTGTGCTTAGAGCCCTGCTTGTCATACTTGCCATTCTGAACATTACCTTCCTCCAGTTGCAGTGTTTCTATACCTTAGCCAGCCCATACAAATTTTTCCAGCTACATCCTTATGATGAAGTCCTTCTATAAACGAGTGTAGCAGTATCCACAGCAGTGATTCTCAATGTGGGGTACCACAAGATCATTTGAGGGTGTCTCAGGAGGTGTGAAGAGGTAGACAGGTAAGGGCAGGCTAAGACTCCATTTGCAACTCATCTCCCTTTCCCTGCCCAGCCCCACTGCAAGACTGTAATAATTAAATTAGTTTTTGAAATGGGGTGCAATTCTATTCACACAAGTTATGGAGGATTACCTCAAATTTAATGAAGGGTGCCTTGAGTCCCAAACGATTAAGAACCATCAATCTAAAGCAATCTTTTATCATTCAGATCATTTTCAGGTAGGTGGAATCCTTCCCAGCCACCTCAGACAGCACTGTTTGCTTTACATTGCCTGAGAAAGTCAAAGCAGCCATAGCAGGGCCAAAATCTGATTCACAGGCTAGACTTAACTTACAAACTAGTGGCTGTCAAAGCCTACTAGTGATTTCACTGATAATGCGAAAACTCTCAGTTAAGCTAGTTGAAAGATTTGTAACAAATCACTTCAGAGTTGAATTTAGTAAAGTACAAAGGGTTACTTATACAAAGTGAGCTAACCACATGCAGCCTTCATTTTTATACCAAGTTAATATTAAAAAGTTAGTTTATACAAGAGCTTGAGCTTTACACTGTTGTACCAGTCATGGTATAGGCTACAGAAGTCTGTAGAAGTCTTATCCAACCAAGAATTTAACTTTCTGTCCCTCTGGAAGCAGAAAAAAGTGTGTGAGGTCCTGTTTACTTGTCACCATCATCATTTTTAATATAACCCCTGCACCTGATATGTTAAATACATCCTGAAGCATATGAACTTGCACATATCCTGGCACCAGCAAGACCACAATTTTTTTTTGGGTGGGGGGAGTTTTCTATGTATTTCTGCCAAGAGGAATTAACAGTTGGAAAATATTAAAATATTTACCATGCAAATGATCAAGGTACTAGAATGGCAAACAAGCAATTGCAAAGCACATTTTTAAACACATGTAGGAGGCCAATGTCTTATGTGTCTGTACATTTCAGACACATCTTTGCAGTCTTTAACATGGTGTTATTACTGGCTTAGCCAGGCAGCCCCTAAAATATTTGTGGCTGACAGCGTCTGTTTAGTATGACAAAGAGCATATGCTAAACAGACAAACCTGAGATTCAGTATACACTGCTGTAATTCAGTCCCTCTGTGATGCTGTATCAAGCCTTCATTCCCCTCATTCACAGCACTCCTGGATCTCCATTCATCTCACTAAATGTGAGCTCAGATATATGCCGCAGAGCAGCCCCTCCCCCCACCCACAGGCTGTGTTTTCCAGGTGTGTAAAGACATGCTCATTTTTGTTTCAGGCTCTGCTCTTCCCATCCCCTCTGGAAGTGCTGCTCATGAAAGTTTATTCACAATTCTTTCAGACAGAGAAATTGCCTTCCACGCACCAGGGAAGAGGCAGCATCCTCTGCAGGGCCCAAAGCTGCCCTGGTGCAGTGGAAGGAGCTATATGTAAGGCTAGGGAGAAATGTACTTTTTATCAGTTGTAGGACAGCAGTGCTGTCACTCAGGAGGGCATCAACTCCAATGTGACAGTTATATCTGCATAGTTTTGTAGCCACTAGAGCTGTGCAAAACTTTGCCGCCGGTTTTGTTTTGATGCTGTTTCAACCCGTTTCAAGGTCAAAACAGCGAAGTTGAAACAGAACAGGTATAGTTGAAACAGCCTTGAAACAAAACGAGGCAAGTCAAAACATTTCGCCGTTTCAACGCTGTTTTGACATTTCATCCATAGGCTGTAATAGGAGAAGGACAAAACAGCCTATAACTGTCATTTCTGGCCTGATTTGGATGAACTTGCAGGAATTAATAGTAGCCCCTTCTGAGGGCATGAAGCCTGCCAAGTTTCAAGGAGATAGGAGCAGGGGGGTCGGGGAAACCGCACCCCAGAATCTTGAAAGCAAAACTCATGTCACATGTATGCGTTAAGCCACAGCAGGGTCAAAACTTCAGGCATGCTAGCCCCTGCTCAGGCCACAAAGGGTGCCAAGTTTCAAGGAGATAGGTGCAGGGGTTTGGGGGAAACTTCACCCCAAATTCTTGAAAGCAAAACATGGGTGCTTGTGCAACTGACTGTCTCTGTCGTGGGGCAGAAGCAGTTCCTAGCTCTGTAGTGATTCTTTTCTCTCCTTAGTCTTGTGGTTTTGTAGGTGTTAATCCTTGCTCATTAACTTGTTATCCTCATTAGCTACAGTGTATTGAGCTGGTCCCTGAGTGAAGGCTTTGTAGCCTCTACAGGGGCTAGCAAGCCTGCAGTTTTAACTCCACTGTGGTGTAACACATACACGTGACATGAGTTTTGCTTTCAAGATTTTGGGGTGGTGTTCCCCTGAACCCCCTGCACCTATCTCCTTAAAACTTGGCAGGCTGTGTGGCCTCAGCAGGGGCTAGCATTCCTGCAAGTTTCATCCAAATCAAGCCAGAAATGACAAAGGTATAGGCTGTTTTGTCCTTCCCCGTTACATCATATGGGTGAAACATTGAAACAGTTTCACCATTTCAACCCTATTTCAATGGAACAAAATGGAACACCAGGATCTGGGGGGACATTTGTTCACCAGAGCACCCCAAGGGATGACGAGGTTGAGCAGTCATAAACTACTGCAAGACTGTTTCAGGCTGGACATAAGGAAGTATTTCTTTACTGTCTGAGCCCCCAAGGTCTGAAATAGTCTGCCATCGGAGGTGGTTCAAGCACCTACGTTGAACACCTTCAAGAGCAAATTGGATGCTTATCTTGCTGGGATCCTATGACCCCAGCTGACTTACTGTCCTTTGGGCAGGGGCTGGACTCGATGATCTTCTGAGGTCCCTTCCAGCCCTAATGTCTATGAAATCTATGAACAGCCGTTTTGAATCGAAACAGAATTCGAAACGAAACGCTGTTCCATTGAAATGTTGACACACTAGTTGAAACGGAACACTGCCATTTCACACAACCCTGGCAGCCATACATGTGTGAGCTGCATCGCTGCAACTTTAACTCTGAATGAAAGCCAGTATAAATTTAACAAAGAGTACTTTCCTCATCCAGGAAGTCATGAGTTGCTGTAGAATACAAGCAGTCAGTGTGCAAGAGGCAATATTTTTTATTAGATCAACTAGACAGTTGCAAAAAAAAAATTCTCTTTATTTCCAAGCTTTTAGGCACACATGTTCTTTCTCAGGCATAGGAGAATGCAAAAATAGTTACTGTAGTGCATTGGGCTAGGGACAGACATTATACATAAACTGGTTTAAGTGATCAGAAATTAGTTTAAACCTGTAACAGAACAGACATTTAGTTCACATAAACCAGTCTGAAAATGGCTGAAACCAGTTTGAGATAAACCTGGTTAAATGTAGTATCAGACTTAACTGATTTGAGTCAAACCGGTTTATGCAATCAATGTCTGTCCCAGGATCTTTAAGTTAAAGGATCTGATTTAAGTTAAATCAGAGTCTCCCAGCATCCCGGCATGCTCTCTGGGCTGGGTGGGGATCTCTGCTCCACAGCAGAGCTGCCCCTCCCCTCTGCTCCCTGGCTGGAGCTCTGGCAGAGACTGCGGACATCTGCCTGGCTTCTGGTCCCTCCCTGCCCTCTAAGCAGGGATTGCCCAATACCCTCTGCCTTACACAGACACACAACATTAGCTAGCAGACTGCATGCTGACTATAGTCCATGCTGTGGCAGACAGGACAAAAGCAGAATCAGCAAGTAGCTGGTAATATCCCTCTGTTGTTTTCTTAATGGGCTGATAAACACTGTGCTATCAAGTCCCTGCTGGGCTGGTCAGAGGCAGGGGGGATCCGCCTCCCTAATCAGATTGGCCTGCCTGGGCCTGGCCATGCTCCCTCAGCTCAGCATTGTGGAATAGAAGGGAGGGCTGATGTACCACCACCTGGGCTTCTAGCCTGAGTCACTGCAGGCATGTGGCTAGGGACAGACATTCGAAGAGCCTGAGCCTGAATTGATTCAATCTTTGCAGATTACTCTAACCAGGCTCGGAGAGTAGATTCAGGCTAGATATCAGGAGGCACTACTTCACAGTCAGGGCAGCTAGGATCTGGAAACAACTTCCAAGGGAAGTGGTGCTGGCTCCTACCCTGGGGGTCTTCAAAAGGAGGGTAGATAGACACCTTGCTGGGGTCGTCTGACCCCAGCATTCTTTCCTGCCCAGGGCAGGGGGTCAGACTACATGATCTGCTCAGGTCCCTTCTGACCCTACCAACTATGAAACTATAAACTGGTTTGTAACTGTACAGACATCCCCTCTGGACTGATGAAATGCAGGCACATGCCTGCAGTGGCTCAGGCTAGAACCTCAGGGGTGCTAGAGCAGCCTTCTTCCCTTCTACAAGCTGAGGAGGGGGCGGGGGCGTGGCCAGGCCCCCACCTGAGTGGCCCAGCAGGAACCTGTTTATCACTGCTAACTGCTAACTCAGTGTTTATCAACCGTTAAGAAAACAAACCTCTCCATTAGCCATGGGGCCATCACCAGGGAGAACTATATTGTGGTTGCTCGGGGCTGCGGGGGGGGCAGTCAGGAAGGCCAAGGCGGAGATGGAACTGGGACAAGCTACCCAGATCAAGGACAACAAGAAGTCCTTTTTTAAATACATAGGGGTTAAAAAGAAGGTACCGGGTAACACAGGGCCTCTGCAAGACACGCTAGGAAATCTGGTCATCACACCAGACAACAAAGCTAACCTATTTAACAACTTCTTTGCCTCCATTTTACTGAGCAGGCACCAGATCAGCCCCCACCACTGGGACCCCCTCAGGCCCCAGGGGAGGTGCAGCTACACCAAGGGTCAGCGAGGATCTAGTCAGGGAACTTCTGGAGGGACTGGACAAATCAGCTGGTCTGGACGATCTCCACCCTAGAGTGCTGAGGGAATTAGCTGAAGTCATTACAGGACCCCTGGTATGACTTTACGAGTACTTGTGGTGCCAGAGGACTGGAAGAGGGCCAATGTGGTTCCCATCTTCAAAAAGGAGAAGAAGGAGGACCCAGGAAACTATAGGCCAGTTAGTCTTACTTCGATCCTAGGCAAGCTGTTTGAGAAAATTATGCTGGCACACATCCACGAGGGGCCAGCAGGGGATTTCATGCTTAGGGGCAACCAACACGGCTTCATCAGTGGCAGGTCCTGTCAGACCAACCTGGTGGCCTTCTATGATCAGATCACCAAATCCTTAGATGCAGGGGTAGCAGTGGACATAGTCTTCCTGGACTTTCGGAAGGCCTTCGACACTGTCTCTCACCCTGTTCTCATTAAGAAACTGGGGGGCTGTGGTGTTGACTCCCACACAGTCAACTGGGTTGCCAACTGGATGGAGGGCCGCATCCAGAGAGTGGTGGTGGATGGGTCATTTTCAGCCTAGAGGGACGTGGGTAGTGGGGTTCCGCAGGGCTCGGTCCTTGGGCCTGCTCTGTTCAACATCTTCATCAGCATCTTGGACGAGGGGGTAAAAAGCACCCTGTTCAAATTTGCTGATGACACTAAGATGTGAGGGAATGTGGGAACGCTAGAAGGGAGCAATAGGCTACAATCCGACCTAAACAGGTTACAAGGGTGGGTGGATGAGAATAGGATGGGATTCAACACTGACAAGTGCAAGGTGATGCACCTGGGGAGGAACAACCGGCACCATACCTACAGGTTGCAGAACTCCTTTCTTGTCAGTACAGAGGCAAAAATGGATTTTGGAGTCATCATTGACTCCAAGATGAACATGGGCCGGCAGTGTGGGGAAGCAGTCAGGAAGGCCAACCGCACCTTGTCATGCATCCACAGATGCATCTCGAGCAGGTCCAAGGAGGTGATACTCCCCCTCTATGCGGCACTGGTCAGGCCACAGTTGGAGTACTGCATCCAGTTCTGGGTGCCGCACTTCAAGAGGGATGTGGACAACATGGAGAGGGTCCAGAGGTGGGCCACTGGTATGATCAGGGGGCAGCAGGACAGGCCTTATGGAGAGAGGCTACGGGGCCTGAACCTGTTCAGCCTCCAGAGGAGACGGCTGAGGGGGGATCTAGTGGCCTGTTACAAACTAGTCAGGGGGGACCAGCAGGCATTGGGGAAGTCCCTGTTCCCCCGAGCACTACCAGGAGTGACTAGAAATAATGGTCACAAGCTGGCAGAGGGTAGATTCAGAGTAGACATCAGGAGGCGCTACTTCGCTGTCAGGGCGGCTAGGATCTGGAACCAACTTCCAAGCAAAGTGGTGCTGGCTCCTACCCTGGGGTCTTTAAGACAAGGCTTGATAATCACCTTGCTGGGGTCATTTGACCCCAGTACTCTTTCCTGCCATGGCAGGGGGTCGGACTTGATGTTCTGCTCAGGTCCCTTCTGACCCTACAAACTATGAAATTCATTCAAGCTCTTCTTAAACAGTGTTTCCAAAGAAGGACATTAAGCTACCTACTGATTAGCTCTAAAAAGCCTATCTGCCTTTGTCTCTCTCACAGCACAGAAAGTAGCCAGCACGTGGTCTCCTAGCTAATGCTGAGAGGTATAAGACAGAGGATTGTGGGGAATAATCCCTGCTTAGTGAGGAGAAGCCAGGCAGATTCCTGCAGTCTATGCCAAGCTCCAGCAAGGGAATAGAGGGGAAGAGCCAACCCTTCTGTGTAGCAGAGCCTCACCCAGCCCAAAAATACTTGCGGGGATGCTTGGGGAGTCCGGTTTATCTTCAACCAGCAAGGGGCTGGGACAGACATTGCGTAAACTGGTTTGACCCAAATCAGTTAAGTCTGATATACTACATTCAACCAGGTTTATCTCAAACTTGTTTCAGCCATTTTCAAACTGGTTTAGGTGCACTGAACATCTGTTCTGTTATAGGTTTAAACCAGTCTGTCCCTAACCTGTAGTTACAAACTGGTTCAGCCTAGCCAAGGTAGACTAACGTACAAAAATTGAATCAATTTAGGCTTGGGCTTTTTGAATGTCCTTCTAGCCTTGAAGACCACCAGTGTTACTGTCAGAGAATGCCTCAAAGGGACATAAGGAATCAGAACTCATGGTAGAGGTAATATCTTTTATTAAACCAACAAAATTTTTGCAAAAAAAATCTTTATTTGCAAAAATCTAGTTGGTCTAATAAAAGATATCACCTCTACCATGGGTTCTGATTCCTTTTGCCTCTAGATCAATATGGCTACAACCTGGATACCAGAGGGACACAAGGCACTTCATATTGCCTTTATGGCAAATTCCATTGTCATCTTGGGAAGGAAAGGGCTGTGAGTCATTTTTTTCTCATTGACCCAGTCAGATGGGTACCTGTTTCATGTTCAGAGATGCATTATCAAAAGCTGCACAGGGCTCAGGTTGTTTTTTTTTTTAAATAAGTAAATTCTTAGCTGTCATCTTTGCAAAGGCAGGCTTGAACATGTGAATTCAGAAGCACCCTAGAGGTTCATGAACCAGAAGCAATGAAAACAGAAGCCTAAAATATACTAGATTTTAAAATTTCGGGTTTTAAACCAATCTTATAATTATGGGGGGTTGATTCATGATTTCTTAATGCTTGAGGTAGGCAGTACTGGGATTAGAACAGCTGTTATTCAGAAGGCTCAGAAATGGTAGGTTGAAACAGATCTCAAAAGGTCATCTATCAAAGGACACTTCCTGTGTCACATATGTGATACTCCTGACAATCATGTTATTGCAGGAACGTCATTATTGTTGACTCCTATTTAGCTGATTCATTAAGATCCTTTTTGCAGTGCTGTTGCCTAACCTGTTATTCCCCTTTTTATATTTCCCCCTTAGCTTCTCTTACAAAATGTAGTTCATTTTTTCAGTTCATGAAGGTAATTGTGAAGTCTAATCCTGTCCTGCCAAGGGTCTTAAAAACACTCCTGGTTCAGTGTCATCTGCAGATTGTATAAGTGCATTCTCTATTTACTCCTCCACATAGTTAAAGAAAATATTGAAGAGCCAGCTCTAAAACATATCCCTTCACAACTCCACTTAATATGTCCTCCCAGAATGACAGTGAAACCACTGAAAGCTCCTCTGAGTATGGCTTTACAACAGTTGTGTCCCCAGTTTAGAGTAATTTCAGATAGATTATATTTCCTTAGTCTGCTCAGCAGAATATCTTGTCTCACACTTCCTTGTGTTTTCAAAGATAGTAAGTAATTTAGAGGAGTCTTTGACTAGTTCCTTAAGCACTCCAGGGTAGAGTTCCTTGGGCCTTACTGGGTTTTTTTAACCTGTTCTTTTCCTAGTCTGGTATGCATATCTACCCCTTTGTTGTTGCAATTGTGTTAACCATTTGGCTACTGTTAACCTTTTGGTAAAAACTAAAGTGAAAAATACACTTCAGCTTTCCCATTGCCAGTTACGTAATATACCTATGTTTTCCATGAGCTTTCTTTCTCTTCCAAGAAATGCAAAACTCTAGAACTCTTGGTTCAGAGATGATACCTTTTATTAGACCAACTAAGAAATTGCAAAAAATTATCTTTGCAAGCTTTTGGGCACCCATGCCCTTCCTCAGGCTCAGGGAAAATTAAAGATGGTAAAAAGTAATCTACCCTTATTGCCTTTTATGTCCCTTGCTGGTTGTAACTCATTCTGTTTTTTGGTCTTTCTAATGTTGTCCCTGTATTATTGTGTTTATTCTTTTGTCTTCATCCTTAGCAGTGTATCCATGTTTCTGCTTTTTGTGATTCTCTTTTGATTTTTCAGGTCTTTAAAGAGCTCCATTATGGAGCTCAGAATAAACTAAGGATATTGCAGAGATAAATCACTTACGCTAGCCTCTGCGCTCCAAATTCCACTCTTGGCTACTACCAGTGTGTAGCCTTGTGACCACTTCAGTGAAGCTATTTCACAGTTGCATTGTGAAACTCAGACTGAATTTGGCCCTCCAGCACTGACCCAAATAGTGGAAACTCTCTGATAAATCAGCTCACTTTGTGCAGTATTTTATAATCATTTTATAATAATTATTTTATAATAATTTTCTCCACTGCTGAGATGCCCCACTTTAATTTTCATTGTTGGATTCCTAGGACAGGAAATAATACAAAACCTAAACTAAAACAGACACAAAGGTCTGACAAAAACATTCCTGCACTCTCTCTAAGATCCTTTCCTTATCTCATTTCTTCCTTTATTTGCTTACATTTGGTAATCCCTTGTTTGTTTCTAACATGGCTCTGGTGTATCCATACAGAGCTGGTGATGAGAAATGCCATGACCCTGCATGTCAAAGAAGGAATGAGAACCTCTTCCATACAGACTACTACCCCCATCTTAAGGAAAAAAAAAATGTGCTGCAGCACCAAATCAAAGCCCTTCCTCACTTAATTGCAGGACTATATTGCAGCTTTATATCAAGAAATCCAACCAAGGTTGCAGCTGGAAATTCTTACTAGAACTGAATGAATAGCAGGGAAGAAATGGCAAGTATCCATTTGAATTTGACACAGCTTCAGTTCAACCAGAGGGGACAAATCATTTTTAAAGAATAGTGGGTCAAATATATTATTAACAGACTTCATGAAACTAATTTGATGAATTATTTCTTTAAGTGTTAACAAATGATTTGCCTAACAATATTTTTAACCATCCCAGATAACCCATTACCCTTATGCTCCACAGTTGCTAGTCTGTGAGGCTAACACAGCAGGCACAATTAGGTAGAGAAATCCAGCAGTGTTAATGAACGGCCGATTACAGAACAATCTGTCTGCCAGCAGCCAAAGGAAACACCATCCCTGTTCAATTTCACATAACATGAAGTGACTGGCACAGGTCTGCTATGTCTATGATTTGGACCTGGGATCATGTTTTGGGATCTACAGCTGAAGGCTGGGAAAGTGACCCAAGGGTTTTACTGTGCAACATTTTCACAACAAAAGAAGAAAAATATAATTTCTGAACTAAGTAAGAAAACTGCTCCCTCTCCTCCATCTCATTAAATAGCACGTATTTGATCTGGGCTAGTTCTCTGCTTTTTTATGTATAGATTTATAGATGTTAGGGGCTGAAAGGGTACTTACAAGAACATTGGGTCAAGCCTCCCTGCACTTGGGCAGGAAAGACTGCTGGGGTCAGATGACCCCAGCAAGGTGGGCATCAAGCCATTTTTTTAAGATAAAGCCACTTTTCAAAAATAACAACTTTATCTTCTTGAAGATAGTGGCTTTATGGTTGTTTTTCTTGCAGTCTCACCACCACATCCAATTTTTTACGAGGCAGTTATTTCTGGTGCCTTCTGCTGTTGTGTCACAGTGCTGCAAAGGGGCCTTCATTCTTTCCCTTCCCAACATCTCACAAAATTGGTGATGCCTTCCTGCAACAAACCCATGTTTCTTAATACGCAAAACCCATCACCTACCTGGAGAAGGGAGGAAAATGTCATGTTTGAGTCTGGAACTAATGAGCACACATAATCAACTGTACTTGGCTGCCCCACTGTCTTCCCCACAAACCTAAGGGCTAGGGAAAGAAATTGCCTCTAACCTGGTATAAGTGGTCGAAAACCGATTCAAATCTGTAACAGAACAGAAGTTCAGTGCATATAAACCACTTTCAAAATGGCCAAAACCAGTTCAAGATAAATCTGAATGGATATAGTAACAGACTTAACTGATTTAGGTTAAATAAGTTTGTTGAACTTCTGTCCCAGATCCCCTCCAGATTCAAGTTAGCTCACAGTCCCCCGGAATCCAAGGATGCACCTCCCCTGCAACAACACCCCCCCCCCCCCGGTGTGTTGGCTAGCTGAGCAGGGAGGCGTGCTCTAGGACCCCCTTTGCCCCCCTTCTGGCCTGAACCACTGCAGGCATGTGGCAGCATTTCTGGAATCAAAAGTGAATGCTTCAGTGGTTTATTAGTCCAATTCTATGCAGTTTATACTAACTTGCAAAGATGGAACTGATTCACCTTGGGGCTTTTTGACTACTTAGCCAAGTAGTACATTCATACAGGTCTAGCCCTCCCACACTGGGATACCTTAAACAGGATAACAGGATAGTGACCGTGAATATACCAAGTCTGGCTGCAATAACCTTATTTCAGGACTATCCCAGACCAAATCCCATCCCCAGCAGTGAGCCTTTTAACAGTGGGAGCAGGAGAGAAGGTGTCTTGATGAAAAGAAATTCACTGCACTGACCTTTTCCTTAGAAGCTGTCCCCAGGAAGAGCTGTGTAAGCCCACTACCACAGGCTGCCGAGCACTTCTTCAGACTTAGTGCAGATCATCAGTTGGTTGGTTTCCCCCCCGCCTGCTCCTGCAGCTGCTGGTGTGTTTCCAGGACAATCCCAGGCAATTGCATCTCTTCCCCTGGCTCTCACTTACTCCAGATTTCCAGGGGGCATCTCCTTTCTCGATATGTGTGCTCCCACGCCTTCCAGCCCTTCACTACTTGGGGGTGGAGTAAGGGGAAGGTGGGTTGGGGGAAAATGGTAGCTAGGGTCTGGGGCTAGCAAGAACAGACAAAGTTTGAGCAACTTAAAAGCATCCACCAACCTTAAAGCACTCCTGCGCTCTAGAAGCTACACACTTTCGTTATTCCTTGGGCTAGGATTCTTTCCAGGGCTTGGAGATGATGGTCTCTCTCTGGAGGGGATTTAGGATGGAACTGGTATTCTCGGTGCAGCATGTGCCTCTGTTAGCTCTCACCTTCCCCTGCTGAAAGACAGAATGGTACAGTCTGCCTGCTGGCCTCTATTCACTGAATCCAGCCTTCAGGTTACTCTGGGAACTGGTGTGGGCTCAGCAGTAGGGGGAGGGGAGGCCTCTCTCCTGCACACTCATTCCTGTTCTCACAAACACTTTCTCCCTCTTCCTTTGCATTCTAATATCCTTTCCACAGAATCTTTCTTTCTTTCTTTTCTCCCATATCTGTTAGGTCACTTGGAGAATGTGTTTGTACCATCTTTCCTCCCTATGGGATATAAAGAAGTTCTAACATATTTTTCAAAGTTCTGTTTCCCTGATCTTTATTTTGGGTACTATCAGGATTAGCACATCCTGACTCCCCTGCTTGGGCTAGAACAGTGATTCTCAACTGCGGTTAGACTTGAGGTATCCCTCAATAGACTCAAGACATCCTTTGGAAAATGCCATCTCTTAGTTTTCACTTGTTTTTGACTACAGAAAAATGCTAGGCAATTCTTCTGTTGCAAAGAAAAATCACAACAGCTCAGACTGTTTTAACACTATGAATTCCTATTTGAAATATCTGAGTTTATCTTGCGAATAATCATGTTTGTTCAGCTACCAGTGCTAACATTGTACAGCATCCCGCAACACCCTTGGAAGGGTCTCAAGGCACCATATAGGATGCTGTGGCGCTCTGGTTGAGAACCGCTGCTCTAGAGAAACCCTCAGAAAATTGGAAGTGGGGTGGGGGGGAGTTTCCAAGACTTCAGCAGCAAGTTGCATGTTGAATCTTTAACAAAGAGAGCCTTCTCCTTTGCACGTCAGGCTTTTGCATTAAATGGGGTTTTAACATTACACATGGTAGAGCTAAACACGTCTTTTCCTCTCAGCTTGGTTTCCAATTTGCTGTAACTAGTGCTGTCATAATACTATTACATGGCACTATCTGAGGAGAAAGGTACTACTCAACATAAATAAGGGATTCGACATCTGGCCCTTTGTCTTCCCATCCCATTTCTGCCCCCTGACTTCCGTTTTTGTGAATCTTCTAGGTGGTGGTGAGAAGGCAACTGTGGCACAAGCAGCCTCTGTACGTGGCACACAACGGTCAGGAAGTGGACAGGCAGCACAGCAGCAATGAGGGCAGGAGGCAGGGAGCACAGGCAAGAAAGTGGAACAGGTGATTAGACAGGGAGCATGAGGCAAGAAGCAGAAAGCAGAACAGCAGATCTGGCAGAGGAAGGGGATCACCATGGGACTTGAGGAGGGTGCAAGGCTAATCTGTGGCACACCGGCTGAAAAGGTTGGCCTCTACTGCTTCACAATCATTCCAGTGATATTATAAGCCCTCAATTGTGACTTCACCCAGCATTCCAGCAGAGGAAGAAGCTGGGCTGCACAGCAGTATGAGCTTGGTGAAAACAAATGATTTCACAAATGCCAATGGAAGGACATTATTAGGAATTTAAGAATTACATGCCTGCTGCAGATCTGGCTGATCCACGCTCCCTGTGTCTCCTATAGCCTGGCAACTAGTGGGCTGCCACCCGGATTACATGTGTCTGAGTATGATACAAGAAGGGAAACCAGGCATTGGCAAAGGATGCACTAACCAGCAGCACCTATACTTTTGGATGCCCAATTCAAGGCAGCAAGGTCCTTATTTTCAGAAATGCTATTGGTCCACTAACATTATACAGACCTGTTCAGCACCTCTGAGTGAAAACCTGTTCCAAGGTGTCTGGAGCTGGGCATCCAAGAACTGAGACACCCTTGTAAGGTGACCTTTTGGACCTTAGTCTGTTTTCCAATAAGGCAAAGTCCAACCCTTTCCATAGTGCTATATCAGGAGGGTCTTTTGCAAATCTACTACTGCATCATAAAAGAGATGTTCAGCAGTATTTTCAGGTGGAACATGCAGTCTATCTAGAATTAAAAGTTTAAAGTTATATTGCAATGCAGCTAAAGAGTTATGTGGAGAAAACTCCCCTAAGACCTGTAGTTCAGTTCATGTAGTCACTTCAGGCATTTTGCAAAGTAGTAGTTTGTATTGCTGTTCACATCTGTTCCAGATGGTCCATAAAAAGGAGGGATAAGGGGAGAAAAAGGGTAGCTTGCTTCATACTGGGTATGGGATAGTAGCTAATCATTTTCTCTGTGTTCTGTCATCTTGCTCTGAGGCTGCCAACAGCTATGGTTCAGGCAGTTTTGCATATAGCAGCTCTGCCGGCAGGGCTGAAAGTATTCTCAGGATGGGTCCCTGGAAAGTGCTCAGGGCGAGGGAAACCTGCAGTCTGCTGTAGAAACACCAGGTGGTACCAGTGTGTTATTTTTCTCCTAGTGTTGGGCAATGTGTCATTCAACCCTTTGTTTTTTTAGTATATAGGAGTGGTCATTTAGATCAGACCCATGATTCATGCAGTCCAGGAACCTGTGCTTCAGAAGAAGAAACCTCTAAATGGATAATTTCTTCCTAATTGCCACCCTCTTCCTAATTTGTTTGCTTGTGCCCTGGCCATGCAGACTTCTATCCCTCTATATATATCTTAACCATAGATGCTGCCATTATCTATATGAAGTTCTTATGGTAGATCTAATAACTCAAAGGCTGATGTGCAGGAATTCTAAAAATTGCTAATTATTATATTAATATTTTTAGTGTGATATATTTCAGGTTAATGAGTATTACTTTGTTTTTCTAATATCAAAAACAGTAAATAGAAGCACACAATTTTTACAGTTCATTCCTCTGTATGATGTACATTATGTATGTTCTTACTCATCTTATGTCAAAACAAAACAGCCCTGTTGCTTTCGGTCTTTTTTCAGCAGTGGTCCTTTTTGTCGCCCTCTCTTGTCTCTAGAATCTTTATAGAAGTGTGACTAAAACTGAACTAAGTATTGCAGGAGATGGCATGCCACGGATATAAAATCCCTACAGCTTTAAAATTCTTCCCACCACCTAACCTAAATCTCCCCTGTTGCCATTTACTTCTTACCCTTCCCCTATGGACACAAAAAAGAGCTTACTGACATCATTTATTATCATTCCTTTTTGTTTTTGAAGACTGCTATGAAATCCCATCTTCTCTACACTACATAATCCCAGTTCTTTCAACCTGTCCTCATATGCCATGTATTCCAGACCTCTGAACATTTTTGTTGCTCTCTACTAGACCCTTTCCAGTCTGTCTATGTCTTCAGGTGTGATGCTTGAAATTGGACCCAGGACTCCACTGGGATCTCACCAGCACTGAATAGAATAGAAGAAGCACTTCTAATTATTCATATGTGACACTTGTATTGATATCTCCTAGTATACTATTAGCTTGTTCTGCCACTGGATTATTGTTGACTCGCATTCAGCTTTGAGTAGCCAACCTGTGGCATGGGTGTCACAAGTGGCTCAGGCAGCTTGCGGGTGTGGCATGCAGCAGACTAGGGAGGGGACAGGCAGCAGAGGGGCAGATAGGGAGCAAAAAACTGAGCAGCAGATCGGACAGGGAAAGAGATCACAATAGTACTTGGGGAGTGTGCGGTGCTAATTTGTTGCAGATCTCCCCAAATTTTGGCCCCCACTGTGCTAATCTCAGATCATTCCCAGCAGTTCTGCAGCCTTGCTAGAAGGCTCATTTTGTATTTATTTAGTTGATTGTTCCTTCTTAAGTGCCAGTGCTTTGTACTTGTCCTTACTGAGTTTCATCCTTCTTATTTCTGACCATTTTCCCCAATGTATTAAGGTCTTTCTGAATCTTAGTTTTGGCCTCTAAAGTATCTGTTACCCCACACAGCTTGGTGTCGTCTGTAGAGTTACTAAGTATGTATTCATTGCCATCCTCCAGGTCATTACTGAAGATACTGAACTGTTCTGGACCCCAGACAAACACTTCCGAAACCCTTCTTCCCCCCCATTTGACATTGAGCTGTTAATAACTCCTTTTTAAGTGCAATTATTCAATTAGCATTAGAATTAATTGAGACCCTGGCAATGCACAAAAGCAATTCAACTTATTCCCTTTGCTGTGCATTACCTTGCACTTGTCAACTAAGACTTTAATCTGCGAGCATACCGCCCAGTCTGCTATCTTAATTAGGTTCTTTGCAGTTCCTTGCAGTCTTCTGTCCTCTTAGCTAAATTATTTTATCTATGAATTCTCCCCCTTTTTAAGATAATTGAAAAACATGTTAATAGACATCATTCCTGGTATGGAATTTTGGGTTACACCATTGCAACCCAGGTACATAGGACTGGAAAACATGCTTGAAGTGTCAAAACCAGTCCCCTGCTATTGCAAGCAGCCATATTGTATCATCCCATTCAGGAATTTATCAAGCTCTTTCTTAAGACTAGTTAACTTGTTTGGCCCCACTTGTCCTATTAGAAAGCAATTCCTGAACCTCATTCTTCTGATTTTCAGCCTCAATTAAGCCATAGCGGCTTGAATTGGCTTAAACTATCTACAGCTTTGGCTACAGAAAGATACAGACAACAGGAAAGTGTCCACTCCCTGCTCCCTTTTTTTTCTTTCTATGCTAATCTTTCACAGCCACAATATTTTTGAATGAGGCTTTAGTGTTTATGTTCCTGACACTTCAATTGATTTGTTCACAGCTATCAGAGCACGTATAGCCAGACTTCTGTTCTTGGTTATTTTTTTGTTTAATTTACTGTTGCTGTCACAATCATGGAAGTTGTCATCTGTATACTCACAGGACTTGGTCTGAGATGTAGAAAAGCAGTCCAGGCATCTCCATCAGTCTGCTTCCAATTTGACCAACTCTAATCATGGGAGGGTGGCTCAATCCCAGTGACAATTCTCTCCATTCATATCTGCTTAGATAACTAGCAAGTGTGAAAATTAGGGCCCAGAGTTTTGTGATATAGACACTTATCCCCTAGAAAGTTGACCTCCTGGAATGTTAGATCCTGGTGACGTATAGGAAGTGCTGATGTAGATTCAGTATGAACTAGCAGCCCAGATGCAAAAGGCTCCTCAACCCATTACCAATTCTATGAACCACCTAGCTCCCTTGAATGGAGGTATTTCAGTTCAGTGAACCTGTTGCAAGCACAACATAAGTATCTGGTCTTGCAGACAGCTTCAACTGAAGACAGTATTCAGACCCATGCAATACAGTTGTTTTGCTTCCACTGTGACCTAGACTGTGCCAGATTGCCTGTGGTTCAGATGATGTGAGCTAATGTTAAGCAAGGGGCACTGGACAGGTGTGGCATACGTGTGTGTGAAAGAGAGAGAGAGGTGAGAAAGTGTACATGTGATTTCTTGCATAATGTTCCTGTTTTGTTTTTCTCTGGCTGAGCTTTGTGCTTTGCTCCTAGACACAGTCTGACCAATTAGAGATTGCCAATGCATACCTAGATTAAGTGGATGGGTTTTTTTCTATTTGCCTTATTTGGTGATTTACTAATGAGAGTCCACTTTAGTAATTTAGTAGCACTTTATTTATCATGTGCAGTTCAGAGCAACAGAGAGCTTGCCTGCTCTCAAACCACAGCTCAAGTGAGATTTCCAGAGGTGACAGGCTAGTTTGTTGACCTTGTGATGCTGAACTCAATGGGAAATGAGGCTACTTAAAGCTGTGCCTTAGAGGATTTGAAAAAATAGGAAAGTTCCATTTATCTGAGGATTGCTGATTTGAGCTGTGCCTGAGAGCTGAGGAAAGGAATGACTTTGGGCACAATCAGAAAATCACTGGCCTTTATTGGCATTTTTTTGTTCATATAGGTGCAAGCAACAGATGCAGATGAAGGAGTTAATGGAAGAGTATGGTACAGGATTGTCAAGGGTAAGTCAAGATTTCTCTTTGCAGCATGGGATCACAGATAACTGAGGTTTCACGCTCCTGTTTTGGCTGGGTGAGCAGGCTGCAGGTCTCATGTGATATGACTATGTTATTCACATCATAAGCTGCAGCTAACAGACACACCCTTTCCCCTCTGTGTCAAACTTCGTCATTCATTCTGACATTCATCAGCAAGAATTTGGTTTTTAACAATGTGGGTTATGCTAAAGTAATTGCAGTTTAGCAGGCAGATGCACTGTACCAGTTTACTGTAAGTCTGCTTTTTTGATACTTCTAATAGCTACCAATGTCACATTACTGGAAGACTACCTATATCACTGAGACTGAGAGCAGTGTAACAGGTGGCAACAGGTAGTTCTCAGAAAGTATTATTCCAGTGTAATTACACTGTAGTTTTGACCTCTTATAACCCAGTCTGCATTAATGTCTTTTAGCTCTTTTTAGGTAAGTGGCACAATTTGCATCTACACTTCTTAAACTTTTCATGACCACGTTCTAGAGCAGTGGGGCCCATCCTTTTTGGCAGGCTTGCCACAAATTAGCCCCACATCTTCCCAAGTGCCACTCTGTTCCCCTTCCCGTGTCCCATCTGCTGCTCTGCTCCCTCCATCATCGGCCACATGCCACAGGCAGAGGATGCCCGTGCAACTTGTGGCATGAATGCTAGAGGCTGGCCACCCCCGTTCTAGAGTCTTATTTGAGTCTTACAAAGAAGATGGGCTCTTGTGCCCAGACCTATTGGAAATAGTTGCAGATTAGTGTTTATCTGTAGTGTGGATAGGAATTAAACCCTGCAAGATAAACCAGCTTTGAAAGCTGTACACAATATTGTTTAGTATGGTTGAGGCTTGATACTCAAGCATGCTTGGGCCTCGTGTCTTCTACAGCACTATATATAGGAATGACTCACCTGAGATCTCCGATTCACTTCCCCAGGTATACTGTGCTTCATGTAGTGATCCCATGGTGCTTCTTCCAAGTGCAGACTAGCCTGATGGGTACTGTACTATGTTTTATTTCTGTGTTTGCCAATAGGAAATGAAAATAACAACTTTCGGATCAACCCCAGCACAGGGCTGGTCATGCGAGGTTCAAGACCCCTAGACAGGGAGCGCAATTCATCTCACGTCCTGGAGGTCGAAGCATACAACAGTGAGCAAGGACCAATGAGGAGCTCTGTTAGGGTGAGGATGTTACTAAGGTCTGGGAGTGTGAGGGGAGGAAGGAAGGGGTAGTAGCAGAGCTACATTATAGTATTGAAGGAGGGGGCAGTACATCAGAGTACAGCAGACAATGAGATGATGATAAGGAATCCACACAAGCAGCAAAGAACTCAGGACTTGATCTCCACAAAAAGGCATGGAAAGGTTTAGTGCAAACTTCTAGCACAGTTGCGTCAAATGTCAGTAATTTCCACCTATGTCAGTGAAGCCACCACCAGGGTGGAAAATTGAGCAAACAAGGGTGGAAATACTGAGGGAAATTCTCTGGGTGCCTCTTTTCTGTGACATTTCATAGCATAATTAGGCTGAAAAATAGCAAGTAAATTGCCAGCAAGGGGAATTTTTTTCATGCCATCAGAAAAGACTTATGCCAAATGTCTTTAGTTATGAGTTAGAAAAAAAAAAGGGGAGGTGCATGACTGTGCCAAAATACCCATGGGCATCACATTATTTTGAAAAGCATCTTAACTTTTCAGCTAGATTTGCCTGATACTTTCTTAGTTGTGCATAATTCTACCCTTCTTTATGAATTCAACTGTTTTGCCTTCTTGTTGAAATTTTCATCCTGTGTCTGTGATAGATAGCAGCTCTGTCTGCTATCTGAAAATAAGTATGCCTGGTTAGTGGCATGTTTAAATAAAACTTAATCTAGTACGAATAATTGGTATCATCTGCAAAACACTGTACCTCCTTGAAGGATACCACCATACTTTAAGATCTATTGCCCTGATATTGAATCCATGCAATCTCTACATCAGTGTGGAGACCCACAAGCGTTAACAGGGCTCACTGTGGATGCAAACTGTACCTGCATGAATCTGACTGCAGGACTGAGAGCTACATACAGGCAATACAGTTCAAAGCAGATGACCAGGATCAAGCTGACTGAAATGCAGTAGTCTGCATAACTTACATGGGGAGTGGAGGGGAAGAGTGTTTTGACCTGCATATTGAAATGGACTCCAACACTTACAGAATTTCCCATAGAATCTTAAATGTCTACGGGGCACAAAGAAGAGCTCAGTTTTTTACATCTCATCCCAGTGACTCCCACATAATGAAATACATGGAATGCCTCAGAAAGATAATGATTGGCATCCATGTGTGCCAAAATTTAAACTACTCGTTCCACAGGAATCAGGTGTATGATTTAAACCTGTGAGTCAAATAACATATAACATAAATAAGGTAACATTTCCTTTTGTAAATAAACCTAATAACAGTGTTAAAAAATTGGTGGCATGTTGACAAAAACACACAACACTGGAAAATTATGTTGTTGCTGTTGTTAACCTCCTAGCTACTATTTTTCTTTTCTTTTTATTGGAATGGCATGAGTGAATAAAGGAATGTTATGATTTGCACTTGTTTTCTTCTGTTGATGTCCTTTGGAGTTGTGAGTGCTCACATGTTAGGATCTCTCAGTATTTGTCTGTAGAGAGGGGCTTGAGGTCCTTGAAATGGTAACCAGCAACTCCCAGAACAAATCTTGTTTTCTTCTGCTTTTCTCAAAACAAAATTCCAGGTAGGGCATGGTATGTTAATTGTGTTTTGGGGCTTTTCTAGGTGATAGTGTATGTAGAAGATGTAAATGATGAGGTGCCAGTGTTTACCCAACGGCAGTACAACCGTCTGGGGCTACGAGAGACTGCAGGGATTGGGACTTCTGTCGCGGTTGTCCGGGCAACAGATCGAGACACAGGTGAGGAAGTTGTGCTAAGCTGCAAAATGCAGCCACCTCTGTATTCTGAGATCTCACCCTCTGTATCCTGTTTTTTGGGCATATCTGCACCTCCCTTTTTCTCATAAGAATGCAGTGGGCACAGACTATCCAGTTCCTCTGATTCAGGGACCTTTATAGCAGACCATGTAGACCAGTCTTTTGGCAACTGAACTTTTTGTCACTGCTCCCTCACATGTGTCCTCAGGGAGGTGAGACATGCTGTCACACCATCTCATTAGCACCTTTAGATAACCTGTAGGCAAAATCATCCAAAAGCTAAAAGGAATGATAAAACCAGCCGTGATGTGAGCAAGAGGTAACCTGCCCTGACATCTGTAATCTACTCCATCTGAGGTATGGTGGGACATCCTTCAGGCCTCTGGCATGTGGACCATGTTGTATAAAGCTTTGGTATCTTAGGCCTTGCCTATTTCTCAGGAAAACTCAATTTACCTCTGATCATTTTGTTCCTGCTCCCCAGGGAACGGAGGCCTGGTGAGTTATAAAATCCTATCTGGCTCTGAGGGCAAGTTTGAAATTGATGAGAGCACTGGCCTCATCACTACCATCGACTACCTGGACTATGAGACCAAAACCAGTTACCTGATGAACATCTCTGCCACGGACCAGGCACCTCCCAACAACCAAGGTTTCTGCAGTGTCTATGTCAGCCTGCTCAATGAACTGGATGAGGCAGTGCAGTTTTCAAATGCCACATATGAAGCAGTGATCATGGAAAATATCCCCATGGGCTCGGAGGTGCTGCGAGTCCAGGCACGCTCCATTGACAACCTTAACCAGATCACCTATAAGTTTGACCCCAACACCAGCCCCCAGGCACTGTCCCTCTTCAAGATCAATGGAGTCACTGTAAGTAGCTAATAGGTGGCCCATCTGCTTGATTAGTAAGCATGGCATTGGGTGTTCATGATCTTCATGGCTGTTTGTCCTTGGCAGGGTGTGATCACTGTCAAAGGCCTAGTGGATCGGGAGAAGGGGGATTTGTACATCTTAACTGTTGTGGCAGATGATGGGGGGCCAAAAGTTGACTCTACAGTGGTGAGTGGATTTTGGCTGTTTTCACTGTTGCTCTTTAGCCCATCTCTCAGCAGCAAGCAAAACAAAAGCTTATTGCACTGTAACAGCCTTTCATTTCTCTCTCCTGGAAGGAATCCTTGCCAGCTGGCAACAAAGCTTCTGGCCATCAGCCACTTGGAAGGGTTGTTACCCACATGATCAGGGGTGTAGCTTCCCAGCAGGGAGGATGGACTATAGTAGGCCCCCTCTGAGAGGTGCTTTGAGTCTAAAAAGGTTGAGAACCACTGCTCTAGAAAGTTTCTTAGTGTGCAAGCTCCATGTTACAGGTCAGATATATAAATATGGGCTCTTGTGCTTTCAGTTTCTGTATAGCGTAATGCTGGCCTTAAAAAAACATGGTTGGAATCTGGATTTTACTCACCACTTCTAAGCAGTTTTCACATAGGTAAGAGCTGGGTTTCAGCAGCTTGTCAGTGTAGCAACTGGCAGTTGCCAACCCCTCATCTGTGGGACATTTGCACATTGTGGCGCAACATCTAAACCCAAAGGGATCAAAGGAGAATTAGACCTGTGGGCCTGGTCTCCAATTCATGTAAATCATTATAGTTCTATTAAAGTTCAAGGAGCTCTGCCAGCATACACCACCTGGCCATCTAGTCCAGAGATGTGAACTCCTGACCATTTCCTTATGGCCTGTTGTCAGCCAGACATCACATGTCATTTCAAGACTAAATGTGGTAGTTTCAATTTTGGTGCATCTGTTGACTCTAAAAATGATGTGTGTTCGGCCAAAACAAGCATAGCCAAGCCACCACTGAAGCTTGCCCCAGCTGTCAGAGTGCTAGCTGCTTTTCTCACTGGACTGTAAGTGTCATGTTCATGTCTAAAATTTACACAAGATGAGGTTTAAATCTGCAGTGAGAAGATGGAGGTTTTAGAGCCAATAGCCAGGGACAGCTGAAGTAAATAACCCTTTGTCTATTCATTGTTGGAAAGATAAATGTTTTTTCCACTGATAGGCAAATCTGAATCATGATAGAAGACTTTGCCTTCCACCTCTGAGATCTGACCTCTCCAGCGGCTATGCAGGGTTGGCTCAGAGCACTGAGATGCATGAGCAGAGCTGTGGAGGGAAACTTGTGCATTTACCTCCCTGTACTGTCCTGATTTCACCAGCCCCACACCTCCTTTCAAAAGCACCTTGCTCACATTAAAATGTTAAGAGGAAAGAGGAAACCTTAATAATTATTTTTTTTTCTGTTTCCTATTCTGCTTCCCTGCAACAGAAGGTAAGAGCATTTGTTTTCTAATTCTAGGCGTGCTTTTCTTCCCTCCTGCCTGCCTTCCTCTGATAGTCACAACATAAATATCTGTGCAGACCTTTTCTGGTCCTGCATAGGGGGCAGCCCTGGAAAATCACAGCACAATACACAGTGCCCAGGGAACACTGTGCATCCCCTACTCCTGTTAACAGAATGTAGCATACACTCTCCCGCCCCTGCCCAACTCTACCAGCTGTGGCTGAGTCAAGGAGAGGCTGACACATACTTGGCCCTTTCATCTCTGCTCCTGTTAGACTTTTAGTACTGCTGTTGGCACTAGTTCCTGTGCCTTGGAGGTTCGAGGACTGACGTCTGTTCTGTCTCTGCTCAGACATGGAGGTGGCAGAGACTCCTTGGACCTTCTTTCCCACCTTTACACCTTCAAGCAGCCCTAGCTTTACCATCTGATTTGTGAGTGCTCAGCCAGGCACCCTTTATATTCTCTTATGGTAATTTTTTTTTTAATTATTAAATATATTTGAGGGTATATGTGAGGCAGGTCCTGGGCTGGTATAACTTAGTGTCATGCCATTCAAGGCATAGCAGCTCTGAAGATTTCCACCTACTGAAAATGTGGCCTCTTTGTAGCCATCCAGGTAGTGATATTACTCCGGAACCTGGGAGTCTGAGAAACTATCTTCCATACTCCAGACTTCACTTGGTGCAGTGGCATTCAATCCAAGCGGCAGAGGGTTGGGTGCCCTGAGGTGGGAGTTTGCCTCAGCAGTTGCAGACTTTACTCTTGAGGCTTTCTCCTCTCCTGGCTATGACTTTTTTTAGCCACAACAATAATGGAATCACCTATGTTCATGCAAAATAAACCTCTCAGGCTTCCTCCATGACATTATCACATTGACAAAGACTGCACCTGGGGAATGTGAGCACTCATAAATAGAACTTAAAGAACAAAAATGCTCTTCCTTTCTTTCTGTCCTATTATATGTAAGGTATAAGCTTTTAATTTGCTATCTGATGACAACATTTCCTATAGCTAAAGAGGCACCTTGGACACTTGTCTCCTCAATAAGCTAGGAACTGCAGCTGAACTGCACCTGCATCTACCCCCATGCTTGCCTGCTGTTGCTGCTGTGGTTGCCACTACTTAATTCTGCATCAGTAAATATGAAAATACAATCACAGAGGGACATGATTCATGGAGCCTTGTGCTCTGGGCCTTTTCCTAACCACCCTTCCTTTCTCCTTGCATTACTTTGTATCTGGCAAGATTGCACTTTAGTACAGCTTAGCATTGAACTCAGGCACTGGACCTACCTGACAAGAGAACTGTGGGTCCATTCAGTGGGCCCGGATTATCACCCTTCCTAACTGAGATGAAATGTATTCATCACCCCAGAAAAACCTCTGCAAAGGTTTGTGCAAGTTTAGTTATACAGGTATAAATCTCTATAGAAATATAGGGTGTTTTTACATACGCTCTGGGGGGAGAGGCGGAGCATTTTAATTAAAGTGGCTCTAAGAGCCACTCTAATTAAAGCACCTGCAGTATCTTGTGTATTCAGCATCCTGCACTTCAAAATGGCAGTGTCCCGGGGGCCGGGACGATAACGAAAACTCACCGGCAGCAGGAGTCAATGCTCCGGGGAAAGCCGCGCGGTTTGTGAGCCGGCTCTTCATTCAGCTGTGGCCGGCCGATGACGTCAGCGGGGAACGCTAGCCGGCGCGGATAAAAGCGGCAGCAGCTGCAACAGAGGGGGTGGAGGGCCCCGTAGAAGGAAGCACATGGACAGAGGAAGAAGAGGGTGAGACCCCGTAGTGTCCAGGGAAGGACGGGGAGCCAGAGCCAGAGGAGCCGGAGGGAAGGAGCCGGTGGCAGCGGCCAGGAGTCAACGGCAGGCGGGAGACGCCTGCATCGCGTAGCAGCGGAGTGAAGCCGCCGAGGAGGACACGCCAGAGCCAGGTGCATGCGAGGCTCAGTGGGGCAGCGAGGAGCCCTAATGAGGAGCCAGATCGGGGCGGGGTCGCCGCTGGGACTGCAGGTGCCCGGACCTATTAGGAACATGGGTCCGAGGGACTAAGGGTCTGGAGCCAGATTCGTAGCTGGAGAGGCTCGACCCTTCTAGCATAGAGAAAGGGGTAAAGGAGGGCGGCAGATGGGCAAGAGGAGCCACGTGCCTGCTCCTCCAGGCCAGCTCCAGAAGGTGGTGTGAGGCTGGGGTGCAGGGGTGGTTGGAGCCCCGTGTACATCCGTCAGGAGGACCTGGGCAACGAGAACTGATCAGGTGGTGCCCCCCATCAAGACGTGGCAGGCGAGAGCGGGGGCGGTGACGTGGTGACGGAACATCCACTTTGCCTTCAAGGGTCCTGGGGCGGGACCGACGTCTTAAGGGCGGTGGCCTCAGGAGCAGACACAGCCCAGCGGGTACAGGCAGCATGGGCACTTTAACTAAAGTTCGTTTGACAAACTTTAAAGTACCCCTGCTGCCATTTTGAAGTGCAAGGACGCTGAATACATGAGACACGGAAGCTGCTGGAGCACACTAATTAGCGTGGTGCAGCAGACTTAATTAATTTGGGCAGGGGGCTGGACTCGATGATCTCCTGAGGTCCCTTCCAGCCCTAATGTCTATGAAATCTATGAAATCAGTCACAAGCTGAATTTGCAGGAAGCTGAGCAGAGATGGGTCCTCTGGCAGGGATAGGTCTATTGCAGGGGCAGCAACCTATGGCCTGTGGGCTGGATCCAGCCTGCAAAGGGATTTTGTGTGGCCTGCCAAGCACATTTTGCAAGATGGCACCGTCTAGTGGCCCCTTCTGTCAGTTGCCACCTCTGGTGCACTGCCTCCTCCAGCTGCCATCTCTAGCCTGAGGAGGACCAAGCTATGTTAATTCGGGTCACTGTTACAGCAAAGTTACCGACCTCAGGTCTACAGTATATCTAGCTAGACGTTATTAGCAATGAGAGCTCTGAGTAGAAAGAACCCCTTCTACTGAGAGGATAAAAGCCATACTCACTTCTGCACTACATTGGTCTTTCATCCCTTCATTTGTCTGTCTTACATACACACATGTGTACACTGTTACAAGGGAATTGAGACCTATATATTAAGATGGATCGAGTTTCAGCTGTCAAGACTTGGAAAGAACTAAGTTCTTGCAGTAACCTAGAGCCTGAACGCTAAGTGCAGTTATATGGGAACGGAAAGCTGGAATGCCAGCTGATGATCATTAAGGCATTTTTCATATATCTCAGGTTCACTCCAGTAGCCACTCCCCCCCATTCCATCCAGGAAGGTGATTGTACAGAACTGTGTTTCAGTATAGCCTTCATTAATCTCGTGACTACCATTCAACAGGTAACAATCACTGTCCTGGATGAGAATGACAACAGCCCGCAGTTTGACATCACCTCGGACTCAGCCATGAGTGTACCAGAGGATTGTGCCATTGGGAAGCGGATTGCATTAGTCTTAGCCAGAGACCCAGATGCTGGAAGCAATGGGCAGGTACCAAAAATTGTGCAGCTTCATACTGTATTGGGGCACACAGAAAGGTGGGTGAAGCAGATGAAATGTAGGGGACAGATTCTGCTTCTCCCTGTTTCTTAGGGAATATTTTCTTTCCCATCATGAGAACGTGTGGGCTATTGATGTGAACATATGACTGCTAGCCAGGGACTCTGAGCAGAGCCAGCTTCAGGAAGTGAGGTAGAGGAGTTAGATCCTAATTTATGCCTCAGAGTGTCTGCTTTTTGTGCATCATGCCCATATATCCGGAGAACAAAACCCTTATCTGATGATTCTGAAAAGTCCCATTAATATTTGTTAGGCCAGATGTATCTAGCACCTCCTCAATGAATGCTTTTGCAATCCCTCACCTCTCTAGTGTCTCTAAACTCAGTGTAATGAATTCTGACTCTTACAAAGACCATAATCCTTAAGGTTGTCTTGTAGTTTGGAATGGCTAATGCCAAATGTAATAGGTAGGGGTAAATCTGGTTTGCAGCTGTAAAAGGTGATGGAGGAAGAATAACAAATTAATTCCCTTTGGTGTTAGAAAAGCTGTGACAACCGCCATGTGTGACAATGGGTCTGAAAATGAGAAAAACAGATGTTGGTGTCCCACCCCACAATGGACATCAGGGAAGTTATATTAAGATTGAAACAGGAAGCTCTCTCCATTTTGTTATTTTCTTTAATACAATAGTAGAATTAATCAACTGCTCCGACCTTCTAGAGCAACTTTTCACACAGAATTAATTAGCCGTATCCTGCTCTCTGTTGCAGCAATGTATGTCCACAATAACCTTACTGAATACATTTTTGCCCATCTTAGAGGCGATGTGAAAGCCTAATGAAGTTAGGTGATGCTTTGGAATTGTGAAGTCTTCCATCTGCAAATATCCTTCTGTAGGGTTTGGAAAGCACCTGTCATGCACTAGGTAAAACTAATAATAAAGGTGAAATAGTATCCATAGGATCAGGCCCCAATAAGAGCAGAATTTAATTCAGAATTTGAATTCAGTATCTCTATGCCTCAATGTCAGCCTCAACTAGGTAGAGTATCACTGAAACCCTGGAGAATCTGATTTTACAGAGTAACGATGAGGAAAATGTGGTAGATTAAAATCTTTCTTAAACCCAGAGTACTGAGAACTTTCACAACAAAATTGTTGTACCATTTCAAAAATTTATTTTGATTAATGTTATGCTTTCTGGTTCTCATAACAACTAGAAGCACATATACCACAACACTCTAAGGGAGGCTGTTTCATTAGAGGATTTTTAGCCAAAGGAGAAGCAGGAGCTAGATTTAGCAAGAATTGAACTCTTTGTTCAAGGAGGTGGGATGACCTAGTGGACACTGATCTGAAACTCAGGAGACCCAAATTCAACTCCTAGCTCTGCCAGTTGTTTTCCAGGTGATGCTGGGCAAATCACTTCCCTATTTTATGCCTTAGGTATCCAGTCTGCTAGAAAATATACTTTGTAAAGCACTGTGATATCTTCTGAGAAGCACTGTATGAGAGCTAGGCATTTTTGTTTTACTTTATTGTAATGACTGTGTTTCTTATCAGTTTCCATCCTCATTCCCAGAATTCCATTATGTATTTCCTTTTTTGCAGGTGACTTTTTCTCTGATATCAGGAAATATAGGCCGTGTCTTTGAGATCCACACCACCAACAATACCTATGGAGAGGTGTTTGTGGCTAAGCCACTGGACAGAGAACTACTGGATCGCTACACCTTAAGGGTAACTGGGATCTTCTCACCATCATAGCTGCATTCTCTGCAAAATGCGTTGTTCTCTGGGGGCAGGCAAAGAGACTATCCCTCTTGTCTGATGGTGCCATGAAAAGCTGCATTTAGTGGTTTAAGCTTGATATTACTGTACTTTCTCTGACTCTGTGATTCATGTGATACTACAGAAGTACTCTGTGGTTGGTTAGCACAATCTCTAGGAAATTTTCCACACCAAAAATATGTATTTTGTATAAAATACTGCACATCTGTGTATAAAAATAGGCATATAATATGATGCAGTACTTTAATTTGCTGTGAAGACTTTATTATAGGATATATTTAAATCATTGCACATTGACTGCTTTGGTAACATGGTTATTTACAGCCTGCAATTTTTAAAAACTGGATTTCCAGGTGGCAGCACAAAATGGTACTACAGCAGCTATATCCAGACAGGTGTCTGCCCCAGAATATCCTTATGCTGTGGTCACCACCTTACTAACTGGGCACCTTTCATGAATTCAGTAGGCAAAGACTAATAATCAGATATGTGTTTGTTCTCTCATCCACTTCCAAGGTGGCAACTGCAATACGTCTGCTCAGAGCTTACTAGATAGACCGGGGTTTTTTTTGTTCTGTATTGGTTTTGGTTAGCAACAAAAATAGAAAAGGTGACACGTTTAAGAACCCAGCAAGTTCATTCTCACAGTAGAAAGTGCTGTATGAGGAGGACTACTATCACATTTAGTGGGAATCATAGAATTTGCTGGGTTTTTTGTAATGTGTGAAGCAGCCACAAATATTTCATTGTTTGCTTGGCAGTAGACTGAAGAAAGGGGTCACCTCTGAAATAACAATATTTTTAAAATTCAGTTTTATTCCCATCAGTTACTGCCATTATATCCCTTAGATTTGACTGAGGCATTTTCCTTTAATGTAAAAATCAAAATTTCAAGTTTCTGGACAGTGCCTATTTTGGTAATGTTTTTTTCTTTTCTGGCTTTGTATTTTTTTTTTTTACCTTGTGGGAAGGGGCCTTGTTTTGTTTTTTTTACCAAGGATTGATCCAAGCAATGAATTTCTATCCAGGAATAACAACTGTGCTTCACCGTAGATCCAGGCATCTGACAATGGAGTACCACCCCGGAAAAATGATCACATCTTAAGAGTTAATATCTTGGATGTTAATGATAACCCACCAGTTATTGAAAATCTCTTTGGATACAATGTCAGCGTTAATGAGGTAAGTACCCAGCAGCCAGCGCTGTGCAGAGGTGATGTGTGTATGTTTACAATCCTTGCTGCATTCCTATAGGCTGGTTCTGTGGATGTACAGGGGATGGATCTTCTTATTGGGGAATACCCCCAGTGTCAGTGAGATTTCCCTAGTGGCACAAGGCCTGCAATAGAGCTCTACTCCACTGCATTCATTGGCATAGATGCCAACCAGAGGAGGCAAAGCTCTAGAGTGGTCTCTGATTATTCCGTGGCAGCATAAGTTAGAGCAGTCTCTGGAGCTGCTCCAGTCCCAAAGACACCCCCAGAATCCAGGATGCAGAAAGGTGACACACAGCCTTTATTTCACTTATCGGGACTGTACCACTTGGCTTGGCCATGGCCTGGAATTGAGTTCACAGACTCTGGTCTCCACGTGAGTTTTATCTTGTGGCTCTGTTGTGCCAAAAAAGGACTGTGTTTGTAAATGATTTCTCCCAAAGCCATTGGCAGAGTTTATTTGTTATATTTGGGGAGGCAGGAACTACCACTGGGTTCTTCCAGCTATGTTTAAATAGGTCAGCAGGGGGCAGCCTTTTTGGCAGGCATGGCATGTATGAGCCCCACATTAGCTCTCCAAATGCCACTGTAATTCCCTTCCCCTGCCCAATCTGCTACTCTGTTTTCTGTTCCCTGTCCTATCTGCTGCTGTGCTGTCTCTGCCCTCCCTGATCTGTCACATGCCACACATGCAGGCTGCCCATGTGGTATGTATTAGGGCTGTGTGAAGCTTTGGGTGGTGATTCGATTTGGAGGAGATTCAGCCTGATTCAGTGACCAAATCTCTGAATCGAATCAGGGGACCAATTAAAAGGTCCAAATTGATTTGAAGCGCTCTGAATTTTTGGAAAAGATTTGGAGAGCTTTGATGATTCGGGCAGTCCCTGGTGGCTACATCAGGGAGCTGCAGCCAGACTAGGAGGTCGTAAATAGGGGCAGGGGAGTGGGGACTGGAGTAGGGGGGAGGGGACCATGGGGGGGACCCCTGCCAGCCCCCATTACTCTGCATGCTCCCCCAGCCCACCCTGGTGTTCCCGATACTTTGAAAAAAAAAACCCCACTCAGTTTTTTGAGAGCACGGGGGGCTCTGCATTAGCCCCCCTCCGCCATGGCTGCCCTGCCCAGCTCAGCTCTGGCCCTTTAGGGGAAAAAAACCCCAAGAAAAGCCTCGGGACTTGCGGCTTCTGCAGTGCCCTTGGGGCTTTGGAGGGCTCATGGAAGAGCCCTCCATGTGGTGCAGGGCTGCGGGGATTGCCACCCCCGCCCTTCCCCAATGGTGAGTCAAGGGGTTTTTTTGTTTTTTTGCTTGTTTTTCTTAAAGGGCCGAAGCTGGGGTGGGCAGGGCAGCCATGGGCAGTGGGGAGGACTGGGGGAGCAGGAAGGTCGGGGACCTCGTGCAGAGCCCCCCATGCAGCATGGGACAGTAGGGGGGCAGTGAGGATTGTCCCATGCCTGGCAGTACCCGGTGAGCCAGGGCTTTTTTTTTTTCAAAATGCTGAGAGCTGAGGCAGGTGGGGCAGCCATTGCCAGGGCTGGGAGAGTGGGCAGGGGATGGGCCTGGCCTGGGTGAGTCAGAGATTTGGAGAATCAATTTGGGACAGTGATTCAAATCACCAGATCGAATCACTGTCCGCTGAATTAACTGAATCCAAATCCAAAGTGATTATTAGCTGCTTTGCACAGGTCTAGTATGTATGGCACAGGTTGACCACTCCTGAAGTAGGTGAGGAAGAAGGGCACAGTGGGAGGTGGAGTACACCATGCCCATGTCCCCACTAATATTCACATCTTATCCCAGAAACAATGCACCATTCCCTGACTTCTGTTAATGAAATGGTAGATGTAATTTGCAAAAAAATTCTTGGAACAAATTTTAAACGTGCCCAATATACAACTGGTGGGAAAAATAGTAACCTTAATATAGTGATGAAAGTTCCAGAATATTAAATGTAATTCAAGAGAATACCCTGTCCAGAACATGAATCAGTTTTAGGAAACAGATTCTTAGGAAAGAAATAGATAATTAAGCAATAAAACATGACCAAGTATGAAAAAGACAATTTATTTCCTGACAGCTTAAGTCCTGTGTTAGAATATTTTAATGTGATTATGAAAAGTGAATTACAAGTAATAATCTGTGCACTTAGTTGCAAGTGCATGATATATGTGATTTGTAGCTGTGTATTAAACATATCAGTATATTGGAATTTTCTATTTTAGTTGCATTTTAATCACTTGATGAGCTGGTCTAAACCCAGTTTTTTGGTTACATAGGAAATGTTGACATTTTGAAATTGCCTACTAAATGGAATCCCTTCTTTCCTCCTCCCCATTGAGATTTTATCTATATTATTGGGGTTTTGTGTTGATATTAATTATTTTCCATTATTTCATGGTATGTCAGTCAGTGTTTGTGCTAATATGAAGTACGTTGTACCAAAGTATCAAACTCTTTCATTGTAACCAGCAGAAGATACTTTGATCCAATTTCCTCCAGTACAAGTAATATTAAAATGAAAACAAAAAAACCCACAACAAATAAAAGTGAAAATGAAATTTCAGGTACCAAAGAAAAAAACCTGCATTTTTCCAAAATTTCAAAGAAATAATTTCCCAGCACATTTTCTTTGGGGACATTTTGTTGAAATTTACCTTTTTTTAATTTTGTTGATTTTGGACCAGGCTTTTCTGATAAAAGAAAACAAAATACAACAAAATGAAGTTAAATTAAAAATGTCCACGTTAGCACTAATTATTTGTACATCAGGCCTTGCAAAATCAGCTGCTCAGAGTTGCATCTTGTAAGGCCAGAGCTCCACTAGAAACGCTACCTACTGCCAATAGCATAATTGTGGATGGGCTCCTAGGGCATGAATCCCAGCTGGAAAAATTGGAGGGTGCAGAGAATAAAGCTGACCCTACCAGCCTGGCCTTCCACTGCCCTTGCCACCTCTGCTGCCCAAAACCTTCTTGTTGCACTTTTGCTTGCCTCCTTACCCAAGTAAAGATTGTTGTGGGTGATACCTTTTATTGGACGATATAATTTCATTGCCCTTCCCAAAATGCGATAAACTGATCCGATACACCACATGCCCTGTTGGTAACTGTGTGGATGCAAGTAAACAGAAACTACAGACCAAAATGAGCTCTCACAGAAAAAACATAAAGGAGAGAGAGACACAAATGCCAATAGGAATACATTTTGCACAGAACAAATACTTCCTTTCTGATCTTACTATCCTCATGCTCACGGGAAGTTTGGAAACAAAAATTCATAAGCTGGCTGGACATTAAGAACCATGAACTGAACACTGGTACTGACTTTATCGTATGCTGTATTCTACCTGATTCCTGAACTTCGTCCTTCACGCTACAGATGATAATCACCCTCTTCCCTTTTGATAGGTTTGCTCTCCCATTAATCATGCATCTTTCATTCTGCTGATTTTGGTCTACTACCCCTGGGAATCTGTTCTCTGATTTTGCAGCCCTACATACCATTTCTAATCATTGCTGTGCCTACCTATTCTCTCAGACCTATCAAAGACTGGTTTGCCTTCATAAGATTGTCCAACTTTTTCCCAACCGTGCAGTTAGTCCAATAAAATATATCCGCCACAAAAATCCTTGCCTATGGTATCATTCCTAGACTATCATGGCTGCGTCATTCCAACAGACAAGCTGAACTTCTCATTATCTGCCCATGTGCAAGTGTGGTCCAAAACAAAGTACTTTCAGCACTATTTCAGAAAATGAAGGCCATTCTGCATTACAGACAGGATCTTCCTGGGCAGTGGCATATCCTTTAGGCTCTCTGGTGTTATTTTTTTAAATGACTCGTGATATGGAATGAGACTGAGGAATGTCATTGTTAGATGTTATTTGTTAGCTACTGAGTCACAAAAAGAGACAGGAGAATGTAGCAACATGTGAGGCCTTTCACTACCAGCTCATTGGTTTAACTCTAAGCAGAGCTGGTGCTGGCAGAAGGTTGTTTCTAGCTGACAGATGGACCAATCTGAAAGGATTTGGCAATCTTGATTTCCTTCTTAATGGAAAGCTATCTGCATTAGTAAAACATAATTCTAGTTAGCACTCCAATAACTTTCACCTTTGTTGAGGTGTTTCATCTGGAAGCCTGGATTGAACCAGTAATTGAACTAACAGAGAGGATCCTTCAAAGTCAAAACTGATGCTCATTGACAGAGTGGCCTGAGGTGGTTTGTTCCCTCATCTATACTGCTTCTACTCCAATGGCAAAGGGCTTCAATCTCTGAGACAGTTATTTTGGCACCTAAGGACATGTGTAGACAACACAGACATTAATGCAGAGTGCCTGAAAATTTTAAGCATTACTTCTCCTGAAAAAATTGTAAGGGCATTTTCAAATTCCCACACACTGGGTGCAGCTTCATGTGAAATTAGTGCACATAAATAAACTCCAGAGCTGATTGCTCCAGATTTTTTTTGCTCCTGGGTGTGCCATTTGACTCAGGAGAAATTAACTCCAGAGCAGTCAGCTGGCAGTGGATCACAGGGGTCAGCCTGGAGCTGCTCTGACCAGGCTTAGTGTACTGCAGAGGGGCTGGCTAGCGTATAAGGGTGCTTCAGTGCAAAGCTAACTAGCAGGCAGCCCCCACACTGAAGCACCTTTGTGCCCCAGCCAGCTGACTCAGTGTCTACACGTTTAAATACAAGTAGATGTTGAGACATTTACTGTGGAGCTAATTAGTCAGCTCTGCAATAAACACCTTTTGTAGACAAGCCTACTGACTCTTTGTTTGCTGAGACCTGGGTAGAGTTGGAGACCTGGGTGAACTGGAGATTTATAATGAAATTGTCAGATGCTGATTTTTCTTTCTTTCTGTTCTCTTCTGTGGATTCGCAGAATGTTGGTGGAGGCACCTCAGTGGTTCAGGTTAGAGCAACTGACAGAGATATTGGGCTCAACAGCGTCCTTTCCTACTACATCACCCAGGGGAATGAAGATCTGACTTTCCGCATGGACCGAATTACTGGCGAGATTGCCACCCGCCCTTCCCCTCCAGACCGAGAGCGACAGGAATTCTATCAGCTTGTTGTCACTGTGGAGGACGAGGGCAACCCATCCCTTTCAGTGAGTAAAAGAGTGGGATGGGTTCCTGCAACATCATGTAGAAAAGCACTTAAAAGTGATTGGAAAGTACTGTTTGTGAACAAGGTCATCACTGAGTAACAGTCTGTCCCTTGTAATCTGCCACCCCAGTCCCATGTGCACAGTATGGCTGTTAGTAACATTTCAGTTGTTTAGCATGTCGATATACAGAGAGTCTAAATGTTCCGGTTCACCCACAATGAAACTCAGAACTCAGGCCTGAAGCAAAATGAGGTATTCTTCCCATATCTCCCCACAGCCTCCTGTTTCCTGGATATATGAGTAGAGAAGAAGTAGGGGAAGAGTTAAGTCTGCTATTTCAGGTCCAGAATCTACCCCAAAAATGCTTGTGCATTGAATCAGGCTTGCAGAAGAGTGCCTCTCCACAGCATTTAGTCCTACTTGTCTTCACTCTGACAAGCATTTACTCTCTCTCAAAGCTGCCAGGGAAAGGGGGTGGGCAATAGATCCTCTTAGAATCCCTTAGAGCCTGTGTCCCAGCTGACTGCAGTTGCATAACTCAAAATAAATCTGCCAGCAGCTCACAGCCATGGACTAACCATAATCTAACTATCAGCAAAGCTGTCCTGAGACAATCCTGTAACAGATCCTATTTCTGCCTGATAATGGGAAACAGGGTACCCTGTCTGGAGCCCATCATAAGTAGTGGGTGTGACATGATAGCAGTTTTCAGATGCTATCCTTTTTTTGTCAATGTGACATTAAACTGTGGTGAAGAGTTATGAAGGGTTATTTCAATTTAGACTACCTTTGTCTCTCCAGAGGCTCAGGTGCTTGTCAGTTGATTAAAATAAGTGCAGAATAATCATCATGCTAACCCATATTAATTTGTCAGACTTGTAAAGGCTATACACTTTACTCAAGAGGTTCTATTTAAGATGGGCTTCTGAGTCAGTGGTCTAATAGTTTGGGAAGTCAGGGCACCTACACACATTACGGACTTCTGTTGGAGCGTGCTAATTAGTGCACTCCAGCAGTGTCCACGTCACATGTTTTCAGCATCCCTGCATTTCAAAATAGCAGTGAGGGTGCTTTACCCAAAGCTCATTGAACCTCACTCCACCCCACCCCACCCCCTTCCATCCCAGAGCACGTGTATAGACACCCTCAGTTTTTATTAGGGCAGTTAGAATCCAGAGTCACACTTAAGGAAAGGAGCAATCTACTATATTTTGTCCTGTGCACTGAACTTATCCTGACTCATCCATACATCAGCAGAGCATGACTTATTACATTATTAGATATATGGTTTCTTTGGGAAGAAAGAAATCTTGGTTATCAGCTTCTGCCTTAATCAGGTGCTAGTGGTTACTATTCTACACACCTTGTCATACTTCTCTATTCAAGTGTCTAGACTGTTGCAGAGTGTTTGTATCTCTGCCGCTTACCCTTCTACTTCCATAGCATATTCAGGAGTTGCTATTTATGACCTTGATCATTTTGAAACAATTCCATCTATTACCAGCAGAAGAAAGATGATGGGATGTGAGAAACAAAGCAACATTCCCACCACCAATATTTTTTAAAACCTAATGCACTTCTGATGCAGATCACAAGCATCTTTTGGGTTGCATATGGTTTTGTGTCTGTGTCTTCTCGGCCTCTTGAAGGCTCGGATCGAAAACATTTCCTTCATGTGGGAGAAAACTTCTCTTGTCAGAAGAACATTAGATGAGTCTAGATTGTAACCGTGTCACATCAATTGGATATGACGGGATTAAGCAGCCAGGCTAGGTCCTGATAAATTAATATTGTACAGTCGAAAATAAAACAAAGTTTCTACTGTAAAAATTTTTGCTGTATTCCATTTTCTGCTGGGCCTGGTCACTAAGGCCAGATCCAGATGTGCAGGCACATGTGGTTTGTGGTGCTGCAAACCTCTGTAACAGACTGCCAATGTGGGCTCACCAGATTAGCTTGCGATACTTACCCTGGGCTAGAAACAGTGCCAGTGAACCCTGAGTGACTCCAAGGGTGGAGCAGGGGAGTCCTGCCCTGTGGAAAAGGAGAAGCCAGTCGATAGAAGGGGTTTTCAGTCCCTTCATTTACATGGAAGGGGGATGGCTGGAGTGGGGGAGCCAGCCACCCTGAGCCCTGGTTGGCCAGCTTGCAAGCCAGGGAGGGACTGTCAGAGGGGATAGAAGCAGCAGCCGAACTGGCGGCGTGTGGGAGTTACTGACATTGACTCCAGAGAACAATGCAGGAGGGCTAAGAAGAGCTGAGGTGAGCTGACGCAGCAGAGGGAGCAGAGAGACCCCTCTGAAGAGCCTTGGAGGCCCTGGGAGAAGAAGGCAGTGGCATTCAGCCATGCCTCCAGCCCTGCAGCAGAGAGGGAGCAGTGGCCAGGGCTTGAGGCAGAGCTGGTGCCCCAAGGCCCCATTGCAGTGTGCTGGACATGCCGGGCATCCCGGAGGCTAGGGGTGGCAGTCAGACCCCACACTCCATTGTGGAGAAGAAGTAGCGGCCAGGAGCACAGGTTGCATCCTTATCCAGAGCAGGGAGCTGGTCTAGTGAGTTGAGGAAACGCCTTACCTTCCCTGGGGAAGCGGGACAGCAGCAGGCAAGACATTGGGATCCTGAGGAGCAGCAGAGCGCCAGGATGAGGGTCCCTGGGAGCTCAGGACGTAGGTCAGTGCTCAGAGTGGGATTGGCAAGGTGTGCGGGGTGCCCAGCCAGTCATCTGGAGCAGGGGTTTAGAGCAACGAACCCTGGGAGCTGCCTGTGCTACTGACCCTCTGCCACTGGCTGCCTCAGAGGGGACTCAGTCCTGTCCCTTATTCTGCAGCTGATTGTCATTGGATGAAGTCTCTGAGCTTTGTGCTTGGGTCATGTTGATTGCTGCAGGAGCCTACTCTGTTGCTTGTTGCTTGCCTTTTTGGTTGCCACGGAGGGTCACCCTTCAGCTTCTTTGGGGGGTTGGGGTTTGATACAATTTGATTGCTGCAGACCAGAAGAGCTTAACCTGTTGCAATCTGTCACTTATTGGGAAACCTGTTGGAGCTGCTGGGAGTGACCGCCTTGATTTCTTGTGGTAGCATCTCAGCAGTGTCTGAAAGCTGCCAGTTCCCCTACCTGTGGTTCTTGAGTCAAGTGTTGACTAATGCATTCTAGTTTGTTTTGTGATTCTGGTTATGCCATTTAAGTTCACTTGTAAATAACCTTTCCTATTATTCTTGTTTTGTAAATAAAGTGTAAATAATTGAATCAGTTAAGTGTTAGACCTTCTTGGGACCATGGGCTGCTCTGTGGGGAGCAGGGTCCGGCTGGAAAGTAAATTGGTGCTGGCTGGAAGCCCTGCCCCAGTCACCACACCATCCCTGATATTGGGCAGGGGTGGCAACTATTGGGCCACCACCCAGGTTACACCTCTTTGTGGCACCACAAATTGCATGTGTTGCACATTAAACAATGCTGAGCACTGCTAATTTGCAGCACTGAAGCAAAATTGGCTTCTGGGATTTCCCAGTAGCAAAAAAACCCAAAAATAAACCCCTGAAAAAGGCAGAGAGCTGCCTGCTTCCCTGGATTTACTGTGCACACTGTGCCCCAGTGCATAGTAGGAAATTCAGGAAATGCTCCCCTGGGCTGCCTACTCCTCTGTCTCCACATGCGTCAGTGTGGGAGCCCTTGCAGAGAGAGGCAGGTGGAGACAGTGAAGCATCCAGCCCAGGACTGCTTGCTCCCCAGTCTTGAGGCACACTGTGCTCCAGCCAGTTAGGGAGTGGCTGGTAGGGCACGAGGTGCCTTAGCATGGCAACTTTCCAGTGCACAGAGATGGGGAAGCAGGGAGCCCTGAGCTGTTCTCCCTCATCTCCATGTGCTGCTACCTGAGGCACAGGGTGCCTCAGTGTGGGGACTGCCTGCTGGCTAGCCCTGTGCTGAGGCACCCCATGCCCCAACCATCCCCCCCTGCAGCACATGGATCAGCAGGACAATGTGTCCCACTGCAAACCATGCAAGCAAGAGCATGTATTGCAGCACAAAGTAGTGGCACAAATGTGTGCTGCTACTATTTGGGCTGCTGCAAACACACGCCCCTGCTCATGTGGACACAGCCTCTAGAGTTAGTTCTGTCACATGAAACCTCTCCTTCTGACAATCACTCTGGCTTTTAGGTTCTTAACTAGTCATTCACTCACATTTTAGCAAGCAAAGCGTTAGAGTTCCTCAGGATGACACCCTCAGAAACCACAGAGCTACAATCAACAAGCTACAGTCCACCCACAACTTGTTCTCCTCCTGTTATCTTTTATCATTTCTCTCACCTGCAATTTTCTGTGAGGTGCAAAAGTCTGCTCTATATTTTGAAAATACATGTGGCAACAACTGCAAGTGCTATGAGTTGCAACTCTTGAATAATGTTTCATACACCATACTCCATACACCATGTTTCATACTCTTGAATAATGGCACATGCACCAAACACACCTCCCAGGCATTTTACATATTTAGCATCCCTATTACCAGAACACCTGAGCAGCTAGTGATGGTTTTACAATGATTGATGCATGGTCTTTTAGCCCCAGTCTAGCAGAATTAGCTCATTTCTTCCCAATGGAAAAAGCCAGAAATACCAGACCTTCATGAAATCATCATGATTTCTTCACACAGGGCAATGTATTATGTTTGGAAATGGCCCCAAGGTCTTTTTTCCAAGTGACTATACTGAGCTTTACAAGGCACTTGTTTCAGGAATCACAGAATGCACTGGCCCAAAGACTTAGTCAGACACATTGTGTAGGGAGGCACATAAACAACTCAGAATAAGGCTTCCTAGGAGGATGTGCAAGTTTCTTTGTTAGGCTTGGGGAGTTGCTAATCATTTCATGCTGCTAGGTCTATGCAGGGCACACATAGAGAAGAGAGTTGCAGCAGCTTCATATGAGAGTAAGCAAGGATTTGACTCATGACCCTGGACTGCAGTGATCTTAATTTAATCTCACTGAAAAATAAATAAAAGCTTTTGCGAAGCTGAATTATCTTCCTTGTTTGAGCTTTCATCCTTCCTCAGCCCCTAAACCTTTCTTGGTCAATCCCAACATGAAAGGAACACAGGCACTCTGCTTTTACTTTCCATTTGAATGGCCTTTGTCTCGGAATGCAGCTTGCAGTCAGTCTCCAATGAATCAAGTTCAGACTCTTGGCTTGGACTCTAATAAATGTGTCAGAACACAGGTGCCAACATACAGCGATTGGTTGGCGGAAGTGGTGCAGCAGGGAGGTGATTGTTATCTGTGCCTGGAGGAAAAATAGTTCTGCAGCATATGCTGGGTTCTGCACTCATATAGCATTGTGATGAGCCCAGAATTATCTAAGGTAGACACTGACTGCCCTGGAAATAGCAGTAGAAATCACTTCTAAAAGGAGAGACCCCTTTAAAAAAAACTTGTGTGTTACAGTTGCCTCTGATTTGGGTTCTGTCTGATCTCTGCCCATCAGCCTTTGGTCACTGACTTCATGTATCTGCTTTCTGCTTTGGACTTGCTGCCTTTTCGCTCTCTTTTCTTGCCAGATCTCTTAGTCCATGCACACAGCACATTCTCTGTACGTCACCAGAACTATCAAAATCTTGCTCTGCTGAAGTGAGACTGTAAAGTCTAGTGAAAAATTCCCATGCTCTGGAGTGAACATCTGTCATCAAAAGCCATTTCATTCTTGCTGCATAAAGGCATTCAGAATAGCATAAGGGCCTGTAATAAAGTAAAATAGTTGGGTTGTGGAGTTTTATTCCAGATCATTTTGGACTGAGCTGTGTGGTATTCACTCAAATTTATGATTGCTATGGCTCATCTCCAGCCCAAATTCCTTTAGGTCCAGCGTAGACTGATATAGGAGGACGGAGAAGGGCATGTAAACTACCAGTCAGCTGACAGTCCTTTAAACCATTTATTCACATGTAATTTACTGCCCTTTCATATCGCCTCTGTATTTGGCCTAGTTCATGAATGGGGGACTGGAAGTGCTACATGGAGCACTGTGAATGGGCTTTAGATGGAAAAGCAAACTTGACCTGGTGCATAAAATTCATCTGAGTTCTCTCCTTTTGCTCCCCTGCTGTTGCATGCAGATTCTTGCACACAGGAGCCATGGCACTTCCCCACTGGGAAGCAGGTCTTTCACTGATCCAAGCCAGTCTTTCACAATGAGCACTGAAGAATTCCCCCATGAATACACTTCATCAAATCCCTTATGAGAGATACCTTAAAATGATCGTAGTATTGTGTTGGACCCACAATGCATTAAACTTAGTTTTGATGGTCTTTAATTTCAGCAAGGGATGTTTAGGTTAGAGATTAGGAAGAGCTTTCTTGCTCTGGGGTTAAGCATTGGGACAGGCTACCCCTAGAACAGGGGTGAGCAAAATATGACTTGTGGGCCAAATCCAGCCCATCAAGGGATTTTGTCCCTTGGCCTCACCTGGCCCAGGCAGTGTGAAGTAGTGCTGGAGGGTGCACAGCAGTTGGTCTTGCTTTCCAGGAACCCTGGTGGTGATGGTTCTTTCCAGCTGCCACTGCCAGCCCCAGTGCCCAGGCACCCTGGGCCATCTGCCTCACTCCCACTGCCCGGCGGGACCCACACGGGCAGGGCACGCAACCAGGTGAATGGGATGGGGCAGAGGGAGGGAAGCAACATCTGGGAGCAGGACCGAGATCATAGGGTGGGACTCTGGGATGGTGACAGTGTGGGGCCAGGGCCCTGGGCAAAGCTGCAATCTGCCTGCATGTTCCTGTGACAGGTGCCGGTCTTGTAGGCAGGGACATGTGAGAAGCAGATCATGGCTCTGCCCTGAGCCCAGGACTCAGCCCCATGCTGTCACAGCCTTATGATCCCAATCCCAGCCCCAGCACTGCCTGCCCATCCTGCTCCCAGATGCTGCTCCCTGCCTGCCTGCGGTCCCACACCAACTGTCCGACCAAACGCGAGCCATTTAGGGAGTTTTGGTGAGCTGTTGGGAGGGCGGGGTGATGCTGACCTTACTTGCCCAAATAATTGACTGTGAGTGCTAATTGAGTCACTGGCCATTGTCACCTGCAGAATCCAGGGTCCTAATTCTATTTGCTATGGTCTAGTTGGTGCCTGGAATAATTGTTTCCAGTATAGATCAATCACAAGCAAAGGCAGCAAAATCATTTTTCCCTATCTTTGATTTTCATTCCATCCCTTCCATTGGCAAATCCAGTGTTTGCTTACATGGAAATGGTGGTCTCCTGTGCAACCCATGATGCAGTGTCTTCCGTACAATCAGACTGTACGTGCAAACCAGTGAGTCAGACTTCTGTGCTCTCCACCATCCCCCCCATTCTTTCACTTCTCACATTGCCCATTACCATAGTTTTAAAAAAAAATTGCACTAAAAGTAACCTCTGATGTCAGGAGATTATGCCTAATGCTCTGCCACTGGATATTAATAACTTAATCTCTGCATTCAATTGTTCTCTAAAGTCTGCTTGCTTCTTTTTATGGGGAAGCAGCTTGCATGTATTTGCAATTTCCTTATATCATCACTTGAGCTCCTAAGAAACTATAACTACAGCACTTGCAAATAATGTTAGAAATGTCTAGGTATGATGCATTTATGTTCTTTTCCCTAATATGACATATTGTGCATAGCTCAGCTGCCACTGCTATATTTTGAACACAGTTTGTTTTTGCAATTGCATATATTTAGAACTAGAGGAGATATTAATATTTTCCAGTTTCCATCATACTCAGAGTCCCAAACTGCTTTGGAATATACTGGATTGTGTGCTAAGAACTGTTTATTCAAATGCAGCAGATGTTACTTATACTTGCATGCAGTTTCCATGTTGGGACTAATTTTATTAAATAAGGGAATACTGGCCAGGGCCTTGAGAATGTGTCTCTAACTTTTTTCAGAAAGCACTGTAGGACCTTTAATCTTCATTGAGACATGAACAGCAAGAGAAGGGCAGTTTAAGATTCGAAGGATAGGATGTATGACAGTATGGTGCTGAGTCATGATGTGGGACTAGAACCGAGAGCTAGGCAATGTTTGCTGAACCAGACCCACTCCTTTGTTATTCCCTTGACACCTTTGAAAACTTTTCTTAGTCTTGCACTGCATCATGTGTGTTCCTCTCCTTGATCCATCATACAGGTTCCCTCTGGCCATTCTTGAAAAACAGAATTCCTTCTCTTCCTCTAATTCCACAGGTACCCATCTCCCTCTCTGTTACACATGCTGTTACTATTCTCTCATGTATATAAAACGTTGTCTTTCAGAAGCAAGATGCTTTCTTTTGATTGTTTAGTAGGCAGGCAAAGCAAGGCCATGGTCTCAGTTCAACAGGGTTTGTTGGCCTGTAATGTAATAATTTTGGAACACAACCTCAAACAAGCCCAGCATTTTAGGGAAAGAAGTTGGGGGGAAGGAGCAGAGTCCTGGAATGTTAGAGAGGAAGAACAGGATGGAAGGGGGTCTGAGACAGTGCAGGGAGTGGGTGGGCTAGAGAAAGAAAAGGAGAAAGTAGGGACCTCAGTAGGACAGAATGAAGTGAGTAGTGGTGGTAGGAAGCAGTGATCCATAGTGGGGGTGAGAGAAGCTGGTGCTGTGGTATCAGGGACACAGAAGTGAGGTGGAGGATGAGGCCAAAGCACAATGCATGGAACAGCCACTAATTGGTGATTTCATGACTCCATGTCCTGTACATTGATGGATTGCTTCAGTAACAGCATTCACAGTGAGTACAATGATGATAACCATACCATTTCCAAAAGTTCATTTCACATGTATTCATGGCTGTACTTATATTTAAGCTCTGCCTTAAGGAACTGCTATGTATTAAAACCCATATGGGATTTCTATGCCTCTTTCAATCTGTAATCCAGAATTTATTTATTTTGTTTTGAAATTTTCCTATCTGGAAAACACAAACTCTGCAGGTATTTTCATTTTCTTCTCAACATAGATATAGGCATATAATAAGCAGGTGGGACAGGGAGGAGGACAAGTACATTTGGTTCCACAATGATGCTACTTTCCACATTAGCAAAGTGAAAAGCTGGGACCCATGTGCCAGTGCCATTTAGATAGATGGATACAACACAGGTACCATTTTACTGCAGGTTCTGATGCTAGAATAAGTCCCAGTAACCTTCACAAAAAAAGGACATATAGCTGTTACCACCTTTCCTGGAGTTTCTTTGATTGGTAAGTGGAATGTAGTAGCCAGTGGCCTTTGTCCACCACTAGAAGTGCTGCCATCATTGTGCTAAAGTCTGCCTTAAGGAGACACTGACATATTGCAGGCCATGTCCCCTACCATCAGAAAGAAAAGGAAGGGTCCCATTAGGGCTACCTTTTCTGAAGTCTCTCTGCCTGCTCTGAATGATAGCAGAAAGTGGCTGGAGACCAGTTAGGGCATCTAGGTGTTAAGACAACTCAGGCTGAAAACAGGAAAACCACAAGCACAAAAAAGTATGTTAAAAAGAAGAAATAGAATAAAGGAAGTATGGCAGTTCTTCTGCTCCATTCTGCACATTTTAGCACTGTGCACTATTTTACTGATGCCAGGTAGTGGCTCTTTGAGTTTAAAGGATTGGAAGAGATGGGATGGAGAATGAAGTGGCCTAGCCAAATGGAGACAGTTTCAGTGAGTCTGCAGTGCTGGTGAGTCCATGGCTTATCTTATATCCATGTTAGTTTTTTCCACCAGGTTTAAGGCATGCTATAGACCTGTGAAAGAAGGACAGGCTTGACGCATTCCAACCAAAGCCTTGTTATTTCTGAGAACAGCTTAACTTGGTGATGGGGAAAAAAAACTATTCCTGAGAAATGCTTTTGCCACCTAGGCCACAGTGCTCATGGAAATTCAGTTCTTATCCTTATCCCAGTCTTCAACTTCATTTTCCCCCCTGCTTGCCCAAATTACTTGGCAATTATCCCAGTACTATCAGTGACCTTGCTATCATTTTCATAGTCACTGATGTTTGATGTCCCAGGCCGTCTTCCCCTGCAGTGAGCCAGACTACGAGCTATTGTCTGTGAATCCCTTTCTACTACACAAGATAATTTTGTTTCCAGTAAAATTTTATTGTAACATCAAACATCTTTATAAACAAACAAATGCAAAGAAATGTGGAGAAATATCAAAGCAATAAAAGTGTACAAATAGCCCAAAGCAGTTGATTATCTACTGTAAAGAAATGGAAATACTTCCTTCATTCTACTCTTTTCAGCCCCTCCCAGTCCAGGAACATGCAACCCTGTTGTCAGCCATCTCCAGAGATTCAGTGTGATCTTCTGAGGCGAGGCAAGAAGGGAAACCAGGGAGTTGCTTGGATTCTTTTTTAAGATGATGATAATTAAGAAGTGGTATCAGGAGCCCCTTTTCCAGATCGGATAGTGCTCCTAGTTCTTCCATTGAGTATTGTTCTCATCAGGCTGAAGTCCTCTTTGTAAAGGGCTGCACATGGTCTACATTTCTAGTCTCTTCCTTCAGAAAGAATACATGGAATGTCTGGAAAATGCCAGTTGGCTCTTCATCCCCCCTGAGCCCTTTATGAAAGAGAGTGTGGAGGCATATTACAGACACCAAATAGAAAAATGGCTGTGGGTGTGACCGTATGGGGCAGTGTCTGCACCAAGGTTATTTTCTGCTTTGGAAGCTGTGATTTAGGGATTCACTATGAAATCCTTTGAAATGGAGCTTGAAGATGAGTCATTGGATAGGAGGTACCGTTGCACAACTTTTGCCACAAGCAAATTATTTTGTAACTTTGAGGCTTGCTGTTCCAGTTGTGGCTGATTTGCTCAAGATTTCAGTCCTCATATTGCTGCTCATTTTCTTCCTCTTTTTAATTTGTAGACACACAAACGCCTCTGGTACTGGCTGTGGAGTTGCTACATCTAGGACAACCAGGGGGCAGTCATGTGCCTCACCCATGTACTAACACAATACTGTGTTAGCAGCAAATCTGTAATACCTTCCCAGACTAAAAGAATTGCATATCCCCCTGCTACTAGTTTTTAAGTGTAGCAGGCATATCTGGCCATACTACAGGCACCGGTTTTTCTGAATTTACCCATTACATTGTTCAGTTCTGAAACAGTTCATTAAAAAATTGCCAGAGGAACTGACTCACTAAGTAAACTTCTCCCCAGATTCCACAGATAGACAAATGTAAGCAGACATATGTATATACATGCCATGTTGAAGTCACTGTGCTGTAGGATCCACTGCAAGATCCATGATGGTCAGGTAAAGCATATTGCTAATTGGTAGAAAATTTTAGCTTTCATACAGGGTTTCAGATTCCCTGATTTGGCTCCTTTTCAGTAGGCACATCTTAACTAGCTCTCTTAAGCAGTAAGCTATTTTGACCCTGGCAGGGAATACCACCCTCTTGATTGTAGACAGTTCTGGAATTTGGTAGCTACCCAGATGAGTGCAGGCAATCACCAATCTGATTCAAGAGTATCTTTTTTATATAATCTAATATTGCCATTGCATAATACTAATAACCCTCATGATTTCAGTCTTTTTACCTTTTTGTTTTGACTTTTTTTTTCCTGAGAAAAAGCAAACGTTTAGGGAACAACTTTTGTATCAGGTTTTTTTTAATTTTCATCTGTTGAGTCAAGGAGAGAGACCTTGGTTGTCTCAGGATGTTGTGGGAGTATGTAAGTTAAGTACAGCTGGCAAAACAGCTAGATTCCTAATGTCCAGGAACCAATCCACGCACCCTAGCAACCAGTGAATCACAGTAAAGACATTTAACAATCATTGCAACAAGTAGCTTTTTCAGGACTAAATTTTTCCAGTTTAGTCTGAAGACTGGAACTCCATCCCAGAACATGTTCTTTCTCTGCTCAGACTGTTTGTGTTTTGGAAGTTAGTTATTTTATTGTTAGTGTCTGACAGTAAGTCATAGTTGTGAAATGCTTGCCAGTCAACATTAATAACTTCCAAATAACTCCAGAAATACTGTTGTGTCTTGACTTCATTTTGCAATCTTGAAGGCATCCACATTGGCTCTGTTCAAATTCATCCCAGTTTACAAATGGCATCTGAATGTATCAGGTAGTGGCAACACCTGGGAAGATTATCTCTTAAGATCTGCTTCTCTTTTTTTTCCCAGTACAGCCCTTGCAGGGAAGGTAAAGTCTCTGAGGGAGTCAGGATCTCCTTAGCATCCTAAGAGATGCTTTCAGACTGGTGGACATTGAGAGAGACCTCACCCCTCAGTCCCATTCTGTACTTCCCCATAATGTGCACAGCAAGATCAGAAGTTCAGTTCCAAGCTGGATTTTTTTTCTCTTTAGTTTAAAGGAGTTTCCAAAATGCTACCAAGTATCAAGTGGGCCCCTTATTGCCTCACAGGAGCTTTTCCTCCATTGGTTTCTAGTGCCTATTGCATGAACATCTTCTGCATATTACTCCTCCTTGAAGGCAGCAAAGACAACCCAGGTCCAAACTTCACTCAAGTTCCCTTCTGCCCTTGGAATCAGGGCAGCAATTCTGCAAATATGCCTTCACTTTTGGGAAGCTTAGTTCTAGATCTGAATCTGGGTCCAGTTCTCTTCATTTAGGCCCATTTTTCAATTTTGACTACCACCCTTCCATGCCTCAGCTATCATAGGTAGCTTTTTTAAAAATTATGGATCTTTGCATTATGAATCCTTTGTGATGGGCCACAAGTCAAAAGCATATCATACAGCTGCTATACAACTGCATCGAGAGGTACAGACAAAAATAATATATAGTATATGTATATATATATGTACACACATATACACATTGCTTCTGGAAAACAGCAGAAAATGAAACCCACTGAAGAGCACCTTGTTTTCCCCAGTATATGGCTGTAGTTTGTGGCACGTGTGTGTATGACAGGGGAGGAGGATGTTTTCAAACTACTGTTCAGTTCTTAAGGCCTCTTTTTGTTCCGCATCCTCTCCAGCTTAACAAGTCACCTCCTTATCTCTGCTTGAGGCACCAGTGTTTTAAGTAAGTGTGCTGGAAGAAACCATGTCCCAGGGGCCTGCACACCAGCAGAGAAACATTTGACACACCATTCATTAAATTGCAAGCATCCTCATAGAGGAAAGGAAACATGGTAAGGCTGAGCTGGTGAATCTTCTTTTCCCCTTGTGTTTTTATCTTGAGAACTTTGCAAAGAAAGGCAAGAACAGTGGCAAATGTGTTGGTGGAAGCACCAAATGCCAGAGAAAGCATCTGCTGTCATTTTTGCCTTCAAAAATGGTCTTGTTTAGAAAGCTTTTGCTTCAGCCATAGTGAAAGCTTCTTCTATATTGCTGTGTGCAGCTCAGAGAAAGGTGTTCATCCTGAGAAGTTTTATACTTTCATGGGATCTGGAGAATCAGGAACAGGCTCTGAAAAGGATAAGCAATTATATTTATGTCTGTTGTGCTGTGGTTTGTTATGCCTGAGGGAACATACTCCCTTCCCCATAAACAGGCCTCTCAGAGAGCCAAGATGCTTTAGCTGTCTTTTATCATGTATAAAGATGCCAAGGAAAGAGGGCTCAGGGATTCACCCAAAGCACATGGAATTCAATGCAAAGAGTCCTGTTGATTTCAGCAGGTTTTGAATCAGATTCTAATGTTCCATAACTCAAAGTTTAACTTAGTAGGGGTAACATTTCTTAGGAGAAATGCAAGGATTTGTCCTTTTCTTTAAAGGGTCTTGAATTACGAGTTATCTCCCCCTAACAATAACACCATTAGGGAGGGAGGGATAATGGTGTGGGAAATTGCATACCAACTCTAGGTGATTAGTATGAAAATGTTCTGTGGGAGTGATAATGGACTGACCAGCGTGTTTATTGATTTCACAATACTAACCCCTCCCCGTCTACTCTTGGAACTGGAGAACTCTGCAGGGACTAGCCCACTGGTTAAAAAAAAATCCACCTCCGTGCTAGAAGGGAAAACATCATCAGTCATCCTGTGCTTCACAACAGACAGACAAAGCCATTGCACTCCCCATCCACCTCCAGCCCTATGATTCATCACTTTGTTTTGTGACAGGGTTTTGTGATTCCATTTCGTGGAAACCAAATGACTATATGTCAAGATTAGTGAATCAAAATTCTGCTTCCTCTGACCTTGCCAGAAATCGCAAATTCCTTTATAACTTTCAGTGAAATTGTTCTCTATCTGCAGTTGAGTAACTGAGAATTATTTGGCCCCTTTGGTATAACATGTGACACCAGTGAAGTATATTTTTTCCCTGCTCCCCACAGTTGTGACATTGGTTGTTTCATATAAAGAAAAAAGTAAAGTTCAAACTAAGTATTCCCAAGAGTCTTCCCTTTCCTTTTTGTCCTCTCTCTATGCTGCCTCTTTTCTTGTATCATATAGCCTCCCCTCCCATTTTTAGGACTCTGGTATAACTGTCACAACAATTTTAGGCTGTGGCATTCAATGGAAGTATATAGCAAGATGGTCACTTACCCAGTGTTGGAAAAAAGCAATCCCCTGTTCCTGGAGGAGACAGTGGAGTGTTTGGTTCTGAGAGCAGATGCCGACCTGATTCTGACTGCTGGCGGCTGGCCATATAGGTCATCTGTGGCCTTGGCTTGGACTCTGGATTTGTGGATGGAACTGGCTCAAAGACAGGGTTTTCAATGCCTTGAGCATTACTGCAGGAAATGGTAGAATGTTAGATGTTTTTTTCCCTTTTGATCTTTCCCCTATTGAAAGCTCCAGAACTGCAGACTTTCTTGAAACAGTATTGCTCAGTAGAAATTTAGTGTCCTTATTTGGAAAGTTCCTATCTATTTGCACCAGAGTTTATTGTTCCCAGGCTCTGCATTTGTACATGCATCTGGGACTGCAGCACGTTGTTCCAAGTTGGAGCAGCCATGGCTGGTGGAGGGCCTGGCAGGCCAGCCTCCCCATCTGGGGCTGCTGTGACCTGGCTGAATGTGGTGCAGAGGGACGGCCTGGGGCACAAGGGTGCTTCAATGTGGGCAGCAGCCAGCAGACAGCTCCCTCAGTGAAGCATCCTCATGCCCCAGGCAGCCCCATTAGTGACTACACGTGCATTGTGGTGGAGTAAACAACTGTGCCATAGGATAGTACTTGTGCCTGGTAGTACTATCCTACGGTGGAGTTAATTAATTTACCCTGCCCTAATATCACTGCACATGTAGACACTGATGTTTTCCTGAAGAGCTAATTAGTCAGCTCTAGAGTACATATCTCATGTAGACGCACCCAGTGTGCAGCCAAGTCACAGCAAAGAGCGTTAGGTGATAGCCATAGAATAGGAACTGCATAAGGGATTGCCTGCCTTTCCAGTATTATAAAGTGCCAACACTAGCAATTTGCGTACTACCAGATTCCAGTGATACAGATGAGCAGTCCTTTCAGGTGATGGTATTATACATGAGGACACTTTATAATACCAGAAAAGAAAGGGAGGGAACTCCCTAAAAGTGTGCTCTGATAAACCATTCAAACAGAGAGAGAAATTTGTAAACAGAATAGTCATATTAACTTGCTGCTGCACTTGTCAAAATAGAACATCACAATTGGCCTCCTTCAATATGCTTTCCTTTACAGCACATCTGTGATTGCTAAAACATTCCTCACCCCTCACTGGTTTTTAGGGTTCTTCAGCAGGAGGTGCCATCATTTTGAAAGAAAGGAGGCAGAAAGATCATTTAAGCATCTTATGCTGTGATTAGCAGACTGGAATTCGTAGCTCTTGATATTAAAGATGGTTTACAGGCAATGTAAACATCTAGTCTGGTTTAAATGTTTCCTTCTAATGTTTCCTGTACTTTGAAAGGTGCTTTTCTGAGGCCAAAGGGATTGGCTGTCCTTTGAGGTTCGAACAATGTCAATAAACAAGAGCAAAGTTAATTTGCATTTGTGTCTCTGTACTGGTTCTTCCCTGGTAGTTATAACTATTGCTAGGGCAGGCAACAAGATTTTCATTTCAGTCAAGACTGGTCAGGCTGAAATTGTTCAGAATTTAAAAAATGAAAATAGGAAATCTGTTATGGGAGACGAGGAGAAAGCTGCTTGTGGGATAGTTCTAAAGGCTGAGTACAGAAATCATCATTATCAGGCCACTGGATTTCAAAGTGAAAACGAACAAACAAGCAAACAGTATGCAACAGAAGAAAGCTCAGAGAGGGAAGGTCCTGTATTTATTCCTCTGGTACACAAAGTCAAGCTTTCTGTAATTGATTAATAAAGTTTGGCTTGGTCTGTACTAACAGATCAGAAGGGAGACACAGCTGATATCCATTGCCACCCTGGGCTCTAAACAGAGCCATCCCTAGGGGTATGCAGGGCATATCAGACTGTGCAGGGCCCAAAGTGGGGGAGAGCAAATGGCCAGAGCTGGCAGAGTGGGTGATGGGGTGGCAAGCGGCTGGAGCGGCAGTGCTCAGCAGCAGCGGCGTATGGCAGCTGCGGCAGGGCCTCTATGGCACTGTCTTTGGGGCCCCCCAAAACGCAGGGCCCAGGGCAGTTGCCTCAATTTGCACGGCCCTGCCTCTGAATCCTAGTATAAATGATCACTGCGAACAAATCATGGTCAGACAAGGTTCTTGGGTAGATGTGATATCTTTTATTAGACCAACTGAGTAGTTGGGAAAAAAGTTCTTAACAAGCTTTTGGGCACGGTCACCCTTCTTCAGGTATAGGGAGTCTCTGCTGGTCTGAGACTCCAAGGAATAAGAGAAGCTAAAAGTGTGGTAGGATGTCAGTGAAAATGTAACTAGGTAGACATAAGCAAGACAAAGGTAAAGCGGGGGGGGGTGGAGGAAGAGAGCAGGGGGAAAGAGAAAAAAATAGTCAGAGGGCGACAACAGTGATAAAATACAAGGTAGAAAAGAGGCTGTCTGTGAAAAAGGGAATAGTTGGAAATCAGGAAAGCAGGAATGAGAGAAGCTAAAAATGTGACAGGATGTCAGTGAAATTATATAAGGGTAGACATATTAGAAAAATAAAAGGTAAAGCAGGGAAGGAAGGGCAAAGAAAAACACTATAGTGGTAATAATAAGGTAAAAAAGAGGCTATTAAAAAAAGGAAATGGTAGGGAATTGGGAAGAAAAAGGGCAAAAAGAGGGGGAGGGGAGGGGAGAAAAAGTAAGGGGAAAAAAAGAGATATGAGAGGTCAGGTCAGGCAGGTACCTGGTGAATCAGATGTCAGGAAGGTTGTAATTGTCATCAATCCACTGTCTATATTGAGTCCATGATTTTTTAGTATCCAATAGACTGATGAAATGAAGTTCATAGGCTTGTCTACAGAGTATGTTTTGTTAAGTTCCCTTTGAGGATTAGAACTGAGAGATCAGAGAGGGAGTGATTGTCCTGAGAGAAGTGTGCCCCAGGTAATTGGGTATTCTTGTCTTTGATAGCTTTTCGGTATGGGTTTATTCTGGTGCACAATTGTTGTTTGGTTTCTCCTACATATTTTACATCAGGGCATTTGGTTCACTGGATGAGATATATAAAATTTCTGGAGGTGTCAGCGTAATATCCAGGAATAGTGATGGTTCTGTTGTGGGGTGTAGTTATTGTGGGGGGTGGTCATAGGTAGTGGAATTGGGGGCTAACGGTGCTTAGCCCCCACAAATGCGGGGCAATGGTAGGGCCGCAAGGAAGCATGGCAGAGGGCTTCTGGTGGCTACAGCAGAGGTGCAGTGCGGGGAGGGGGAGTAGCACAGGACTGAGCTATGAGCAGCAAATCTGGGAGGTGCGGCTCCTGCTGCTTGTGCACCCCAGGAAGCAGGGGAGGCTGTGCAGGGCCTGGCAGGGAGGGCACAGGGATCCTGAGGACTCTGTCCCCTCCAGCCCAGTGGTGCAGCCAAAGCTGGCCTCGCTCCAGCCCCCCACTCCGGGCCCCCCCAGGCAATGCAGGGCCAGGGCCGGTGTGGGGAGGCAGCCTGGGCCGGTGCTGGGCTGGGGGGCAGTGGGCTTGTTGGCGCTGGCACTGAGCAATGACCATAGGTGCATGGCAAGGGGCAGCAGCATGGGCGCAGTAGGCCCCAGCCCTGCCTATGGGGGTAGTGTAGATATGTCTCCCTCCATGTATGGGGGTGGTGTAGATATGTTGGCGGCTTTTACATTTTTTGTTCTGGCATGGTCTGGATCCATTGGGTGTGACTTGGGTCACAGGAAGTTTGCTTCTGGTGACGAGGTTAGCAAGGTTTGGTGCTTGTTTAAAGGCTAGGATGGGTGGTTCTGGAAACATCTCTTTAAGAATGGGATGTCTTTAAGAAAGATCTCTTTAACAAATCATTGTGTTATTCTTTCTCTCTGCAACCTAGGGTTGTTGTACATGTGCTGTGGCTCCCCTCACTCTCCTCAGTATCTCCCTCATCTTGTCTCTTTTTTCTCTCCCCTCGCTATGGACTTGAGAAGAAGGCCCAATGCTTGATATGCTACTGCAGCCTGGAGGCTGCACAAGACATCTGTTATATGTGAACATTCAGACATTGACAGATGGAGCTGGACCTGCTGAAATTCATTCTGCTTTTATCAAGCAGAGTGTATTTTGCTGTGACATGAACTGGAACAGCAAGCATAGGACTGACTTGCTATTCTGAGGACTTGCTTACACAAGGAGGATCTGACTCAGCATGATAGCTAGCATTCAGAAAGAGGTAAATAGTTTCCATTTGGGGTTTAAGGGAATGGAAATCTGTGGTAGAGGTAGGCAGGTAACTAAATGCAGGTTCTCCATCTCCTAATATGGTGCTGGGGATGTAGATAATAGCTCAAAGTAATAGTAGTCTGACAGATTATGATCTAGTATGCAGGTCAGGCTTAGACGAAGGGGAGGAAAAAGAGATCACTTGCAAGGCTGCAATAAAGGGAGGGAGGGAGTATCAACATGCTTGTAGAATGCAGGACTTTAAGAATTCCTTACCTCTCCATTCTCACAAGTTCATGAGCACCTGCAAATCGACAAAAAAATAATCCTTTGTAATTATAGTAATCAGAAACAGCTGTTACTACTTAAAGTCAGGTTTCATAGCAAAAAAAATATCTCTGTAGCAAGTTTGGAAAGCTCCACCTTATTTCCCCCTATAGGTAATCTCTCTCCTGTCTAAGTGATACAACAGGACAATTCTCTCGTTTAAAGTTTCACATGTAGGAATTCAGTGTTACCCAGGAAAGGCTGGGATATAGGCATATTCCATCAGCAGTGAAAGGGTTACACATGGAGACATATTCCAGCCTTAACCCTGGCAACCAAAATGCACTGCTGAAACAATAGGCCTTAAAATTATATGCTGTAAAGCATGGGATGTGAAAAGTTAAATCCTCAGATCCCTTTCCCTTTCTCTTAGCAGACTAGTTTGTTTTTATTTTCCTAAGTAACTCGTTCCTTTTTCTGTTCTCATAAATCTCTGATTTGGTGGTTTGGACTAAGCAAATGGAAGCTGCCAAGTCATCTGGAAAAAAGATATCAGATTGAGGGACCTGGAGCTTGCCAGATACCATCTGCTTTTTCTTTTTCCAACTTTTTCTTTGTTCAAGTGATTGAATAGAAGCTGAATGCAGGCACTGCACAGGCACGTTTTTCCCACATAACACTGCACCACAATCCCTACCTGCTAGTAGCTTTCAACTTTACCAACATTTAGCAAGTCTGACTTGCAAAACTCTTTTGGACAGCAACCCTGGATCTCATGAGTAGGAACTGCTAATCCTGTCAACTTGCAACAGCACCAGCTATTCATTGTAAAGCAGTTTGAGACCTCCAGACTCTCACTGAACTTAGGTTTCCAAAAGGGGGAAAGAGAGAGGGGTACAAAATGAGCAAGTGCTCTCTCTGCCTGCCATCTTGCAGCTGCCCAATTCAGAACGGGCAAACTTTCTAGCGTCAGGTCAGACAGCTGAGTTTTAGTGGTCCCCCTTTGAATGCAGTTCCTTTCCAACACAGTGTAAGTGGTTGTCTTAATGGAAAACATATATAAAAGTAGAATAATCTCTTTGCACTCTTGTGCATATAGATTTCTCATGTTCAGGATGCTCTTTGATAATTTTTTGACTTTGATTTCTGTTTTTGATCCTTGTTTTCCTAGTCAGACTCCTGAGGACGGGTGTAGGCAGTTCAAGGGAAATAAACACAAAATAGAATTTCCACAGGAAAGTTCAAAACTGCAGTGAAGTAAACTCTGAAGCAGCAGCATTGGGCCTCAGCAGCAATCAGAGGTATCTGTTCAAGGCAGCTGCACTTTACAGTATCAGCTCTTTCACTGCAAAAATTTGATGGGAGTTTCTCTCTATCTGAGCATGCCATTGACCATTGTTTTCCCTGGCTGTGGTGCACAAGGTTTGCCCACTATTGGTAATGTCAGCACTAGTCTTAATTCTATGGACTTTGATATTAGTTACCTCATCCCCACTACCGGTTGTAATAAAATTACTGCTAATGCCACCACTGTTCATATTAGTTATGGGCTGTGCAAATAACTGGGTTTTTTTTTTGCTGAGACTGAACAATTAATTTTGTTCTGGGTGAAATTTTTCAAAAAAATGGGCAAACTGAAGTAGTTCAGATCAAATGTAATATTTTGTCTGACCCAAAATGAGCCATATTGTTTCACTTCAGGGCATCTTTACCAAAAGCAAAGGGCTGGATTCAAATGGGGAGTTAGGCATCATTCATCAAGCCAGTAATAGCAAGATGATTGTTGTGCCATTCCCTTATTCCTTATGATTATGCTACTCTACTGTGAAACCTCAGTTGAAATTCCAGGTTTCTCACATCCCAGATGAGTGTCTAAATCATTTGATTATAGGATTTAAGGATATAGAAAGGTACCATCTCTTTCCATTGTACCATTCTGGGGAGTGGTGCCCAACAACTGCCCTTTCTGAATCCAGATAAAATAAGCTTGATAGTTCACTCCTGACATATGTTTTGACGTTCTGTATCTTTATTCAGACAAAATACCATTCGCCAAATCTGACCTGAATCTACAAATTGTTTGGGATCAACTGAAACTACATGTTTCAGAAATTAAATTATTCATCCCAACAGAAAGTGAGAGAGTTAAAACAGCCCAAGCTAAATTATTTAGTCTTCTCACCATTTTAACTTTAATACAGAGTAAAGGTTTGGCCCATTCTCTACCAGTGTTCATAGGAGGATTCCCACTGCCCTTGCTGGTCAGGCCCCTCTAGGATCTCTGAGTTTTCTGGCTATGATGCACAAGACAATTAGTACAGGTTCTGCAGAGGGCTCCTTCACGGACTTGCTCTTAAGGTTGCCTTCTGAAGCAGCTTTCAGTTCCATCCCTCACACATGTACTGCTGCTTTTGGGGGTTGATTTCAGCCAGTGTAATGAAGTCACAAGACATCTCTTTTCTGTAAAGGCCTCAAGAGTAGAGGAATTTTCTGCAGTAGACTGGCATGAGCTGTACCCATGGTTAATTGTATCCAATAAGTAAAGAGCATGAACAAGTTTTTTGCTGCTCTGCAGTTATTTCATGACTGGAATTGGTTTCTGAGATGAAGACAAAGTTGTCTTTATTGTATGTCCAGTATAATAACTATGCAACTTTGTCACAGAGAGTATTTTATTTATATATATATATAATTTCCCCTCCTTTTCTCTTTCCCCTTTATCAGTTTTTAGTGGCTTTTTTCTATTCTAGTCGTCCTCTTTTTTCATTCCTCTTCATTTCCCTTTGCTCCCTGTCTTCCACTCCTCCCTTCTCCCAGTTTAAATGGGGCTAATTCTTGGGTCACAGTTCTGGTCTCAATGTAGTCGGAGGTCAGTCATACACACATGTAGACTCACATGTAGACTAATTTCCTAACAGTAATCCCTAATAATCATGTTTTTCACTATTGCATTGTTGCCAACCCCAAAACTTCCCCGTTCCAGCAGGTTAATTTAAGTGCAGCTGTTGCTTGAATTTTCATCTGTTATGGCAGCAGCATAATCCTGCAAAAGGGCCCCCATTGTACATGAGTGACCTGAGAGCTCTGGGGTCTCCCACTCCGTCCACAATGAGGTGTGGGCTCATTGCTGTCAAGGTGACCTCTGCTGGCATTAGGATTACTAGCAGTTTGGAAAAGAGAGTTTGAGCCACATGCTTCTGAGGATGGTGTGAGACTGACCCTCATCACAGCCTAACGAGAGGATTGCCTGCTAAATGGAAGTCTGGAATAAAAGAAGTGGAAGGAAACATGCTGACATGCAGTTCCAAGAATGAAGAAGTAGGTTGCACTTGTTGCAGTCCAAATAAGTATCCTGACCTTCTGCGCTAGGATAAGGGGACTCTGCATTTACATTGTGGGATTAGAAATGTCTGTAACGCGGCTAGGAGACACAGTATATACCAGCATGTGCAATTACTTGAAGCATTGCCTTGGATTACAGATTTCCCCCTCTGAGGGAGGCACTAAATGTGTAGTGATGGAGTCACAGTTTGTTATTCATTGATATTTTTGGACTTAAACTCTCCAGTGTCCAGCTGCCGCTGCTTGAACTGTGACAGGAAATGACTAGCCCTCTTTTTTTTGTTGTTTACTATATTGTTTACCCTGTAAAATGGTGAACCTGGATAGAAACTGCAACTGTAACAGAAGGGGGAAGGAGGAGCTTCCGTTTCTGAAGTTAGTACAGCATGAAGTAAAGTGCAGCTGTTATAGATAAGGCTTGTAATACACAGTGCAATCATGAATGCATTGTAGGCAATATTTTAATGAAAGGACTGTCAAGCACTTCTGCGTTTAGCCTGTGATAAGGGTCACATCCCAAGGCTGCAAAAGAAGTCTGGTGCAGAACTGGTAAATCTTTCATTTGTTTTCCCAGATAAACAAGAAAGCACTTTCTCATAACCATGACCAAGATGACTGATTACCCCTGTCTGCATGCAGACTGCTGTATTGGATGCCTATGCTATAACTATTTATGCTCTTTTCCTGAGCAATGTCTTGCTAGAAAAGGTGAAGCCTAACACAGGCCTAAAGCAGTGGCATGATTAGGGTGGAGCAACTGGGGCAGCCTCCCCAGGCCCTGACTTGGAGGTGGGGGGGATGGGAAACAAGCCTGTTTCCTCTGCAGCTGGACTGTCATGCCAGCAGTAGCAGTGACAACTGGAAGTCATCACTGCCCACACGTGTGGCTGTGTCAGGATACCTGGTTGTATTGTTACTCTGGCCAGTGTGTTTTTTACGGCGTGTTATCTCTGACATTTTATTATTTAATACTTGATACTTGGTATTATCTGGAGCATTCCAAATTCAAAATATTTGCCTCCTGAGGGACTTCTACGGTCCCAGGAATCAGTCACTTGAGCCAGGGATGATTTAGAGTCTAATGATGTCCTTCAGGGACTGTGAAATAATCCAAGCCCTCCCTTAAGGAACAAATTTGAACAGAGATCTCCACTGGGCTGCCTCCAGAACGTCACACTTTGCTCACATGTAAGAATAGGCAGTGGAAGCAGGGGGCTAATGGGGCTTAGCTTCCCCCCAAATGCAGGGCAGTGGTAGGACTGCAAGGCAGCCCAGCCATGAGCTTCTGGCAGCTGCAGCAGGGCTGGGGAGGGAGTGGGAATGGGGCTGGGGACAGACGCTGCACAGCCAGGGCAGGTGGGGCATAGGACAGAGCCACAAGCAGCTCATCTGGGGGTGGGGAGCATGGCTCCTGCTGCTACAGTGCTACGTGCACCGTGGGAAGGCATGGGATGCATGTGCCCCTGGATCTGTGGGCAGAAGGTCGGCTGCCGCTGCAGGTTGGGACCAGGGCTGTGCCAGGCTTTTCCCAGCCAAGCTGCTCTTGAGGTGGACAGCAGCAGCGCTAGAAGGGAGGGTATGGGGGGTGGGCTGCAGCCACCCCAAAATTTGCCGTAGCCCTCCCAAGCTCCCTTCCCAGAACCCCCATCCCCGAGCACAACACAACCCAACCCCCCCTGCCAGGAAGACCCCAGCACAGCCCGTAGCTCCAGCCCACAGCGGCAGCCTGCCTCCCCCCAGGCAGAACTGGGGGTACACGCCCTCCATGCCCTTCTGGGGTACATGCAGCAGTGAGAGCTGTCACCCCATCCCTGCGCTAGGTGCCCCCCTGACAAGCTACTCACGGCTCCATCCCTTGCCCCATTTGGAGGAGCTAAGCATACATGCATGCATGCGAATGTGCAGCCCCCCCAACTATTTTTTCCTCCCTCTGCCTATGCATGTAAGCACCTGCTTACATACAAACTCACAGATATGCTGTTTATTTTGCATCCAAGTATAATGATACTTGGATGCATAATGATGTAAGCATGCGCTGTCTCTATATGGGTATGGTTGCATATGCACCTGCATGTTTGTGTGTATAGGGGTCCACATGCAGATGTTTCCCTGCCTGTGTGCATGCAGTCATGTATATTCGGTGTGCTTTGTGGAGGAAGTGGTTGGGGAAAAAGTAATGCAAAAAAAGTTCCTAAGAGAGCTTAGTTGAATTCTTGTCAAGCTTTGTCAAGCACTTCCTGATGTACTGTCTTCCCATAGTGTTCTGACAGTGTAGGTTTTTTAGGGGAACTGCTTTATTTTAAAGGAATTGTGCAGAGGGCACACAACAAAGGAATCTTTTATAGGTAATCATGAGGACTTGCAGCAAACACTTGATTTTACTAAGCCATGTGCAGGTAAAATTCAGATCTGTGGAGCACTCTACAAACAATGGGACACTTGCTTTTGAGGAAGTAGTGTTAGAGAAGGGACGCGAGTACAGACATTCAAAAAGCCTGAGCCTGAATTGATTCAATCTTTGCAGGTTAGTCTAACCTGCATACACTGAACCAAGAAGCAAGTGAACAGACATTCACTTTTGATTCTGGAAATGCAGCCATGTGCCTGCAGTGGATCTGGCTAGAAGCCAGGGAGCACTAGAGCAAGCCCTCCCTACCCTGCGGCAGTGGCTGGAAGGTTGGAGGGACGCTGAGCTGATAGGAGGTGGGGTGGGGTGGGGTATGGCCAGGCCCCAGCAGGCACTGAGTATGATTGGGGAGGGGTTTAAACCCCCACCCAAGCCAGCTCTTCTATGCCTGCCTGCAGCAGAGCCTGCAGACCAGCCTACCTCAGCCCTGCAGCCCCAGCCCCAGGCAAGGTAGGTGGATGGCTGAGCCATGCTGCACTGCAGAGACAGGGCCCTTCCTATCCAGCTGTGGCTTGAGCAGGGGCCGCAGGAGATGTACACCTAGATTGCTGCCACCCTCCCTTCTCCTCAGGCTATCAGTGTCTGGCCACGGCCCCTGCTCCTGCTGATGGGGACACTCTGGAGCAGGTTTCCCCACATACCCTCTTCTCAGCCAGCCAGAGCAGTGATAGTGCTCCGACTAGGGAGGCGATGGGTGGAACCAACCCTGCTCCACTGGTGCAGACAGCCCAGCCCAGGGCTGCAAAGCATGCTGGGGGAACCCCTGGACCAAATAATGCCAAACTTACATTGCTCACTCTATGGCTAACCCTGATAGAACAGTTTTCTAAACAATATTTCAATGCACTCTGACAAAGCAGCTCTGAAACCAGAAACTTTGCTTCCAGGGCAAAACTTACAAAAATAGCTTGTGAAGAATGCAGACAAATAATAGGCACGTATAATGCATGCTCTCAGATAATTGAGACCCAACGTCCCAAGTCAGTGGCCCCACTTCTGCACCTTGAATCATGCAGTTGTTCTGCTTTCAGGCTGCCTGCCATATTCTGGCTGGTACTGCCAGCTGAGCTTGCTACACATGCCTTTGTCTGGCTAAGGCCCATGGCCACTCTGTAAAGCCAACTCATACCCTGAATCATTTTTAAGTATTCATTTTCCCACGGAAGTAGCAAATGATAGACACTAAATGAGGCCAAACACTGAGTGGCAGGTACCAGGTGGGAGTTTCAGCACCAGTATTTGAAACCCAGGTGTGTGCAGAAAGCATTACAAGACCCCAAATGTTTTACTGCAATGTGTGTGGGGGGTTATTTTTTTTTAATGATGAGTGTATCTTGAGAGCCCCTTGCTCAAATGATCCTAAATTTGGATTGGTATCCCTACCTGGAAATCCTGATAAGGCACAGCATATTTCCAACCAGCTGAATATGCATGCTGATTTCAGAACACTTTGTAAATGCTGTTTAATAATAAGCTAGTCCCACCCTTTGTAACCTGGTACTACGCCAAACTTTGACTCTAAGGCTAGGTATTTTGGGAGCTAAACTGCAATGTGTCAATTCAAAACAGACTTAAAGCAACATTCTCATAATGAGAACAGGCTAGAGAGAAAGAGCAAGGTGTTAGTGTTACCACTGAAACACAGTTGTGCATAGGGACATAGTTATACCCTGTTACAGGACATTAATGGAGGCATGTGTCCTCCCCAGATTCAAAGAGGGACTATGTAGCCTGATACTACCAGGGCCACAAGGTGTTGGGACTGGGAAGGTTCTCTGTGCCCTACAATGCTAGTGAGCCATCCAAGAGCCTGAGGACAATCTGGCTCAGGGATTACTTACAGAGTATTTAGTGCCTGATTGGGAATCATGAAAAAACTCTACTGTGTTCACTGTATTTGTAGACAACATGCAGGCAGGAAAGGAGGCTAATAACTTGTCTGTTATGAATGGTGTGCCAACGTTGAATGTACAGTTTGTATGAGCAGACAGGTTTTCTTCATATTAACATATGGTTCCACTGGTGTGGATGTGCTTTTTTCACAGTCTAATGTTTTGAGGAATTTTATGCTGTTCGCACAAAAAAGACTCCTTCCTAATCCAGTTATACTGTGTTTGCTGCATACCCTTCCTCCTGGAGGGCTGCTTAAAGGTGATTTGCAAAACAAAACTTAAAACCTAATTAAGCCCTTATTCCTGTCCTGAATGTTCCTGCTAAACTGGTTGTAAAGGAGCATTTAAGTAAGTAAGTTTAAGGGAAAGTTTTCAAATGAATTCCTCCCTGCTCCACATCAAATTCTACTACTATGGTAATTCATGGTTCACTAAAGATATCCCAGAATATATTGTTCTGTGATCTCAAAATTACCACTGCTAGCCTGACTGCAGTGAGATGGCTGGCATTTGTTAATGATTCATTTGAGGGATGACTTGGTTTTTACAGATTGACAAAACAGAGGACTTCACAGCTGTAGGGTAAATGTTGTTAAAGCAGTTAAAATTTCTTTACTACATGCTCCATACGGGGTGATCAGCTGGGATCTCTACCAGCTTCATGCACCATTAACTCAGCGTTCAGTTTTGCAGTATGCTGTATGGTGGAGGGCAGCTGCTGTACCTACTGTGTAGGTTATATGCCACACGATGGCACAGAAGTTCTAACCCAAACATACCCTTTTTCAGCTGGAGATCAATTTTGAAACTTTGCTCTATTTCTCTAATTGCATTTCACCAGATCCTGTAACACAAACCACTTCTCAAATGTATTTTAGTCAGCAAAGAGTCACCACTGGTTCAATCGGATAAACCACATAGTCTCCCTTTCCCCCCTCCCTACTCTCTGCCCCCATATACCTACAGGCTGATGAAATGCCATTACCACAAAAGGCAAATTTATGTTTAGTTATTACAATTACTGACAGCTTCACAAGCATCTGAATCCCAGCTGCACCTGGCAGCTGTATGCTTTCCTAGTACCAGGGTAATGGGATTCTGTGGCCATAGAAATGTTGAACACAGGGAAACTTTTTTTAAAGAATAAAGTAATAGTGGCACCTAATTTTTTCAATCACTTGAGACAAAGAACAGCTGCTATTTCTGTTCTATGATGCAATTCAAGATATGGAAAAGAGAATTACTGGTACCTGAGTTTCAGTAGATATTGACGTAACAGTGTAAGAGATCTTGATATGAACAAAATTAGTGTTGCCTAACCAAAATGCCACAGCCACACCTAGCCCCATTTTTAAAAGTCTGTGGCTTATTCCACAGTTTTGTTAAGGTTCCCTGCTTTTTTCCTGTACTTCGTTCCCTATTACAGCTACCTTCTCATACCTGACAACTTGCTAAGACCCAGATATGGGATGGTGGTCTTTAAGATGCTTAACATAGATGCAGAGTGAGGATGGTAACACAAAATTATAAGAACAATAAGACAATGGAACAAGCTTCTTAGGGAATCTCTTTCATTAGAGATTTTAAAGAAGAGACTGGGCTAGGTACCTGTTTGGAATAGTTTAGGAATGACAAAACCTGCATTTACATGAGGTTGGAGTAAAGGATGGTCTTGTGATTCTATGAGGAAATTTAAATTGATGCGAGATTCATTTCTGTAACACACAGTATGCACAGGTTTCCAAGACCTCAGGTGCAAGATACAGCATTATTTTTGCACAAATGCAACCACTGGGAGATGAGAGAAGGATGTGTGTTATTTCTCATCCCCACTAACCTCGCTTTTATTGGTGTCTACCTTTGTTTTCTTGTGGTTCCTTCTGTGTTAAATTATAAAACCACAGTAAGCAGCAATAGAAACATACAAACTAAGGTAGAACCAACATAAATTTGAAGCTCAGATGAATGCCCTCTCTTGCAAATAATAGAGTTTCTGGAATCACCTTCCTGCTATCCAAGGCTTTTCTGATGCCACAGTTATGTGTTCATGATATCAGAACATCACTTGGTAGTGAATTTTTTGCTTGCTGTGTCCCTGAGTACATCCCATAGATGATACTAAAGCAGTTTCAGAGGCTCTGAAACTTTAGGCCCATAGGTGACAACCAGATGTGTTCTAATTACTGTGGATGGAAGAATAGCCTTATAGGACCCTTTAATGCTAGCAGAGATTATTCATTGCTGTTCAGCCCACAACTGCTTGTGTGGCAGGACAGACACTTCTATGTTGTTGTGGATGTTATAACATTTAGAATGTAGTTTGGGTCATTAAAGGCATTGCAACAATAGTATCCTTCATAAAATCTGCTTGTGTTAACCATTTTAGCCATTACGTTTGTAAGATATGGAAACAAAGTGGGCAGGACATGGAGTGATAGAATAGGGCTCTTTTGATACGTACGTCTGTTGCTGATGGATTGTCTCTGCTTGTAAATTAGGAATAGGATGAGGAGAAGGCATAGAATGCCTACAATGCAGGCTCCAGTTGCTAGTGCAGCTGCCGTGATATCTGAAACAGAACAAGAAGAGTGAAATAAGTGACTTGGTGAGAACTGCTCCAAACTGCAGAAGCTCAAGTTAGCCTTCATTCAAAATGACACCGTGTTCCAGTTCTTGGAATCTTTTCTCTCATGAGGCAATAAAGGGAAAGGGGGTAACGCTCTGCATTCAGGTTTCCCTTCCTGTGTGAAAGGCAAAGTTAGAATGAAAATCAAGTTGTGTCCAAATCTTTGTATGGATGCCTCATTAAGCAAGTGACTGATGACATTCAGCTTTGAAGTTAGGTATAACTTGCCATTTACAAAAACCACGTTTATGAAATTCTCTAGCACTTACTGGCTGTGTCAAGATTCACCAGAAACGTTCTGCAATACTGGTCCTACCAGAAGTCTGATGCAACCATAGTACCATTACTGAAATGCCAGCTGAGCAATGCATTAGCCTTCATGTAACAGAAGGATTAACTTTGGTGTATTTTGTATCTGTTAAGGTAGACCTGAGCTATAGCTGGAATGCCAGGCCAAATTTGGGGGATGCTCAAATTTAAGGTTTTTGTTCAGTACCACCTGAACTCCAGATATAAATAGGACATTTTTAACAGGAGATATGAGGCTTGAGCCAAAGGCCATTGAAGTCAATAGGATTTTGATGTATTGACTTCAAAGAGCATTTGATTAGCCTCCAATCAGCTAATGAAAATGAATCGTAAACAAAGAACTTGGGCCTCGCTAATAAAATGCACATCAAGGGTCTGATTTTCAGTGATGACTGTTTTTACCAGGCAGAATTTGGGACCCACAAATAGTTATACAAACAATTAATTCTAAAAACAAGTATTACTAAATAAACAGCTACCTCTCAGTTTGTGGGTACATTATCACATAGGTAATGTCCACATAATTTGCTTATTGGATCAGAAATGTAGAATATTCATTTGCACATACATAACTGTGCCTGCAAAATCTATGGGTGGATTCAGGCTTGCCTAAAAACAGTCTCTTCTTGTAAATTTATCTGAAGAAACAGTCTTCTATGGTGAAGCAGCTCTATGAATAGGAGAGCAACATGTTTGTTATTCAGCCTGACTGGGATGGAAATAGTATGTACAACTCATCAAATATTAAGGGGAGAAAAACTTCTCTTAGTCATACAGATTAATGATGTTTTAATTTGAAAAAAAAAAAGATAAAAGAGTATCATTGGCAATACTTACAGTCATGTCCTAGAGTAAGTAAAGTGGCTGTATATTGGAAAGAATATTTATCCAGGTCCTGCTGAGACATTTTCTTGATTGTATGTGGAAAGCTACAGATTTGCTCCGTTTTTTTATTTTAACATATTAAATTAGATCAAATATACTGTGCTGGCACATCTGCAGCCTGAAATGATTTAGAAACAGCAAATCCTATATCTGTGTAGGGAATTGAACAGTTGAACTACATGACTCTTGAGATCACTTCCAGCCTTAGGTTTTGATGCAGTAAATTGAATGGGAGCAAACCAGGGCAGATATATGAGCAACTGAAGTGATAGGCCAAGATTGTACTAGTTATTGGCATGGGTTGTAGGAGAAGAGTAAATTAAGTGCCTGCTCACCAGCAGGATGCATAGGGTTCAGAAGTAAAGATCCCATGCATGTTTTCTAGGAATTCCCAGACAGTCACAAGAAGTGATAAGATTTGTGATGATGGTGGTGTTCCCAGTGACGTAATGCACAAGGAGTTGTTTTGCATGATGTAGAAGGCAAGCAAAGATTTGACTGCATGCAAGCAGTTCATTTTCAACTTGTGGAGGCCATTCCTGCTAAAAACTACTCTAATGGCAAAGAAGAATATAACGGGAAGAAGAAAAGTTAGCATTTGGGTTAAATATATAGGGTTAGTAAAGAGGCTACAGTGCTCTGGCAGACTTAGAATTGATTTCATACAGTGTGACAAACAGGAACTTTTTGCTGAATTGGGTCTGTATTTTAGAGCTTTATGAATAGCAGGGATGTTAGGCTTTATCTTAGAATCACAGAAAAGTAGGACTAGAAGGGACCTGAGGAGGTCATCTAGTCCAAACCCCTACTCAAGGCAGGATCACCCTTGACTAAACCATCTGAGCCAAGTATTGTCTCTCTATCCCTCTCTTAAAAACTTCCAAATACAGTGATTCCCCTGCCTCTCTGGGTAGCCTGTTTCAATGCCTAACTACCCTCATAGTGAGAATTTTTTCCATAACACCCAAAATAATTTTTTCTTTGCTGCAAGACCATTACTCCTCACCCTGTCCCTTGCAGCCACTGAGAATAACCTATCTCTGTCCTCTTTATGGCCACCCTTCAGATATTTGAAGATTGTTATCATATCCCCATCCATCTTTTCTTCTCCATTAAATTATCTAAGTTCTTAAAGCCTATCCATATATTTTCCAAATCTCTATTCTTTTTTTTTTTTTGCTTTTGTCTGGGTTCTTTCTAATTTGTCCAAGTCTTTCCTGAAGTAAGGAGCCCAAACCTGGATATAGTACTCCAAAGGAAGCCTCACCAGTGTCAAATAGAGTGGAAGAATCACTTCTTGATTTGCAAGTGACGCTCCTGTGAATACAACCCAGGATACTATTATCTTTTTATGCCTGCCACCTAGCCAGTCATTCCTTAATCTGTATTTGTGCATGTATCTGATGAAGTAGATGTTTTCCAGAAAAGCTTATGCCTTTCTGAACTAGTCTCTAAAAAGCCACCTTGCCCAAATTGATGTCTGTCTTTAGACTAACATGGCTAACCATCTCTATCCTTAAATAATGGAATCACAGAAAATCACAGACTCTTTCCCTTGATGCCCATCACCTGACAACTGTTTTTATTTTGAAAAATGAAATGGGTCAGAATCAGATTATTAATATGGAGGTGGATGTAGTCTTGGACCTGCCTCTTTGTAATTAATTGCCTTTTACCACTGCTGTCTGGAGGCCACATTCAAGCACAGTCTATCATCCTGCCTGAGCCAAAAGCATGAGGTGTACAAGACAGTTGCATATTAGCCCTTTGGAACTTGTTGTTGGTATTTGCTTTTTGTTAGACACTGGTACAAAATCTGATGGTGATTGCTTACTTACGTGAAGTGTTTGTCTGAGCATGCATGTGAGAACTGGGTTTCCTCTTTAGATATTAATTTTGCAGCAAGAAGTCTGACTTGGCCTCAGGTCTATCACAGAATCTTTATGGTGCAGCACATGGAAAAGGTTTCCCTTTGACTCTTCACCTTTCCAAAATCATTCACTGTTCGTTTCTCTCTGCTTGTGACATTAGCAATTAAGTCTTACACTCATTTATGTACTCCTCTTGAGTGGTTGCTTTTCATTTCTTTACCTAGTGTTTGCACTGAACTAGGATGTTCCCAAAGGCTTCAGAATTCCTTTTTTCTGGAGGTTCATTTCCTACTCATACAGTTCCCAAGTCCAGTTACCAGACTGCACAGTCATAGAATCATAGAAAATTAGGGTTGGAAGGGATCTTAGAAAGTCATCTAGTTCAAACCCCTGCTCAGAGCAGGACCATCCCCAAATATATCATCCCAGCCAATGCTTTGTCTATCCAGGTCTTAAAAACTTTCAAGAATGCTCTCTGTCTGGGTAACTTGATCCAGTGTTTTATTACCATCCTATTTAGACAGTTTTTCCTTATCTTCCCTTGCTGCAACTTGAGGCCATGGCTTCTTGTTCTGTCATCTGCCACCACTGAGAACAGTCTAGCTCCATCTTCTTTTGAACCCCGCTTCGGGTAATCAAAGGCTGCTATTACATCCCCCCTCAGTCTTCTCTTCTGCAGACTAAATAAGCCCAGTTCCCCCAACCTCTTCCCAGAAGTCATGTCCTCCAGCCCCTTCACGATTTTTGTTGCCCTCCACTAGACTCTTTTCAATTTTTCCACATCCTTTCTGTAGTGGGGGGCCCAAAACTGAACACAGTACTCCAGATGTGTGCTCACCAATGCCTAATAGAGGGGAATAATCACGTCCCTTGACCTGCTGGCAATGCTCCTGCTGATGCAACCCAGTATGCTGTTAGCTTTCTTCACAGCAAGGACACACTGTTGGCTTATATCCAGCTTATTGTTCACTGTAGCCCTCAGGTCCTTTTCTGCAGAATTGCTGCTTAGCAGTCGGTCCCCAGCCTGTACTGGTGCATGGGATTTTTCCAGCCTAAATGCAGGACTTCGCACTTGTCCTTATTGAACCTCATGAGATTTCTTTTGGTCCAATCCTCCAAGTCCTGCTAAGCAAACCTGGTGACTTAATGCTCAAGTTCCATGTCTTTAGTATTGTAAGCGCCTTAGCTGGGGACTCTCATGTCTTATTTTCTGTAAAGTTCTAGGCACATCTGTAGTGCTTCATAAGTACTGAACAGTAGTAGTAAAAAGTGTACACAAAACTCTTTGAATATACTCAAGCAGAGAAAGAGACAAAGAAAAAAGTAGCATTAGGGCCAGAGTGTAATAGCAATTGTACTTCCACTTTCAAATTTACTGATGAGGCGGGGCCTTAACATGCCATTTAACCACAGAAAGTAACACCCATTGAAATAAATTGAGTTCTGTGTAAACATAAAGGCTGATTAAGGCTTCAAGTATAGGGTGAAATAATACTAACCAGAGTTTAGAGTGGGTGCAGTAAAATACAAACAAGAATGTAGACAGGGGCTGCTGTCTCTGGGCCAACTTGTCCCCTGGTATAGTCCATACTGCTATAGTTATTTATACCAGAAGAGAATTTGCCCCAAAATGCTTTGTTTCATAGTTCTAGTTTTCCCAGCACAAGCTGTAAGTGACTGCCAGTGAGTCTAAGTGAAATTGCTTGTAGCTGGCATAGTCTTGGACAGAGGAGATTTTGCAGCTGTCAAGTGCTAAATAGAAATTAGGGAATAAACTTCCCAGACAAGTAACTGACACTTGTATCTTATAGATGGATTTGTTTTCTCAGGTTCTAATGGAAAACAAGATATGTATATTCAGCACCTCTGCCTAGAAAAAGACATAGAGCAAGATGACAGGCAACATTGCAGCAAGCTCTTACTTTCACTACCTCTGCTGGCAGCAGGATAATACATGCAGTTCTGAAGTGCTTCTTTGCCTGTAGAATTAAAGAGAAAAATTTGTTCAGTTTTCTGGGATGTTGTTTTCATCCAGTAAGAAATCAGAGAAAATTCCACTTAAAATTCAAACCCAAAATCTCATTTAACTTCAGTGGTCTTTTCTTTTTGATATCAATAAAATCAGCTCTGCGTATCCCACAAGCAAAGGTTTAATAATGGAAATATTATGACTACTATTTCTGACTTGTCATCCATCTAATCTACCTACAGCCAAGGGAGGGATGGTGATCTGAAGAATTTACTGGTACATGTTTGGGACATGGCTTGATTTTCCTACTCATTAGTCACCAGGGTATCACAGGGTATGTATAAGTTAGTCAAATAAAAGATATCAGATTTACTCAAAGAACCTTGTCTACCTATTAAAATTTTAGATCTCAAATTATTTTGTAGAGAGGGGCACATCTCAACGGGGAGATTTTCACATACACAAACATTGCATATCCCCACACCTCCTATTCTTGACCAGCCTTTTGCATCTGCATGCTATTTCTATGAGAATAACAACATGAAAAAAGAATATTACCATTTAATGTAACATATGTCTTTTAACATATTTAAGTAGGCACCTTGGAGAACAGGTGCCACATATGCAGCCAGCTCTGCATTCCTGTGACAACTGTTCCAGAGATGAGAAGTACCTTTTTATTTTCTTTTTTTCTTATACCGTTCTCTCACTTGTATTGTGCTTGTAAAGTCAAGTAATCTTAAGCTACCATGAATCATAGTAGCTGAAGCAAACAGTTATCTGAACCAGGGAGAGGTAGAAAAATTAGTATTATTATTAGAATTAGTATTATTTATTAAACAAAGAAAATATAATGAATTTTATAATATAGCAGCTCTGAGGCTGGAGATGCTTCTTGTCAGTAGCATAATTAAGGAAGGCAGGGGGCAAATAGCAGGGCACCAACTCTGGGTGTTAACCTAAAAAAAGGGGAACAAAAATAGCAGCCCCCGCTGTTGCCACCCTGTCATCTCTGGCAGCAGCCCAGGGCAAAAAACCGCCAGCCTACACCTCTACTGCCTATCACTGGCCTCCGAGTGCCCCTGGCTTTCAGGGAGATTAAAGTTTTTTTTCTAGCCTTCAGTGTTTGCTGGACACTGGACCTTCAAACTGTCATTAGTCCAAGATTAAATATGACTTTTATAGGCAAACAACAAGATATGAAATTTATTACACTTGTCTTTGGCCCAAAAGCAAACTTATTTTCAGAAAGAGATTGAAGAAAATCAAGGAAACTATGTAACCTTGTTTGTATTATGTAAGCACAAAACAAAGTTTTTTCAGCTTCATATTGCTTTCAAATATTCACTGTTTTCTTAACTTAGCTCAGACCAACATCTGTGACTGTTCCAGTCTCAGCTCCCACATAACTTTGGCAATGTACCTTAATTTGCTTTGCCCTTCCTTTTCTGAATGCCACATAAATTGAACCCGTGCTCTTCATTTCCATCTTTTAGCACCACCTTTATCTACTGACTTTGGGTCCAGTTTAGTTTGCAACAAAATCAATCACAGATTGACTTTAAATCCTGATTTCAGCATGAGTTGGATCATTGGCCCAGGAATTTATAAGCCATTTTTAATTAGTAAATATATTAATAGATTCTTAGATGTTAGTGTCAGAAGGGACCTCAATAGATCATCGAGTCTGACCCCCTGCATAGGCAGGAAAGAGTGCTGGGTTCAGATGACGCCATCCAGATGCCTATCTAACTTCCTCTTGAAGACCCCCAGGGTAGGGGAGAGCACTACCTCCCTTGGGAGCCCATTTCAGATTTTGGCCACCCTGACTGTGAAGAAGTTCTTCCTAATGTCCAGTCTAAATCTGCTCTCTGCTAGCTTATGGCCATTATTTCATGTAACCCCCAGGGGTGCCTTGGTGAGTAGAGCCTCACCAATTCCCTTCTGCGCCCCCATGATGAATTTAGAGGCAGCCACAAGGTCGCCTCTCAACCTTCTCTTGTGGAGGCTGAAGAGGTCCTGGTGCCCTAGTCTCTCCTCACAGGGCTTGGCCTGCAAGCCCTTAACCATACAAGTGGCCCTTCTCTGGACCCTCTCCAGGTTATCCACATCCCTCTTAAAGTGTGGCACCCAAAACTGGACACAGTATTCCAACTGCGGTCTGACCAGTGCCCGATAGAGGGGAAGTATCACCTCCTTGGTTCTGTTTGTCATGCATCTGCTGATGCACGATAAAGTGCAGTTAGCTTTGCTGATGACTTTGTCACACTGACGACTCATGTTCATCTTGGATGTCCACTAGGACTCCAAGATCCCTTTCCGCTTCCGTGCTCCCGAGCAGGTCATTTCCTAGGCAGTAGGTGTGCTGGACATTTTTCCTCCCTAGGTGCAGCACTTTGCATTTCTTCTTGTTAAAATCACATTCTATTGTTTTCTGCCCATTTGTCCAACCTGTCCAGGTCTGCCTGTAGTAGTTCCCTGCCCTCCCATGTGTCCACTTCTCCCCATAGTTTTGTATCATCCGCAAACTTAGAGTACACTTCACTCCCTCGTCCAAGTCACTGATGAAGACATTGAAGACTATCCTGCAGGATCCCATTGCCCACATCCTTCGAGGTTGATACCAACCTGGAATACTTCTCCCATGCTTATTCTGTGTACATTTCCTAGTCATGTTTACCTTTCTGTATGCGGAGTTCCATGAAGCCATGAGCCACATGTTGGGTGTGTGGTTTGCCATGTTGCTTTTTAAACTCTATCACATAGCAGCAGTAATTTCCACTATCATGCAATGTCAGGTTCATCAGGATGATATGAAATGTCCCATGATGGTCTGAGGTGCTTGCCAGCCCATGGTGGAATGCTTTTTCCCCATGAAGATACTTTCCAGTGATGTTGCTTGATGGTCCATGGTGATTTCCTGATTCTTCATGCAGCTCTCTTTCAGTGACGTTGCGAATATGTTTTTTCTCAGAGCAGTTTTGGTCCCCACTGCTGCTGAAAAACCACGTTTTGTGAAGTAGGTCATTCTGGTCAGAGAGTGGCCCAGCGATCCTGCACGTCAAGGTGACATTCTGTCCTTCTGGGCAGATGTAGAGTGAGTAAGGAGCAGTGATTATGAAAGCCATCACTTGTTCTGTATAAGGAAAAGAAAACATAAGGAATTAACATGTAAGACAAGATAAAGGATAATGACACTTCTCTGAAAGAAAGATCTAATTCAGTAAGCACCAGGACTGCCCAGTGAGATAGATGAATATTGCTTTACACATATTTTAAACTGAAACATGGATGGATTAGTTAAGCAAACTGTACAGGCTCATACACTGTGCAACTAGGGTTTTTGAGGGATTGCAGTCCCAGGAGTCCTGCTTCTCAGTGCTCTTGCCAGTTATTCATACCTCCTCCATTAGGTGAACACATAGTACAGGGCATTTCTGCTGTTTCAGATCATCTTTTCCTTAAGGATTAAGCCTGACGTCTTATCCTGTCTCATTGTACTATAATCTCTTTATCTCAGAATGATCTTTGTACACTATAAACTCCTCTAGTCTGTGCCATTACTATTACTCTTAGATGCAAACTCTTTCAGAATTATTTTTTTAAGGCTCAAAAAAGAGGTTTCACTACCAGGAGCTAAAATATAAGGCATCTCCAGTGCTGGATAACTATAATCTCTCAGCTGTCTGATCTGTTGAGAGTACTTTTCCTTTGTACTGGTTACTTCACACACTTTCTTTTGTAGTATAAAATGAGATAAGCATTGCAAGACATGCTTGCATAGGCAGCTTTAAATCAATCAATGTCAAATACAGTGTAAAGCTGTGAGTCAGAGAGAGCAGAAAACTGAATTTGGTTCACAGGAGTGACAAAATCCATTCAATCCTGAAAGAAATGTTGCTAGGTATTCTGGTGTGAAGTCAGTAATACTAAACAAAGTATTTCATACATTTCAAAAACATGTTTAAAAAGCTGGCCAGCAGGGGCCACCATCTCAATGAAGAAAGGCATTTCAATCTGGGAGTTCAGAGTGCCTCCTCCTATGCTGTGTCAGTGAGGGGGCCAGCCTTTCGCAGGCATGCCACAAATTATTCCCCCGCTCTCCAATTACCACTCTGTTCTCCTTCCCTTGCCCAATCTACTGCATTGCTTTCTGCTTCCTACTCTGTGCTCCTTGTCTGAACTTCTCCTTTGCTTTCTGCTTCCTGCCTTATATGTTGCTGTGCTGCCCTCAGGGGCACATCTTGAGGGGCTGCAGTGGCATGGCTGCACCCCCCTTTTGGACTACCATATCATGGTAGCCCCTGGGGACTTTTTAAAATACAAAATACATAAGAATCCTCTCTTCCCCTCCATGCTCAAAGGCATGCCCCCCCCACCCCCACCTTTTCCTTCCCCACCCCTGCCACCTGCTGCCTCCCCTTTTCTTCCCCACACCTGCCAGGCTGCATGGGGACTAGACTCAGCTGAGAACAGCAGGAACAGCATTGATGGGTGGAGGGTACATTCCCACACCCTGACTACCTGCCAGGAGCAGGCATGGAACCCCTCACACGTTGCTGCTGCCACTGTTCCCTGCTGAGCCCAGCCTCTGCACAAAGGTTTCAAAGGCTTTGAAGTTCTCCCTTCCTCCAAGACAGGGGAGCAGGGAAGGAGGAAAGGGGAGAGGAAGGAGCATGTCTTTAAGCACAGACTGTAAGGAAGAGGGCATTCTTACATGCTTTGGGAACTTGTAAAAAGTCCTCAGAGGCTCTGGTGGCACTGCCCACACTGGTGGTTGCAGGGAAGAGGCTGGGAAGAGGGGATACAGCTGCTCCTACAGTGCAGATGGCTGCACCCTGCTTTGCCAAATCATGGATCCACCCCTGGCTGCCTGTCCCCTCCTTGCTATGCTGCATGCCATGCACAGAAGCTGCCTGTGGCACTCATACCACGGGTTGGCCATACCTGCTCTGTTGGGATGCTACCAGCCTCAGAAAGTAAAACAGCATAAGCAAAATCTGAATTCGGATCTATTGCATGGTCGTGCAGTGCTTTCAAAGGGAATGTGGTTTAAATCCAAAGCTCTTTTGTTTCAGTACCTCCTACTTTGCAGGACTCACAATATTAACATGCTTTTCTTTAGTAGGTCCCAGGGAGCAAGAGGACGAGAACCTGCTTACGTCTCAGGGCTCAGTCCTACTTCTTCCACAGTGAAGTCAGTGACTAACTCCTGTTCTTCTTAGTGGCAACAGGTTTAGGTGTTAAAACTTTCTTGGTTTTATATAACTGTGTATGGGAAAAGTTAAAAGCACAACTAGCCTTAGGAAAAAGATATCTTTCCAGCTGGCAGAAAACTTAGTGTGCTGGAAGTATAACAAATGTACAGTTTTAATTGTGGCAAGGAGCTTGCCCGACCTAATCCTGGATGTCAGCTATTATTTGGGCCAGTCACACAGTGGATATAGGGGAAGCAGTTACAGCAGGAATGGGCAAAATAAGGCCTATGGGCCAGTTCCAGTCTACTAGGCAATTTCATCCAGCCCACAGGTACAATTAATTGCATCCGGCCCAGCCCATAGCTGTCCCTGCTGTGCTCTGCATGGGGCCAAGCCCCGCCCCCCCACCCCCTCAGAAACCCCCCATACCCTCCCACACCTCACACTTCCCCACAAACCCCACACCCTCCCTCACACCCATAACCACACTCTCCTCCACACCCTACCCAGACACTCCCCCACAAACCCCATATCCACCCACACCTACACACCCCCTCTCATACACACCCCATGCCCCCACCCACTCGCACCTCCTCACAAACCCCAGACACAAGTATACCCCACCACAAACACCACCCCCAACCACACACAGTATACAAGAGTAAGACTTTATTTTGAGCTATTATGTAATCGCCTCTAGATATACGACACAAACGCACGTTAATCAGGATAAAATAGTCTTTGAAATAAAATTAAAATTATGTTATAGTAGATGTTTGATTTTTACTATATGGGTTTTTTCCCCCCGGTTCCAAGATGGCAACCCCCGCCCCTCCCAAAAGGCATACTTCTGGGGGCAATGGGAGGGACTTCCTGTGGCAAAGGTCAGGGGCTACGGGGTGAGACTTCTGGGCCAGGGAGGGAGGGCATATGTCAAGGGGTGGGGCTACCCTTGCAGCCCTTGATAGCTCACCAAAGCTCATTAAGCAGCCCTCCAGCCAAAATAATTGCTCACTCCTGACTTACAGGATGCATTAGCACTGCAAATTTTACAGGGAGAGATCAAAGGGAAGCAATAGCTTTATCTGTGTGGGGGAGGCTGACAGGAGTCAGAGTATGGCTCTCAAATGAGGAAATGAAAAAGTATCTGTCAGTTGCACACTCTGATCCTAGTGTTATATCCAGCTTTTACTTCTCCACAGTCTATGCTCTGCTAATGCCTGATAAAAAGAAATAGCAATGTGTTATGGCCTGCAGAGATCAGGCTGGCTTTTGACCACACCCTGTTTTTTCAAGCCTGTATTTTTCATTTTCTCTGAGGAGGAGGGAGGGTGGAGCCTGCTGATGCTTGGATGTCTTAACTTGTTGGCCTCTGCAGAGTTAAGAAATCATTCCCTATAACTACCAATGAATGGCACATCTGAAATGGCTGGAAAACTACAGGACAGCTACTGGTAAATGGACACATCTGTGAGGTGCTAAGGTTGAAATGGTGAGGTAGGACATCCTAGGTTAGTGGTGCAGAGTGTGGAGGAAGTTCCCCCTGGATTCTGCCTAGCTGAGCCTCCAGCTAGGCTCCTGGACCTCTCTTGCAGAAGCCTTAATATTACAGGACACACCTTCAGAATTGGAAAGAACATTTAATGGACTTCTTTATTTTTACAACTATAATCAAAAAAGGGAGGCAGCTTGGTTGGGTGTCCTGTGGGTTTGCTTTGCATTATTATTGCAAAATGTTCACTTATTTCATAACATCCTGTTGTTCCATGAGCTCCACCTTCACTTAATTTGAGGTTCTGCATGTGCTGCATCTAGCAAGGAGCAATGGAGCTGCCCTCTTCTCAACCATCACACACATCACTCAGTATTTAAACAGGATCAGGTTAATTTGGTTTAAAGGCCATCTGGCTACTCGTGCAGATCACAAAGAAATCTTGTTCACGTAATTTGGAAACTATACCCTAGCCTAAGTACCTATAGACACCTGAACTTAGTCTGTCATGCACAGCCATATCTGTTCACCTACTGAGAATCACATGATGTTTTCAGCCAATAGTAGAGCTGCAGTTGTAACAACCAAGTTGATCTTAGACCAGTATAGGAAAGAGGTTTCTCTCCATCGCTACCTGTATTTAGAACAGTGTTAACCTCAGGACTTCCTGGTACCCCTGGATTATTTAAATGTATTTTTATTTTCTTTTATTTCCATATTATGTTTGTTAAACTTTTTCTCACAATGGGGTGATCGAAGAAAATGCAGTCAAAGTAGGATTGGTGTGATGCCATTGCTGGGTGGGTCTTTCCTGGGCCATGTCAGAAGTTTGGGCCATGGATATTTTCACAAACTCAGGAGTGGTTCTCAATCTGACTGTGAGGGGACTTAATACAACAGAAATCTTGGATGTGTTTACTGATACCTGTTTGAACAGGAAGTGTCCCATTCACACTGGGGCCTCGAGGGAGCAAGGGGAAGGGAAGCTAGGGCTCTATTGAAGGAAACTCCACTTTCAACACCTTTGAAAATTGTCTGTGGGAGTCTTTGTGTTTCTTCACTCTCTGAGGTCCCCTGGAAATCACAGAAGTCCCAGCATCTCCACCAATTTTCTCCCTCAGAGAATGGGCATGTCCTATTTCATGAAGCTCCCAAAACATGGAGACTTGCTGAATTAGCTTCTCTTTGTACTGCAGATAAAGCCATAAACCCACAATTGTATTCAGTTCTGAGAGGCTGAGAAGACAACGGCTGCTCCAGTTAAAAGGAACAGATCTGTAGCACCTTGTGTTGCCAGCCTGGCAGATTGTCCCCTCCTTACCTACTATGACTCTACAGTTATAACTGCAATCCTTGGTGAGGGTCAGTGAGCGCATCTACATGAGACGCAGACTGCACAGTAGCTGAATAATACTGCACAGTAGCACATCACAACACCAACAGTGCTCATATGCTATTGCGTATTATTATTAGGCTACTGCGCAGTACCGTCACTTACAAGGCACTCACTAGCGCTACTATGTAGTACTTGATTACACATACTAAATTATACAAGTACTTAATACTTACTTGATTATACAAGTACTAAATAAATGCTCAGTAATTACTGTGCAGTAGCATCTCGTGTAGCTGTGCCCAGTGAGTAGCACTCACGTGTGGGCTGAGACAGTCCAGCAGCTGGCCTTATATCTCATACAGACATTGCGTTACAGTACAAAAGTATTGTTCTTTGAGATACCACCCTAGATTCCATCTTAGACATTCGTTGTTAAATCAGTACCTCTTCTGCCTATCTGCTAGTTGCTGCTGTCTAAGCAGAAGTTAAGGAAGTCATGGCATTTTGCTTTTAGGAGCAGACATTTGCCTTAATGACCTGTCCAAGATTCCCTCATTCAGTAACAAGAGATTTTAATATCTGAAGCTAGGTCTGAAATATTTTTGAGCATGTAAAAGTATATATAATAGCTGACATACCTGGCTCCAGTGAACTACTTTGATAAGCCCTCTGTCAGATCTCATCTATGACAAGGAGGAAATTCAAGAGAAAGAACTAGGAAAAGCTGAATTGTACACCTTTTCTGTCAGAGCACTGAAGAATATATCCATAGTTTTACCTACTCAACAAGTCTCAGCATCTTAAAACTACTCTCCCTTCACTGACAGATTTGGTGGAAACCATCCATCATGAAAAATAAATACAACTAACTAATGCTTTTTATAGCAGATCCCATGCCCATGGCATGAAGGGCAGAGGTGACCATCTGAGGAAAGTGTTTAACTTTATGAATCTCCCTTCTGTTTTCCAAGGACAGTGGGGTGTTCTCTATAGCTGTCTAGTGGACTGCGAGTCCTACATAGATAGAGATCTGGGTGGTGGTGGGGAAAATATGGTGTTTGATAGCCCTGATACTCTTTGCATTCTCCCTGCACTGTTTAGATAAGGTGTAGTCTTTGGGAAATCAAACGTAAATGTTTTGTTCTCCCAAGAACATTGGCTGGATTCACCAGCAAAGAGAATTTTTCCATCCTGTTTTCCAAATATTCTCCACATAGTGCAGAAAACTACCTTTTATCTTGCACATGGCATTAAAAGTTCATGCATCTTCAACCATGCTCCTCTTTAATGCTGTCCCTTTACTGGGCTTCTCTCTAAGGAAATACTATCTAATGTCATATTTCAACACATCCTAAGCAACTAGTAGAACAAGCCAAGGCAAAAACCTCTCATTTCTTTGATTCTCTACTTATTGCATACATCTGAAATTGGAGATCAAATGTAAATAGAAAAAGCTGAGCCATTAACATTAGCACAAACCTGTAGTTGTATTCATTACGTTGTACTGATTAAAAAGGGAAGAGGCATCAAACAAGCCACAGCAGAGTTAGTGGGAACTAGCATTGACATTACAAAAATTTAGAAGATGAAAGATTTTTTTTTACAGTAACCATTTCTTTGGAAAATAATTTTCAAATATTTTGTTTACCAAAAACAAAAGCCTTTGGTAATTTCAGTAAACATATTTCTATAGTTTATGGTAAATATGTCTATAAAATTAAATCGTAAAAAAAAATCATGAGTTAAATGGGTTTCATTGGGGGTCTTCAAGAGAAAGCTGGACAGATACTTGACTGGGGTAATATGACCCCAGCACCCATTCCTGCCCAGGGCAGGGAGTCAGACCTGATGATCTGTTTAGGTAGGTCCCTTCCGACCCTATGATACTATGATGAATAGCAGGAAACTGGGCCATTTTTAATGCTGCTAAATGGAAACAACTTTGAAACATCAGCACTTTTTCTTTAATCTGCTTCCTACTTTTCAAACATCCACTGTGACATGGATGTTTAGCCCCTGAAGAAAAGAACAATTTATTTGGATGGACCTGCCATCCAACAAACTACGGCTTTCTAGACCGTATCATCTGGGCATATTGCGATGTGCTGATATGTGGTTGGCCTTACACCTGTTTCAGGGTATTTGATAACCTAGTGGGCTTTCCTGACAGAATGTGGCACTTTCCTATCATAATCAAGATTTCCACTTCCCTGATATCAGACTGCATGTGATAAACCTGACAAAACAGAGCAGAAGGATTTATGACTCCTGCTGACCCCTAATAATTCCTAGATTTAGGAGGATGGGTGCAAAATTATCTTTGCTTTTGTGATGCCCAGTTTTTCTTTGTGGATAACCAACAGTAGTGCCCCAATATAACACTGTGGAAATCATCTTCTAGTGTAGTGGGCAAGTAACATGTAGCTAAAGTAGTAATTTTGCTGGTTAGATAGTGATGAGGAACTCCTTCTGAACAGTTTCCACAGCTGCTGCCTGAAAGTCACGATGGCTCCAGTTCTCACAGTGAGAAGTGCAGGTCACCCATTTGGCCTACCAGCCCCATGAATACAGTTGGGCAGTTGGGGCCTTGGCTAGTCAGCTGGGTTTCATTCAGGAGGGTCTTCCCAGCAGTGATCCAATGCAAATATCTTGGCAAACTTATTTTGCCTGCCTTACTTGCAGTACTTCAGTCTTTCAGTTTTGCCTTGTGGCCTTCTGTGATGCAATCTAGCACTCAGTTCTTGTGCTCCGTGGTGAGCCAATGCAAGCAGGATTGATGCAAACATTCTGGGGGCTTGAAAGAAGGCATGATTTTGTTTCCCAACTGAGGTCTAAATCGGCAAGATTTATTTTACACAACAACCAAAGTGTGGGGAAAAGCAAGTGTCCATGTAAAGAACTTTGTATTGTAAGTAAGCATCTTCAAATGAACTATAGTGTATCTAGAGCTTTGTGCATCTAGTGGAGTGCTCCTCCTTCTGTCTCGCTAAAAGCTTCCAGACCCTCCTACAGATCACCTAAATCTTGGTCCCATTCAGTTGCTCTCGTTCTTTATTCCTTTCCTTCCTTCAGTCTGGTAACATTCTGCTCACTCTCTTCACCAGGGGAAAAATATACTATTTATGGTCCTTTTAAGAACCTCTTTGCTGTGACCAGTGGTTGGAGTTGATTTTAACATGAAGAGAAGGGATCTCTTAGCCTACCAGCCAAAGATAAGATGAAGTTGTGAGAGCTCTGATTAGTCTAGTTAGGGAAAGGCTAATCCTCCATCCGCTGTTAGCAGAGGAGGGGAAATGCTGTGTTCCCCCCCCGCCTGTCTTTAACTCCTGATTTAGTAGCTATAGTAGCAAAACAGTATATTTTCATGAAAATTTTGTAAGGCTATCTGAACTGATAATCATTAAGCTATAGCATTCTCAGCCTACTGATATGAACAAGTTGCAGTTCCTACTTCTGTTAAAATGTGCTTATGTTGGGAGAGTATGCTGAATTGACATGTGCTTCCCAGCTTCCCCTCTTATGCAGCATTGAAAACAGATCAGCTCTCAATTGTTACTGTGACCAAAGCTTTACAAGAAGTGAGACGGTGAGGCTGGGCTTGATCCCTTCTACACTAATGCTTTTTGAACTATCTGGAAGAGCTAAGGAAGAACCATTTTTGACCAATGTTGTCAACCACCAGTCATTTTCTGGGTATGCATGGAGACTTTAAAGCTAGTGTTTCAATCTGTTTGTACAGAATCAGTAAGTACTGCCTCAGTCTGCTTTCAGAAGGAACTCTGAACACAAAGCTTACAATCACATTTAAAACATCACACTCACACTAGCCCAAATCTTGAAAAGATGCCTTCTTCACCTTAGTGCAGAACTTTCCATGGCATCTGTTTCCAGTGGCCTTATCGCTAGGGTTTCGCTTTGTTTTAGGTTCCAAGAAAAAGTTCAAAGCAAAAATCTGCAGAGAGTACACTGAAACCACTAACTCTCTCACTGTTTCCATCCAAAATGCCACTCTCTCTCACAAACGTGGGCTTCCTGAAAGGTTTGTGACCTAAGTGGAAATGTGACCTGGTAATTTAGCATGTGACGAAACCTTTAGAAATGGTGAATTACGTCTGTTTTGAGGTTTCATGAAGAAAACCTTACCATCTATAGAATGAATCTTCCTGACTCCAAGAGGCAGAAGCCTTCTTGTTATTCCCTTCCCCTCACCTCTCCTCATCTTTCTGAAGAGCATTGAGCGTATCTTGAGCAGTACCACTAACAAATAAATAAAAGAAAACTTGAATGATCAGACTTACTTTAAAGGAGACCTCATATTCAGTTCCAGGACCCACAATAACCAAATAAAGTAAAACCTTTATTCACAGCCTTATCTAAAGCCCACTGAGAATACTGGGGAAAAAAGGCCACTGATTTTGAAGGGCTTTTAATCTGATCTATAATGAAATGTATTTGAATTGGAGCTTCACTGTCATGAAATCCTTCACTCTCTCTGCTTTCTGGACCCCTGAAATTTCTGGGTATTGTCTCTACTTTCCCTACATACTACACAGCAGTACTGTACCTAAACTCCTAGTGGCCCCAGGCAAACATTTAGTGTCAGTCCCCACTTCGCCAGAGATAATGATAATAATAATTGAACAATGGGAAAAAATTACCACTTTCAGTCCCCCTCTCTGTCTGGGCCCTGGTTCACTCATGCCTGTTTGCTTATGCTACACAGAGTGACTAAGACACTTAGGTCTGTTCCTGCATTTTTCCTGCTCTACTCATGCCATTTAATTCAGAGTACTTCTAGAGCAGATCTCACAGCAAGGTGCTACTAATATTGTATTGGAGGAGGCTTGACATAACTTGGAAGCACATCAGGCAGAGCTTTTATCATTTGCTGGAAATCCCAGAACCCTCCAAAATACATGAACCCATCACAAGTTAGCAATGTTCTAAAATCCCATGCCCCAAAATGTGGGTCACAGAAGGGGTAGCCTAGGCAAGTAATAGTAGTTGAAATCACAAGGCCTTATTAATTTGTACTGAGCTGTAGTTTTTGCTACCTATGGGGATGAAAAAGTAACCACGTGCAAATAAATTAGGTATATAGGTGCATAAAGATACAACTAAAAGCCAAAGATTGAATTCTTAAGTTCCCAAGTAATTTTGGATTTAATATTCACATACAGTCTCCTACGTTATATACTGCTATGCATGATGTGATAAAGCTAGGACAGGATTGAAAATATGTGAGGTGGTTTGCAGGAATTGTTAAAATCAAAACATTAGTGGTCAGGCAAAGTATGACATAAAACTCACACACAAAGGTGTTTCTCTGCTTGTGGATGGAATGGTCTTTAAAAGTTATCATTCATAACTGGTGCCAAAATGTCAGGGAATGCACCAGGGCTCAGTGGGGAAGAATTGATACTTGTGACAACTGGAAAACCAGAGCATTGGATAAGCCTGATTTCTACACGCGCACATACTTGTCAGTGAGAAGTGGCAATCGATATGAAACTGCTATAAGAAAACCAATGAAGAGCAGAGGCAGAAAAGTTTAAAGGTTTTAACAGGACTACAGGAGCATTTAGAATTAATAGTGATGTCCTGTCAAATCACTGAAGCTTCAAGGCTAGAGACTTTGCTCCTCCTGTGGCATCCCCTGCCAGCCAGCCTACATAAACAACAGTGTCTGTGTGATCACCAGTAATTACAGCCAGTCACTCCAGGCCCTGAATTAGGGTGTAACAAGTCAATCCTACTTGCAAAATTCTCTGGTTTGAGTATTCACCCTCCTTTTCTCATATCAGAGAGAGCTGCCCAAGAAAATCTGACTTGATACTTCCATTACAGTTCTGGAAAATGGAAAAATGTTTTGTTTCAAGTCAAGCAAAATGTTTTGTTCTTGGTGAAATAATTGTCAAGCATTTTTAATTTTTTAACAGTAACACTGAAATAATTGTTGAAACCAAATGTTATTGTAGATGGACAAATTGAAACAAAATGGTTTAGATTTTTTTAAAAACTTTTTTTAGTTTTTTCTTTTACTGAAACCATTCAACAAGATTGATATGATGTCATGAAACATTTTTGCTTCACCTAAAACTGCATGTTTAGATGGAAAAAGTTTTGACTGAAAAATGTTTCCCAACTGTAATCAGAAATCAAACACTGAAGCCCCTCTGCCCTAGAGAAAGGTAGCTTTTGGTCTGCCATCCTCCTGCTGTGGGGGGTCAGCATGGCTCAGCAATTCACCTACAAATGCATCCCCTCAGCCCGAAAGCTTGCAAATAAAGAATGTTTGGTTTTTTTCCAAACATCTAGTTGGTCTAATAAAAGATATCACTGGTCCCTTCTAAGCTGGCCTTGGTGGCATAGCTTGAAGCTTATATGTAGCATAACTCTAGATGCATCTCCACTGCATGCAGGAGGTATGACTGCAGCACGATGAGTTTAAACTTTAATCTGACTAGTTTAGTTAACCGCAGCAGTGAAGGTGCAGTAGCACAGACTTCAGCAAAAGCTGTATAAGCCTGCTCAGGATACTGAGGGACCTAGGTGACTAACTTTCAGTAAAGTCCATGCCACCACAATAAGACTTCATAGCTATTAGCCATGCCAGCTGGATCAGATGCGTGCTACAGACAAGGCAATAGAGATATGTGACTTGATCTTTTGCTTACTGAGGTGTGCTGCACAATTTCCCAGGCAGCACCCAGAGATTTTTAGATTCTGGCATTTCAGGCTGAGCAAAGTAGTCAGTGGTGTGGGAGAAAGGGAATGTGGGTGACATCCCTTGGCCAGGGGGATAATGAAGCACACACAGAGACCCTGACCTATGCAGGGAGGGGAAATATGGAGATACATGGAGCTCCTGTGAGGAGAGAGGTTGAACTAGGGGTCATGAATACCAGATGCATACTGCAGCCAATCTTGTCAAACGGGGGCGGATCCCCCTGCGGCAAAACTTACCGCCTGGTGGGCAGACGGGCTGCTCCCAAAAGTGGCTGTGACACACTCGCTACCTGGCCAGCGCTCACGGGGGGGCTCCTGCCTGCCCCCACGCCCATCACCTAAGCGGGGAGCATGGCCAGTCAGGGGGTGCACGCGCACCCCCGTGCACCCCTTACGCATCGCCGCTGGTAAGCCTCACTAAATAACTGTGCTGATGCTACTGCACAGTAACTCTAGGTACTGTGCATTTACTTAGTCCTTTATTAACCGAGTACTAAACTAAATGCGCAGTATGTGAGGTGCATTAATGAACATGTAGATGCGTCAAGTAGGTCACAGAATCCAGAGGCTGAGCGGGACCTCAGAAATTCTACAGCAAATTCCTAAATGACCTCTATGAGCATTTTGCCAGTTTGATACATCTCTTTCATTTTCAAGATGTTCATCCGCTGACAAGTTATGGCTTTAATTTGCGCTAAGAGACTTCTACCTGCAGATCGTGCAAAGCCCCAGTTATAAAACTTTTCTCAATGTTCTGAAAAGCCTGCAAGACACCATGCAGCAAATAGCAACCCTGATGCCAGGCCAGCTGATTGCTCCACAACACCAGCTAAGGATTGGCAGCTGTGGCTGGTATCCAACTTATGTAAAAAAAGCTTATAATATTACAAGTATAGGAACACCTTCAGAGGCATGCGGATCCCTTCTGAACACTAGTCCTTGCTAAAAATCAGGAACATGCAAGTTAATACAGTGATGCAAAATCATTTGCTACACCCAGAGAAACAGGCAACTGTCCCTTCCTCGCGTGAATACACATCAGTGCACACTACACAGTAATGCCAACAAAGTGGAGCATCTCTATAGCCTGCAAGGACCATCTTCTCTGAACTCAGACAAACTGCTCTCTATCTGCAGCTCTGTTTAGAATCAAAGGCTCCATTCTCCTAGAAGTCAGGGCAAATGTGCTGTGCTTGCCCCTCAAAAGGGCTGTGGTTCAGCATCAAAAGAAACAATCTAGCCCTCTATCTCAGTGCATTTGCACTATCCCTTGATGGGATTAGAGGGGCTGTTTTGTTTTCAGCTTGCCTTCAGCCTGCCACGGGGATTAGTTCAAAGTGAAGGAAGAGAGAAGGAAATAATTCCAGGAAAGCAGAGTTTAAAAATATAGCAGCTTCTCTGCCCCCTCACTCTCATAAACAGCATCATTTAAACCATCCAGAGGAGAAAGCTCCCTTCCTGAGTGAGTTTTGCAAGAAACCCTGAAATCATAATACAGGCAGAAAGGTGAGAAAGTAAATAGCTCACAAATACACTGGAGTTTCCTGGTGGGAGACAGAAAGGGGGATCCATTAGGTGGGTAGGGACAGAGGCTTCCCTTTCTGTAAGGGGTAAACAAGGCTGAACTTACCTTGGTAGAAACACAAGCAGAGGACTGTGAGAAGCACCCAGTCCTTCCACACACTGTCCATTCTGCTCCTTGGGGGGAAGAAACCCCTCTTCAAACTCTGGAAGCAGAGCAAACCTGTCCTCCGTATTTTGCTCTCCTCTGGTGCCTCTTGCACACAGTGAGACAGCGAGAGTTGTATGCACACAGGAAATTTCACTGAGATCATGAACACTAATTTGCCAGCAAAAGAGAAAAGACATAGCACCCCCCGGTGGTAACAAAAAGCAAAGAGCTGTCCTGCTCAATGCAAGTTGATCCCACAGGTTTATAAGGACTTCTTATTGTTTCCATTCATCAGCAGCTGACTGTGGCTGGGTAGAACTGCCTGGTTCATAGAGAGAGAGGCACCCAGATGAGAGTAACCAGCATGTGCGCACACCCACCCACAGCTAAAAACGTGATATGAAGTCTTGCTTCCGTGTGCTGCTGGTTTCAGCATAGGTCTATCAGGGGTAGCAGGAGGTGGGTTTATTGCCTTTGGAAGTAGCAGTGTAGATGATTTGAGAACCATAACCTTGCCCCACAAGAAAGCACATCTCAGATGCTCTTTTCAGGCTACATTGCACCAGGGTTGCCACCCTTCTAGGATCGCCCTGAAGTCTCCAAGAATTTGATAGAAATCTCCAGGAGAGTGCTGAGAGTCACCCAGGAGATAAATGATAGGGCATTCATTAAAAGAAATATTAAATGTTGAGTCGAATTTATACAGTAGTCCCATGGGTTTTTAAAATGTAATAGCCACGTGCATTTGCCTTCCTGACCTCAAGTCTATGTACCATAATTAATGGCATTACATCATGTGATGAAACCTTTTGGAATAGATTCAGAGTTGGCAACCCTACATTGCCCTGAGTATTTTTCCACCTCAATTTTTATCTGGGTTGAGTGAGCGGTTCGTTCCTAAGTTAGCCATCAGTCTGGTAGCTCCGCCAGGATCAAACTCGAGGTTCCACCATTGTACCTGGAACTCAGGAGCACAATTTGGGAAGGTGCATCTCAGCTCAAATGACAATGAAGATGGTAGGGAAAAAATAAGAGAGGAATCAGAAATGTGGATCAGGAGTGCACAGCTCTGAAACTGTATGAAGGCTCTGGAAGAAAAATGCTGGGCACAGAAACCCATTTGCCAAAGCATAATTGTAGCACTGCAAAATACAATATCATGTCATTGCATTATAATACATGATGTACACAGGCAAGCTCTTTTGGGTAGATGTGATATCTTTCATTAGATCAACTGAGTAGTTGGAAAAAAATTCTTCGCAAGCTGTCAGGCACAAGCAAATCACTTTTTTCCAACTATGTCCTTAGACCAACATGGCTACAACCAGAAAACCTGAAGACATGATGTGGCACTTTCTCCAAAGACCCTAGTGATGGTCAGGACAGAAGTCTCAAAACTACAGAGGTTCTGCTCAGTTACTTAGTGTGAAAGCGTTGAATGCACTGCACAGCGGACTGGTGAACGGTAGATGAGAACCCATCACTTAGAGCAGGCAGCTTCATAACTGCATCTGGAATGATTCTGTGTCTAAATGCCTATGGTGGAAATATTCTGAATCCTCTCCTTTGATTTTTGGGGTTTTTTTTGGCTTGGAGAGGAGCATTGTACCCTGTTGAGAATGAGTCTCTGGTCATTGGTACAGAGTCTGAGGCTGAAAACAGGAATGAGAAAACATACGCAACAAGAAAAGCAACCGAGTTCACCAAAACACTTCTCCAATCTCCTCTTCCTCCAGAGCCCAGCTGTTACTCTTCACAACAGACTCATCCTGCTATGTGTATTAACCACAGTGAAAATTCTTTGATTTTTCCAGCCACATTCATTATATCCCATTTATTCCAGCTAACTGGAGTTTGGATTGTTCCTCCTGCAGGTCAGTGACTCTCAACTGAGGTACCATGGCACCTCAGGATGTTGTGAGATCCTTTCAAGGGTGCAATGCAAAATTAGCACTGTTAGCTGTGCAAACACCTGCACATTATTTAAGGTAAACCCAAAGATTTAAAATAAGAATCCATAGTGTCAAAAACATCCTGACCTGTTGTGACCTTTTGAGTTCTTTACAACAGAAGTAATGCTCTAGTATTTTTCTGTAGTCAACAGTATTGCCAACCACACCATGTCAAAAATCATGAGAGAAACTCTTAAAAACCAAGAGATTTGGAATGTAAATCATAAGATGCTATTTTTTAAATGTGTGTTGGGGGGGGTTGATATTTGTGAAGGTGTGGGGGACTGTGGATGTGTGGGGGGGGTTGAAGCCTGGGGAAGGGGCTGGCAGGATGAAGGGTCTTGTGGACCAGGAGTGAGGGGCAGCAGTAGGGCTGGGGGTGGGGGGCAGGGCTGTGGCTTGGGAGTGAGGGGTAGACACAGACGCACGCACACAGACAGAAGGACAACTAGACAGCTGCCCACAGCTCTGTTGCATGACTCACCCCAGCCCTGGGGCCCCATTCACTCCAGCCCTTACCCTACTCCCTCCCTCACCATGGGGGCCTCAATCTGCCCTCCCCTGCCTCTTCCCTCTCCCTTTGCCCCTTCCCCTCCACAGACTTACCAGCTTTGCGCTCTCTACACGTAGCAAAAGAAAAAATCCAGACATTTGATCTATCAGGAGATCATGAGTTAGAGTTAATTTGACTTGGAAATCAGGAATCTCATGATTTTTTCATGAGAGTTGGCATTACTGAGTCAAAAAAAGTGTGAAAGGAGTCTTGAAATGGGGTGCTGCTAAATTCAGAAAAGTTATGGGGGAAGGGAGGGTTTGAGTTTAAAAAAAAAAGGTTGAGAACCACTGTTGGACATGCTGGAGGGAAGCATGCAAGTTTCTTTTCTCTCCATCCCTGAAAACCGTTTGCTAGTGCATAGCAGGCTGTGTCACTTCTCCCGCCACTCAAAATTCTGTGTCACATGGCCCAGTGGGAAGTAAGCCCTCTGATCAGAAAGCACCATGTTCCCAGCAATGCCTGGCCATTTGTCTCCTGGGATGCCTGGGATGCTTGGAATGTGTGTTTGTTTCTTTGTTGTTCAGATAGGCCATGAGGAATCCTTTTTAAGAGCCTCATATGTGCAGAGCAAACTTGTCTTCGAATGGGCTGAGCTCTATAAATCTTTTTATTTATTAGAATTTTTGTATTCTGTGTGATTATGATTCTGCTCCCACCTTACTCTACAGGGCTTTGGTTGGAATGCCTCCCTCCTTTCCAAAGCACTCATGGCCCATATTTACTTCTTTGTTGTTGCACCTCTTACCTTGTTCCTATTTAAGTATTTGGAATAAGATGAAGTGAGCTTTCTCAGAATGACTGCTCTTTTCTCCCTGGCTCATTTTTGACACAATTCCATTTCTGCAATGTAGACAAAGCTTCACAAGGCTCCCAGGCGAGGGGCAGGCTTGGATTGGATGCTGCTGTTTCACAACAAACCAACCCAGAATTTTAAAGCAAAATGGAATTGTGGAGGGTCACATGGTTTCATGTCAGAATTTGAAAAAAACTCTGAAATAAACTAATCATCTTGAATTCCCTGACAGTGAAACGTAGAGTTGGTTTCTGAGCGTAATGTAACTCTTCCTAATCTGTCCTGAGTTTTGAGTTCATAATATAGTAGAAAACCAGCAAATCATTAAATGACTTGGAGTTCTGTTGGCAACTTTTTGTATACATCTATTGAAAGTTACTTCCTTGATGAGGATCAAGTAGCATTTAATTAGGGAGAAATATAGGACAAATATAGGGAGAAAGCACTAAGTCACATGCTTTCTGCAGTAAAATCAGGTAAGAAAATACCTTAAGTACCCCATTTTTATTTGCTCTAAGTCCTTCCTCTGTCACTTGTATACCACAGGTGTTAATGTCATTGTCCCACACTTTTTTCTTATGCTAGGGCATCTTCTGTGCTAAGTGACTTCAAACTGAAACAATTTCACTATCCCTGGTACAGTGCAAGGTAAGGAGAGGGAGATACCAATGGGATGTGTAGGCAAGAGTTAGGTTATGTGGGGCATGAAACTGAGCAACCCATTAGATACCCCGGTTAGGAAATGTTCTTGTCTATCACCCAGACAATGATTGAATAGAAATTTATCCCTGTGTGGGTGGGTCATTTACCAGTGTGAGGAACAAGAGCCAAGCAGCCAAAATGTTAGTACATTTGCCTTTAACATAATGAAAGAAAGCTCAGCCATGCCCTGCCCTGCATAAAAACCTACTATTATGTGGCCTCTTCCTCAGAGTCATCCATAAAAGGGTTGAGTCAAACGACTGGTAAACATATACTCAGACCTTGAGAAACCCTGCTAATACTAAGACTTTTTTCCAGATTCTTCCTGTTCCGACTCCATCTCTTGTCTTGTCCATTATCTGGCCTCATCCTTATACTTTGTTTTAGATTCCTGACCCCACTGTAGATCGGCAGTTCCTGACCTTGGCTTGTTCTCCAGAGTACTGACCCATGGCCTTCAATCCTGCTGTAGCCATTTGTCCAGGTTACCCATGTCCCAGTCCCTGATAGCCAAAGGTTTCAGGTTACTCTTATTAAAACAGGCAAGGTCATTTGATGGATTTATAGTTCTTTCCTGATAATTCATATGACCTGCAGTTCTCATCTACTGGTACGAGGGGGACTCAGCTCCTCCTTCATGATGATGTGTCTGGAAGAACTTCTAGTGGCCAGGTGAGCACAAAGGGCTGTACACTAACCATTTCTGAGCATTCACGTGTCTTTCTTTTTCAGGATAACAGTACCAAGAAGTCTGTGTTAAAGAGCAGGTTGATTGTGCTTTAGTGGTCAGATCAGGAAACTTGAGAGCCTGTCATTCCATTCCCCTGGCTTACTGTGTTAGCCTTTTGTCCTTTCCTAATGTTGCTATCAGTAGGAACAACAGTAGCAATTCTAGTGTTATCCATGGCCCGCTTTTCAGCCAAAGTGTCTTATAGGGCTACTCTAATCAGGGTTAAACACTGGAAGTGGTGAAGTTACTACCCTGTCAAGAATAGTACTCCCTGGGTACATCTACCCAGAACACTAACAATGCAGTAGCCTAGTAACACTGCACAGTAGCACATCACAGCACAAACAGTGCTAATATGCTACTGCAGAATATTATCTGGCTACTGAGTAGTAGCATCACTTAAAATGTATTTGCTAGCACTACTGTGCAGTAAGTCAGGTTACTGCACCTTCATTGAGTACTTGATTATAGTATACAAGTACTAAATTAAATGTGCAATAATCACTGGCAGACAAGGTTCTTTTGGTAAATGTGATATCTTTTATTAGACCAACTAAATAGTTGGGAAAACTGTTCTTTGCAAGCATTTGGGTAAAAACACATCCGTAGAACAACATGGCTACAACCATAAACCTCTCAGTAGCCACTGCGCATTAACGAATGTGTAGATGTGCTCCCTATGTTGCTACCAACAATGGTAAAAGTGACTGAAGGAAAAAAAGAAGTGCAGTATAGGCAAGTTGGCATTAACAATGGGCAAGTCATTGAACCTCTCTGGGCCGCATTTTCGGCCTGTTAAATAGGGATACGGGTGGTTACCTAACGTGAGATCTAATTCATTGGCATGTATATGGTGATTTGAATTCCTCTAGAGGGAAGTGCCAGAAACAGGCAAAGCGTTATTTTTTACTGTAAACACTCACTTGTACCACTTCTGTCTCTAGACAGAAATTGCCATTGTGTGGTCTTTGCACCAGCAGATCCAATGCGTTCCAGCCAGATTGTGATTTTCTGCAGCCAGAACCCAAAAGGGAAAGCTCCTGGATTTTGTAGAAAGTTTGTTAATTTTTTATTGAGGTTTTCTTTGTAACATGATATTTACCATGTGAGTTTAATTCCTACAGGCCACTACCACTGTGTATGTCACCATCGTAGATGAGAATGATAATGCCCCTGTGTTCCAGCGACAGCACTATGAAGTCACTTTGGATGAGGGGCCAGACACTCTCAATGCCACGCTTATCACTGTCCAGGCACTAGATCGTGATGAGGGGCCCAACGGCACAGTTACATATGCCATCACAGAGGGAAATATCTTGGACACCTTTCATATAGACAGTACTACGGTCAGTTGTGATGCTCTAGCTTGACACTTTCATCCTGTTTCTCTGGTTTCTTTGGTTAGTTTCCCTCCTGCTGAACTCTCTGCACTCCTGTCTCATTTCAGGGGCAGATCCATACTGTGAAGGAGCTGGACTACGAGATCAGCCACGGGCGCTACACCCTGATTGTCACTGCCATGGACCAGTGCCCAATCCCATCACGCCGTCTCACATCCACCACAACGGTATGGGACTGCTGTGCGGGCCACAATCCACAACTACAAAAGCCAGTTAAGAAGCAGAGGTTTTGAGAAGTTGGAAAGGATTATGCTTGCAGTATTGGAACTTCTGTTCACTCCAGAAGTTCCCCTTTATGAGAAGAGTTTCATATCTCCATACTGTAGCATGCAAGTAGTTCTATGTGTCATAGAAGTCATTTTGGACACCATGTGGTTCTTGCAGGAGACAAGGGAGTATATATATCTTCTGGTGGCTTCACTGTGGTAGGTGCTCTCTACCAGTAGAATTTGCCCCCAGTCTTTATGCAACACATGCCAAAAAAATGTAGACACTATTGGGCACCACTCTCAAGGCATGCCTACACTGCTTCCAGCCACTCTCTGCTCTGAAGGGAAGGTGCCCACCCCACTCAGTTCAGTGCCACACCCACCAAACATTGATAAAAAGTAATGGAGCTGTGGCTAGAACAGCACTGGATCTGCACCAAGCAGCAGCTACCTGCAGCTGTTTGGTGGACTCAGAGTGGGAATGAACAAGTGAGGTGTGTTTTCCTGGCAGCACTTCCTGGCACAGTAGAGCAGTGTAGCCATGTTGCAAGAGTTACACACATTCAGACAAACAACAAAAATATCCCGTATCTTATAGCTCCCATTACCTTTAACTATATTTTGGATAAGAGTGTGTTCAATCTCCAGATGCTTTAAGGTTTGCGCAACATTAGAAACTAAATTCTTGAGTTTATAATGTATTCAGAAAAAATAAAGCAACTGATAAAAGCAGCAGCATGCAAACTATATTATTGTGTCAGGCCTGGCAGTAGTTTTACTAAGAGGTTAGATTATGGATTTGTATAGGATGATTTGTATAGGGATGATCCTGCCTTGCCAGGGGATTGGACTAGATGGCCCCTGGAGGTTCCTTCCAGCCCTACTTCTCTATGATTTCTATGATTACTTGAAGAAAATTGGCCTTCCAAAGCAATGTAATGTGGTCAGATTAGATGCTTGCAGTTTTTGTTACTCTCTACCTGTGATGCTTAGAATTCCCCATTGACCTTCCTTTTTTCTATACTAACTCATGCAGTCAGTTTTTAAAGCCTCTTATTTGTATGTGCTGTAAAAATGTATAGATCATTGAGACGTGCTCTTTTTGCATGTGCCTGAAGCTGTCAGCTTGTAACATGTAAATGGTCAGGAAGAAGCTGATGCTGCATTCTCTTGGCCTGATAGCCAGCTGAGCCAGTGACAGGAGTATAGTGCTGTAGTTGGACTCTGATAAATAGTAAATATAGAAGAATCAGAAAATTGGATCCAATTTTTTTTGCCTCATGCTATATTTACTTTGGCCAAGTACACAGCCACAGTCTACCAGCATGCTGAGAATCGTCATTACATTGCTGTCCTACTCACTTATTCTAAAGAACCTTCCAAAATCCAGGAAAACCAGAAAGGAAGAAGGATATTATTCTTTCGCCTTGGCCAGTTGCTTCTGAAACCAACAAACCCAAAAGATTTTTGTCTGTGTGCTGATCTAAGTGAATAAATCTTGGATGCTACACTGAACGTTTCAAAACAGACACATTTAAACATCTGATAAAGTGAAATAAAAACAAGATGCCATTCTATTTGTCTGACCAAAACCATCCAGGGAAGAAAGTCTACTGATTCCACTATTTTGGTTGCTGACTCACAAGATCTAACCAGGATTTTTGGTGCCACAGCTAAAAGGATTGGTCCTAGCTTCCTTTGTGGCTTCTCCCTTATTCTGTACATACTTGTCCTGACTGCAGGTGTTGGTGAATCTGAATGATATTAACGACAACCAACCTACTTTTCCACGGGCCTATGAGGGACCCTTTGACATCACAGAAGGTCAGCCTGGCCCAAGAGTGTGGACTTTCCTGGCCCATGATGGGGACTCAGGCCCAAATGGACAGGTTGAGTACAGCATCATAGCAGGGGATCCTCTGGGTAAGTTGTGGGGAAGAAGTGGAAGCTAGTTTATGGGATTCCTTTAGATTGTTCCTACAATCCCCCATGTTTCTGTATTTCACACACACATGTACAGACGCACACAGACGCCTCTGCGCAACCTCTTCCCCATATGCACAAAAATGTACGTATACATGTGGTAAAGAAGTGTGAACCTCTGCTCTGAGATGCAGAACTGAGAACCAGCAAATCTGGATTCTGTTCCTGACTGCACCATAGACTTTCTTGAGCAAATCACTTGAGATTTGTCTGTACTGCGGTGGCAGAGAACTCAGTCTCATTGCCAAGGTAGTGAGCCCTGGTCACCCACCCCCATTCCACATGCATCAATTCCAGCAACAAGGTGGTGAGGATGCCTTGAGGGGACCCCAAGCCACTGTTCACAAACATGCCAGAAACCCAGGTTTTGAGAATGAAGCCAGAGTCAGCCCCCTGGGCATCCTCACTCTCTAATTTCTGGGACTGACCTGCATAAAGCAGAAGCTGGTGGGCAGGGCTCATTTCCTCTGTGGCATGACTGAGTACTCTGCTGCTGTTGCACAGACATACCCTCACCCCTCAGTGCCCAGGGGTGCAGTAAGAAAGTCATATTTATTAGACTACAACAGTGTCAAGTGCTATGGAAGTGACCATAAAATAATAGAAACACATATATCTACCTTGTTAATGTGTGCACACATACACCCATACCCATCTGCACATATCTCTGTGTCCGCACACAGCTCCTTGTGTAACACAACTATTCACTGATAACCACTTATATACAAAATATACTTGTCTACTGAACACACCCCATATGCAACAATAGATACACAACACAGTACAACATATGTCAGGATAGCAAAAAGTCCAGCTATGCAATGCCACCATTGAATAAAGCAGGGCAGGGTATAAAAACCAAGTTCCAAACTGTGTAGCATGAGTAGAGGAAGGAGAAGTAAAAGAGGATGTAATTTGTTGTAGATTCAGATCAGACAAGACTTGTGGAGTAGACAAAAGAATCTGTAACCTTCTCCCTTCCCCTGGCTATTCAGATGAGCCACTTTTATTCAAGTGCCGTACTTTTTCCCCCAAGGACAGATCTTTAGTGGGGGAAGGGGGAGAGAGGGGAACAGAGAATGGAAAAGGCTAAAAAGCTTGCTTAGGAAAGCACAGGAAGCATTTCAAAAACTGTCCTCGCAACTGATTCCTTCTGAAAAACTCGATTTTGTACACAAGGAAATCCTATTACAAAGAACATCCGCTCTGTGGAGAAACACTGCAACCTGTTGTGGGCTGTTCAGAGAGAGCATGGGCTTGTGCAAGTTTAACCAAGGTTACAAAAGGAGGGGCACCAGGTAGGCAGGGACTTCAGGGAAATCCAGAATGGGCATGGACTCTATTGGGAAAAATACAGGAAGTTGACATTAAGAAGTACAAAATGCCCAGCAGGATCTGTCCACCCCACCGCTGCATTCTGTAGTCATGGTAAACTGGGAGTTAAGCCAAAGGTCATGGCTATGTTTTGCTGATTAGCCACCTGCAATTTCTAACCTTCAGTCTCTGGCATTAACACTGGATTAATGATACAGAAACCCTTCACTTAACCTTGGGGCTTGTTTATAAGGCATTAGAGGAAGTGAGGAGAATTTTTCATTCACACTTTTAGAGGTAGAATTTAATGAATTTTATTGAAAGTGACAGTCTATAAGGTCTGGCTGGCACAAGGGTGATGGCAGGCTGCCCTTGTGCAGGCTTCCCACAAATAAATACAGTTCTGCATATGCACCTCAGACCAGACCAACAGCAGCATTACCCAATGGTGAAGTGCATTTTAGCCCAGGTCTCCCCTCAGCACAGACAAAATGTCTGTGTTACAACAATGTGTGCAAACCAGGGAATAGATTTCACCGCCCTATTCACAGTAACTGAGGTTCAGTTTCTGGAAAGGAAAGACAGTCCCTGTGCCAGATGTACTCTGTAGGAAACTCTGCAAATCAGGTTACTTACCTTAAGAGATGATTTTTACCACATGCAAAGTACTTTGGGAATTTCCTGTGCACAAGTAGGCAATAATTGAGTGACTGTAACCGAACTAATTTTGATTTATGAAGGGTCAGTATTCAACACACTGGTATTTACATCTTTTTGTCAGCCAAGCATGTGCAAAAATCCCCAGCCACATCCAGAAATGGGGTCAGTGTCTGGAGAAAATACAATCACAGTGGGATAGCTTAGGCACCAAGTGACCCTTTGGGGACACAGTGTGCTGTTTTTAAGCTGTCTGCAGAGCTCACTGGGCAGAGAAGGCTGTTGTGAAGTGACCTTCTCCCCTTCATTACCTCTCTGACTGCCTGAAATAAGGTAGGACACAGGAGACAGCATTTTCTCTACTCCCGCAGAGCTTGTCAGTCTCTGTGGTTTAACCCCCTTTAACAGCTGGAGTTTAAATTCACTGAATCAAAGCCTGTAGCAGACTTGGAGTCAAGAAGCATAGCCTCCATTGGCTCACTTACTTCTTTTTGAAAAACCAAGGCAAAGTCTCAGCATTCTGCCCTGATGTCAATGGGATCTGTGTAGCTTTCCAGTGTTATAGTCCCTTTGCTTGGTACTGGCAAATCTCCTGTCAGAAATAACCTGTTTACCCTTTATCTTCTCTCCTTCTTCCAGGAGAATTTGTGATCTCTCCCGTGGAGGGAGAGCTGCGAGTTCGGAAGGACGCTGAGCTGGATCGAGAGAACATTGCTTTCTATAACCTCACCATTTGTGCCAAAGACAGAGGGGTACCTCCTCTCAGCTCTACAGTGAGTCCTGTTAGCAGGCCTTGAGGCTGGGACATTGAGGCCTCACTTACATGTATTCTCACATTCCCAGCATTCTTAATACATGGGGTAGGGAAGTGGGAGGGGGAATGTAGAAAAGAGCCCTTGACCCCCCTCTCTCCAGTACCCCCTCCACCCTGTCCTTTCTATGTTTCCTATCACTTCATCCTCTCCCTTTCTTTTTCTTTCTGAAACCTGGACAAGTAGATTGGGGAGGTTCTGTCTCCTTTCCTCTGTCACCTGATAAAGCACATGTATTAGAATGGCATACAGGAGCACCATCAATGAACTAGGCCAGTGGTTTTCAACCTTTTATCATTTGTGGACCCCTAAAAAAATTTGAATGGAGGTAGACACCCCTTTGGACATTTTGAATGGAGGTGCAGGCCCCTTTAAATTGCAAGTGTGAGTATTCACATACTTTTGATTGATCTTAGTTATCTTTTGCTGACCACTTAGACATAGTCTGTGAACCCCCAGCAGTCTGTGGACCAGAGGTTGAAAACCATGGAGGTAGAGATCGCTGAGCCTCATGATGCAAAGCATGGCCATAGCTTTGTAATTCTGGCCTTGGTCCTGTCACTGCAGGGACACCTCCTACATCATAAGAAATGTCCCATGTCCTGTCCCACGTACAAAATGGCTTTACTGCATAAAACAGGAAAACTTGTTTATCCAAGGATGGGCTCAGTGTGAGGGCGGGGAATGGGCTACAGTTACAGAGCTGGGCTAACTTCTTGAAAACGCCATATTTGTGACAAGTCAAGTCAGGTAGGAAATTCCCTCTAGCTTGCTCCCTCTTTCTTTTGACTGGAGCAAAAGAGACTGGGGGCATCTGAACTCCAAGGGCTCTAGGCTTGGTGCTTGCACATAGGATGCCTGCCATGGATTTGGGAGTATCTGAAGCCCCAGGCTGAAGCGTCTGGGAGGTAGGATACTTGCCAGTGGTATCACCATCTAGCTTTGCTCAGTCAACAGAATTCAAAACTGAGTTGGCTGGTTTGGCTGAACACATGATATTTTAACAACAACAAAAAATAGGAAATTCCTGCCATCTGAGGCATTATGGAAGAAGGCACAGAGCTTGATTGTGGTATATGGAAGAAGGATGAGAACACACTCAGGGAATCCAGGAGTGATGGGATACATTGAACCATAGATAATGTTTGCCTTTGTATCCAAAATCCTCTTCTTCATCTTTCAGGTCATGGTGGGTGTGCGTGTTTTGGACATTAATGATAATGATCCAGTGCTCCTTAACCTGCCCATGAATATCACCGTCAGTGAGAACACACCTGTCTCCAACTTCATCACCCGCATCCTTGCCCGAGATGCTGACAGCGGAAGGAATTCTCTCTTGACCTACAATATAACAGCTGGCAACAGAGAAAATGCTTTTTACATTAATGGCACTGTACGTCTCCTGGCCTCATTATTTCTGTATACAGCAACATACATGAGCACATGCAGGTCTTTTAGTCTTATATGTAATGGTACAAATACAACCTCTGCAAAGACCTTCATTTGCTACATACAATGACAGCTATGATTTATACAGTGCGCACAGTGGTGCAAACAATAGCTGCATACATAATACACTGACTAGAGAAACACACCTCTCTAAGGCAGACCCCACCTGTTAAATGCATGTGCCCTCTGTAATGCTGTACCAGCAGTGCATTTAGGGGATAGTTCTGCCCAGCATAGATTTGAAATATTGCACCATAAGGGAAAGACAAAAAGCAACAAGTAGGACAGGCTGCACAGTAGGCCCCAGTCCTGTAGTATTGAGCATGACATACATTCACCAACTCATTCCAGCATAGTAGCAGCTGAACAGCCAGAGAGGAGACAAATGGGAGCTCTTGTACACTAGTCTCTCTGACATGTTTAAACCCCGCTTCCTTTTTACCTGGAACTCTTGTCAGGGGGAAAGGGACTTAACGGTGGGGGTCTACTACAGACCACCCAGCCAGGGAGAAAAGCTAGACCGGGAATTCTCAGGTCAGCTTACAGAGGCATTTAAGTCAAATGATGTAGTCATCATGGGTGACCTAAACTATCCAGACACTTGCTGGGAAGAGCAGTCAGCCAGGTCTGACCTCTCATGTAGGTTCCTAGCCATGTTACAGGACCTCCATCTAACCCAGGAGGTGCACAGTCCCACCAGGGGAAATGCCTTGTTAGACCTGGTCCTGGCCACAAGTGACGACCTGGTGAGGGGGCTGTGGGTGCTCGACCGCCTGGGCGATAAGCAATCATCGCCTATTGGAATTCACCATCCAGCGCAGGGTGGCAAAGGCCTGCAGCAAGGCAGCAGCCCTGGACTTCAGGATGGTGGATTTCATTGAGCTAAGGAGACTAGTCGAGGAGGCACTGAGGTTCTGGAGGGGAGGGGAGTTGGGAGTCCAAGAAGAGTGGTCGTTCCTGAAGGAGACAATCTTCCAAGCCCAAAGGGTGGCAATCCCAACATGGATCAAAGGGGGCAAGAGTGCTCAAAAGCCCCCATGGCTCACCAAAAGCATCCAGGAACATCTCAAAGCTAAGAAGAAGGGGCCATCATGAGGGAGGATTATACCTCCATTGCTCAGGATTGTACGGGGGCTGTTAGGAAGGACAAGGCAGAGATGGAACTGGAACTAGCAACCCAGATCAAGGATAACAAGAAATCCTTTTTTAAATACATGGGGGTAAAACGAAGGTTCTGAGTAACAAGGGGCCTCTGCAGGACATGCTTGGAAATCTGGTGGTCTCACCAGATGACAAAGCTGACCTATTTAACAATTTCTTTGCCTCCATTTTTCTGAGCAGGGACCAGGCACTCGTGGTGCTCTGACAAGGTGCCAGAGGACTGGAAAAGGGCCAATGTGGTCCCCATTTTCAAAAGGATGAAGGAGGACCCAGGAAATTATAGGTCTGTTAGTCTTACCTCGGTCCTGGGGAAGCAATTTGAGAAAATTATCCAGGTGCACATCTGCAAGGGGCAAGCAGGGGTATGTATGCTTAGGGGCAACTAACACGGGTTCATTAGAGGCAGGTCCTGTCAAACCAACCTGGTGGCCTTCTATGATCAGGTCACAAAATCCTTGGATGCAGGTGTCATGGTGAACGTAGTCTTTCTGGACTTTAGGAAGGCCTTCAACACTGTCTCTCACCCCATTCTTGTTAAAAAATTAGGAGATTGTGATGTTGATGCCTACACAGTAAGACGGGTCGCCAATTGGCTGGAGGGCCGCATCCAAAGAGTGGTGATGAACAGGTCATTTTCAACCTGGGGGGATGTGGGCAGTGGGGTCCCCAAGGGCTCGGTCCTCAGGCCCGCACTCTTCAACATCTTCATCAGCAACTTGGACAAGGGGGTGAAAAGTACCTTGTTCAAATGCGCAGATGACACTAAGATGTGGGCATGCTAGAAGGGAGGAATAGGGTGCAATTGGCTCTGGACAGGTTACAGGGGTGGACAGATGAGAATAGGATGGGATTCAATACTGACAAGTGCAAGGTACTGCACCTGGGGAGGAAGAGCCAGCAGCATACCTACAGGCTGGGGAACTCCCTTCTCATCAGTGCAGAGGCAGAAAAGGATCTTGGAGTCATTATAGACGCAGTCAGTAAGGCTAACCACAACTTGTCATGCATCCACAGTTGCATCATGAGCAGGTCCAAGGAGGTGATCCTCCCCCTCTATATGACATTGGTCAGGCCACAGCTGGAGTACTGCATCCAGTTCTGGGCGCCGCACTTCAGGAGGAATGTGGACAGCATCGAGAGGGTCCAGAGGAAAGCCACTAGCATGATCGGGGCAGCAGGGCTTGCTCTATGAGCGGAGGCTACAAGACCTGAACCTGTTCAGCCTCCACAAGAGAAGGCCGAGAGGGGATCTGGTGGCCATCTATAAACTGGCCAAGGTAGACCAGCAGGCAATGGGAGAGTCCCTGTTCCCCCAAGCACTACTGGGAGTAACTAGGAATAACGGCCATAAGCTGATGGAGAGTAGATTCAGGCTAGATATGAGGAAGCACTACTTCACAGTCAGGGCAGCTAGGATCTGGAACCAACTTCCAAGGGAAGTGGTGCTTGGTCCTGCCCTGGGGGTCTTCAAAAGGAGGTTAGATAGACACCTTGCCAGGGTCGTTTGACCACAGCATTCTTTCCTGCCATGGCAGGGGGTCAGACTTGATCTGCTCAGGTCCCTTCCGACCCTACCAACTATGAAACTCATCCTGTTACCAACTATGAAACGCGGCCTGACCAATGTCATATAGAGGGGGAGGATAACCTCCTTGGACCAGCTCATAAGCACGCTAGTAGGGAGGGAAAGACTGCAGCAAGATCTGGATAGGTTACAGGAGTGGGCTAACATAAACAGGATGCGTTTCAATACTGACAGGTGCAGGGTGCTGCACTTAGGCAGTAGAAACCAGCAGCACGCTTATAGAATGGGAAACTCCCTTCTAGAGAGCACAGAGGCAGAAAGAGATCTTGGAGTCATTATTGATTCCAAGATGAACACGGGCCAACAATGCGAGGTTACGGTTGGCAGGGCTAACCAGACCTTGTCGTGCATCCACAGGTGAGTCTCAGGTAGAGCCAGGGAGGTGATCCTCCCCCTCTATGCGATGCTGGTCAGGCCACAGCTGGAGTACTGTGTCCAGTTCTGTGCACCCCACTTCAGGAGGGATGTGGACAACATTGAAAGGGTCCAGAGGAGGGCCACCCGCATGATCGGGGGACAACAGGGCATTGAAAGACTGCGGGACCTAAACCTGTTCAGCCTCCACAACAGAAGGCTGAGGGGGGACCTGGTGACTGTCTATAAACTCACTAGGGGGGGACCAGAAGGGTTTGGGGGAGACACAGTTTCCCGTAGCGTCCCCTGGCATGACAAAGAACAATGGACACAAATTATTGGAGAGTAGGTTTAGATTAGACATCCGCAAGAACTACTTCACAGTTAGGGCGGCTAGGAGCTGGAACCAACTTCCTAGGGAAGTGGTGCTGGCTCCTACCCTGGGGGTCTTTAAGAGGAGGCTTGATGCCTACCTGGCTGGACTCATTTGAGTCCAGTTTTTTCTCCCGCTCAGGTGGCGGGTCGGACTTGAAGATCTACAAGGTCGCTTCCGACCCTACTTCTATGATTCTATGAAAGTATGAAAGCCAGGAAGTTGATAAGCAATGATTTGAAGTTAACTGATATCGTAGGCAGGGAACTGTAAATACTATCCATTGATATGCACACCAGCAAGAGAAACTGATGCTCCATACTATTCACTGCACACAATATTGCCTATTTTAAGCACCAACAAAGTTCGGATTATATGCACAACTGTGGACGGCATGTGAGTCTCAGAGACTGTTCAAGTGGCCTGACAGCGTGGCCTATGCAGAACACACGTGGAACTCCACACCGTCTGGATCCATCACCCAGAGTGGATCTGAGCTGTGTGGCCTTGGAATAATGGTGGGTGGAGGGATCTTAGCTGCATCTTCATGTTATTTTTTCTTTCCTTTTTCCTCACCAGACGGGCATAATTTATGTAAATCGCCCCTTGGACAGAGAGCGGGTGGCTGAGTACAGGCTGACCATAACCGTAAAGGACAACCCTGAGAACCCACGCAATGCCAGGCGGGTAATTACAGACAGCACTGGGATTTTCCATAAAAACAGTTGGGGAAAAGCTGCTTGTACTGGCAGAGAGAGGGTGGAATTTCATAGAAAATATTTAATCTGGCAGTCTACGCTCCAACACACCTAGCCCCAGTTAATTTTTGGAATTCACATACACGATGCAAACCCAACTATCTTCCTTTCTCTTTTCAGTCTGAATCAGAAAAATCCAAACTAGCCATGTTTAAAGCAAGTTAGAATTTTCTTAAAATGTCTTACTCCGAGCCTTAATTCCTATAATGATTACACAGCAACCACTCCATGTTATCTGGCTTTTCAGAAATACATGGAGATGCATCAGAATGAAAGCACAGTCTGTTCCAATACTGGAGAAAGAAGTAGTTGTGGTTTTACTAGAAAAAAGAATGCAACCCCTCAGTGTTGTGAATTCTTATATATCATTTTTTAATATGGTGGAGACAATTTGTGTGTGATGATGTAGTCTTCAATCCTTGATTGTTTGCTGTAATGCATATAGATAATGATTGAAACACTTTGTAATTTCACCATATCCCTTTAAGGGCACAGTGTCTGTGACCATCCACATGTTGGAATATGTTGGTATGCGAGTGTATTGGAATTTTTCTTCATTACAGATTTTTTTTGCCAACTTACCAGTGCCACCTCCCCAGAAGACATTGACAAAAGCCCTCTTCTGTCAGTATAACTGGACTCACACCAGGGATTTTACTGGCATAACTGTTGACTGGGGGGAGTGATTTTTTTCATGCCCCTAGCTGACCTAGCAAAAGGCAACATTACCACATCCTTGTAATGGAGGTACACTATTGAGAGCTATAACATGGTGACAGTATTACAATTAGACCCCAAAGGCTGAAATCCAGAAGGCATTGAATAGTACTTTAGCATGTGGGCCAGCCATGTGCTGCCACAGAACTGCATTACTAGAATGATACTGGAATATCTGAAATATCTCTGTCCCAATGACACAGGCATCGTATGGAGATTAGAAATGAAGTCCAGCCAGCAGGATGAGTATTGCACATGTGGCATATTCTGATAATACAGTTCCATGGTTGCACCAGGCTCAGATTCTCCATGGTGCTGAACTGGATAAGGCAGCATGCAGAAGGCACTGATATGGAATGTAAATTGAAGAAAGGGATTTGCAATCATGGCTCTTTTTCCATATTTTGTTCACACGCATTTAGGATTTTGACCTGCTGGTGATTTCAATAGCAGATGAAAATGATAACCGGCCACTTTTCACTCAGAGTTCTTACCAGGCAGAGGTGATGGAGAACTCCCCAGCAGGTGGGTCTGTTCTTCCTTTACTGCACACTTCTAGGTTGGTGGGTGTTCTTTGATAACCAGTCTGCCCCAGTCACCTCCAGCTAAGTGAAGGGAAGACCGCTGAGAATTCTTCAGCCTCCACTGTCATATATAATGTCAATCCAGGTAGTTAAATGTTGATGATGTCATTGAGTAGTGAAATATATTTGGTTAATCAGAAGGGTTACTGATGTGCAAGTGGGTGTTATTACATCTCTCAGTATATAGGTATGGAGACAAGGCTGGGGTAGTTTAGTAAAATTTAGGATGTTGTTACTTTTGTAATTCCTGAAAGTGGGTATTTTCCCCACCAAAGTAATGTCTTTGTCATCTACTTTCCCAGAAGAAAACTATCCTTTTTGGACATTATGCATCTATGTGGGATTGCTATCCACACAGAACGTTAATCACCTCCATGAAGCCAGCAGTTCTCCAGTGCAAAACTACTGAACTGGAGCCAACTGCTTTGTGATAACTGAATTACCAGAAGCTCTTCTGCCATATGAAATATGGCAACATTGGGTGGCAGTTATTGTTCTGGAGTAAATGAGAGCTGGGTCTGCTACAGAGCAGGACAAGGCAAGCAGCCAAATGCTTTGTCCAGGGAATAAAGGAGCTGAAAAAGTCACCCATTTTGGTGAAATTTTCTCTGCTCTCAGACAACGGTTGTATAAAAAGTCTGGACACCGTAGGTTCTTCCAGATAACTACTCAGTTCAAGCCCCTAATAGCCAGGAATGTTTCTCTTTTTCCAGACCTTTAAAATAAATGCTGTCACTTGAAGAGCCCAGGTATCATTTTTTGGTTTGGAGCCTGAATTCCTTAAAAGGCTCTTGGATACAGGTGGCACCTTATCTGATCTGACTTGAGCACTTCCATAAACACTGGGTTTGGTGCATGCATGTGTGTGTGCATGCGCGCACACACACACACACACACACACACGATGTATAGCTAAGCAGGAGTTATCTGCAGAGCATGCTGGGAAGTAACTTTCATGTCACTGTGACTAGTTGAAAACATCTGATGGATTTGTTTGTTTTCTTAGCAGGGCTTTACGGCTTCTACAAATGAGCTTCTTGATTCAGTCTGCCAAGGCTGCAACAGCCATTCCTTCATTGTCTCATGAGGCCTCCCTCTATGTGCCACATTCATTCATTTCTGTTGGTCATGAGTCACTGGGGTGTGAAGGGGGGTTGAAGGTGAGGAGGAGGAGGTCTGCATAGAGTTCTTGCCAGTAGTCATTAACACCTTTTGTTTGATTCAGGAACTCCCATCACGGTGCTCAATGGGCCAATTCTGGCTCTGGACAATGATGAGGGCATCAATGCTGTGGTGACCTACCAGCTCCTGGGACTGACAGAGGATCTTTTTGTTATCAACAACAGAACAGGTATGCTGGGTGCACACACCACCATTACTTGGCTCCTGTCTGTCTCTGGTGTAGAGCTGCTGGGTAGTTTTGTTGGTTCCAAGGCATCGATTGTAGGTGCTGTTTAACATTATCCTTGCCTCACATCCATGCCAATTACTGAGTAAAGAGCATTAATGTTAGGGCTGTTGTCCTATTTGTTGACACTGTATATTTGCCTTCATTCCAGAAGATGGAAGATTTGGGTACAGTTTTCTGTGCTTTTCCATTCTGCTAATGGGAAACACATACTGCAGGGATGTACTCTGGGCACCATTTGAAAGCTGTCCAAGTGCACTTAAATCCACCCTTTCTCAAAACATCATCTTGTATTTTCCTGGCTGACTTTTATATCCTCCAGGTATCATTTTGGTGAAGCCAGGCAGAGTGATTGACCGTGAAGCCTTTTTGAACCCAAGCCTGGAGCTCATGCTGGTGGCATCAGATATTGGGAAGCTAAACAGTACAGCTAGGCTTATTGTGACCATCCTGGATGATAATGACAACAGACCGATTTTTAACCCGGCAGTGATGACTGTGCGACTGAAGGAAAACAGCCCCCCAGGTCAGATGGATTCCAGAATGTGAGGGGGAGATGGGGCAGAGAGGGAGACAGGGACTGGACTGGAAACCAGCCATGGGCTAGGAAGAACTGTTTCTTTGTATCTCATTCTGCTACTCCTCTCTTTCCCATATTTTTGATAATTTCAACCTGTGAGGGAATGGAAATTTGCCTAAGGGAGCGCATGGGGAGCTGGGGGTTTCTTTTGAAGATTCCCCAATAATGCCAAGACAGTTTTTGGATGGGGGGGAAGAAATCACTGGATGAAAATCTAAAATTCCAAGAAGAAGCTGAGCTACCAGAGTACCGGTCAACTCCAGTCCCATTATAGAGTAGCTTTTTTTCCATGCAATAAGTGTATAATATTTGTGTTGTGCATGATCTGATTTATACATCCAGAATCAAGACTGCTGATATCACTGTTGACATGATAGCATCATGCAAAATGGGGCAATTGATGTTACTTTCCTCATTGCTGAAAATTGATATCCTTTCGTTATGTGGTTAACATGTAGTGAATGTACACATTCATCAGTGCATACATAAGACATACAAATTTTACAGATCAGTTTGATACTGTGTCTTATGAATGCAACTGTATTACACAGTTTTCGCTGACCATTACATGCTAGAGCCTGAAGGGGAGTTTACCTATTAGTTTTAATCAAGTTTTCTTGTTTTTCTCTTGTTCAAATTACACCAGCAAGTGGTGATTTTTCCCTTTCCATTTTATTCTGATACCTGGTAAATGAGTTAGAAGTCAATGGTTTTATTTTATCAGGGCCTTTGGTTCTTTTCTTGGCTGCCTCCAATGCATTTAGTTTGTATGTTTGGTGCTCCTCATGGTTAAGGGTGATAGCTTGACAGTGTTGGCACTGGATTTATGACCTAGATACCTTGTTCTTGGTCCATCCAAATCCTCAGACTGACCGTGACCTCTCCAATCGATAATAGGCAATTTTTTATTGATACACAGTGATAGCAGTTAAGAATAATGCAAACAGTTCTATATCTACCAGTCCTAAGGCTGTCACAGAGGGAAGGTAAATCTGGCCAGTACACAAGCTTTACCCTGAGGTTCTCTCTTGAGTATCAGATGTCAGCAACCTTGAGATCGAAGGCCGAGGCCCATCCCCACCCTCAGTGGCGTGGGTGAGATGGGCTGGTAGTGTGCCCTCTGTCCATGGTGGCCTTGGGTTTTCTCTCCTTTTGTATTCTTTCTCCCCTCTGATGACTCTTCACTCCCAGGCATCATTGATTGATTTCCTTGTGGTCGTCATACTATCCACATTCTGTCCTGTCAGCATATTGCTTTGTTCCAACAAACCCATCACATGCACACATCTTAATTTGGTTATTTGCCAGCCTCCTGATTTGATCAGTCCACCAAAGCCAGAAATCCCAAGGGTCTGCAGTTGGGTACTGTTACCTAATGCCACCTTATCTCATGCTATGGAACAGTGCAGTACATGTCTTCGATTTCCCAGCTTGTGTGTCTGCTGACTTCAGACACAGTGGGCCTTGAAGGAAACTGTCACAAATAGGCTTTTAGAAACCAGTTAACCCTTGCCATTCCCCTGGACCATTGTTCTAATGCAGTAGTATTGCCTGTAACCTAGTCACGTTCCCCTCCTCTCCCCCATCCCTCTATTGTTAGTCCCTCACTTGGGTGCTTTGTATTTCCATATCACCTTTGTCATCTTTTCTTCTGGATTCCCAATCCTAAACATCTACTAATAAAAGTCAGTGTGCTTTACCTACAAGCCAGTTCCCAAAAGCAAACCTCTAAATATCATTTTCCAGTAAGAGGAGGAAATTTGTCTACCTGGCTCAGTGTTACACAGCTAGTTTGAAGTTCCACAGTTCTATATGTAGTGTGCAGTGCTGGCACTTTCAGGAACAGGAGGCTGCACTAGATAAACCGCTGGATTGCTGCAATACAGCAGTTATTTGGCTGGGATAACCAGCTGAATGCAAAGGAGTCTAATACCAGAGTTTGGGTCCCTTCCTTCTCCTTCTCCACCCCCCCCCCAGGTTTTTCTGTCCTCCAGGTAACAGCTACAGATGCCGACAGTGGCCTCAACCAACAGCTGAGCTATCGGATCGAGAGTGGAGCTCAGGACAAGTTTCTGATCAATGTTGACACTGGAGTGATCCAGGTGGCCAACATCACCATAGACAGGGAAGAGAAGGACACCTACCGACTGACTTTGGTGGCTGTGGATCGAGGCACACCCCCTCTCTCTGGCACAGCTACTGTCAACATCCTCATTGATGATGTCAATGATTGTCGGCCAGAGTTCATCAACCCAATCCAGACAGTCAGTGTGCTGGAGTCAATAGAGCCTGGCACCATCATTGCTGAGGTCACGGCAATAGACAGAGACCTCAACCCCCGGCTGGAATATTACCTCATTGAAATTCTGGCTAAGGATGACACCAATGCTCTAGTGCTGGACCAGCAGGGAGCATTTGCTGTGGACTTTAGAACAGGTACAAGAACAGGAGGAACTCTGTGAATGCCTGTGCCTCTCTTTTCCCTGTTCTACTTCTTTCAGTTCCAGTATACTCTCTGTCTCTGTCTCTCTCTCTCCTTCCCTGGTTCTATATCTTTCCTTTTCTCTTTTGCTTTTGCCACCCTTTCTGGCAGTTACGCCTTTCTTCTCTTTTTGTTTACCTTGTAGTCTCTCCTTGCCCACACTTTGACAGTGCCTTGCTGCTAACTAACTAACTATTTTTTCTTTCCTTATGGCTGTCAGCCCGGAAGGTTTGCTGTCTCTGTTTCTGTGCAACTTTCAGCCAGTCCTTTCTCTGCTCCATTGATCATCTCTTTTCCATCTCACCCATAACCATGATCACTGTCATTGCTGCTTGGGTGCTCAGCTCTGTCTCTCTGTGAGGGAGCAGCCCTGACACATGCCATTTGGCTGTTGTTTAGCCTTTGCAGACTGAATGCAGACATCCCCTCAGCAGAACTTTGCTGGTGGGGAACGGGAGGGGGAGGCCTTCTAGGGTAAGTCATCTCTTGTTCAGTGGGTTTTCATATGCGGAGAAAGGATAATTAAGAATCCCATCATGCCCTGTGACTTCATTCCCAGATTCCACATGTCTTGGCTCCTTGTGAGATCTGTGCTATGAAAACACAAGATTGATGTAGCTCATGTACTTTGGAAGAATAAAGCTGACCCATAGGAAACAGGCTCAAGAGTCATGGAAGTCTAATGAAATAAGGGCCAGATCCTCAGCCAGCAAGAGTGAGGATAACTCTGGTAACTCTACTGGAGCTACACAAATTACATTCACAAATAATCAGGACACAAATGTTCAAAATTCACCCCTGCCCAAACAATTCAATTCACACAATTGCTGAAGCAATCTGATGTCCATGCAGCTGCATGCAGAGAAAGTGCAGAGGCTTGAGGGCAGCAAGTGACCCCATATTTTTGCCTTTGTTCCCCCCCCCCGCCTTTTTTTTTGCCTAAATAGTTTAAGAAAAGATAGGAGTCCATGCAGACATAGAGGGGGCTATGGGTAACAGGTTTTCCAAGGCCTGGTACACAATATCTCCCCCTGCATGGGGAAGTTAGGCAAGTTCTCTCTAGATTTATAATCTCTCTATGTGATATTTTTTTCTCTTCTTCTGCTTTACAGGAGCTGTGAAGGTTAACTCTGCTCTAAACAGGGAGCTGGTGGCTACTTATGAAGTCACCATATCTGTCCATGATAATGCCAGTGACTTAACTGACCGCTCAGTCAGTGTGCCAAACGGTAAGAGAATGTCTGCTTCAGAGCAAGCCAACCCAGCTTGCATTCCAGGGTGATAATTCAGGGTTGGGGGCAAACTGGTGAGTACCCTGGCCTTTTCTGGCTCAAGATCTGGTTTCCAGGACTCATCATGAGGTCCTATGTAAAGGAAGTAGTATGTTCTCAGGCAAAGCTCCTCTGGTGCACGTAGTTCTCCCCTGTTGTTTTTTCATCCTGTTTCTTTCATCTTCGCTCCACCCACTGGGTATCACCCTCCAACTCTGCCTCCCATGCCCTCTCTCTCAAACAGCAAAGCTAACAGTGAATGTCCTAGACGTCAATGACAATACACCCCGATTTCGTCCTTTTGGGACCACCTATTTTACTGAGAGGATCCTGGAAGGGGCCACACCAGGGACTACCTTGATTTCTGTGTCAGCAGTGGATCCAGACAAAGGTCCCAATGGACAGATCACCTATGAGCTGCTGAACCTTTCACCAGAGGGGTATGCTCAGCTTGAAGATCCCTCAGCAGGTAGGCAGGAGACTTGCATGTCCCTCTTCTCATGCCTGTGTTCCTAACTCCCATCGCTGAGATCGTGGTAAGAGGGGTAGATCCAGGGGCTGAAGTGAGGCACAGTTTGTTAGCAACCTATGAACAGCCTGAGTCAGAGAGGGTCAGAACCACAGCCACCCTTATGTTTAATGGCACCTTGGGTCACATGTTGAAAGGTTTAGTCAGAATATTACATGCTTAGCCATATCAAGTCATTGAGGGCATGTCAGGGGTGGTCAAAACAATCTCCTCATCATTCAGAATGAATAAGCAGAACACTTACACCACTCCCAAGTACCAGGCTTATGCTAAGCAGCTTAAACCAACATTATATTCAGAGGGTTTATATCAGACTTGTTGAGGCTTGTCCCAGTGGATGCATCTTTGATCCTCAGCCTTGAACCGTCTCAAGCAGTAGAACCCATTCAACAGTTTTTTTCTTTATTTCTCGTATAGGAAGAACTCTGGGTGTGGTCTCTCTCTCATTTCTGGCAATCTAAGGGACACTGTAGACAGGAGGTCACAGTCAATGATGTGTGTCCTGTGTTGTGAGAATCATCAGATTCAAGTGTTTCTCATTTGCAATTCTGCTGTCTTCTAGGGAAGGTTGTTGCAAGCAGGACAGTGGACTATGAGGAAGTGCAATGGCTGAACTTCACTGTCCGAGCCTCAGACAATGGTTCTCCTCGGAGGTCATCTGAGATCCCTGTATATCTCCAGATTGTGGATATCAATGACAATAATCCTATCTTCAGCCAGCCATCTTACCAGGTGAGTTTAGTGATAAGAATGCATGTATATTGTGAGAAGACATCAGAGGAAGAGACAGGCCTATACTTGGCCCCTGTTGCAGAATGCATATTAGCAGGGCACATTGGTTCCTCTATCAATCAGTATTCAAAGGGCTTCAAATAACTGTCTCATTGGTCAAAATGTTGTGTGGGGTATTATGTGCACAAGCTACAATCTTATGAGAGCTATATAATGAGGAGAACAAAATGCTTCCATAAAATTAGGGGCAAAGCTTTTGACCTGACATTTCTTAAAGGGTCTTATCTTAAATGAAAATCTGGCCATGAATATTTTACCAAGATGTGGATTAAATAAATGTTAACTGCTAAAAGGTAAGCAGAAAAATATTTAATACTGTGGATATCTATTTTGTCATCCTTAGTTTCCAGACCTAATACTCTGATGAGTACATACACCATTTCATGTTAGGACAGCTATTTCAGTTTGTTATCTTTAGCCCATAGACAACTTGTAAGGGGGGCATGTGCCCCACCTGAGATTGGCTGACTCCATTGCCGGCTTCTGCAGGTGGTTGTCACTCGCCACCCACCCCACCTTGCTGCCGATGCCGCAGCCGGCATCTGCGGGCTGTCCCTGCTTGCTGCTCACCACCCCTTTTCCCTTGCTGCTGCTGGTGTCTGTGCATTTGCCACTCACCACTTGCCGCCACCAGCATCTGTGGGCGGTCCCTGCTCACCACCCTCCCACAATGCCACCGCCGGCAGCTGCAGGTGGTCCCCACTTGCCACTCCCCACCACCGTCATCTGTGGGCAGTCCCTGCTCATCACCCCCTTCAATGCCAGCATCTGCAGGTGGTCTCTACTTGTTGGTGACACTGGCACCTACAAATGGTACCCCCCCCATGTCTCAGAAGGCACCAGTTGTTCATGTGTCAGCCTTAGGATAAATGAGTGCTGTACTGAATCCAATTTGAGAAGTTTTTCTCCATCCTGAAGGGTTCACTGTTTACAGGATTTTGAAGGGTTTGGGGAGGTTGGTTTCATTTGGCTTGGCTTGGCTTGGCTTGGCTTGGCTTGGCAGTATTTTGTTGCTGTTGTTATTGTTTATAAAATCTTAAATTTTGAAGAATCTGTTGATTAAAGTATGGAGAGAGTTTAACATCTCACTCCATACCTCAGACCAACAGTCCCCCATATAAAATGAGCAGAGACCACTCCTTCCCAGTACTAATTTGTCTTCCAAATGTGGCTGGTCTGAATATTTTGTTGGTCTTACTGCTGACTCAAACTATCACCTACTTTTTGGACTTTTCTCTCCTTTCCACACCTGCAGAAAGCTGTCTTTGAAGATGTCCCATTGGGCACAGTTATCCTTAGGGTTAAAGCCACTGATGCTGACTCCGGGCGCTTTGCCCTCATTGAGTACAGCCTGGGAGATGGAGAGGGCAAATTTGGAATAAATCCCAATACGGTAAGAGACAAACTGAGGCTGGAGCAGCACTGCAAATACATGAAGGTTGTGGGAACAGGAGTGACCAGCCTCTTGCCCACCTTAACTTGGGAGTGGCCTGCTGCCAAAAGAATGCCCTCCAGGGTCCAAACCTGATAATGTTTCACATGAGAAATTTGGGGTGTAGAGGACCCATGAAATCTTCCTTTTCCCTTTTCAAGTCAAGCCTCAAGAAGGGGAGTCTCCCCTTCCTTACTATGATCCTCTTATTTCTGTTACACTAATTGTTTGATCTAAATGAGTATTGCTCAAGGTCAGCAATCACATTCACTATGGAAATAGCCTGCAGACAGCCAAAAACTTCCTGAAAGTCTCTGGATATTTCAGGGTGATATCTACATCCTGTCAACCCTCGATCGAGAAAAGAAGGATCACTATACGCTGACTGCTGTAGCCAAGGACAACCCTGGGGACATTCCTAGTAACCGTCGAGAGAATTCTGTTCAGGTGCCAAACCACAGTTCCGGGCTGGGGAGTGGGCTGGGTGGAGGGGGAGGTTAAGACATAACTTCATACCCTCTGTTTTTACTTCATAGGTTTGCATGCCTTCTTGTTGCAGGAGACAGGCATTTGTATTCCTCAGAGTGTAAGAAGAGTTAGCAAGAGAATGATAAAGTCAGTAAGAGAGGCTATGTGAGGTCAAGAAAGAAGGGGCAGAAAAAGAACTCAGAAAGAGAAAATGAGAGCAAGAAAATAAGGGAAATATCGGAGAAACCCAAGGGAGAAAGAAGTGTGCATGAAGTAGTGTAAAAGAGGGAAAGCCCACAAGAAAGTTGTGGAAGTCCAAGATGATATTCCCTGAGACCAAGTTAATTGGTATTGCATACCAGAAAGGGAGAATGTGGCATTTGAAAAAAGTTACAATGTAGTTCCCAGACAAACCCTATTAATTCAGCTATGATAAATGACTGTATCGTATGCCCTCTATGACAGTGTCACTTTTCAAGTTACTGCAACATGTATTTTAAAACCCCCCAGAAACTCCAGTAACTTCTGAGCATATGTGATTAAGAGGAAAAAGGCCTATAGAGTTTATATGTTGCTATATAGTGTGGTCAACTGTCCCTTTCTGTTGATTGCTTCTGGTATAAATCATGCTCACATGGGGCTTCTCTAGGTGGAATTTTCCATTTTGTTGTACTGACAGCGCCTTATGTTGTTTTCTGGGTTCCTTGATGTCAGCCTCATGTTTGCTGACTTATATCCCCATCTCCTGCTTTGGCCCTCCATGATAGACAAGAAGTAGGATTTGTTTGTAATGAATTGAAAAAAAGATTATTTTTGAGTTCAATGGGCACAGGCAGACTCTTATTTCTCTTCAGTCCTCTAGCTCCCAGATACATTCCCCAATACACACCCTGAGCTCCCCAGCCTGTCACCACATAGGCACTTCTTAATTCCTGATCTGTCTTAACCCAGTCATGGAAGGGACATGGTGCAATTTTTGGAAGTCAAGCATTAGCAGCTCCATTATGGTAGTGGACCAAATTGTTTTACAGGGTCATTTCAGCCATATCATTTCCCAGCCCCCAAGGGGTCATCTCTGCATTTAGTGATATGCCTAGTTTGCTTTCGTTCAAGGTGCTGATTACAGTTCTCGACATCAATGACTTCAGGCCCCAGTTCTCTAAGAGCCAATTCAGCACCAGCGTGTATGAAAATGAGCCAGCAGGGACATCTGTGATCACAATGACAGCCATGGACCTTGATGAGGGTGACAATGGAGTGGTAACCTACAGCATCGAGGGGCCTGGAGTGGGTAGGCAGCCATGGTACCTAATCCAGACATTCAGGGAATGCTAGAGGCATGGGGAATATCTCTGGAGTGACTGGGAAAACATAGGAACACTGAGATGAAATCTGAGGACTATATAAAGACCAAGTCACTTTTTTTCATTTCACATCATAATAGATTGTCCACATGAACACATAGGCATGTGCACAAACACACGTGCATACAGAGTAAATGCACATTTTTAATTCTACACCATAGCACTTTCTGCTATCTTCAAGGTCCTACATTTCAGGCTTGCAGACTTTTCTCCCTGATGCTCAGTCTCTGTTTCTCTCTTGTTCACCACACCCAAAGCTGCCACTTCCCAGGCTTCCTAGTTACATAAATATAAGCTATGTCCTGGAGAAGGTCACTGCATTCTGCTCACACAAATAAAAGCCAGGAAAGCCTGGAGACAGAGAGGGAGGTGAGGCACTTTCTGAGGTGGATAGTGGCAAAGCACAAATTCCAAAGCATTCATTCACACAAAGAGTTGGTAGGCATGAGGCCAAAGCCAGCAAACATGGCTTAAAATGGAGCAAAAGTCCACTTCTCTCAAACCTGGGAGCTCACTCCAAATTCAGCCCACCATCAAAGAGACTGAAAGCTTTCATTCTTTTGCCACAGTTAGACACAGCCTTGTGCAGCTTGAAAGAATTCCCTGGAGTTCTGGTATTCCACTGGCCCTTCTGAGCATATGGCCTGGTAATACAGGACCTGGTCATTCCTGGCCCAAGATCTGAAAGGGATTCAAATTTAGTGTCTTGATATGATGGTGGGGATGCAGCCAATCATTGCCAAGTAGTGAATTATTGTGTGCTCAACCAACTATCAGAATCTGGCTCTGTGCCCTTCCCCTAACCTGGCTTCTGACTCATACCATAGAATAATTTATGAAAATCTATTGCTTAGTGACCAAAGTGAGGGATGTGTCTGTTCTGTTCCCAGAGGCTTTCAAGATCGGTAAGGACTCTGGGCTCATCACAACCTGCAGACGCCTGCAGTCTTACGAGAGGTTCAACCTGACGGTGGTGGCCACAGACAAAGGCAAGCCCCCTCTCTGGGGGACCACCATGCTCCAAGTGGAAGTCATTGACATTAATGATAACCGGCCGGTGTTTGTCCGGCCACCCAATGGCACCATCCTGCATATTAAAGAGGTAAATCCTGGGCAGAATGCCACCTACTAACACGGTACAACTGCCCAGCTGTCTGGACTGATGAGACCAACCCTTGTGTTGTTGGGCAGAGGATCTTGTACCAGAAAAGGGAATTAATTGTGACACCTCTGGCTTGGACAGTGGTGTCACATCAGAGGCCAGGTTTCCAAAAAGAAGTCCAGAAGTTACTCATGGCCTTGGTTTGACTGACATTCTGATCAGGCATCTTACTTTCTGGTCTGGCTAGTATAGACACAGAATGGGCAACAAGAGGGGAAGGGGGTCCCCCTACCCTTCTCCAGAATAACCCCCACAGGCTAATCACCATACAGCATACATGGGTTATACAGATGTTCTCCACAGTTCTAGTTAGTCAGATCCTGGCTGTGATTATGCCGGTGGTGTCTCTGGTAGGGATGTTAGAAAGTCATTGTTTTGCAAAGTAGGTAGACGAATGAACAGGGAGCCAGCGTGCCATTCCCTACTCAGGCTGTAAGACACTGCTCTGGGGGTGGCCCCCTGCCAAAGCATCCATTCCTCATTACCTAACCCCTCACCACACACTCCCAGTCAGGCATTCTCCTTCACCGTAACCAGAGGGGCTGTCAGGAGTGAGATATTTCCTCCTCCCACTCAAGAGATTCCACTGTTTGGGACCAACATTTGCTTTTGGACTAAATGAAGAGCACAACCTTTTCCTAAGACTGATTTCCTCCTTTCTCTAAATACCTTTTCTGGAAATAATGGGAAAGGTATTTCATTAGCCCAATGAGAACAGGGCCTCCTAAAGGGGTTAAAGCAAAAAGACAAACAAATTAGGAGCATCATTTGCAATTGCTACTCTACAGTGGAAATGTGGACAAGTGTCACTGGTTAGGTTTAAGCCAATACTAGTTTCTGGATCATGTTTTAACATTCAATTTCTACATTAGCTACAACTTTCTTGAACTGTTTGTGGATGTTACAAGGAGCTTACAAGTCTCCTATGAAGAACTTCCCTGCAGGAAGGGAAGAAGTGTGTGTGTACTTGTGTACATTATTTAGGTCTTCAGAGTTTGGGGGTTCAATGATTTAGAGGTTTGTGTTTCCCCTAGGCATGCACATAGCTCTATCCTCAAAATCCCTGCCCTGATGTTTTCTTTGTGGATGACAGGAAATACCTCTGCGGTCCAATGTGTATGAAGTCTATGCCACAGATAAGGATGAGGGTCTCCATGGAGCTGTACTGTACAATCTACTAAAAACAGGAGCAGGGAATAAAGACTGGGAGTATTTCACCATTGACCCCGCCAGTGGACTCATCCAGACAGCAAAGAGGCTAGACCGAGAGACACAAGCCATCTATAATGTAAGTCTAAAAAAGGAAAAGAGATGGTGACGTGGGGTTAGTGCATGTGACTGTTTGTCTGGGACTGCAAGGGAGGTTGTCCGTCCCTGTCAGCTCTGGCATTGTGACATCTTGGTTGAAAAGCCCAGGTCTAGAACCACAGGCCACAGTGATGTTGGTGGTGACAGGACTAGAATAGCTCAGGGAATTAGCAGATGAAGATCAAAACATCTTCACAGAGCGGAGTATACAAGCTCTGCCTCATGTTTCATTCCACTGTGTTTGGCACCATCTCTGTCCATCTCCTGTATCCAAGGTTAAGACTTTACACATGAGTAATAAAAATAAATAGGAGGACACGATAAACATTGCAAGTGTGAATAAGGAATTGTTTCTTCACTGTGTTAGTGCACCACTTCCAAGTCACCTCCCTGCTCCTCCTTAAATGTAGTCTGGATTAGGTTTGACATCATCACTTTCCTTTAAGAAATAATCTGACCCAGAGACAATCAGCTACCTGTTGGAATATATATATATATATCAGTGAGGGGAGGGAAGGGTTAAATGGTGAGAGTAGAGCCTGGGGCAATTTTAGGCCTGCAGCTTAACCCAGGTTGCTAGGCACGAACTGCCCTTGTACCAAATGCACCAACAGTGAGGAGTCAGCAGCCTAGCCTAACTGCTGTGGGGGGAGCATGCTAGTTATGCATTGGCCAATGCTATTTGGCTTGTTCCATGGCAAAAGGTCACCATTCTCCTTCACTTGATATTCCCTACCCAAAGGACATGATGTCTTTCCTTGTGTTAGCTTGTGGTAGTGCCCCATTTGCTTGTGTTTTGAAGACTGTTGACCCTTGCTTTTGAAAGGCATCTGTGTGACCAAAACTGTGTTGCTGTTTCTCCTGTAGCTTATCATTGTGGCTTGTGACCAGGGTCAGCCACCGTATGAGACCATGCAGCCTCTCCAGGTGATGCTGGATGACATTGATGACAATGAACCCCTCTTCATGAGACCACCTGTAAGCAGAGCCATCCATCCCACTTTCATGGGGCAGAGGTAGGGGCAGAGAGATGGAATATTAGATCCTAGGGCACACTGGAGTTCATGAGATAGCAGACAGCTAATGTGAGGTGAGAACTACCCACAGAAACAAATTTTCATCTGGCCTACCCTGAGTCATCCTCACTGCACTCTGGGAGTTGCATTGGTCAATGATGTTTACTCTAATGAGGGTTTTATGTGTGCATGTCTAATGTTCACACGTTAAAGCAAAGAGGAAGAAAAAGTCTCCTATCCATGAGATAGTTCTGTCTCAGCTTTTATTGGTATTACACTGTACCTTTTTTCTGTAACATCCCTTCTCTTCTCTCTTGGTCCCTTTTGCAGAAAGGTCACCCCCAGTACCAAGCACTCTCTGTTCCTGAACACTCCCATCCTGGAACCATTGTAGGGAATGTCACTGGTGCTGTAGATGCAGATGAGGGCTCCAATGCTATTGTCTACTATTTCATAGCAGGTAGGGTGGCTTCCCTCCCCCTAGGTCTCTTCAGGGAGAGGAGGTTACATTCCTGCTTTATTTTTGGTTTAAGTTAGTTTTGAAACAATACATGTTGATATTACAAGGCTGAGAGGTCCCAAGTGTCATGCATCCTATAAGAGAAAACTCAGTATGTTTTGTGAGCTGTTTGGCGTGGGAATGTATCATACTGATAATGTATCATGAAATAAATGTAAATGTATAGAGCCAGGTGGCTTCTTTATATAATGTGTTCCTGGAGTTTCTGTAATAGACCCTAGGGCTGTGCAAAATTTTGCCCGGCATTTCATTTTGAAGCTGTTTTGATGTGGTTTGAACTCAAAACAGCAAAATTGAAATGAGACAAAAGCCTTCAAAACAGCTTCGAAATGAAACAAGGGAACTCAAAATGTTTCAAAAGTTTTTAAATGTTTCAAGTTTCAAAGCCAGGCTTACTGGCTTCAGTGCTGGTCCCAGCGAGCAGCATCCGCCTCCTGTCATCTGGCAAGCAGATCGGAGGCTCGCCCACACTCCATTGGATAAGCTTCGTTAGAGTACAGCAATGACACACCAGGGACTCTCCAGCCCAAATGCCTAAACACCCATTTAGAGCTGGGTTGACTGGTGGTGACATTTGACAAAGACCAAAGGAAGGCTAAAACTTATATCTGTGGCACATTTGTGAGATTCTGTAACCACTCTGCCACCAGGCCCTAGTACAACTCCTGGGGAGGGGTATCTGGATAGGAAAAGACTGGGAGAGGGCCTGCACTGGATTTCTGTGCCTGCTTGTACTCTCCTTCCATATATGAGCCCAGAAGTCCAAATCTAGGTGAGAAGCGTTAGTTAGGGCAAAGATAAGACTCACTTGGATACAATTCAACCTTTCCAGCTGGCAACAGGGAGAACAATTTCCAGCTAAGCCGGGAAGGGAAGCTGCAAGTGATGAAAGACTTGGATCGAGAGAAGGAGCTCTACCACTCTATCATTGTCAAAGCTTCCAGCAACAGAAACTGGACACCACCCAGAGGCCACAGGGCAGGCCAGTTCCAGGCCTGGGACCTCAGCTCAGACCTCACACTTCAGGAAGTCCGGATCTTTCTGGAGGATATTAATGATCAAGCGCCACGATTCACTAAGTCGGAATACACTGCAGGTATGGGGTAATGTTACGAAAATGTGTCCTGCTATTTGGATCACTTCTTTTCTGGGGTGAAACTATAAAATAACAGGTAGGATGTGCAAACTCAGATCCTGAGTATCCTCGGATAGCAAGGGCCCCAGGACCCCTGGAAGGGAAAACTGTACAAGAGGAAAAAAACAAATTTCTCCAAAAAGAAAGTGGAGGGTACTTGAAACAACCTGCCAGATCATCTCTGTCTCTATAAGCTGGCACACTTCATAGCTAGTTACAATCTACTTCTATAGAGGAAACACAAGATAAGTAAGGAGACTTCTGATTATGGGGTTATTATGGGAAGTAAGGGGTGTTATCTCCTCTTCGGAGGAACAGAAGGTGACAGGTGTAAGAAAAACACCTCCTTACAATACCTGTGTACTCTCAGATGATAATTATAAGCTCAGCTATTTGCCCACATCATAAACATCCCATCCTTTTTCTTTCTTAAAGGGGTTGCAACAGATGCCAAGGTGGGCTCAGAGTTGATCAAAGTCCTAGCAGTGGACGCTGATGTGGGCAACAATAGCCTGGTTATGTACAGCATCCTGGGCATCCATTATATCAAGCAGCACACCAATGACTCAGTGGAGGTGGCCAGTGTCTTCAGCATTGGTGAGTAGCTGTAGGGCCCTCAAGCAGGGAAGTTCTCACATCTCAGTGATTTCAGACAGCACAGGTGTCTGAAGTTTCTCACTCATCCATGGAGTGCCCAAAACTGTAGGTAACCCAGCTCCTAGGGAAGCTTATAGGGGCGCCTTAGGTTTTCAACCAAATATTCATGCTCTGTGGCGCCACAGCAGTTGCCCCATAGCAATCAGCTGATGAAGCTGCACTGATTCTTTAGGAAGATGCACTGTATTAATGGAGAACACCTGCTCCTTTACTCTTTCTTTTGAAATTGCTTCAATAGACCTTGGCTGGGAATTGAGCTCAAGTGTAAGTGTTGCTTGAGTGAGGATGGGAAAGCCCCAAGTCAGGGATAACATGCTTCCCAGTTGAGGATCAGATTGTGTCATTCCCAGCTTGGCCCTGCCAGAGCCCTGGCCTGGATAGCACAATTTGATGTATTTATTGCTATGCTTGGGCTAATTCGTGACTTGTCATGGTCTCTTCTCAAAGGTACTTTTGATGGGATCCTGCGAACCTTTGACCTCTTTACAGCCTACAACCCTGGCTACTTTGTAGTGGATATCATGGCTTTAGATCTAGCTGGCCACAATGACACAGCTATAATTGGAATTTACATCTTGCGAGATGACCAACGAGTGAAAATCATCATCAATGAGATCCCTGACAAAGTGCGGCAGTTTGAGGAGGAGTTCATCAGTCTGCTCTCCAACATCACAGGGGCTATTGTCAACACAGATGATGTGCAGGTAACAGTACCATCTGGCCCATGCCAAGTACTACACCCTGATGCACTAGTGCACCACTCACACTCTCTGTGATACTAAGCATGGGGTAGGAAAGCACCATGCTCGAAAGGGTTATGTTCACAACTAAACCATGCTCTTGGAGATGTCCACTGGAGTTGTCCTGTTGGAAATCCAAGGGTGAGAAGAATGGGTGCTTCCTCCTTAATAGCTGAAGAGACCCCATGTTTTATATGTAACTACTTTCCAGATAGTAGAGCATGTACCCCTCTTCTAACCCTCATAAGCTCTAATGGCCACAGTGAAGTACCCAGTCCTCTGCATCATACTTGACTGTCAGCCTGGCTCTCCATAGATAAGCTAGCACATTTAAAGACAGCCAGCAGGGAGAACATGTGATCCTTGTGATTATCCATTGGTTTGGTGGATAAACTGCAGGAGCATGTAAACAGGAACATCCCCTTGTCATGGTCCTGGAAACAGGAAATTGCTTATGGGAGAGGTAAGAGCTTCCCTCACATTATTCTGCAGGTGTCTTACACTCATGCTACTAGCAGAACTCCTTAGCACTTGTATAAACTTGAGTCTTCAACATGCATTTCAGAGAAAAACTAATGTGGCTGTATGGTAAGTAAATAACATTTTACACAGACACAGGAGGATGTGACTAAGTCAAGGTCTAAAAGCAAGTCAGTGACAGAGCTGGGAGTAGAAGTCAGGAGCTTCTGATGTCCTTCTCTGTTCAAATCACTATGTCCTTGCAAGCATTGACAGCAATGCATCCTAGGACAAAACATGTTTCTTCATGTAGAAGGAGGAATAAAGGCACAACAGACTAGTGCAAACAAGTAGGAGGAGCCAAATGTTTCCAAGAGGAAGTAATCTCTGTTTGCTGGCTAATGGTTATATACCTCCTTTAAACTGGGTCTCAGCCTCATAGCTTAGGACTTGAGAATTTCTGCCAGGAAAACACAAATCCCTGGCACATACCTGGAGTGGCTGCCAAGAATGAGGCATGTAGCCAACACATGTGTTGTGGACAATCTGCTCCCTTTTTTTTCTAGTTCCATGTTGACAAAAAAGGCCGTGTAAATTTTGCCCAGACAGAATTGCTGATCCATGTAGTGAACAGGGAAACCAACAGGATCCTGGATGTGGAGCGGTAAGCCATCGTGTCTATATGCATTTATGAGGGAGGGAAGACAAAGCAGGAAGAGGGTCATTCATGTATCAAGAATCAGTAAGGTGCACTTATACCTAAGGATATTTCATAATTAGTACAGTGTTGCCAGCAATGCTAGGCCTAGTGCATTATTCTGTATAGGCTTGTGCTTACTCTTACAGCATTTGAACAGGCGTCATTGAACACAGGTCTGATCATGACTGGTCAATATAAAAAAAAGGTCAGATTGTGTTCAGCATCATGTCAAACTTAGGCATGCTGTCCCAATCTCTAGGTCTGCAAGGATAATGAAGTAGATATTACCCATGGTACATTGCCCTAAAGCCCATGATGGCTGCCTTATCTCCATCAACAAAAACTTCTGCCAGCAAAGGTCAAGATGCACTTTCTGGAAAACATTAGCTTGTCCCAGAGTCTGGTTATGAGAGCAACAGTTGGGTCACTGCTGGTGGCCACAGTTAAAGAAAAACTAATTATGGCACCAATCAAGCCCAAGGTGTGAGCTTTACCTTATACATTCCATTATATTATGTGGTATTGGGGAATCTGTGCATTGCGTTGAACTGTTAAAAATTCATTTTCAGTCTTCAGTAAAAGAAAATGTCCCCTATCCAAAATATTTCCTCTCTTTCTAGAGTGATTCAAATGATTGATGAGAATAAGGAACAGCTGAGGAATCTCTTTAGAAATTACAACGTGCTGGATGTGCAGCCTGCTATCACTGCTCGGGCCCCAGATGATCTCTCAGCATTGCAGGTAGAAGATAGTGTCCTCTTTGAACTCCTATCTACACATACTAGCAGCCCTTTCACTTCCCAGCAGATAGGTAGGCATAGTTACTCTGCCCACTCATGTAAGTAACACCAAAAGAAACTGCTTTTCTCTAGGGTAAAGTTACACATTACATTTAGATCTTACTAAATCTGTGGAATGTTAAATGGTGCTAAAGTTAAACTGTGTTATGAGGAGGTGCATGTTAAGGGTTAATACCATTTCTTACCTGTACAGCTCTGACTTGCCACTAGAGGGCAGGTGAGCAGGGGCATAGCTAGGAGCCAGGGCCTACCTGTGCTCTATTCCTGCTCTGGGTCAGGGTGGCAAAATGGCTGGAAGCAATGCAGCCTCGGATGCTGAAGGACTGTAGTTGCTCTTTTTATTTCTGTGGAGCAGATTGAAGTGACTTTAACATGAGCTAGATTGCATGGCCCAGAGTTAACCCTCACCTGAAGGTAGAACTTTGAGATGCTCAGAGAGCACTTGGCACAAGTTAACATGCTCTAACTTGTGGACGGGCACATTTTTAGTGCTCATAGTATGGTCTAAATGGAACATATAACTTCACCTATGATTGCCTCAATAGTGCTTCGTTGAAAGAGGAATATGGTATTTCCTGGTTCTGACATCAGTTCAAAAGAATGATTTTCCTGTGACTCTTTTGTTGTCCAACAGAGTGAGATGAGTTGACTTAATACCCAGGTTGCTCTATTGCAAGCACTAGCAGATGGTCCACCATTCCTTTTTACAGCATGACTCTTCTCCCTCACCCAGGGCTGCCTAAAACTTGGAAACTCTTTCTCTTGTATTAATATAACGGGACACTTGTTTGCTCTAAGTAAGCAGCCCAGCTGCATGTTTGAAGTCACTCACATGTACTAAAAATCATTTGTTTGTTTTTTCCTAGATGGCAATAATTATCTTAGCTGTCCTCCTCTTCTTGGCTGCCATGCTCTTCATCCTCATGAACTGGTACTACAGAACAGTGTAAGTGACCTCAAGGCCCTGGGATTGCAGGAAAACTCTATAATATAACTAAATGTAAATGCTTGGCCACCATAAGGAAAAATAAGTCAAAACAATAAGCTGACACAATAGCACATGATTAGTTATTCTTGCAGTCTGGGTATCTTGGACCAGTGGTTAATGTAACATCCTGGTAAACTGGATCTTGGATTGCATGAAACTAAGGGCAGCAGTTTCAAAAGCATCTTGGACTCCTATAATGTATATGTTATAGAACATTACCCTGTGAACCTAGAAACAAAATCTCTTACCCTCTCCTGATATCAAGAACCTGTCTGCAGGGACTAGAAGCATACATCTTTTCCAGATGAGACAGTCCAGTCAAGGAAAGAAGCCACCACCTGAGCTAATATGTTGCTTTTGAAAATGCTCTCAAAACACAGGCTTTTCTTATTTTCTAAGTGCTATGGTTATATATAGGGAAAGGATTTCAAACACTGTTCCATTGCATATGCTTGTTCCTTGGTTTTACACATCTCTCCTTTAAGGCTTTCTTCCTAATTTCAATTTATTGTTAAGAGTTTTTTTTGTTTCTTTGTAGACACAAAAGAAAATTAAAAGCTATTGTGGCTGGCTCTACAGGTGAGAGATTTTGGGGTTCTTTGTTGGCATTATCTTGGAAAAATGCAAGCTAATACACGTGCTGGGGGAATAGTGTAAAACACACACACACAGATTTGATATGAGGGAAGAATTCAGGAATCTGTAATATCAAAAGAGACATAGGGGTGATAATGAGAGAGGAGTTTGAATTACTGTGGTTTCTTTCAGATTGCAGGGGGCTGATCTATTCTTCACATTTCTTGCTCCAGGTAGAGTAGATGTGTGCTGAGAGTCATTCTGGTGTTGATATTGTTTGTTATTCAGCCAGTATAAACATCATGGTTAGAGGCCTGCAGGTAAGGCCATATGAGGAGAGATTGAAGGGACCTGAATCTCTTCTGCCTCCACAAGAGAAGACTGAGAGGTGATTTTGTGGCTGCCTACAAATTCATCGGTGGGGGGGAGGGAGAGGGATAGGAGATACTCTGTTTCCTAGGGCACCCCTGGGAGTAACTAGAAATAACAGCCACAAACTGACAGAGAGCAGATTCAGGTTAGACATCAGAAAGAACTTATTTACAGTAAGGTTTGCCAGAATCTGGAATGGGCTTCCAAGGGAGGTGGTGCTCTCCCCTACCTTGGGAGTCTTTAAGAGGAGGCTGGACAAGCACCTGGCTGTGGTCCTCTGACCCCAGCACTCTTTCCTGCCTGGAGTAGGGGGTCAGACTCAATGATCTGCTGAGGTCCCTTCCGACCCTGATATCTATTAATCTATTACGTTTGGCTGATGCATTTCTCAAATAAAACCACATTTTTTCATTCTTTGATGAAATGACCAAAAATTATAACTTATACTGTGTCCAGTTCTGGGCACCACACTTTAACAAGGACATGGACAAGCTTGAGAGAGTCCTAAGAAGACCCACCCTTATGATCAAACTCTTATGCAGCAAACCATACGAGGAAAGGCTGAGGGATCTGGGGCTCTTCAGCCTGAAGAAAAGAAGGATGAGAGGGGACCTGGTTACACTAGGGGAGTACCTCAATGGCTTGATGAGCAACTGTTCACCAGGGCACCTGAGGGGAAAACTAGGACTAATGGCCACAAAATCCTAGAAGACCGATTCAGGCTCAACATTAGGAAAAACTTCTTCACACTCAGGGTGTCCAGACTATGGAATAAGCTCCCTCCAGAGGTGGTGCAATCATCTACCCTGGAAAGCTTCAAGATGAGACCAGACACTCACCTTGCTGGTGTCATCTGACCCTAAGTTGTCTTTCCCACTTGGTACCTGTGGCTGGACCTGATGATCTTCCAAGGTCCCTTCCGGGCTTACAATCTATGAATCTATAAATCAGTCTGTAACCTTCAACCTTTTTCAGGAAACCGAGGCTTCATGGACATCATGGATATGCCAAACACAAATAAATATTCCTTTGATGGGTGAGTCCTCAGCACGTTTGGGTGGGAGAGAGGTCTCTCCAACTTCACTCTAGAAGACTGAGTGAGAGGATTCCCTGTTAGTCTGTAGGCAGAACACATGTTTTAGGACCCTCATTGGTTTCTGCTAATATTTCCAGTACAAAGCATCTCAGCAATCACTTTCCTCTGAAAGCTGGGATTCCACAGATTGCTAGGATCAAGAAACACCCTAAAATCATCTAGATGAGAATCTCTTCTGAGCAATGTATGGCATGCTTTTTAGTAATCCATCCCCATCATCACCAATACACTCCTGACTTGTGAAACATGGTGCTGGAAGGGCACAAGCACAGAAGAAGTTTGAATTTCTGTGGCAGTAAATAGAGACACCTTCATGGACAGGTGCAGAGCAAGTGATTTTTGCCTGCAGTTATCAGTTGGCCTGGTGGTGTAATTGCTTGATCAAGGTGTGTAGATTAGTTCATGCAGAAATGCCCCTTAATGTAACCACAACTTGCGGTCAGAGGAGGGTGAAGCAAGGTCATGTTCCAGTTGTGGGGGAAGGAGGGAAGATGGCATTGCCTGTTCTGGGATTATTGAGGGGGAGAGAGGGGTATGGCAAGATTTCAAGAAATTACCATTTCTAGAGAACAGAGGTGGGCAGGCCTTGTCTTACTGCCCCCACTCACTAACCCCACCCCTTGTCCCTCTTTATAGAGCTAACCCTGTGTGGTTAGATCCTTTCTGCAGGAACATGGAGCTGGCAGCACAAGCAGAGCATGAAGATGACTTACCTGAAAACCTAAGTGAAATCACAGACCTATGGAATAGCCCAGCCAGGACTCATGTGAGGACCCTTCTTATTCTTGCCTCAGGGGATGGAGAGAGAACTCAGCCTGAATTCTCAAGGGCCTGGTTGTTTTCTTAGGATTACCTGTGCAGATCATTGGTAATCCCATTCCAGTCAATAAGGTTACACCATTGTGAATAAGGAGGGAATTGTGCCCCTGTGAATCTCTGTGGGCACCATATAACTAAGTTAAGAGTTTAGTCAAGCTTCCCACACATGGTCCCATGAGTGTATCATTTCCCTGCTCCCACTGGCCTAAGCCCTGATCACAGCCTACTGCCTAATCTACTGATTTGTTTTACTGCCTTAGTTTACTGATCATTGATCCTTAGTTTAGCACTGCTATACGGCCTTGACCGGGGTGGGCAAAATGACCAATACAGTTGGCAGCCAGACTCCATTTCCCAGCAGCCCCTGCCCACATGGCTTGTGCCAGTTTCCATGGAGACCCCAGCCACATCTGCATGGGAAAGCTCATACTGGGGTTGCCATGGAGACCAGCCTCAGCCGTGCAGGCAGCAAGCAGTGCAGGAGGCTGCTCTGGAGCTGCTGGGAAGGTAGGATGGGGGCAGCTTGCTCTGGAGCCCAGGCAAAGCCACGATCTGAAGCCCTGCACGCTCCAGGCAGATATGTACAAGCAGGGGATGGCGGCTGTGCCCCGGCTCCGTCAGCAGTGGCGTCTTGGTCTGGAGCCGGGGCAGAGCTCTGGTCCCCTGCTTGCGCACCCCTGTCCGGAGGGTGCAGGCTACAGATTACAGCTCTGCCCTGGCTCTGGACCAAGCTGCCCCCATCCCAAGTTCCCAGCAGCTCAGGAGCAGCCCCCCTACCCTGCTTTGCTGCATGGTTTCCATGGCAACCCCAGCCTGATCTTTCCAACCAGGTGCAGCTGGGGTCTCCATGGAGACTGGTACAAGCAATGCAGGCAGGAGCATCTGGGAAATGGAGTCCTGACTGACCAGATGTGTACCGCAGGCTGGACTTTGCCTGCCCCTGGCCTAGACTGATACAATCATTCCAAATATGGTAATATTTTGTGATATGCACTTAAGATCTTTTATTCTTCTGCTTAATACCTCAAAAATTCTTTCCCCTGGTGTTAGATTTGCTCAGCAGTCATGTATTGTACATTGCATTGCTACTGACACTGAACTTGCTGCACTTGCAAGGGGTTAAGCCTTAGTGAAATCAGGAATGATGTACATAGGTTTTGCTTGCAGGCTGCAAGAGGGCATAGTGAACTGGAAAGGGAACACCAACAGGAGAGCTGACCCCAAGAACGGGGCTGGTTCTGCCTAAATTCTGCAGATGTTGTTTTCAGAAGCTTTCTTTTATTATAGGGAACATTTGGAAGAGAGCCCTCTGCTGCCAAGCCCGAAGATGACCGTTACCTGCGAGCAGCCATTCAGGAATATGATAACATTGCCAAACTAGGTCAGATCATGAGGGAAGGACCCATCAAGGTGAGTGGGGCTAGCTTCCTCTGCCTTTATCCAGGAGCCCCCATCACTTACCACCAGTCATTATCCTTATCCATGAAGACAGCAGAAAAGGAAACAAGAGGTTACCTCAGGGCTTCATATTCCAGATTAGCCTGTGCTACCTCTTTTTTAAGACCAAAACCTAGGACTGTCCAGTGTAGTCCTTACATATGTGTCACTTGGGGATTCCCAAGGAATACAGCTCTGAAATTGACCTGGGTAGACATAGCACCACCCTGAAGCAGAAAAGCCATTTACGGCCTCCACCTGTTGAAAAAATGCAAAGGCTGTGCGGCAGGTGCCATATTTAATGCTCATTTCCACCAGATTGAAACAGTGTTTTCATTTTTTTAAGTACCACTGGGTGCCTCAACACATGTGATTTAATGCACAATAGCCTATTTTACTGCACATTAAAGTGCCACGTAAAAAATGTGCAATTACGCTAATGTGCAATAAAGGAGACTGCTGTGCATTACATGTCACTTAAAAATGTGTGCTTTTGGCGCTGTGCATTAGGGCAGCCTAATGCACATTATTTAGTACCTCACATATGTTCCAGGAGTGCGGAAGAGGATGCGCTTTAATTAGAGCAGCTCTTGGAACCACTCTAATTAAAGCTCCAATGCTTCTCCTGTATCAGCGCTTAAAAATAGTGGTGGGAGCACTTAAATTAAAGTTCATTTGGCATGTCCATGCTCCCGGTTTTAAGCACAGGGACACTGATACATGAGATGCAGGAGCCTGCTGGAGCACAGCAATGGTCATGCTGCATCAGACTCAGTTAATCGAGACTGCTCCAACACACTGGAATTCCAGCACATCAGAGCAGCCTCCATGCTCGTGTATAGGCACCCGAGGCACTAAATTTAATGTGCATTAGGAAAAGTGCATGGATGCATGTGTAGATGTGCCCACTGTGAATAGTTTTGTTTGAGGGTAGGATTATTTTGGGAAATGCCTGGCTGGTTCCTCCTGGATGTGGTTGGTTTTTCACCCAGGGAGTTTCAGAGTTTGGGGATGAGGGAAAGGAGCCCATGCATAACTTCCCCTGTTGCCCCTTCCATCCAGGGCTCTCTCTTGAAGGTGGTCTTAGAAGATTACATGCGGTTGAAAAAGCTGTTTGCCGAGCGGATGGTGCATAAAGCCACCACTGCCAGTCAGGGGGACCAGTCCTCGGTCACTGAGGTAGAAAGTGTGTGTGCATAGACTTGAAAAAAAAGGCTTGCTGTGCCCTCTGGGATGGAGTGTCTTTTTCTATGCTTTTGTCCTACTCTAAACTCTGTTGGGTGCCCATCAATGCCCCCCTCTTTCTTTGCCCTATCGAGTTATGTTTGCTTATAACTGCCACCTCAATCAGACAGGTGCCAGAGACCTCCTCTCTCCTCTCACCTAAGGACAGAGATACAAAACACTGCATTGAACTAGCCCAGAAGACTGTTCCAGCAATATCCACTTTCTTGATTGTCTCAGCTCCATGGTGCTGAGATGTAATGATACTTGAATACTGCAAGGCTGTTGGAACATCCCTCACCAAAGAACATCTCTCAGTATGAGTCTGGCAACAAGGCAACTATTTCCTTCAAAACTCTCCACACTGACACTCCTTTCACTCCCCAGTTATTATGTAAGCCCCCAACTACCTGTCTGTTCCCCCTTTACCCAGCTTGCTGTTTGTTCTTTGGAACGAGCATTTAAAATGCACTGCCCTGATCAGGCTAGTTGGTTGAGTGGACTTTCTGTTTCTGCGGTGCTCTGCTCTCCTGCAGTGGCACCTGCTCCTTTAGCATCTTGTTGGGTGGCCCTCTTCCTCTTTCCCCTCATGTATTAGAGTCTCTCATGTCTGTAATCTTTGGTTCTCTCTCTCTAGGTAGCTTCATCCCCTCCCTTCAGCTCCTTCCACCATCATGATGAAGCACTCCCAAATTTGTGTCTTATCATGCCTAGTTTCACATATCCTTGTGGTTTTCCCACTATAGTCTCAAACTCAGTCTCTCTCCAAAGTGTGGCTCCTCATTTTTCTCCATTTGCATCTCTATTTTACTTCCCATTAATCATCACTGTGCACGTCATCAGTCAGACTCACCATCTCTGCCATTCAGCTCCTTCTCCCTGCCATCCAAACTTTGACTCACCTAAGTTGTTTGTTCTGTAGGATACTGTCCAATATCCAATCTTCCCCCTCAATGCCCATGGCTAAGCCTGACCAGCAGCACTTGGTCAGGCTCCCCTCCATCAATACACTAACCAGATTTTCAAAATACAAAGTGAGACACAGCTGGAGTACTATGAACAGGGCTTTAGTGAGGGAAGTTAGTGGAGAAGTAGCAGAGTGAGAGGCCCCTTTCCCATCACCACCCCCCTCTCAGTATGGAAATCCAGGGCACATTACAGAAAAGAGTAGGAAATGGGAGACAACCCTTTCAGCCTCTGCGCTCTGTACTGTTTGCTCCCAGTGTCAGCTACACTCCCAAGACCCCAGCTCCACCCTGATTTTTACTTTCCTAATTCTCTTCCTCCTACCTTGACATCCTTATTCACACGCACAGCCCTGTTCACTAATGCTCAGTCATACTGGCAAACCCATCCCCTCCCAGTTATGGTTCCTTCATTCAGGCCCCTCCCGACTTTCTTCCATCCACCCTCCCTCAAGGCCTGCCCCAGAAACCACTCCCCTGCCCAACCACCTTAAAAAACAGTCAACATATGCTATCAAAAGGCATCTATTTCTATGTATTCTTGAGGTAAAGTCTCTGTGAGGACCTCCAGTTGGAATCTCCCACCTAAACTCATCCTGTCCTTCACAAGACTTTAAATGACCAGCCCTCCAAGCTCACTATGGCTCCAAAAGCCATGTAAAGGCATTACTGTGATACAAACCAAAATCGTTTTTAAATAATTTCTTCTGTAATCTGCTTGAGGATGGCATTCCCACTATCTGTTTGTACCATCTAATACCACAGGGCCCTAAGACTACCATTACAATACAAAACAAATAAGAGTGAATGAAGATTAGAGGTTTGATCAAGGCCCAGCTCCACTTTCTGGTGATGACAGGAGAGTCTCCCACCTTTTAGTTCCCCACCCAAAGCAGAGGAGATTTGAACCTTTGTCTCCCATTTCTCATGAAAATGTTTTCATTTCTGTGGCATGGGCTAGGTGTTACCTGAGCACCTATCAGCCTTTCTTTTGTAGATGGCCCACCAGACAGCCCAGAGGGAAAGATATGTGGGGCCAGGAGGAAGTGTACTAAGTAGAGGGTGTCTGGCTCAGAAGGCTGTGCACAGTCCTGGAAGGGAGCAAGTTCTGGGTTTAGTCTCAGCATGATAATTGCCATGACCTTTATATTAAATGCAAATTTTAGCCATGTCATTAGGGGTAGGGGAAGTTATTTCTAATGCTATACCTGTCACCCTGAGCCAGGCACCCTCTGCCTTCTTTTCTTCCTGGTTGCACATGTCATCTCCTCTTGGCTGCCCAGTGGGAGGACACTGTATAAGGTGCTTTTAGAATTTCCTAATCTACAGCCTGGTGATTAATCACTTTGCTAGGAAGCAGGATATGTAGGTCCAGATCTCCGCAGGTGCCTACAACCTGGATCTTCTGTTCGCTGGACTAAAAGGTTGGAGGGGTCCCCTCTTTCTCTTCTGTTATTTTGTAAGTTACAGAGCTTCCCCAGGGGAGTGTCAGGGCTAAAAATCCACAGACATGGCCCTGGATGCTACAGACACCGCTAATTTAGAAAATGCTCTTCAACTGTCCAAAGGCAGAGACGGCATTGGGTCTTTGTGCTTAATGACCACACAGCGGCTGTCTCAGACTCTGCTTTAGTATGATGACATAGCAAAGCAACTGGTGCTGTGGAGCTGCCTGGAAGGACAGCTAGGGGGAGTCATTATCCCCTCAGGCTGGCCCCTTGTTTCAGAGCCAAAGGTGGAGGACTGCCGGCGACAAGCAGCAATGCTGACAGAGGCAGGGGAAGGGAGGGAAGGGAAGGGGAGTGTCTCTGCTTTAAGCCCTGACGTTGATTTCTGCTTGGGCTTCTTGTAGCTGATCCAGAATGACCTGGATGAGGAGGAGGAGCACAGCGCCAGTCAGGGCAGCCTTCGCTTCCGGCACAAGCAGCCTGTGGAGATCAAAGGGCCGGACGGCATCCATGTGGTGCATGGCAGCACAGGCACACTGCTCACATCCGATCTCAGCAGCCTGCCAGAGGATGACCAAAAGGTGCTGGGGCGGTCCCTGGAGACGCTGAATGCAGACTCAGGGGGCTATAATGACCGCAATGCTCGCACAGAGTCTGCCAAATCTACCCCTATGCACAAGATGAGGGAGGTGATTATGGAGAGCCCTCTGGAGATCACGGAGTTATGACTAGAAGTGGCATCGCTCGTGTAGCCTCCCGAGCAAGCCAGGGCCAAGCGGACAGTTGCTGCAGAAGGAAAGCACAGACTGGGAGAGAAGAGGGCCGAAGAGAACCTGGTGGCCTAACCACGTGTGCTTGGCCCCTGGAACAAATCCTACTGAAATAGCCAATGGGTTTTTTTTGACACAGCAGTTGTGGAGAGGCTTTCCTCAGCAGAGGGCTCCCGAGACTGTTTGCTTTACCAGAAGCTCACATCATTTGACCATTACATCCATAAATTTTTTTATTTTTTTTTTAAATATGAAGTGTTAAAAAAGTGTTAGATAAGCAGATGGGAAGCCCTGGGGATCTGAGACATGACCTGCCAATGGGCAGGGTTGCAATAAACAGCACCAAGTGGTGCAGAAACTCAAGGCTTGTAGGCCTTCTGGCTCCCCAGCTTACCCATTGCTGACACTGAGGTATCCTTCTACTGTGCATGGGACTGGGGGGTGCATTACACTAGGGTGAGGGAAGGTGGCAGCCCACCAACATGGTCTGAAGGTACCATGTGTCATTCCAGGAAGCCCAGGAGGGGTCTGGATCTGTTTGGCATTAATCTGTGTTGTCATCTTTCCAGAAAGGGAAAGCAACTGAAGACATTTCTCCATTTTGCTGGCTTACCAAAACATATATGACATCAAAAGAAAGAAACAGACTGACATTAACTTGGATTCTGAATGTGGAGTGTTCGTGTGTAATTTTTTTTTTTGTTCCGTTTCTAATAGTAACTTGTTGAGAGTTTTGGGAATGGTCTGTTAAAGGAACCAGAAATACACTATATATGGATTTGGTTAACCTGTCCCAGCCTTTCTTTCTCATGCACTTTTCTGTTCCCTTTGCATGTTTTGTACTTCATCAGTGGGCATTAGAAGAACTACTGAGAAAACGCATGCCCCACACCTTCAGTATGCATTAGGCTCACATGCAAGGCTCAGTGGGTTAGGTGGGTCAGGACCAGCTATAATATAGTACTGAGAAAACTAATGTTGAAACTCAGAGCACTAGGAAAAACAGCTCAGGAGGCCAGGGCATGGGGAAAGTGCTACATCCGCAGACACTCTGCATTTCAGAGGGAGCTGTTGGTTCTTTGTAGGCAAGCCTGTGTTTCCAGCTCCCAGGACTGTTTATGCATTTCATATAAATGAGGTCTTGATTAGGAACCAGAGATAATCCTGACAGCAGGTGCAAGAGCCCAAGGCTGCCCTGGCCCACGCCTGGCCCCAGGCTTGTAAAGAGCCACACATCATCACACTTTCCCTCCATTTGGCCAAGGACTCCTGCAGTTTTGGCTTCCTGGTGGTTTTGCTTCAATGGAAAGGGTGACAGGTCTCTTCCTTCCCTGTCCAGACCATATTTTAGTAGCTACAGCATTGGCTTGGGAAACAGGGATTAATCCCTGTAGGTTCAGTCCTTGCCCTGCCCTACTCCTGGCTTGGCATCTGGGGCTTCCCCTTTCTGTATGAGTGCTAGTGCCCCTAGGCTGTTGGGCAAAAGGTGCGTAGCAGCAGTACCCTCCCCACTGCCATCTTAAGTCAGTCTGTGACCTGTATGGACCTAAGAGCAGGCCTGGATTGGGACTCTGCCTCCTATTCTCACATAGATGCTTGAGTGAAGTGCCTAAGTTTGAGAGACAAGTGGGATTTCACATACTCCATCCTTAGCTTTTCCCACCTTCAGCCCTGTCTCCTGAGTAAGGCTGGGCCTACTGCCAAATGGTAAGCCAGCTTGGTCACATGAGAGTGCATGGCACAGGTGCAGGTGGCTGGCATGTATTGCTTAGTGGGGTTCCCAGGTTCACGGAGGAGGTGGTAGACACACACCCACAGCACCTCCTTGCCTGTCAAGACAGGATGCTGCTGTAGCATTATCCAGCAATGACCAAACTGCTTAGCCACTTCCTGGGCACTTCCACCCACTCCCATTACAGCCACAGATAATGCACAGCTCATTGCTAACTAGTGCCTGCCAAGGTGTTACACATCAGCTGAGAGGAGGTGAACAAACCAGAAAGCTTTTCTTCAGGTTGGAGAAAGCAAACCCCACCTTGACTAAGGGGTGAGCTTAAACAGTCAGCACATCTCTAGCTGTGGAATGCTTTCTTCACACTTGGTTCTGTGATTACATTAATGAGCTCCTGCCTCTTCTCATTTTATCTTTTATAACTTACTATATAGCAAAGTAAATTTGGCAAAGACCAGGGCTCTTTGCTTCACAAGGCTCAGCTAATCATGCTGAAGCCTAGAATTTGGTTGGGCATTCACTCTCTCTCTGGTACGTTTTATAAAATAGCACAGGCAGTGTAGCTGGGGCCATCGCACTCACCCTGAACAATAAAGCAGCCACTCTTCTTGCAGTGTTATTTCTTGCACTGCCCCTGCTGCAGTGTCCACACCAGAACTAAACCTCCTTCACAGTCAGCAGCAAGAGGCTTATGAACCTTGTGGCAGTAGCATGGGAAAAGCAGTCCAGCAATGTGCCAAGTGGGGGCAGAAGCAGAGAGCTGCAGGGCCTGCTCCTGCCCCTTGTTCTCCCTGGTGCTGCCTTCCTATGCTGTCCAGCCAAGGCAGGCAACATGGCTTGTGCTCACACTGTGAGTGAAACATTCAGTCCTGCAGTGGTGCAAAAGAACAGCATCAGAACCCGCCTGCCAGGGCTTGCTTCCCTGCCTCCTTGCACAGTTCAGGCCTGGGACACGGCACCAAAGCCAAGGCAGCACCAGTGAGCATTTATCATTGTGTAACATCACTGGCACAGTGTCAGCAATGCTTCCTCACACACCTACATGCACAAGCCCTTGTGCTGCTAAGGAAGAGCAGCAAAGCTGAGCAGCTCTAGTGACCGCCTGGAAAACTTCAACCCTGCCCACCAAGCTTCAGTGCTGTGCTCCCTGTAAGTTTCACTATTGCCCTCAAGGTGTCACAGAGGTTGCCTGGCTCCCCCAGCTGGCCACTTGATCCAATTGCTGAAAGGAGACTCAGCTGCAGACTGCACCATGTGCCTCCAGAGCCCGAACAGAGCTCAGGCAGTCCCTGGCTTGGGGCCGAGGCACTGCTGCCTCTTTGGTTGCTGGTCCCCTGAGAGCTGGAGCCCCACAGCCAATGGCCTGGCCCTTTAGGATCAGATCCGTCTCCAGAGGCTTCACTCCTCCAAGAGGTTGAACTTCCCTAGCTCTCATCATCAATAGTATGAGCCTTCTGGTTTATAGCATAAGCCTTCAGGAGCCCTGAGCAAACATACACGCACACAGTCCTTAAATAACCCATTGCTCTTCCTTGAAAAGCATGGAAATGAAGTTCATTTAGAAAAACCACAAAGCCCCTCAATGCTAGTTTACACGTCCCACGGTCTCTCCCCCACCCTTCAGGAAAACAGGGCTCTCTGATTCTTGTAAGGATCCTACATCACCTCTCCTTACAAAAATAAGCCCTCCACCAAATTAGAGCAGCTGCTTTCCACTTATAACCACCAATCAGGAGCGTCCCGATCAGCTGGCTCCAGTGATCATAGAAGCCTACCAAGTGAATTCATGGCCAGCCTGGGGTTTGTTTCCTCCCCAATAAATTCTTTCCACAGGAAAGGTCACCCTAGTGTCATGCTCTTACTTTAATAGTATGGTAAATCAATGACCTTCCATGCTCAGCCCCTTGTCAACACCTCAGGGGAGTTTGAGCTAACAGGACGGTAGGGCAGCAGAGGAAACTGGGGTGGGGGGGAGCAGGGGAAAGCGGGGGTCCACCTTCAAAATGGAGTTTGAAGTGTGACGGAGGTACACATGGAGCATTAATACCATCACACAACCTGCAGAACTCATACATATTCCCTCACAGCATCACGCAAGAGACTTGGGCTCAGGCCTTAGATGGGTAGTTATACAGGGGTTATAGAGCAAGCAGAAGCAAAACAGCCGTGTACTCTGCAGCGCCTTGTGATCACACTAACTACCAGAGGGCTTCAGCCTGTCTCGGCTTCAACCTACCACACGTTAGTTCAAAGTGAAGGCATGGGAGACAATGGCTCAAGAAAAAAAAAAAATCTCTACCTCAAAAACAAATAAAAAACAAATGCTGGCATAACAGGATTTTAAGAACAGGAGACTTCAATCTAGGCAGAACACAATCTAGGCTGGAGCTGCTAAACCTGGAGCCAGCACAGGGAGCCATAAAAATCTTCCCAGTTTCTCCAGAAGGTAGCTTTCCTCATAAACCGTACCAGCAGGGAGGTCAGAAAGCAAATCGCTCCCTATAACGTTACACATCTTTTGACTCCCAATTCAAGCTGACAATAGCACTATGCTCCCTCCTGCACGGGGAGGTGAGCAAACACCTGCGCTGCCCTTAGGAAGCAGCCATGGAGAGCATCAGCAGCACACCCAGCCCTTTCCTTTACTGGCAGCCAGGCTGTTATTGAGCAAAAACTCTTCTCCATTTCACCCTTGTCTGGCCTGTCTCTTGCACATACAGAACAACCCTGATGCAATGAAGGAAGTACAGAGCAAGGGAGTGAATAAGTGTGTTATGATGAGGGAACACCAGTAATTAGTACTAATTGTGTAACTGCAAAGTTATGAGGAAGACCTGCAGGTACTCCAGGCACTTAGAGGTGGAGGAGAAAGCTCACTCAACAATGGCCTGGTAAATGGAGGCTGTCCTCATAGAAGCAACATTTGGGACTGCACCTCTGAGTACTGGGGATTAGCTGTACCCTGGTAGAGCTGCATGTAGGCCCGGGCCAATGTGCTCAGCTTCAGACTACACACATTCAGCATGCAGTATTTCAAATGATGCCTGTATTGGCACCCACTGCTATGTGGGCATGACGCAACTAACTGCAGGCACAAATGGCCTCAGTTGAATGTAGAAGCTTGAGAGAGTCCAGAGGAGAGCCACGCGCATGATCAGAGGTCAGGAAAACAGATCTTATGATGACAGGCTGAGAGCCATGGGACTCTTCAGCCTGGAAAAGCGCAGGCTCAGGGGTGATCTGATGGCCACCTATAAATTTATCAGGGGTGACCACCAGGATCTGGGGGAACATTTGTTCACCAGAGCGCCCCAACGGATGACTAGGTTGAACGGTCACAAACTCCTGCAAGACCGCTTCAGGCTGGACATAAGGAAGAATTTCTTTACTGTCCGAGCCCCCAAGGTCTGAAACAGCCTGCCATCGGAGGTGGTTCAAGCACCTACATTGAACACCTTCAAGAGTAAATTGGATGCTTATCTTGCTGGGATCCTATGACCCCAGCTGACTTCCTGCCCTTTGGGCAGGGGGCTGGACTCGATGATCTCCCGAGGTCCCTTCCAGCCCTAATGTCTATGAAATCTATGAAATCTATGACCTCCAGAGTGCGATCATGTTGTTCTGGCACCCCAGAGAGGAAGCCAAGAACAAGGACATGGCCAAGGATGCTCAAGGCTGAGGCCAGGCTAATTATAATGTCAGCAAACAAAGCAATTGACTCTTCATTACTCTCATTTCAAGAGGCCACCCTGTAGATTGTCACTCCAGTCAATACGCTGCAGGAGCCCAGCCCTTGGACCTGTCTGGAGAGAGCATCCATGTAAATGCCTGAATGCTCTGGGTCCTGTGGGCTCCGTTTAGCTTTTGCTCTAGTTCTTTTTTTGCTGAGGAGCTGCCCTGCTGCTTATCCAGATCCTGCTCCCCATGACTGTTGCTACTTGAATGCAGAGCGCAGTTCTGCTCACCCACAGAAACACTGGTTGCCACAGGTGCACCTGATCTGGGAGACTGTGACCAGTCTGCAGGCATTCTTTAGACAGAGATAAGCTGATATTTCACCTTCTGCCTTTTCTGAATGAGAAACTCCACACCTCCTAGCACCACTGCCTAGAAAGTAGCGTGCTGTGATTTGCTCCCTTACTTTCTGGGGTTGCACTATAACACCACCACACATCTCACCTGGCACCTGAATCGTACTGTCAGGTGGCCAGCCAGGTCTTCACTATTAACTCTAGTGACCCAGGGAGCTGAATTTGGAGGATGACAAGCTTGCTTCATTAGCTGTATGGTCAGCAATGTTCTTTTGGCAGATGCCTTTCCCTTAGAAACTGAAGCAACTTCCACTCCCTTTTTGCATGTAGCAAGACCAACGGCATGCAGACCTGGGCCTCTGAGAGGCTCTGGCATAAGGCAATTGAGACTGCTGGCTAGATCGTGCAGTGGCTCGTGTCATACAGAGCTAAGCACTTGCAAACTCACCTTGGCTCTGAATGTTTCCTAAACAACAAGCAATACATCAACCTCACCTGCCATCTTTTTTCCTCCCAACAGGAACAGATGAAGAACCCTATAGCACTGACACCCACATTACAGTCCCCATGTCAGGGGACTTCAGCTGGATTAGTTCCCATGGAATCACTCACAAGAGTATTCCTAAATCAGTCTGACCTCAAATGTAATTCTGCCTGTTGGGAACGGAGTCACTCACTTCCTGCATGAAAATGCCTCTGCCCATAGTGCTCTTGGGCTGTGTCTTGGACGACCATTCAATCTAAGTCCTTGCACAGCAAAGAACCAGCTTATAGCATCTGAAGGTGTAGGGTATGGATTAGATCCTAGGAACAGCGTGGACTCACGAAATTCCTCTGCTCAGTACTTTTGGTGTGGACATGCTCATGTTGCAGATCTTGTGCCCCAGGCACAAAAATAGTATAATCTTTGCCCTCAGACCACTCCTGCAATACTATGCAAACCCTTTATTAACTCGCATGACTTCACTTTGAAAGGGGGTCCTGTTCCAGCAGATCTGCTAATGAAAATGCACATTCCTCATGCCAGAGCCACCTGCATGACACATTCAGCCTTGAGGAGCTTGTGGGAAGATCTGACCTTCATTTAAATTCAAATACAAAACAGGACACCTAAAGGGCATACAGCTGCAGATACACAGGGAGAGGCTTCACGCCTGTACAATGAAAACAAAGAGCACAGAGCTACCAGGTTTACAGGAAATCTTTATTTTTAATTACAGAAGCTTTAATGCACAATTTAAGGCCAGTGTCTACCAAAGAAGCTGCATGTTTTCCCCTCAGCTGGACAGAAGCTCTTGATAAGGGAAGGCCAAGAGCCTGACCTCTTGAATTAAAATGTGTTCCCTCTCCATAGGTCTCTATACTGTGTTTGCCACAGTAATATCCAAGTAGCTTTGAGGAACATCCTTCCCCCCACTACTACTTCCTGTCATGTCAATCATTTCTCCTGTATCAGGGAACAAAAGACATGACCATAATGACTTCAAAAATAGGCCCTGAATCTAGTCTAGCAGGCAAAAGCTTGCTGCACTTGCATCAATGTCACATAGCCAGTAACTCTAGGGCAGAGATACTATGAGGTAAGGAAAGCAGTATTTTCCTCACTGCTGTCAAGAAAAAGCCACAGGTAATACAGATGCCTCTGTAGTCACCACACAAACTTAAATTATGTGGAAGAGAAAACTAGCAGTTACCTTGTGCCTCCCTGTTCTCTTCTGAACATTAAGCACTTCAAGAATTTGTAGCATCCAAAAGAAAAGCTATAAAATCAAGGGTTTTAAAAAAATCTCATTCAGCTTTGAAATCTCACAATGTTTAAAATGTACTACAAAAAGTATTAGAGTTAGGAAGCACTGTTAAATTTAGTGACGTTAGTGTCTTAAAATGGCTACCAAAGGACACCCCCCGCCCCCCACAACTACACCAGAGACACAGGTGCTGAGACAGCTAAGGAACAGTTCTTGCCAAACCAGATATGTTTTAAATTGTCCTTTTCTTGTCTTACAATGATCAGGCACTTGGGACCAGATTCCCAGTTGGCATAAGTTACCATAACCACAGGGCTTTTGCTAATTTACACCAAATGAGCATCTGGCCCTAAGAGTTTATTTCAGGTTGTTTGCAGACACACACAGCCAGCCTTTTCTCTCCAGGGGACAGAAGAACAGTTCCAATACAAAACCATTCTTTTTCCATTACATGGTTAGGATGATTTAGGATAGGATTCTTAAATGAGCCTAAGGGATTTACATGCCCAAATCCCATTCTGTTTCAGTTCCTAAATCCCTTAGGCTGATCTGAAAATCTGAGCCTTCCTTCTCTAGTCACAAATATGGGCAAAGCACTCAAGATCATTACAGTAGAATCCAACACCAATCCATCACAGAACGTCAATGCGATCAGTCTGCTCTGATCTATTTTTGCTTTTAGTCCAACAAACTGCTATTTATTCATATAAAAAACCAGCCCACTGTATGCCACTCCCCTCTATCTATCTAAGGACATTCCACCCCACGGCTCCCAATTCACAATGCACTGTACATTCTCAGGGCTGACTGAGTTAATGCTGAAGATGAATTTTACAAATGGCAACAGTATTGCAAATCAACAGGAAGGTGTATGACTTTCAAGAGAGAGAGGAGAGGTACAGATCTCTTCACCGACCCAGTCTTCTCACCAATTCCCACACAAACAAATCCCAGGATGCTTGATCAAAACCATGGCAAACACGTTCAGTTGGAAAGGACTCTTTTAGTCCCATATATGACGCTTGCAATGCTCCACAGCCTGGAAAAAAGAAGAGAAAAAATAGGTGTGAAAGAAAGACCTGTATCTTCAAATTATGGTACAGTCAGAGTGAACTTGCACGAACAGCTCGGAGCCCCAGTACCAGCCAGGATTTTGCAGTATAACCAGAACTCTCACCATACAAAAAGCTTCCCGAGGGAATACCAGCTAGATTTAAATGTAATCTGACTTACATTTACACTGATATTCCACTTAGCTGATTAGATCACCGAGGTCTGAACACCCGCTTGCCATAGAGACAGGGACTAAGGATTGCTGCAGCAGACTTCATCACACCAGAGGAAACAACCCAGAGCTCACTAATATATTTAGGTTTCTTTCTAACAGCTTCCATCACCATGGTCCCTAAACACCTCATATCAACCAAGAACAATCTCTTCAGCTGTTTAATGGGTAGGATCAAGAAACTCTGAAAAATTCAGGTTTGTAGATGTGTTGGTAAACTGCTCCAATACACCGTAATTACAACACATCAGAGTACACTCGATTAATCAAGTCTGCTGGAACGTGCCAATTAGTGTGCTCCAGCAACCTCCAGTGTCTCATGTATCAGCATCCCTGTGCTTCAAAATGGAAGTGGGGGTGATTTAATTAAAGCTCATTTGACAAGCTTTAGATAAAGTGCCCTCATCTCAACTTTGAAGTACAGGGACACTGATACATGAGACACTGCAGGCTTTAATCAGAGCGGCTCTGGGAGCCACTCTAATTAAAGTGCCCCACCCCTGGAGCGTATGTAAAAACATTCATGTCTAGTCCTTCTCGGCTAAACAGCTGAACAGTATACAGGACAATTTATATCTTTAAAAAGGGACAATGATTCACAACAAAGGACTGTGAAGTGGAAAATAAAGTCCTCTCGCACATTAACAAAGTTAAATATTAGCGAACCTAAAACTAGTTATAATTTATACCCAGACTAAACTTCTGTTTTACACAATGGACCCTCTATTCTATAGGATGAAAACCCACTAAAAAGAGTACGTGTGTTATGCACAGTTCAGTGCCACATATCTGAATTAGCTCTGAATAAACAAGCGTGGGTTCAAGAAACGGTATGGATACATTCGCCCAGCTGAGAAGCAGGATATATAAGTCTGGGTTGGGCCTTGCTAATTAATTAATTGATATTGTGCTAATCCTTTGCACTGGCATAAAGAAATCAATTGGTAGAGTGTTCTAGACACATCAGTGTTGAAATTAGTTGAGATTATCAGCATCTGCATGCATCATCAGTTTTGTAACTGAAAGAATTACCCAATCCAAGGGTGCAGCATGTGGGAGAAGGGAAGAGAAACTTGGGTTATGCAAGTGTTCAATAACTGAAAGTCTCCAACCCACCCATTGAACATGAGAAGCTCAAACAATTATACCATTAGCTTTTCATGGTGCTTCACCCAGCATACTCCAACATTGGCTGCAAAAGGGCAGAAATTTATTCTCCACAGAAACTTGGCACTTGATGTTTCTTGGGCAGAGCCTGCCAATTCAGCCATAGAATATGCAAATATTTACATCATGCACTGTCAGCTGAAACAGCTCCTGCAGGAAACTGCCACGCTCTTTGTATTTTATAGTGACTAAACTTTCCACTCCAATAGGATCCCATTCATATAGAATGTACTTTTAATCTGTATATGTTACATATATTATGCAATTAACTGGTTAATTGAGCGATAGATTTAGACTGGACATACGTGCAAAATAAGATCAGGCACAAGTGCAAAGTAATTACCACACAATAAAAATGACCATTCAGCTATAAAAAGAGCCAATCAGGTCTAAAATTAGTGCTTGAAAATGTGTAACTGCTCCACAGCTGGTTTCTACGCAGCTTTAATTTGAATGTGTAGCAGGGTCCATAGTCACAATGCTACTTTAATTCCCCCATATTAGCATTAGCGGATTTCTCTGAAATAATCCAGGATTCCTGGCACTAAAAGGTTGAGAAGCATTTGAGTGGGTCAGGTGCCGCCTCACAGCTCAGTCAGCTGCTCAAAGCTGCATGAAGTTGAATAGGATTTCTCTAAAGCCAACTTTAGAGCCAACTCTAATTGCCTCATTAGGTCATTCCCATTTCTAATACAGAGCAGCCTCAAGTGTAGACCATCTAATGCATTAGCCAGTTGAACTGGAAATGTCCCAGGCAATGGCACATTTATGCTTCCACTAAAAAGGAGGACAATTCTATAATCCCAGCACGTAGCTCTCCCTCTGACAGGTGTCGTCAGCCTGCACAGTTTCACAAGCCTAGGTTAGATATTTGTGGTTCTCTGTCACAGGAGCTAGATCTAAATGTAACCCAACTCACCCCTCATTTACACCGATATTATACTAATGCCATTCCATTTAGTTCTATGAAATTACTGCTTATGACATCTGGGTACATGAAAGGAGAATCAGGGCCAATATTGTCAAATATTCCATTTCAGTTCATTGCCAGTTGATTTTGTGGCATCTCAGAGTCCATTCTCACTGTAGAGAGAACTCTTATTACTTACATTTCTACCCAGGAGAAATTTTACAATCTTTTCTCCAATGCCTGATGCAGGATGTTTGTGCCTGAAACCTTGCAAGTAAAGATTTTTTTTTCCAAAAATCTTGTTGGTCTAATAAAAGATATAATCTCTGCTATGAGTCCTGATTGCCTATTACTTACATGGCATTCAACTGCAGTCTCCATGTTCTTACACCAGTAGCTGGGGCCCCAAACACATCGGTCAGCACCTATGAGATCCTCTTCAGAGGCCCTACAGACTCTTATTTTCTGTACAGCGAAAAAAGGATGAGAATGAAACATTTGGTTACATCTTCCCCTTTGCCCTGTACAGTGAGTTATCTCATTTCCTCCCCCATGTTTCAGCCCTCTTGTACAGCTCCAAGTGTTTCTAGTGGGTGTTTGAGTGTGTAGCCAAAGAAAAGGTAGTGTTGGGAGCTTTCACTTTAGAAATGAGGTCTGTAGCTAAACGAATAGACCTGTAAGATGCCTTGAAGGAGCAATGATTCTGACCTGAACCTGTTCAGCCTTCACAAGAAAAGGCTGAGAGGGTATCTGGTGGCTGTCTATAATCTTACCAAGGGGGACCAGCAGGGAACAGGAGAGACCCTGTTTCCCCAAGCACTGCCAGGAGTGACTAGAAATAACGGTCACAAGCTGGCAGAGGGTAAATTCAGATTAGACATCAGGAGGCGCTACTTCACTGCCAGGGTGGCTAGGATCTGGAACCAACTTCCAAGGGAAATGATGTTCACTCCTACCTTGGGGATCTTCAAAAGGAGGCTAGATAAGCACCTAGCCAGGGTCATTTGACCCCAGCACTCTTTTCTGCCACAGCAGGGGGTCGGACTTGATGATCTGCTCAGGTCCCTTTCAACCCTACCAACTATGAAACTGTGAAACTATTCTTAATCTAATATTAGCAGAAAAACACATTTCACACTTCATGCTGCCTGGTTTTACCATCCCAGGTCCTACTTTAAACCGGGGGTCAAGCAGGGGAAATAGGTCAATACCTAATTCTAGATAATCCTTACTAGAAATAGGTCAATACTGGGCCTGTGCGAAAAGGAAATATTTGATTCAGATTAAGATTCAGCTGATTTTGAGAACAGTGATTCAACTTGGAGACTTGGATCATTGTCCCAAACCAATTTGGCCAAATCAGCTTTGGAAGATTTGGCACCGATTTGGAGAGATTCTGTGATTTGGCCACAGACTATAATGGGGAATCACTGAAATACCTATAACTTTGTCCTTTTTTGGCAGATTTGGATGAAAACAGCAGGAATGGTAGTCCCTCCTGAGGGCATGAGGCCTGCCACGTTTCAAGGAGATAGGTGCAGGGGTTTCTGGGAAACTACACCTCAAGGTGCTGATATGCAAAACTTGTGACATATGTGACTGTGTGTGTGTTAAGTCACATCAGGATGAAAACTGTAGGGATGGTAGCTGTTTCTACATCCCTCCCCAGAGCCCTGTGATTGGAAGGAGACTCAGGGAAATATCACAGTCACTGGCCAGCTACAGATGTCAGTCTTTCCCTCCCGTTCCCCCTGCCTCTTCTCAGTTTCTGTTCCCCTGAAAGACTGCCTTCCAAATCTCCCAAGTCTCCAACTCTTTTTCCAAATTGATTTGGAGGCTCTAAATCAATTCAGAAGATTTTTCTGGTTTCCTGATTAGATTCGGATTCAGTGATTCGGCCTGCAAATTGGGCAGAATCTTCTCCGAATTTAATCAGTGACCGAAGCTTTGCATACCCCTAGTCAACGTCTATACTCGTTCTCTTCTGAAACCAGGAGTTACAAACTACTGTCCTTGCGCAAGAATGTAATTGGACTTTGCACAGTTTCAAGCACTGAAGTGACAGGGTGCTTTCTCCATAGGTCACAATGGCACAGCTACTTACAGTGCACACAAAGTTAGGATCCATCATCTGCACCAGGAGTCGTACTGCACCAGGCTCATACTGCTCCACAAGTTCATCACACTGTAAAAAAAAGAAAAAGACAAAAGGTGTGAGGACAGGATGTGCAGCTAGTACTGCATGGGACAAAGTAGAACCTCCTGATTCAAGCAGGCAATCTCAAGTAGTCTTATATTTCACAACTAAATAAAAGATTCCACTGGGATTTGGGAGGCGATGCCAGGGGAGGAGAGAGAGAGTGGTCCTCCAGTGAAGGGACAGAATCTTTTACACATACATCACTCTGACAGCTACATTTACTGTCAGTGACTCAGAAGCTCAGATATAGCACCCTGACAGTCAGGTTAAAGGAAGACAGACATATGCCTGAATTTGCCTATGAATTGCCAGTTTTGAAGACAGATTTACAATGATGCTGGATTTGCCAACTTTCCATTTTTGCCCATTGTAGATTGTTCTCCATATCTGATTGAGAGGCAGTCTGCTATATATTAGAGCATATATTGCCAACTGATCTACCAGAGATCAAGGTTGCTCCTCAGTCATGCAGTTTCCTTTGAGCAAAGAGGGAGCTTACACCTTTTGATACTGAACAACAGGAGAGACATCGTAGCAGGGATCAGAGTGCCAATGTGGAGAAGCTCAAAACCAAAAGCACATTAAAAGAGAGTCTCAGATGCACTGTACCAGCTTCAGTGCAAGAACCTAAGAACCCTTGCATAATTGTCTCAACATCACCCATCAGAGGCTGACTCCGTGAGATATCTCCAGCACATAAGCCATCAATCTAAAGACTTAGATTTTAATGTTTGGCCTCAGCACTCAATAATTTGTTCCCACCTGTTTCTTCACTTTCCTATCCTAAGTATATGGGCCTGAAGGATAAAGGTAGCAGAAAATCATGTAGGTTAGTGACACTGTAGATGATGTACAGATGGTGCTCTTCCATTCCCCATATAACTATTTGCCATTACCTTCTCCATCAGGACGTCTGGCAGAACCTGACAGCCCTTCGAAAGCATATCACCAATTTCAATCAGAGTCTCATTCTTCAGCAGCTCGTCATCAATGTAACTAATAACAATCTGACACACGTGGCAGAATTGATCAGCGTTCACTAGTGCCTGTTCCAGGGCATTTCTCTCTGACCAGAAAAACAATATTAGAGTGTTAGATCTGGAAGCTTTTCCATGTAAGTTCTTCCCAACTTAGAATGCCCTAGTCCCAGACCTGGGCTCCCTAGCTTTCACCTCAGCAGCTGGCCTCAGGTGAATGCTGGACTAATGAAAATCATACCCTTGAGGTGGGCTTTTCAAATGTAAACCAATGAATTCTGTACACAAATGTGCTGTCCCAATGCTTACCAGTTTGTAAAGGGGTTGAATGCTTGGGACAGCATTTCAGCATGATGCATATAGCTTCAGGATTAGTCGCCTCCAACAACATGACAACAACAGCCTTGCCATAGGAGTCCACAAAGTCTTTACATTGCCCCAAGACCCCGTGTGGTAGGAGGTAGCAGACCTTTTCTATTCCATGGACTATTTCATCCTGGAACACAAAAATAGCAGGGGTGAGAAGGAAGAATAAGTTCCTGCAGTCTATCCCTGCATATCTCTCTCCCTGCCCCCTCCATGGGAACAGGAAGCTCTTATTCTTCTGCATAACCCTTCCCTCTGCTACAGACAAAGCTTTTACTGGGCATATTCATGCATAAACCATTCATGCAAAATAGTGCCTAAGCCAATGCCTTTCCCAAACCTGCCTTTTCCTCAGTCAGGAGGCAGCTTGCAAGCAGCACTCCTCAGGCATTTATGGAATTCCATTCATTCACTTCCAACAACCCCAAAGCTTCTCTCTCCCCCATATCAGAGGAGAACATGTTCTAAGCCCAGAGGAGCATGCATATATAGCCTGAATAAGCTCTGTTTCTAAGCATCAGTGTACTAGGGATGTCTTCTTCACCAGCCATGTACCTCTGTCATGTTGTTCTCCAACAGGTTCTCCGCTGTCTTTATCACCATTTCACACACACTGCACAGGGGGGTGGGTTTCTCTGCACCCTGGTTTTCCTGTTAAGTATAATAACATGGCAACACTTAAAAGATGATTAATGTAATAGGGAATTGTGGTCATGTCTGTGGAACCTTTTGCTTTCCACCTTCCTATTTCAAGCAAACTCTATTAATCATCCAGAAGACATTCCTTTTGCCTTGCAATCTCTCCAAGAATAAGCTGATCTTACTCAGTTTTATGCATGTGCCACTATCCCATAAAAAAGGGAAGGGTCTGAGATTCTGACAGTTCCAACCTGTGTCTAACCATCATTCCTGCCAAAGACTTAAGGACTACAGTAGTTTGTTGGATACTGTTTGTAGAACTGTACTTCATGAATGCAGTTACGATCAACTACAAAGGACTGTCCTGACTACTGCTGACGGGAGAGGATGTAAAAAACATTTGGAAAAAAATATAAATGTTCTCATAAAAAGATATATGTAATTTAAACATTTCAAACTGAGAGATTTTGACCAAATCTAAACCTGATCCTGTCCTACTTCTGTACTGTGTTTCTTGCTTTATCATTTTAATTTTTAGTCGCTGGTAAATACTGAGGTGGGTAACAGTATGAGGGAACATTCTTCAAAGAGGAGAAGCTTCATTACCTAACCAGTTCAGTGCTGTTTACCAAGATAGTCATAATATTTAGAACAAATCTGGCAGCCAACCCTTATTTGTATAGCTTTCATTCCTCAGCCAGGGCTTATATTGGTTATAGGAAGGCAGAAGTAGGCCTGTTCTTTCTGCAGTAAACAGCAGAGGGTGCTGAAAGTCTCATCTTACCTCCACCGGCTCCATCACATTAAGCATGCTCATCACTTTAGATGACAACAGGGTTATGAAGGGAACGGATTTCTGGGAAGTGCAGAGTCCAGCCAAGCCACAAATATCCTTCGGTTGCTAGAGAGAGAGAGACACACACAAATCATGAAAAACAGAAAATCTATACCAATTTGACTAAGGAAGGAAGAGAGACCTCCAGGGCTGCACTGCACTCAATTACTATAGGTGTGAGGCTGTTTTACCAAGTGTTCATGAGAGAACTGTAATTGCTATAGCTGTAGATAGGCTGTCCAGCCAGTGGACTAATGACATTTCCTCTGTTTAGAATACTGCCAAGATGACGCTGGATCTGTAACTAGTCTGGATTTAAACCTGTGTCATAGACATTATGCTCATATCTGTAAAAAGATGAATCACTTCATGTCTATGTTCTCTGCAACCAGCACTAAAACACCAATGCAGCCACATAACCTCTGCTCTTTCCTCCCTTGTAGTTAAAGTGTAAGGAGGCCTTGCCACAAAAAAGCTTCTGCAATATCAGTGGACAATTTACAGCAATGGTAAAGGCTGTGCATGGGTGAAAGGAAAGCCTAAGAGCAATATGTCAGACTGTCTGGCTAGGCACTGCCTTTCACTAGATAAGCAGATCAAAGTATTAATGTTACCACAGCACTCTGTGCATGCAGCATGATATGTCTCTGTACCATGACGGACACAGGAAGTTCAATGCTAATCTTACACTGGTTTTATACCAGGGTAAGCCTTTTCATTTGCATGGAGTTATTCCTTCTTTTTTCTCAGAGCCAAGGTTGGGGATTTTGACTGGTGTGTGCCAATGATCCTGCTGGGACTTAAAAGCTGGAGGTTCCTGGCTAAAGGGTCTTGCCCCTCCACTTGGGGTCAGACTGATTGTCACATTTGGGGCTGAGAAGGAATTTTACCCCATCATCAGATTGGATGTACTGTGGGGGTTTTGCCTTTCTCTGTAGCAGAGGATGTGGCCCTCTACCTGGGATCTCTTGCCTATATATTAACAACCTTTTACAGAAGCAGGACATTGGCTGCTGTAGTTCTCCTGCTTTACCTGTGGCAAGTTAGGGTGTTATGTGTTGTGTTGTGTCAGGGTTGATGGTAATTTTACTAAGTTAGATTATGGTTGTGTATAGGATGGCTTGGAAAGAGAGGATCCTGCCTCAGGCAGAGGGTTGGACTAGATGACCTGTGGAGGTTCCTTCCAACCCTACCTCTTAATGATTCCATGATTCTTCCCACCTACACAAGGTCTTCCATGACAAAAATTATCAAACATAGAGGTGCTGGGAAAGCAGGATAGTGAAGGCCTTATTTTTAATTCTCAATTCAGAGCCCAAACTTTGGCTGTGACCCAGAAAAGGTCAAGCACCCTTTGGCTATGACCCAAGGCGGTTCAAGCACCCACTTTGAATGCCTTCAAGACACATTTGGATGCTTATCCTGCTGGGATCCTATGATCCCTGCTGACTTCCTGCCCCTGGGGCAGGGCGATGGACTCGGTGATCCTCCGGGCTCCCTTCCAGACCAAATTTCTATGAAATCTATGAAGGGTTACCTCTAGGGAAGAGCCAGAAATGTGTTTCAAGAAACAAAAATGACAGGCCCAGACAATACCAAAAACACAAGTTAATTTTAGTTATTTTCATTGAAAAATCACAAATCTAGTAAAAATAGAACTGTTTTAGAAAACATTTCAAACTTCAACAAATCTGCATTTTTTCATCATGTTTTTCCTTGAAAATTTTCCATCAGCTCTGCATTTGGACCCTTTCTGAGTACAGAGTTAAAAGTCAGGAGGATCACCCTAAGTCTTCCTCATCATCAAAGCAAGGTCTTCACATTGGAGCAGAAACAGCAACTTGCTCACTGAAGACATCTGCTCCCCCTTCTCTTTCATCCCATTAAACATCATTTGTATCTGTCAAAGCTGACAATAACCAGATGTTGTACACAACTAATTAGCCAGAGAAAAGACATTACAATGATTTAGATAAAAACAAAGACATTACCACAGGCACGTTTTCCACATACCTCATCTTTCTGTCAGTGAAGAAGCAGAGTTGTGGAAAGAAAGATAACACAACAGTTACATTCAGTGGGGAAAAAACCTTCCCAAACATTCAGACTTTACATATGCAAAAATTCCATACAGAAGAACCTACTTAGGAAATCACCTCTCCCCAGCTTTCAGCTATGCTACTTTACCAATATAAAACAAACATTTACTTGGCCTTTACCCATTTCAGTTTAGCCTCTAGCATACTAAATGCCATTTTTCATGTTGCTCAGAGAGACAGGCCCTGATCAGACCTAATCAGGACAGGAGTTTTAACACAGTCCCAGACAAAACCAATGTTAAGGTTGCTCAAATTTCAGGTGCCCAAAACTGACCTGCACGCTGATATGCTATTAGGTGATATGATGTACAATGGAGACTGATTTATTCCAGTGGGAGGGACCTACTCAAGTATAAGGCGAGAAATACTCTCCTTGCCTATGAAGTTGGATGTAGATGCCATATTAGAAATAAATTTTTCCCACTGTGTATAGGCTAAGTCATATAGAGTAAACCCTGGTCACTTTGCCACTATCGTTTAATTTGCTGTTGTTCCAATGCTCCACTCTTCTCCCTTTCCCTGGTCCTCCCAATTATCAGCTTCTGATAATTGGTCACTAATGAACAATTTGATATTATTTGTATTCACTTCAAAATGGTGAATTAGCTAGGGTTGGCTGTATTACATTCAACTCTGGCAGAACAAGAGTATGCCTTCTGCATCTTCAGAGTGAGATTGGTAAAATCAGAAAATACACCAATAGTTTAGTTAACAGCATTCAGATATTAACCTTTCCAGACTCCACTTGCCCCACTGCATGGCCTGACAAGAGATGCAGAGTATTTGATATGGACTTTTCACACACATCCATAGAGATCCTTAGAATGCATCACAGTCCCTTCAAGACATTAAGGTAATTCTTGCCAGAACAAGTTCTGATGAAGAATGGGGTGTTCTCACTATATTCAGCTTACCATGTATGTCAGCAACTGGAGAACTAAGTCTGAGTACTCAGAGAGGTAACTCTTGCACTGTGTGAGAGAAAGACATTCAAGTAAATAACCATACGCTACACTCACCACAGGAGTTACCAGTGATGCAACATTATGAAGGAGATTCAGCAATGTCAGAAAATTAAAACAACATTTTCCACAGCAAATAGTCTGATCTCAATGCACATTTTGAATCTGTCAGTACTTTGACTCACTCTATGTACTGTTACCATAAAGGAAGTTCCAGACTTTTGCATTAAACACTACTTTTCTGTCTTAAAGTTCTAGCATTTTTTGCCTTGCCTTACTTTCAGATAACATTTCTCCCTAAAGTCAGTGTTCAAGATGCTAGTTAAATCTTAGGGATAGTTTATCTCAGAGATAGGTGTGTGAGTTCGAAGGGAGGGAGGTAAAAGGACATTTTTAAAATTGGTATCTACCAAAAAGCTGGGTGGGGAGGGGCTAGGTACACCACACTGGAAGTAGTAGCATCTCAGCAAGAACCATAGGGAGGTAAGGACTGAGGCTCCTTAGGCATCTTTGAAAATCCCAAACTCAATCATTTATGACCCAAAACTTTGTGTTTGATGAGTTGGCCCAGTAAATAAAATGGTAGTGAATTATGTACCCACTCAGAAGTAGTACACATGGTCTCTGCCCCAAAAAGCTCACCATCTATGAACAAAAGCAAAATAGGCAGGATGGTGTTGAAAACAGAGTCTGCATATATACAATGCTTTTTTTTTAAAACAGTAATTGTCAATCTGCCCCAAGTGGACCCTTAGCTTAGTTGCCATAAGTTAATTAACTTCATATTGGCTTCAGGGTATGAATGGGTTGAGGAAGGATTTGAAGGAGCAGAGAGTGGAAGTTTTATATGTGTATATACATTGTTCATCATGAACAAGCACAGCCAGAAATATTTTATCCACCTGAGATGGTAGGAAGGTAAAGACTGTGAAGAAAGACTCTAAATCAGAATATTAATAGCATTTATCGCACAAACAGTCAATTGTTCAGTATCATCCAGACTGTCCCTAGAGGTTTTCTTATCCTACTATGATCAAAATTACTCTACTTTGTCATCCATGTTAGGTCCCAAGTGTGCACACTCCTCCTTAGCTTCAGCAACTACAGACTCAAGGAAGAAGTTGTATTTCATTTCTTCCTGAATATCGGCTATCAGCTGAATGCAGGTTCCACACATATCTCCTTCCTGCTAGACGAGAATAGGGGAAACCAAGATTAATACACGTGGCCCAAACTTATGGTGCTATTGTGTCTTGCCCATTAACAGAGAACCCATTTACAATACTTACCTCTACACCTTTAAAAAAATTCATCTTTACAACGCTGCTATAAGGCAAGCATTATCGTCTCTGACTTGTGAGGAAAACTAAGGCAAAGAGGTTAAGACCTATTTGTAAACATATGTATACACTGCTCTGCTCATCGCTTCAAGGCCTAAGCAACAAAGGAGTCTCCTTTCGAAAAAAAAAATTAAGCCCTTAGGCACTGTTAAGTCAAAGGACTGATCTGCATTTCAGACTAAAGCCAGAACAATACATTACCTTATGTCAATCAGTGCAGTACCATTGCCTTATACCCTAGCTGAGGAACTGGTCCTCGTTGTGTTGGAAGTGTAACTGTGAACTGGAAACCTGAGCAGGCTCCTTGCTTTCTTGTATAAAGCCTTGGGTGTATTTCCATGTCTAAGGAGAAGCTATGAGCCAGGGGTCAGCAATGTTTTTAGGCCAAGGGCCCAAAAAAAAACCCCCTGCAACCTGAACATGGAAAGTGTTGGTGTGCTGGGGCAGGTGGTGGGAGAGCTGCGAGGGGCCCAATCCTTGATGTGGCAGTGCAGTCCCACCCCTTTCCTGCCATGGTCCATGAAATCCATGTACTGCCTCTGCCAGCAAAGAGCCATGGTGAGGCTCTGGACCCTGGTGCAGCTATTTGCAGCCTCGTGGATGCTTGCTGCAAGCAGCCCAGGCTCTAGGCAGCCTCCTGCCACCTGCCATGGAGCCTGGGCTGCTCACAGTAGGCAGCCATGAGCCTGCAAGGAGCTGCACTGGGGTTTGGACCCCCAACCTAGCTCACTGCTGGCAGTGGCTGCACATGTGCCTTGGGGAACAAGATGGAGAAGAGACCAGGGCTGTGCTGCCCCCAGCCCCTTCCCCACTGTGCACCCCAAGATGCATGTGCAGCTGCCAGCCATGGAGCTGGGTTGAGGCTCAGGACCCCAGTGCAACTGTTTGCAGCCTGCTTGCCACCTGTTGTGGGCAGCCCAGGCTCCGTGGTGGCAGCAGCTGCATGCCTGCCTTGGGGTGCATGGCAGGGAAGGGACTTGGGGGAGTGCAACCCCGGCCCCTTCCTCACTGTGTGTCCCAAGGCATGCATGCAGTCACTGCTGGCTGCAGAGCTAAGCTGAGGGTCCAGGCCATGGTGCAACAGTTGCAGCCTCCCAGGTGCCTGCCACATCCAGCTGAGGCTCTGGGCAGCTGCTGCCTGCCACAGAGCTCAGCCTGCTTGCAACCTCCCAGCTGCATGCTGGGAACAGCTAGGGCTCCATGGCTAGCAGCAGCTGCCCAGAACATGGGCCAGCTGTGGTGTGCCAAGCAAAATGGCCTCATGTGTCATGTTCTGGCAGTCATGCCAGGGGTTGCTGAGCCCTGCTATAAGCTGTTAACAAGTACTGAGACAATGGAACACAAGGTCTCCTGTTTTTCGCTGCAGCTTACTGACTGCAGAAGTGAATCTGTTCATATTTCATCCTCACCCAGGTCTCTTGCTGGGGCTTGTTTTGAGGATAAAGGAGAAGAGGGACATTAGCGATGTAGGGAGGTGCCATTTCAGGGAAGTCCATCACCGTTTTCCCATCAGACCGCAGTGGCTTCTGAAACTTCAAAGCACCCATTTGACTCTCCTGGGACAGGCAAAACCTGAAGGTACCACACAATGCCTGAGGGTTAGCCTGGGAAGAATACAAAAGGACAAGTCACCACTCTGATGCACCTCCAAGTCTTGCTATTCAGAGGACTGAATGGGTGTAAACAAAAAGCAGCCCCCATCCCTGCTGCTTAAGGCCCCTCAATATTAGTTAAGCAGCCAAGCAAATGAACAGACAGATGCTTGAATGCTCAGCAAAAAAAATTAGCATTTGAAGCATATTTTTCCCTTGCCACCTCCCCCCCCCATGCTTTTATGCAATGGAACCAATGTTATTATCTCACTGAACCCGTGGTACAATTCCACACTAATCCCCACCACAGGAAATGTTTTTCAGCTTGTCTATCTGCCTACGGTTTATGAAACCTCATTACCTAAGACGCTTCACAAAAACCAACAGTGTTTGGGATAAGCAGGAGTGTCTCTAGATAAGTAGTTCAAACTGAGCAAGAAAAAAAAAAATAAAAGGAAAAAGCTAGAGGTACTCATAATACATGAGCTTTCTGTTGCATCAGTTCATATACATCAGTTCATTTTAAATCATTTTCATCTGAAAACACATTTTCTCTTTGTCTTGTGGATGTTTATTTATTTAAAATGAAAGGGGTCCCCTTTGTTTCATGTTGAAAGACTTCTTTGGTTTTGGGGTTATTCCACCTTCCTATTCTGTTTAGAGAAAAGGGGAAGGAAAATTAAAAGCCAAAGAGGTTTCAAATCCAACCTAACTTGAAATCTAACTTTTGTTTAATTAGAAAAATGGAAAATTTCAAAGGAAACAAAACATTTATTTGTAGAGACCCAGGGGTTCCTGGTTTTGAGGGGAGGGTGAGAAAAGTTAGCTGTCCTGTTTCCACTATTGGAGTAACCAAATAATGTTATTGCTACCGTCCTCCTGATCTCTGGTCCATCTGACACAATAGTGGGTTTTGCTTTGCCTTTCCAAAGGCAGGAACTCCTGATTGTTCTATTGAAAACTGCAAAAAGCTCATGTGATATTTCCAGCAAGAGTGGCTCCTTCCTTTTTTTCTTGTGAACCAAGAGACAAGGCTCCTCTGCAGGAGAACCCCCTCCCACTTAGCAAACCCAACCCCTAACCAGTCAACAGATTTGACCTTGCCATTAATTATTCACCAGAAGTCAACAACATTGTTTGCTCCCAAACATGTTACCAATATTTGTTTGCCAAACTGCAGGAGAATCATTACGCCATTGTCCACCATCTTCTTGCACTTGACTGACCAATCCTGAAAAGGAAGGTACTGGCATTTCTTAACCAAGAAAACACGAAGCTTTTCCTAGAAGAGAAGAGAAGAGAAGAGAAGAGAAGAGAAGAGAAGAGAAGAGAACCATTAAGGACACATCCATAAAGAATTTTGCTACATCCAGAAAGGCAAAAACAATGCATCCATTCTTTGCATGCTCAGGGGAGACCTTGCAAACCCTGGTAACGCCCTTAAGCTGTACCCTTGGGCAAGTTCAGCAGATATTTTTATCTTAAACTCTCTCTTTCATGGAGTGCTGACCAAAGGAAATGACACTTGCCCCCATCTACAGGACACTTGTTCTTCCAAAGAAAAGAGTGTCCCATGACTGATTGATCCAGAATCTTTAAGCAAAGCTGATGGATGCACCATCAATTCTTCAAATATCAGAGCATTTCAATTCCAGTTCAAATGACAGAGTATTTTGCAGCTAGACAATGATCTATCAGAGGTAAACTGGTACTCTGATTCTTCTTAGAGAGGAGGCAGGGAAAGGGACCCTATTTACTACACAGTGGACCAGATTCACAATTACATCAATTCTTTTTTTACCCCCACTTCAGGGTACCTTTTACATTACAGCTCACACAGTTAGACCACAAGAGCACAGGGTAAAGGGGCCTCAAGGTAGAATGAGAATCAGGACCAACATCTGTATGGAAGTTGCTGACCTAGAATTAGGAATACTGTAATCTACCTACAACCAACAAGACATTTTCAGTAGGGCTGTGCAAAGCTTTGGTTGCTGATTTGATTCGGGGGAGATTCGGCCTGATTCAGTCGCCAAATCTCTGAATCTGAATTGAATCAGGAGACCAATTAAAAGGTCCGAATTGATTCAAAGCCTCAGAATTGATTCAGAAAAGATTTGGAGATTCAGGGAGTCCCTGCTTGGCGCCACAGGGAGCTGGATCCAGGTTCTGTGCCGGTAAGTAGGGGTCAGGGGGAGAAGGGGACCATGGGGGGGACCCCCATCCCCTGCCTGCTCCCCCAGTACCCCTGAGCACCCCCCACCCCAACCCAACCCAACCCCTGCCCACTCTCCCAGCCCCGTCAATGCCTGCCCTGCCCAGCCCGTGTCCTGGCACTTAAAAATAAATAAATAAATCCAATCGGCCAAATCTGAATCCGAAACAAATACTAGCTGCTTCACACAGGCCTAATTTTCAGGTTTAATTCACATTAGATCATCTACCTAACAGCAGATCTTCTTCCCCCAACACCATGGATAAAAGTCAGGCATGATATTCTTCCTGGACTTAAAGTACTACTGCTGTCAAGGTTCTCTGTTCCTATTGCCCGAAAGGCTGCTGGGATCGTTAAGCTACTTACCTCTGTACAGTTGTCCTGCAGGATCCTCCCCGTCAGGGATACCAGTATTTTACACACATTACACCTGATGCTTTTCTGGGAAAGATGGAAAAGTATTTTGAGAGGGATTTGCATGTTGGTAAACATAAGGAAAGTTTATTTTCTCTTTCTGTCTCCATATTACAGAGTGACAGTTGAAGCTAACTTCTCATCTTAGGCACACATTTCAACCTCTTCTCCCCCAGCCTTTAAAAACCCCACATCTTGAAATCTCATACAGCCCATCTAATCCACAGCTGAATTCTTCTGAGAATTCTTTTGTCAGGACAATGGATCAGAAATGGTGTTTCAAAGGTATTGTGGTTTTACTGCGGAGAAGTATGTTTCAGTGATGTTTTGCGAATGAGAGAGGAACTATAATGGAGGTAAGACTATAAGACCTGGTTCTTGATACATATATAGATAAACAGACTAGTATATAAATATAAGAACTTCTGCCATACACTGATTTGCTGATGGGAGAAGCAGAAGGTATGGCTGGGAGGGGAAGATGGGGTAAGCAAGGAGGAGTAAAAGGGGCGAGAGGGAAGGGGCTGAGAGCTGAGGACAAGAGAAAACAGCATGAAGACCTCCCCTCCTGTCTGAGGGCAGGGGAGGTAGAAGAAAGGAAGGAAGAACTGGCTTAAGATGGAGAAAGAGATTGAAAGAGAAAAAGTCTGAGTGCAAGGTATCTGGAAGAGGGCATAGGAGAGGGGGCACAGAGTAGAGGGAAGGGACAAGCACCACAGAATGAGGATAGAGGATTGAAGCAAAGAGAAGGATGGAACATCATCCATGATGAAAACTGTAAATATGTAGAAATAGTAGAAACAAAATACAGCAAGCAACACCATTTTACTGAATGGATAAAGCTTCCCCCTCTCGTATTCCATTCCCCTTAATGTCTACTGCTCCCGTATCCCTGTCGAGCACAACTCCTACTCCCCACCTCTACATACCTCTAAAGGACCTACTAACATCTGTATGAGGAGTCACACTTGGCTGAGTCACATGAAATCTATTCAAACAGAGTATCCCCAAGCAGAATTAAACCTGTGGCACTAATAACAAATCCCCAACAATACAGAGTGAAAATCTCCCAGTTCAAAGGCATTAAGTAGGGATGAAAGTGTCTCTCAGAAAAATCCAGCTGCCCATGCAAAACAGTATGGTACTTCATTTACTAAAACGCAGGGATTCAGTTTTTCCTGCATACCGCATTAAGAAAGAGGGAAAAGATGCCATTGCTTGACTGGGTACAACATGAGAGAATGTGGAAAGAGGAGGACGATGTAGGATGTAGGAGTCACAAAACTGCAGAAGGCAAGAATTCTTGTGGGTGATATCTTTTACTGGAACACTGGAATGGTTGGTATAGATACAGGCTGCAGAAGATCATATCTGTCTACAATGGTCTAAGAGCTCAGGATAAGGAGAACACACTGTTCAAAACCATCACTGCTAGGTCAAACCCAGTTTCTGTAGGCCAAAGTCATCTCTACATTTCTGCCTGTTTCACCAAGCATAGCCAAAAGGGATCCCATTTCTCTGTAACTGGTTGACAGGCAAAGGACTTAATTCCCACTTACATTAAGGCTATTTTCACTTCTCTAGCAACATAAAAAGACCTTAAAGGGGAATTGTGAATGGCCTTAGAGAGGTCTCCAGGGAAAGAATTTTTGTAAAGACTCTTCCCCAGTCTTGTTTCCAGCATCCAATGTAACCATGAGGACTTGTTAGAACAGGCCAACGAGGTGATCAAAATGCACTGCGTGACAGCAATTCTCTGCCATTCAAAGATAAGGAAGGGCTCCTGAGAAGAAGAGCAGCCCCAGGCCTGACTCAAGCTTACAACAGAGAATGGGCAGAGCCCTGAACAGCCCCAGAATGTGGAGGATAAAGATAAAACTTAAAACCATCTTAATCACCCATCCTTTTTCCAGCTCCAACCACAAGGCTCAGAAACTGAGAATTGGGCCCTCTGTCTTTCTGCATCCAGCATCCTGTCAGTTTCTACTGCTTATACTAAGTTAGAGTTTTTCCAGCACACTGAGAATAATAATTCCAGACATCTAGGCTATTGTAACTATTTCCCTCAGTTTCCCAAGAAGCATTGCACAGAATTCTTAGGAAAACTGAGGATTTTATACACATTCCAGTTTATTAATTATTATCAGCAGCACTTGGCACTAGATTTTTCTAGGAAACTGTGAGATAGTGCTTATGCTAAGCAAGGCCTAGCATTAAGAACAATGCACAAAAACTCCCAGAATTCTTCAAGGAGGTTGAGGAGTCAGCGACTGACATTCTGGTAATCACCTTCTGACCCTTAGATGAAAATGCTGACCGTCTCACCCTTGGACAAGGATAAAAATTGCAAGCAAGCAGCTTATATTGTTAAAACAGGAAACCGCATGGCTAAACTGCAATGACGAAAAACAAACGCATATTATGTAAGCCTTGACCTTTTAACCCTGCTAAAAACAGCAAAACATAAGAATTAACATAAAAAACAAAGGTTATTGAGAATTAACATAAGAAACATAAAGGTCATTAAGACTTAACATAAGCAGCGTAAAAATTATAATACAGACCGTATCACCTGATATAATATAGATAAGTTAACTAATAACCAATGGAAGTAAGAATTAGAAATACATATGTATATGTGTTATCATATATAAGTAATAGTAAAGTTATGTTAGATGCCTCACTGTCAGAGTGGGGACAGTTTTGTTTCTTTTGTCTAAAAAAAAGATAAGGGACTCCTTGTAAATGAGCTGTTGACCAGTTCTGGGACTACTGAATCAGGCAGCCGCACCTAGCCTCCAGGTTAGAAAGCAAGGGCTTGATTTGGGAACCTCGTGAACCAACAGACCCCCTTTAGTTTATGACTTTGTGAAACAATAAAAGTTTTTTTAAATTGAACATCCAGGTCTGAGCCTGTGCTTAATTCAGTCCTTATATAATTCGGCATTGAACTCACACAGAAGCCAAATCCAAGTTGATGGCGAGGACTTCCAGAAAGATCTCACAACACTGAGTGGGCAAGAAACTGGCAGATGAACGACAGTGTTGACAAGTGCAAAGTAAACGTACATAGGAAAAAAAAATCCTGAGTTATACGTACACAATGCTGAGCTCTGAACTAGCAGAAAAGAGACTCTGAAGTCATTGTCAAGGCAAGATAGTGAGCTAACTAAGCCACTGGCCTGACCCAGTATGGCATTTCTTATATTCTTATGTTCTTACCATCAGAAATCCTGCAAATTCTCCAGAATGTGACCTAATATGATCGTTGAAATTATGTTTTGTCTCTAGTTGGTGTTACAGATATACATTCATGTCTGTATACTTCAAGGGTCTGTTAGATTAGGGGCAGCCTGTAATAGGATTGGTGTAATCCATTTAGTGTGACAAGACTGTGGCAAGAGAGCTAAGTCTAGAGCTGATCAAGAATTTTTCAAACTATTTTGTTCACCAAAAAATTCCCATCATTGAAACCCAAACTGTTCATAAAATGGGCAGCTTTAATGAATTTCCTGGTTTAAAAAGTTAGTGGAAGAAAAGTTTAGGGTCTTTTGACATATTTTACAAGACAATTTGTAGCATTTGCAAGTAAAAGCAACTTGTTTTGAAATTTTAATAAAATTGGAAAAAACCTCATCTTTGAAACCCAGATTGTTAAATTGACCTTAACTGAACACTTTTCAGATTTTCAGTGCATGCCAGTTTCTGAGATTTTTACTTGCCAGACTGATTAAGGATAGAAATATATTTTGAAAATTTTCATAGGATGGCAAAAATGTTCCTTCTCCAGCTAGAGTAAATCAGCCGATCACTCCCCACCATCCCCCCAGTGAGAGCATTCCCCTAGTGCAGTCCTGTTGATTTTGAAGAAAGATGCAATACAAGATTCTTGGAAGAGACAAATAACTACATGGGAATGGAAGTCAGATGTCACCTTGGTCCCCTAACTACAAACAGCAGCATGTAAAAATACCAAGTGCACTCAGAAGATACCATATCTACTGCTCAGACAGCACACTCACCATCGGCTGCTGCTTCCAGACAGTCTGCTGACACAGCTCCACGGCCCCACATTCCACTGCCGTCTGCAGATCCTGACACCAGCTCTCAGGGCCTCCTGCACAATCTTTCTGCCAGGAGAGGGGGCTTGCTGTCACTGCCAATGAGAAAGGAAATCAACATTCAAACTGTACCACTAAAGAACATATAACGTTACTCACATTGTTCCATATCTAGGCCTTGCCTACCTTGCTATAGTCAGATACATGTTAATTGGACCTCTATGCTTAAGGGTCTGATGACAGTGCAAGCTAATTCAGCATTGTGCATGCAGTTGGTTCCTCAGCTTGGTCAATGCTATCAGACGCACCAAGTTCAAAAATCTCCAGCGAATACAGGGAATGACACTTCCTGCACAGAAGAACCCCTTGGTTTGAATGCATTCAGTCTAAAGCAGCATTTCTCAAATGTGGGTTGCAAGAATATGTCAAAAGGGTTCCAAACAAACTTTAAAAATGGATTCTCTTCTCTTTTAAAGGAGAAAACTGTGGGAAGCCATGGCTTTTCCCTTGCAGGCCCCCTCATGCCCCACACACGAGGAGGCTGGGGCCTGAGGTGGGGAGCAGCGGGTTGGGAGTGAGGGGCACTGGGTCGGGACTGGCCACTGATGTTTACAAATGGGACCTGGTACAAAAAAATTGAGAACCACTGGTCTAAAGTAATACGAGAAACGATCTGAAATAGTTTATGTGAAATTTGGAAAGAGAGTTCCAGAAATTTGAGTTACAAATCTTTCTACTGTCCTCAGCCCCCAGCTTCCCAGAAGCCTCTGCCACAGCCTTCTCTCACACACCATTTGCTCTGAAGGGTGCTCTGAGGAGGCCTTTTCATTATTACTAAAGAGCCTGCTTCCTTTGGATTTCCTGCTTTAAAACTGAACTAAGACTTCAGAATAACTTGTAGGAAGTTTTGCAGATATTTTCCCTTTGAGCAGCACCGGTTCTCATAAGGGGATAGACAATTCAGTAGACAATTTCTGAACAACCATCAAGATAAGTTTACAAGGGCAGTATCATATAAATGCATGGATACTTATCTTTGGAAGTCCCCTATTAATCTCTTTACAGTTTACTCAACCCACCAGCTACCAGGCTCAACTGCATGAAGAAGTCATTCTTTACCACCACTGTGGTAAATGTGTTTTGAAATCAGGTTTTGCAATAATAATCTTTTTACTAGAACAAAGACTTTACTCATGCAGTACGAGTTATCCCCAGTCCACACCATGTTCACTGACTGGTCAAACCAGCTAAGGAAAACTCATGCTTTGGTGCCCCAAACCTGCTTCTTCCCTTCTTGCCTGTAAAAAATTAAAGCTAATGATAAGCTTCCATTAGTGCAATTCATGGAAGGAGAGTGAGTAAGCTTACTAACAATCAGACAGGACAACTGGGAGGGGAAAGCGTGGTCTAATGGTCAAAGCACTAGGCTGGTGTTCAGGATTTTATCCTTGTTTGCTGTGCTGGGAAGTCATGTAGGCTGAATGTTCTGCAGTAGCCACTAACTGTAAATTAACTTATTTTTTGAGAGAAGAAGAGTTAATCTGAAATTCCATAGAGCCCATTTTTAAGAAGTGTTGAGTATCCAACTCAGTCTTAACTGGGGAAGAGGAATCAGTCCCTAGGTACCTCCAGGTGAGCACCTAATTTGAGGCACTCATTTTAGCAAACTTTAGCTTTAGTCTTCCTGATCTTCAGCTCCCTATTTGTCAAATGGGAAGGGTAGTTCCCTACTTACTTCAAGGGGTGTTGCAAAAGTTCATTAACATTTATGAAGCATTGAGATGCTGCAGTGATCCTGAACAGAAACTCAGGAAGAAATGAATACTTAAGTTTTTACATAGTATGTGGGTGCTATACAGTAAGTAATACAGAGGGCACATTCATTGAATAAGGAAGACAGAGGGAAAGACTGAACACCTAACTTCAGTCCTTAAAGCAATTCTGTTGCCATGCACTGAATGAAACAGGGGTTCTGCAGACAACAGCAGTATGAGATGGTATAATTAAAGGCTGTATGTCAGTGCATATACACAAGATTGCACAGACAATCCAAAATCCTGTAACACTTGAGTAACTGGGTTTTTCAAACTTAAAAATGTTATTTTAATGCAGCTTATTTTCATGAAACATCTTTACTACATGGTCAGGAACAACAGCTGAGTTGGCCTAAGTCAACAGAATAGGTTCTGATCTGGAAAGCTACTATCACAGACAGGAAACAGGAACTGGGAAGGCAAAAGGAAAATGGAGAATTTAAATACATTCTCATATTCCAAAGAGTTCAGTTGCTTAAGGAAAACCCCTACTTTTAAGCTCTTCATCAGTATTTGTATACTATCAGTGTACGATTTATAATAACAGAAAAATCCTCCTCAGAAAATAAAATCCTCCTGCTAAAACTGTTTTGCTTACCCTGTTCCTCTCCAAATTCAGTTTGCGTGCTATAGTTCTACAGCTCAGCCCATTGCTATTGACTAAGAGAAGCAGAATAGTTCCACATATGTTGACAAACATCCCTTCAAGTATATGTATGAAAGGAGATTTACACCAGAGCGGGGCTGGGACAGATCAGATTTAACAGGCCAAGGAGATCAGTCCACCTGACCCAAGTGCCTGTTAAACAATGATCGGGACCTGATCCACACCACAACTTCCCTGATCAGGAGGTCAGGTGAAGAGGGTCAGAGCAATTGACCTGTTCTGAGTCATGGCACCTGGTTACAATCTTACAGATACATTCTACATGTGCTATTTACTAGGGCTGCACAAAATTTCACTGCAAGTTTTGTTTCAACACTATTTTTTATCTGTTTCAGGGTTGAAACAGCAAAATTGAAACAGAACAGACAGAGTCAAAACAAAACAAGGTAAGTCAAAATGTTTTGACACTGTTTTGTTGTTTTGCCCATAGGCTATAATGGGGAAAGTTGAAACAGCCTATAACATTGTCATTTCTGGCCTGGATGAACCTTGCAGGAATGGTAGCCCCTTCTGAGGGGATAATGCCTGCCAAGTTTCAAGGAAATAGATGCAGGGGTTCTGGGGCCCTGCACCTCTAGCTGTTGACAGGCTAAACTCATGTCATGGGTGCTTGTGCAACTGTGTCTGTCTTGGGGCAGGGGAGAGAAGGGGCGGGAAGAACTACTGCAGGCCTGGCTGTTGGCCCTGCTGCAGCCACAAAGCCTGTCAGCTATCAAGCAGACAGGTGCTGGGAGGGGCGGTTCTGGGGCCTGGAAGAACTGTTTCAAAGACATCTCCTAAGACTTAGGCTCCAACAGCTCATAGATTGTAAGGCTGGAAGGGACCTCAGAAGATCATTGGGTCCAGCTCCCTGCACCAAGCAGGAAAGACAACAGGGGGTCAGGTGACCCCAGCAAAGTGACCATCTAGTCTCCTCTTGAAGATTTTCAGGGTAGGTGATCACACCATCTCTAGAGGGAGCTTATTTCACAGTCTGGACACCTAGTTGTGAAGTAGTTTTTCCCAACGTTGAGCCTGAAACAATATTCAGGTAGTTTGTGACCATTATTCTTAGTTTCTCCCAAGGGTGCCCTGGTGAACAGTTGTTCACTGAGCCCTAGATGTACACTTCTGATGTAGCAGTTAGCTGCTACCAAAGTCCCCTCTCAGCCTTCTCGTTTTCAGGCTGAAGAGTCCCAGGTCCCTCAGCCTTTCCTCATATGGCTTGCTGTGCAAGTCTCTGATCATATGGGTGGCCCTTCTCTGGACTCTCTCAAGCTTTACCACGTCCTTGTTGAAGTGCAGAGCCCAGAACTGGACACAGTACTCCGGCTGTGATCTCACCAATGCCGAATAGAGCCGGAGAATCACTTCTTTGCAATGGTTTTGCTGGAGATGCATCAGTTGATACATGCCAGGGCATTGTTGGCCCTGCTGGCTACAGCATTGCACTGCTGGCTCATGTTCATACTGTGGTCAAGTATTACCTCTAGCTCTGTAGTGGCAAGTGATGAGGGATTTTCATTCCTGCTTGCCTGATGAGGCAACAGTTGCCCAAGCACCCATGTCAAGAGTTTTGCCTGTCAGCAGCTAGGGGTGCAGGACCCCAGAACCACTGCACCTATCTCCTTAACAGCTAGCAGGCTTTGTGGCTGCAGCAAGGCCTAGCAGCCAGGCCTGCAGTAGTTTCCCTACCCCCCATCTGTGCCCCAAGAGATACAGTTGCAAAAGCACCCATGTCACAAGTTTTGCCTGTCAGCAGATAGAGGAGCAGGGCCCCAGAACCCCTGCACCAATCTCCTTGACAGCTGGCAGGCTTCATTGCCTCAGCAGGGGTCACCGTACCTGCAGCTTTCACCCTGCTGCGCCTTAACACATACACAGTGTCACCCATGTCACGAGTTTTGTTTGTCCGCAGCTTCCCTGAACCCCCTGCACCTATCTCTGTAAAACTTAGCAGGCTTTGTGGCCTCCACAGGGGCTAGCATGCCTGTAGTTTTGACCCCACTGTGGCTTAACATATATACGTGACATGAGTTTTGCTTTCAAGACTTTGGGGTGCAGTTTCTCCAACCCCCCTGCACCTATCTCCTTGAAATTTAGCAGGAATCATGCCCTCAGAAGGGGCTACCATCTCTGCAAGGTTCATCTAAATAAGGCCAGAAATGACAAAGTTATAAGGTGCAGCTACACTGGGTGCTGACTTGGGAGTCAGAGAATGGGGGAATGCAGAAAGATATGAGCTGCCACCACAGCCACACAATTATGCCAGTGGCACAGTAGCGACCAGAAGTCTCCACATCCCCCATGGCTAAGTACACAGAATCAAAAAGCTTGAGGCTGAATAGCTTCAATCTTTGCAGGTTAAGCTAAACTGTGCAGACATTGACTTTTGAATCCAGAAATGCAGGCACATGCCTCCCTTCTCTGCTGGAACAGACAGCTTGGGTCAAGGCTAGCCTGCCTACCCTGGAAGCAGAGGTTTGTGGGGGAGGCGCAAAGCATCTTGGGATGCTGGGTTAACTTGAACTTGGAAAGGATCTGGGACAGAAGTTCAGTAAATCCTTTTAACCTAAAATCAGTCAAGTGTGATATTACATCCATCCAGGTTTATCTTAAACCAGTTTTAACCATTTTGAAAGCAGTTTATGTGCACTGAACTTCTATTGCATTACAGATTTGAACTGGTTTCTGATGCCTGTTACCAATTTGTGTAATTTCTGTCCCTAGGTCATGTGTTCCACTGTCCCAGGTGCCCAGCTGCTTTGTTAATCCTCTGAGCAAGAGCACATGGCAGCTTAGCCACTGTTTTATTTTAGGGGCAAAGATCCATGACTCAAATACTTAAGTACTAGACTGCATTCAAGCCTGGCAGAGGTTTTGGCCCATCATGCCAGTGTTTTTAGCTAGATGTTTTTTTGCCCCAGCCAAATCCAGGTATGGCAGATTGCAAAACACAAGCTGGAGTTGCCTGAACATAAGGCATCACTGCTTAAAAGCAGGACAAAGTGTACTATGGAAAATGAATACTGAAATCCCAACTTCATAGAAGGTAAAGGCAACACACTCATTCAAGTAAATGGGACCAGGATTTTACCACTGCTATTTATTCTAGTGCTGGACATTGACAATATGTTCAGAGTGGAATGTGAAGCACCCAACATATTTACCACAAGGAGTTGACAATTGAATAAGCACATGAAGTACTCTATACCCAAGACTGCTTTCTACATCCAGCTTTGGTAAATCACTCGCTGTGCATCACTTATCATAGATGTCAAGAGGCAAGGATCTCATCCTCAGTCAGTGGCTACTGGTCTTGAGAGGCCCATGAGAATAAATAGGAAGACTTGTTAAACTCCTAGAGTATCCCACAATTTAGAACCTTCAGCAATTTCAGCAGGTTTCCTCCCACTTTAGAGGGGGTTTTTTTGTTTTTTGTTTTTATTAAACCGATTGGCTCATCATTCCTATAACAGAAATCACATTCCCAATGTTAAACTGCTGCACATAGCTCAGGAAATGCACACCCTTCTAGCTGGCAGGAAAGGAAGCACAAATTCTGCTTCTGACTGGCATCTTTGCCCAATAAAGGTGTCACCTTATATTTGGGCATTGGGATGTAGCCTGCACAGCATCCTACCACTCAATTAGTGTCACGCTTCTTGCCCATGCTCTTGTCTTTTGTTTAACATGAAACGTTTTTGATTACTCACTCAGAGCAAAACATTTCCGGTCAGTATTAAGGCTGGAGCAGGATTACATGCCTACCTATTTGTGTCATGTACCCCACCTTGGTTGTCTAAATTTCCTCTGTAGCAATTGTTGTGGCAGACAGGCATATAACCAGCTCCTACCAGTATGATGCTACAGGTTCCAAATCCCAACATCCAAGCCTGCCTGGTCTGTAGGAACAGATCTGGCAATACTCAGACCTGAGGGTGGGTGTAGGCCTCTGCTGCACAATGATACTTTCCCTAGCTTTGGTTTATGCTCATCTGGGGATCGTGGACCTGCATGTGCCACTGTGAAGAGAAGGTTGACATAAATAGTTTCATAGTTTCATAGTAGCTAGAGTCAGAAGAGACCTAGGTAGATCATCTAGTCCGACCCCCTGCCTTGGCAGGAAAGAGCACCGGGGTCAGATGACCCCGGCAAGGTGCTCATCTAACTTCCTTTTAAAAATCCCCAGGCTAGGAGCCTGCACCACTTCCCCTGGAAGCCGGTTCCAGGCCCTAGCCGCCCTGACTGTGAAGTAGCACCTCCTAATATCTAATCTAAACCTACCCTCCGCCAGCTTGTGACCGTTATTCCTGGTCACTCCTGGCAGCACACGGGGGAACAGGAACTCCCCCAATACCTGCTGATCCCCCCTGACCAGTTTGTAGCAGGCCACAAGGTCCCCCCTTAACCTTCTCTTGTGGAGGCTAAACAGGTTCAGGTCCCGTAGCCTCTCCTCATAAGGCCTGCCCTGCTGACCCCTGGTCATATGAGTGGCCCTCCTCTGGACTCTTTCCATATCGTCCACGTCCCTCTTGAAGTGTGGCGCCCAGAACTGGACGCAGTACTCCAGCTGCGGCCTGACCAGTGCCGCATAGAGGGGGAGGATCACCTCCCTGGACCTGCTCGAGATGCATCTGTGGATGCATGACAGGGTACGGTTGGCCTTCTTGACTGCCTCCCCACACTGCTGGCCCATGTTCATCGTGGAGTCAATGACGACTCCAAGATCTTTTTCCGTCTCCGTGCTGGCAAGAGGGGAGTTCCCCAACCTGTAAGTGTGGTGCCGGTTCTTCCTCCCCATGTGCAACACCTTGCACTTACCAGTGTTAAACCCCATCCTATTCTCATCCGCCCACCGTTGCAACCTGTCAAGGTCAGCTTGTAGCCTATTGCACCCTTCTAGTGCACCCACATCCCCCCACATCTTAGTGTCATCAGCAAACTTGAACAGGGTGCTTTCTACCCCCTCATCCAAGTCACTGATGAAGATGTTGAACAGTGCGGGCCCAAGGACCGAGCCCTGCGGAACCCCACTGCCCACGTCCTTCCAGGTTGAGAAGAACCCATCCACTACCACCCTCTGGGTGCGGCCCTCCAACCAGTTGGCGACCCATTTGACCGTGTGGGCATCGACACCACAGTCTCCCAGCTTTTTGATGAGGACAGGGTGAGAGACAGTGTCGAAAGCCTTCCGGAAGTCCAGAAAGACTACATCCACAGCAACCCCTGCGTCTAATGATTTGGTGACCTGATCGTAAAAGGCCACCAGGTTGGTCTGACAAGACCTGCCACTGATGAACCCATGTTGGTTGCCCCTGAGCATGCATTCCCCCGCAAGGCCCTCCTGGATGTGTGCCAGGAGAATTTTTTCAAAGAGCTTACCCGGGATTGAGGTAAGACTAACTGGCCTGTAATTTCCCGGGTCCTCTTTTTTTCCCTTTTTGAAGATAGGGACCACATTGGCCCTCTTCCAGTCCTCCGGCACCTCGCCAGAGCACCACGAGTGCTCAGAGCCGCGCCAGGGGTCCCGCAATGACCTCGGCCAGTTCCTGTAGAACCCTAGGGTGAAGATCGTCCGGACCAGCGGACTTGAACACGTCCAGCCTCTCCAGAAGTACCCTAACTAACTCCTCGCTAACCCCTGGCCCAGGCGTGTCTCTCCCGGGGCCCGAGGGGGGCCCAGCAGGGAGGTGGCTGAACTGGTCCCTACTTAGGAAGACAGAGGCAAAGAAATCGTTAAATATGTTAGCTTTGTCATCTGGCATGATGACTAAGTTGCCCATCGTGTCCTGCAGGGGCCCCACATTACCCGGGACCCTTCCCTTTATGTAACCTTCCCTTTATGTAAATAAGCTTCCCTTTATAATCGATCTGATGGCACTAGATGTTGGGAATATTAGATGTTAGGGAGCTTTAAAATCCTCCCTAATTATGCTACCAGTGAGATCTGCAACAGCAGGCGCAACCAGCTGAGAATGAGACAGACCAAAAAGGTAACAGAACATTTCCAAATTAGCTTTGGCATTCAGTGCAGAGACCATCTCCGTGCACTGCCAAAAGAAAAAAAGAGAGAGTCCGGACCATTCCTAGCCACTCTCCTTCACTGTGATGTCAATAAAAAGAATTTGAAAGAGACCGCTTTCTACTCCACTGGCTAACACTTTGTTTCGTTGTGCTGCCACGCCTGTTGGTATCTATCTGTTGGATTTGGATTAGATTTGAACTGTGACCCCTATAAGCGGGGACCAATCTTTTCTTCTGTATCTGCCCAGGGCCTACCGGAGTGGAGTCCCAGATAATGGCCAGGGCTCTTTGACACTACTAAAATACAATAATCAAAACAATAAATATAGTTATATGCCAAGTTCTCCTGAATACCCAAAGATGTAGAAGGAGGGATGAAAATTATCTGAAGTTGATCTTTAAGAACACCCTGCCTCATCCCTACCCAAATCTTGCCATTTCCTTCTTGTGATGACCCATAATGCATCTATGTTGCTGTGACTGTTGTTAAACTGCTGAAGCAAAAGCTGTCCAGTGGAGCAAGAGACAAAAGTGGGGTTTTAGTTTTTCACATGGTTTTGAAGGGGAAAAAAAAAAAAAGTTCTCCCCTCAATGAGGGTCATTAAAAAAAAAAAAAAAAAAAAAAAATCTTAAAATGCTTTTGCTAAATCATTCTTTCTACAGAAAACCTTTCCTGCAATGCTGTTTACTTCTGACATTATGGAAAAAATGGCAAGACAGCATGCAGCAAGAGCAGCTATTTTTTGCTAACCATTCACAACTACTGTACTTACTTGCTCATTGTTTTTTGCCTTTTGATTTTTAGAAGGTCACAGCACAGTTCAGTTACTGTATACCTAGGAAGCCACCACCTAGAAATGAAGGCTTGCTTAAAAAGCAGTCTAAAAAAAGGATCCTGTAAGACAAGATTATGGGAATCCGTGACCTTAGTCTTAATAGTTTTCTGATTAGGTGCATTAGTACCAAGCAAAGCAGGGTTTTTTTTTCCTTCTTCAGACAGCAGATTCAGCCTGGAATCTGAGAATCAGACAAGGTCTTTTCATTTCACAGACCATCCCCACTAGTAAAGGGTCTAAAAAGACTACACAATATATCTTTTTACACCTTTTGGGTGCAGTTGGCTTGCACAGGTTTAATAGTTGGTTCTGCAACTGGAACTTCAGTAAATAAAAAAGTATATATTTTTCCCCCCGCCAAAAAATCAAACACAAGTTGCTTGGGGAGTTTTTGTTATACACCTTGTGTCTTATTTAATGTTGTACCTGCTTTTTAGTCTTTCATTATAAAAACTGCCCTTGACCTTTTTTGGGGGACAGGTAGCATAGAAATCTAAAATATAAGCACTAGTTTAGAAATTCAGGGTGTATTTCAGGGATGTCCACATTTAAAAACAAATCTGATCACAATAACTCATCAGCAGCAAAACCTGACCTTTTTCTTCTTTTCCCTTGTGCTTTTGATCAAAGTTTGGAGACAATTTTTTAATTTTATGAATTCTATGATCCAATGCAGAAACAGCCCAGCTCTACTTGCATTTGTTTTGTTGCTAGCAGATATGTTAGGAGTAAAATGTTAGCATTTTATATGGTTAGAGTACAGTAAAGTCACACTTGCGTTTTCCTTCCTCCCTCCCAAAAATCTGATTTTGCTAGAAAAGTTTCTCTTTCATTCATTTTTGAACATGTCTCTCATCACTACGCATTATTTTAACTTGTACTGATTGATTCCTCATTCTCTCCCAGAGGTTTCCCCCCTCCTCTCACTAAAAAGGCAAAGTATATTCTCACTGGCTGGGAGAACCCTCCTCCCCACAGGCATGTCTCTCCCCTCTCCCAAACTCCATCTCTCTCCTGCACTATGGGGATTTTCATTTGTACCTTTAACATTTTCTCCTCTTTTCCATTCCCTTTCACTATGTTCTTGGATACCATGGCAGGGAGCCAACCAGTGACATGTACAGAACAGGAGAGAAAGGAGGAACAATCACAGCAGAGATGCAAAAAACCAGTCTGTACATAAGGAGATAGAGAACAGAAATGTGAAGTGTTCCACTGAGCAGTCTACATGCTTGCAGAGTATCCCTGCCTTGGAGTAAACCCAATAGCAATTTCAGTCCCAGTTGCAATTATACATTTTTCTCTCTTTAAAATGCCTGGCATACATACATGGGAAGTACTTGTATTCCAGACAGGCAACACAATTAGTTTACATTCCACTAAGCCTAATAATTAACAAGTAGTAGATGCACCTTTTGGGTGGGGGGGAGATCCTTATCTAATGACAAAAACGGGGTTAAGCTTTGACAAGGTTATGAAGGACTGCCTGTCTGATGTTGCCTTGCTGGCTGAATGCATTTAAGGCAGGATCACACTGACTTCAATTATGGCTTCATCAAGACACGCACATGTTTGCTCAGAGCTCTCGATTGTGTCAGACTTGGGCTTTTAGAGAAGACAAACAGGTTTAACGCTACAAGTCTTTCACTGTCCTACAAGGTTTCACACACCCGTAGCCAAAGAGGCTAAGGGCAGGTCTACGCTAGTAACTCTTGCCTTTATCCGTGTGACTTTTTACAATATTCCCAGACTTCCACAAGCCCTAGCAGAGGTATAGTTAACACTAGCAAATCAGTACTTTCAACAGCATAGTTTATTTTGTTCAAGGAGCTGCCAGTATATCCACCTCCATCAAATCCCCTTTCTGGCATGAGGGTTAAATCCCCTCACATAGCCAAGAATTTCTCTCTGAAAGGTGAGAACAGAAAACAGGCTTCTTTTTAAAGGTCTCAAAGAAATTCCTAAGAGGTTTGTTGCTAAAGGAGTCTTCCTTAATGAAGATCTTAGTTCAGGAAGAATATGGGCACATGCTTTGAGCACTTTGCTGATTCAGGGCCCAAACATTTGCAACACTAATGCAGCTGCTGTGAGGACAGACCAGGACTGGGAAGGAGAGGGATTAGAGCCAGTATAAAGAGGAGGAACCAATCTGCAGAAGTTGCAGCAAACTGTCTTAACCAACTCCTTCCCCCCCACAGCACCAACATTTCTCATCACTGTTCCTTCTCAGCAGTACTTCTCAGGCAGTTCCTTCCATGGAAAGGGCATGGCTCCAAAAGGAGCTCTGTGGTTTAGTTGAGTTGCAGGTGGGTAGTGCTATGAGCTATCTTAGTCCTCCATGGATTAGTTTAATACATCTGAAAGCTTAGCCATCCACTCCTCTAATAAAAACCACCACAAAAAGGCTTTAAGTTGTGCTTCAACTAAAATTTTTGAGGTCCCCCCCTTTTGGTTTTGTTTCTTTTTTATACAGTATATTTTATAGTTCTCTATCACAGTTAAAAAGGTACTTCTAAAAGGAGTGGTTTTTGCCTAGCTCCCCCCTGCTCACAAACATGCTTTAGTGTCCAACTTAAAGTAAAACTAGGAGGCAAGTTTGTACCGTTTAAAAACTAAATGGCTAAAGCAGCATTTATAGCACTCTTTCACTCTAGAAGTTTTACTCAACTCCTAAAGAAAAAAAGAGAATGAGATCAAGCTCCAAAACCAGAAAAAAAAAAGTCAATCCCCCTGCTCCCCCCCCCAGGCAAAAGACATTTCTATATGGCAGGGGTTCTCAAACTGTGGGTCACGACCCCCCCAGGGGGTCATGAGCAACTTAAAAGGGGTCTGCAAGCTTCTCAGGGAGTACATGTGGCACACGGTGGCAGCACGGAGTGGTGAATGGTGGTGGCAGCAGCGTGTGAGCTCCCTGTCCCTCACCACTGCCAATCCTGCACTCAGGGCCACGGTATCACAAAGTTTGAGAACCCCTGCTATAATGGTAAGCACTCTATGGTTTATTTGCTTTCAAAATCCTGAAGTGTGTAAGATACTAGGTCTTGGTGGCACTATTGTAATAAAAACAAATTCTCAGTATCAACATTTAGTATTAAAACAAAGCAGAAACAGAACAGAACAGTTTAGCCAAAATGTTTGAAGCTGAAGGCTTGAAATAAGGTATCCCGAATCCATAAATTAGGAATACCTTTGTGGCTCAAATTTTAAAGAACTGTAGAACACCAATACACCCAAGTCAAGTCAGATTGTAGATGTTCAGAAAGCTACATCTCTCTCTAAGCTTTTAAAACACCCACCATCTGACGTGTTGACCTGTATTAATACCTTCTAAAATCTACCAACAGTGACAGCCTAACTCAAAATGATTGGTTGCATAGTTTATTCTGTAGCATCAGGGCAGAATTAGGTCTGGAGGCTAGAATTAGTCATTTGAAGTTTCCCACAGAAAGCCTCCCACATGTTTTTCCATAAAATAAGCAAATCTTCTCAGCAGCTGAGCCTCCCTCCATTGCATCAGTGACAGGACAAAACAATTAAAAATGAACAACAGTGCAAAAAGACAGGGACAATGATAAAAAAAAAAGTTAGTTCAGAACAAATACAAGGAGAAGGGCAGAGACCAGGAAAAAAAAGCCACTTTTAAAAATACATTTTACACAGAGAGAAAGCAGTATGAATTCCTGTTTAGTCTGGTTATAAATACTCATCTGTAAAGGCAGAACTTGATCTATTTCTCCATGAACTACTATTGCATGTGCACAAGGGAAAGAAAAGTAGCTAATCTTTGCCCCTCATTTGTTTCCAGAACCAGCTAATCTTTCAAGCTGGTTGTTGCAATCCATTGCATGATCAGGCTCTCCTCTACCAAGCTTAAACCAGGTCACCTAACTTGATTCTTGATGTAGTCAGTGTACTCAAGAACAAAAATTGCACCAGAGTTTACTGTTCCCAGGTGCCACATTTGAATGTGTGCTCAGGACAGCAGTACAATTGAGCTGGGTCAGAGCAGCCACGGCTGGCAGGAGGTCGGGGGGGGGGGGGGTCAGTCTGCCAGCCTGGGGTAGCCAGCAGGCACCCCCCACACTGAAGCACCTGCATGACCCAGCCAGCCTTGTCAGTGTCTACATGCAAGCTGCTGCAGCGTTTACAAGTACTAACCTACGGCAGAGTTAATTTGTTTACTGTCCTAATACCACTGCACACATATAGATGCCAAGAAGTTTACTGTGAAGCTAATTGGGCAACTCCAGTGTCTTGTGTAGACAAACCCACTGCGTCTGAGCTCCACACAGCACTCTTGGAGCAGAAATAAGGTTAAAAAAAAAAAAGTCTTAAAGCTTCTGTGGACTACTGTAATTTGGAGCAACTCCAAAAAGTGAAGGAGCTGGTGCAAAGCCTGTGGAGAGGCCAAGGAGAAGCAAGATCTCTGTTTATAGTAGTGAGGATTTCCCTGGCTGAAGGAATCAACAATTGCTATATTAGGGTCAACCTTCCTGCCTCTACAGTGGCAACAACAATCTGGCCTTGTATCATATAGTTTTGCAATAAACCAAAATCATTTATTCAGAGTATGGATAAGCATAGATATATGATATTTACATTTGTTACTAGGAAAAAAATCGTGACCCCACCGCATTTCAGCAGCAAGACTCATGTTTAGAGATGAAATCCTTGTTCCACTCACATCAACAGGTTTCATGTTCCTGATAGCTTAGGTCTCAGTCCTGTGGAACATGAACTGCTTGTAATGTTCATTTGCTGCCAGTACCACGGCTAATGCCAGAAGGGGAATAGACTTGAGCTAATGGGAGAACAGTTCATTTTTTTTTTTTTACTAAAAGTTTGTTTTTTAGGTAAATATTCTACAAGAAGCTGAACAAAAGTTGACAAAAACCAAGTCAGCATAAGCCCAGTGACCAAATAGGAAGGATGGAGCAGCAGCAGACACTGGCATTGGGGCACTGCACAAGAGAAGCAGAATTCAGAAATAGGGATGCTTGGGAGTAGCAGAGACCCCCTCCATCATTCAACAGGCCTGGGCAGGTAGATACAAGAGAATCCTTTTCAGACTCTAGCATCTAAACCCACCATTGGCCACTGGGGATAAAGCCTAAATCAGAGCATTCAGGATAGCACCTAGCAGGAGTCTTCACTGCACCAGTTGGTGGGGGAGGGAAGTGCTGTTTCTCAAGAAAGCATTAGCAGTGGCTCTCTACCCTTGTACTTCATATTGGCTTCTATAAGCATGGCCCTCTGTCTGATGGCAGAAAGATCCCCCCCCAAGTTCTGCACTTAAATTTCATGCTATAACCCTATTGGTTTTTTTTTTTTTTGGGGGGGGGGGGGGGGGGGGGGAACGGGACTGCATATTGCACATAAGGAATCTGGAGGCAAGTCTCACTCCGAAATAGATGCTTCCTTTCTAGTTCTGAGGACTTATACTTCCAGCCCAGCTCCTACCAGCCCATAACCAATCCAAAAGGAAGATGTGAAGGTTCATAGAAATTCAGAGGCAAGTGTCCCAATCAGAAGCCTGCTCATCATCCCACCCCTAGTGCTGGGAAGGACATATAGTCTTCCATAACACCTTTTTCCATGGTAAGCAACAGGATTTTATTCCCCTTCTTCCAGGCTGATAGAAGGAAAAACTTTCCTCACTTTGTTTCTGCTGCCTCATCCAGGACCCCTGGATTATTTACAGCAGCTCTAGTTCTTTATCCCTTTCTTAACCTCCTGGCTACTATGAGGGGGATCTCTATTACTCTCTCCCTATCAAGCACCTATTTATTGCGCCAAGGCAGGCACTGTCGCTAGTTACAGAAGAGGAAGATAGCACAGCATCAGTTGGGTGTGCCATGCTCATTACTCATTGCATTTATCATAGTTATCTCTGTTATAACCACCCTAATCACATGAAGAGACAACTGGTGATTACGGCACTGGCACCTCTTGCACACAAGGATGAATCCATCTTTTCATTACTACCACAATGGGAGCCTGCTGCTTAACTGGGTCCTCAGGTGCTGCCTCAGTACAGTTAAAGCTACCTTCTAATTTATACTTTGGATGGCATCACTGCAGCCACGAAGCCCATTAAAAACTCACCCTTCCAAAAAAAACTTTGGTTCTGCAGAAACTCATGGCTCAGGGCCAACATTCATTAAGAAAGATTTCCACCTGAGAGTGGATTCTTCCAGCCTTCTCTCTAGACTTCTGGCTTTATACTTAACTTGTAAAAATCAGAAAAAAAAATCACTAGCAAGTGCTGAGCCATTAGTCTAGACTCCTCTGAAGAAGATTATATTACTTCCACCTGCCCTCCCATAAATGATCCTTAGAGGAACTGTTAAGCTGGAAGGCAGTTCAATCCTTCCTGCCATGTGGTAGGACCTGTTCCATCACCCCAAGCCAGAACCAATAAATGGTGCCTCCAATAGCACAGATTTCAGTCTCTTAACAGTTTGTTCTCTTGCTCAGTTTAAGTCATCTTCCCTGGGACTTGATTTTCAGAGATGCCAAGCACCCTCAGCTCCCATTTATTTCCAGTTGATGACAGCTACTCAAAAACCAGGCTGGTAGTTCCTCACCTGTTAGGATAAGGACAAAAACTTGAGAACGCGCACAAACAAGACATGCTCACCATACCTACAGTGAAGCTACACACACTCCCTCTTCAGTAATACCCCAAATGAGATGCTTCAAAAGCAGCCCCTGTTCTCCAGTGTTAGCCAACATGGAGAAGTTGGCCACGTCAGCCACAGCAGAATAAAGCCAAATGTTAAAAGTACCCAATTTAAGGCTTTTCAAACTGCAGGCAGATAGACTTTCCTAGAACAAGCCCCTCCATCCTCTTCCTCAAAATCAAGCATGCACTTAGAAGTTCTTACAAGTTTAACTGGGATGGGGGAAACCAGTATAGATATTCCCCTTCTTGCACAGAAATCTCTGATGGTATAGAGTCTACACAGACTGACAGCATCTATACTAAAGAGGTTGTACTGCTTTAACTATATTAACATTTTGTACAGTGTTTCAAAGCTGCTTCTTCATGCTGCATCATTCCTCATAGCGAGTCCACATCTACTGACTCTCTCAGAATAGCTATGCTGCTTTACACTGGCTGCATACCTGATTCTTGGAAAGAGACCCTAAGCATTCCAAGTAAAGAACTGAAGAGATTTGAGAAAAGGGACTTCTTCCATACAATGCAGAACATTGCCCTAACTAAGCACCCTCGAATGAAGGGTCTCTCTATACAAGGAAAGTAGCATTCAGTGAGGCAGGGAATGATTCTACAGCATACCACCTTCACCATGGAGGCAAGCCCCAAAGCATGCATAATGAAGCCTTTAAAAAGGATGACCCAACCCCTCCCCTCTCCCCCTCAAAAAGCCAATGCAATTTTACCAAATCAGTGGGAAATGTGTATGTTAATGACAGCAACGTAGGGCAGCAGTAACCAAACTCTGGATGATATAGAAGTTTAGCACAGCACAGACCTGGCTAAGTATTTATGCTCACAGCATTTTTGTACACCATAGGCAACTTGAGCAACACTGGCATTGCACCAACTCCTGAATTATTGCACTTTAAGAGCAGTTTCACTTAGTTCCTAATGCTGATCTTTTGTTGCTGGTATGGTATTTGACTGAATTATATGAAGCCCTGGGGAAAAGGATGCGTCTGTTCAGCTTGCAAAGCATGCTAGGCCTGTATGGTGCAACCTTGTGTAGGCGGTGGTATGGCTGAATTCCAGAATCTTCAATTAACCAGCTCACATCACACCCCAAAATGACTGACTGCATAAAGCTTCCTTCATACAACCCATCCCAAATCAGGTTCCTTTATATAAAATGCTACTTGAGGACTTGCTCACTGTTGTGTTAAAAGCATCCAAACACATAAGCCCAATAATAGGAGTAGGCAAAAGAAAGACTGCAGAAGTTTCAGATCACCCCATCCAACAACAGTAAGCCACACTCCCCCTTATAAGACCCAAGAATGAGGCATCTGAGACAGATCTCAGATATTTTGGAGTTCTCCTGAGGGACCTCTAGTACAGGGGTGTAAAATGCAGTCCGCCTGGCCATTCTATGCAGCCTGCAGGGCCCCTAAAAAACATTTAGAAAAATTAATATTAATCTGCCATGGGCTGCCTGTCACGCAGCCCTTGATGGCTTGCCAAAACCCAGTAAGCAGCCCTCTGCCCAAAATAATTGCTCGCCCCTGCTCTAGTACTTTAAATGGATGACTTGTTGCTCAGTTCTATGAAGTTCTCCCCAGTGATCCCAAGAACCATTTTTGTTATCAGGTCCTAGATGTTGGGCCTGTAATGGGCAAATTATACCAAATACCTCAGCTGATGTGGGTAAATACCATGGGTTACTGGCACAACATGGAATAGGGGTTCTCAGGATCAGATGGACCCAAGTAGGCTCCTTGGGAATTTAACAACTCCAGCCTTTTGCCTTTGTACCACACTAAGCACACAGTATGCCCCCTTCTTCTGGCTATTTAATCTAGTTGCACCTTTGCTTGAATAGCCCTGCATGGGCACACTTGTTCCAAAATACAGGTTTTTCAGTTGAAGTTCATTTGCTTCCAAACTGGGTTAAAGATAGGCAGGTATACAGATGGCACAGGAAGTTGATGATGCAAGACCAGCAGGCAGGGTCTCTGCTTGGCAGCCTTCCATCAAAGCACATGACTACATATCAGTATAAGCTTTTTCTGTTTCCAGAGGAGCTGCCCCCTTCATCCTTAGTCATGGCAACACTTCGCAATCGTCCAGCTGCCACCAACCCCAAACCAAGAAGCCCCCGGGCGCTTCTGGGGGCATTTTTATGTCCAGGAACATATCACACATCACCCACTGAGCCAGATCAGCAAGTTGAGAAGCACTCTTTCCAAGGGCTGGCTTCTCCCACCTAGCTTTGTGGGAAGTCTAGGAGAGTTCTCAGGCCCTGGCCTTGCGATTCCTATTCCTCCAGTCCCCGAATGAAGGGAAGTTCTCTCAACAACAATTGTCCTGCTGTGGTCAGAGAAGTGGGCACCTCAAATGATCCAACAGGCCAGACCAAGAAGATGGAAGTGGCAAAAGGACTCTTTCCCCATTTTGAACATTATGCTTATTCCTACATGCATTGCAACCGATTAATGGATTTGGGATTAAAGTTTTCCTTGAGGGAATTTGGCAGCAACATTGCTAATTTACCGCCTCTCCCTAGAAACAGTAATAGGAGTGGCATGTCAGGAACAGATAATCAGATGCCAGCATTTCCGAGGGTTACAGGCAACAAGGGGTGTTGGTTGGTTGGTTTTGGTCTCCTCACCCAGTGGGGCGGGGGGGGTGGGGAGGGGGGGAGGGCCTGCATGCACAGTGTGCATGTAAAAAGGATACATGTGTAAAAAGAAAAGGATGTTTGATATTCCAGCCTCCATGTGGCTGGATGTCCCCTCTTCAGCCTCACTCTGCCCACCAGAGAGGTCACCGCTTCAAGGGAGTGGGGGATGTTGCTGTCAAAAGCCAGATTAACCCTTCCCTGGCCCTGTAGCTGTCAAGTTAATGGCTTTGCATCTTCACTTGGCACAGAAGTGTGGGAGCTACAGGGCCAGGGAAGGGTTAACTTGGCTGTTGGCAGCCAGATCTTTACTGCCAGTAACAAGGGAGGAGATGGGCTCAGGCTCCAGGGGACTTCTGGCTCCTGATCCATGTCACCAGAGCCTTAAACCCCACTTGGTTTCCTGCGGTGCCAGAATGGAAAACCTATCAGGTAAAACTTGTCATCAACTGAATGTCTATTGACTTCTAAGTTACAGCATTAATTTTTAGTGCTACTTACCAGCAAACATCCAAAGCCAAAGTTTTGAGAACTTTCTCTAGCTGATGACATTCTTCATAAATCAGCAATATAGTAAACTCTACCCAAAAAGGCTACTATTTGGAGTTCAGAGACAGACAGTACACTACCCCACTGAATGCTGGCAGCATGACCACATCCAGCTTATTGGAAATATTCAGAACATTGTTGGTAGAAAAAGAACAGTTTATGGAACAATTGAAAAGCAGTTCAAAGGCAATTCTACCAACCCAGAGAAACCAACTGGAATAATACATACTAACCTCCCATAAACACCCCACCCTTGTGCTCAAGACAAAACCGGAGCATCTCTAGACTGCAAAGAAAGCTTGCTGTGAAAACCCCCATCCTCCCTGTTCTGTCCCAATTCCTTCCTACTCTGTCCAGTAAGCAAACTGCACCACTCACCAAGTACAGGGCTTGCTTCCTAGCCAGGAAGGGGAAGAAAAAAGGGAAAATGCAAACTATCACTAATAAATTTTCAGCTGTTAGAAAGGGGAAGAAAAATAAATAAAATCACAAGATGCATTTAAAACTCAAACAGGTGTCAATACTACAAATAAAAGAGTTTCTTCTCTGCTCTGTGAGAAAGGGAAAAAAACCAGACTGACTTTACCTTGGTAGGAAGCCAGGAAGAGAGCAATTGGCAGAACCCAGCCCCTCAACATGTTCTCCATGTTGTTCCCACAGTAAAAGTCCTTCAGTAGCTAGAATAGGAGCCAAGTCTTCACTACTCCTGCACCTCACACTGAGAAATCTCGGAGAGGCTCACAAAAGTAGTTCACACCCACACAAGGTAGTTACCACACCCTTCTCTATAGGTGGTTAATTATAAATCTGTAACAATAGGTAAAAACTGAGGGAGGAGCAAGACCCAAGGATGCACCCACCCCAAGAGATCCAACCTAACAGCTGTCAAAGAAACCCCATCTCTGCAGGTTGAAGTGGGCTCTATTTATGTTGTCCTCAGCAAGCAAAGGAAGATCACTGAATTCAAATTGAAGAAAGAGGACATACCATACTGCCAGATCTCTTCATCCAGCGCAAATAACCGTCTTTTCTAACACCTTATAGTTATCAGGCATCTTCAAGTCAGCTAATTAAAACGGAGTTCCAGCTACCAGTGCAAACTACCAGTCTTGAAAGCAGCTGAACTCAGTTTTCCCCCCCACTTAAGTGTCCCAAAATATTTTGTTGTTGCTGCTTCCCTTGAAAATAATTTTTTTAAAAAAGAAAAAAAGAAAGGAACCTGGGTAAGAAGTCACTATGCATCTGTGCACTTGTTTCTAATCCAGCTCTTGCTGGGGTTCAGTTTCAATGTATGCATGACCAAGAAAATAGCTGCGCTGATCATAATAGTCAAGTCTGAGGCCCTCCAACTTCTGGGAGGGACAGTAATTTTTGAACAACAAAACAATAGGTTTGGCTAATTAAGTACAGGATGCTTTATACTCCAAATGGAATATTAGATGACAGCAAGTTAAATTTGTATTACTCAAACATTTAACAAAATACTAGCATGTATACAAGGAAAGAACCAGTCTTAGGAGCTAGGTAAATCAGTTGAAACAGGGTGCAGCCTCAAACAACTTCTCCACAGATCTTTGATTAAAAAGACGAACCAAAGTGATTGCAAAACTAGATAGCCTGCTTGAACTTGCACATACACTTTCCGATAAGGATGGGATTCTCTTTGAAAGTGTGTCAGTGCTGTCATATATTCCCAAAATTTGGGTGGGACAACATTAAGCACACCCCTTCGTACTAGGAGTTCCCCCATGGAGAAACCGCCCAAATCCTAGGAAGTAGTGAAGTCTAATAGCTACCAACTATGCTAAAGGCTTACCAGAGGTTGTACAAAATGCTTAAGATCACCAATAACAAGGCCAGCAGCAGGTTTCAAAGTTATTTTCTTGCAGGGAAAAAAAAAAAAAACCACACCAGAAGTGTTGGGGTTTACAGGAAGTCTTTATTGCTAATTAAAAGAAGCTCATGTGTCTAAAAAAGAATCTGAACAATATTCTAGAGAAAGCAACTGCATGTTTTCCTCCTTCATATCTAGCAGGGGACAGGTGCTAGCATTCCACAGGAGGAGACAACTAAAGGTTCCAAGCACCAGAGTTAAAAGTGCCATGAAGGACATCTCTCGTCACCTTGCCACAAAAAATGTTATTATTACCTATGATTTACAACCAAAAGGAAGAAAATTAAAACCTTGCCACCCAAATAAAGCTAGTGTATTAGCCCCAGCCACAATAAAAAAAGATGACCTCCAATTCAAAAAGGTTTAAAAGGTCACACTATTCAGTGCAGCATCACATCTACTTTGTGCCTCTAGGAGGAAGATGCATGTTAAGGAGAGCCCATTGTTCTCTATAAACATTTGTCCCCAGTTCTGATACATCATTGTAACTACTACACAAGCCTGAAACAGGCATGAAGAGAAAAGCTGCAGATGCTTTACACTTCACTTTGAGCAATAAGAACTTTCTGAATTCTGTACACGTACAAAGAAGAGAGACAAAACAGCTTGATATCTTGGTCAACTTAAACACTGCCCAGACATTCCGTATATACAAGAGAAATTAACAGATGCAGAAAAAGTTGCAACCCAGTGTTTTTCAGTTAAAACTTCATGAATTTGCTTGTCCCTAAAAAGTGTGCTGCTAAAACTCTTTTGGTTCCTCCTGTCTTCAACACCCCCCTCCCATGCATAAAAGTAGTCACTGGCACCTCCTTCTGAAGACTGGAGTTTTCAAAGCTCTGCATCTCTGGGTCTCCAGTTTGAATTATGGGCACAGCTGTATGTCTTGACAATACCTGTAGCAAAGCAAAGCATTTCATATACCCTTCTTAAAATATGTATTCTGTTCAGTGTTATGCACTCAGCTTTTGGTAAATCAGTTGCACTGTCCAGCACTGCATGTGCTAAAGCTTAGTCAAGGCCCATACACACAGAGCTGCACCTGCCCCAATGATTTGACTCTTACAGCAGCACACTCAAGAGTTCTGTGCTTAAAAGAACATCTGCCATTAGGCTGCTTCTTCTGTGCTCTACACACAAATGTAGAAGAACATACTTATGAAATGTTATTAAAAAGGAAGCAGCAACATATATCATCGTACTCTGCTTTAAAAACTTACCCCCTAACTCATGAAATGGACTCTGTTGTTCTAATAAGCAAGCAACAGAAGGGACAGGACCCTTTGATGTGGAAAGAAACAACTTAAATATTCAGATTATACTATTCCTGCTGAAAGTTAAGCGAGTTCACTGGCTAGCAGAGACAGAGATGCACAGTCCAATATTTAACAAGGTGGCTTGCCAGAAATCTGTCATGAAATGGTCTTTTCAATGCTCTGCCTCAACTCTGAGTAAATCTGTGCATTAATGGGTACCCTATAAAGTTTTGCATAAAGTCATTAAATGGATGCATGGGAAACTAAGCAGAAAAGCTCTGGTGACAGTACTGGCAACCTGGAGGGAAATTCAGTTGAGGGGAAGGGGAGAGGCAAGCCATGGCACCTCCTCATAAGCAGTCTTGACCTCTTTTGTGGTAATGGTGCCAAGACCTCATCCAGATCATTCTCTTAGCCAAGTTGCAAAGAGTGGCATACATATATGTTCATCCACATTTGGTGGGGAGCTTCTAAGACAACCAAGGTCCTAGCTCATAGGAAGCAGGGGTGAGAGTTCTCTCATCCGGGTCACCTGTGTGGAGCCAAAGCTTTAATTCCCTCCCATCTTTGCTTTTAGATTTGCTTCAAAACATAGTTTTAGATCAATATGCAAAACCTCTGCTTTAGTTTTCCTGCATTAAACTATTCTTTCCCTCCCACTCTAACCTTCTAATCAATCTTCAATTTCCTTTAGGCAGCCAACAAACCATTGGCCACATTCAGGAAGAAACAGGGCCCATGGCCCTGTTTCACCATAGTCTTGGACATCTCAATTTTTCAGTGCAAAAGGCCATTGTGATCTACTCCATTACCTTTACTTTGCAATGTCCCTTTCTTAGAGTCCAATTCAGGGTTCACTGTAGAAAATAGAACTGTTCCACTATTTTCAGTTAACATTAGATTGTGTGCATTGTGGGATAGTGTTCTACAGACAAAGTTATGTCAAAATTAGGCACTCAAATTTTTTTTTGCAAGTTCCCTAGGTACATGAATTCCTCCTATACATCTATAGAGCTTTGAAAACTCCAGCCCAAGGGATTTGTGGACTCCACATTTACCCTACAGTTCCCCTCCAGAGATTACATAAGAAAAAAAGATTAGCTCTTTACAAATATTAGAATTTAATAGTCTTATTAGCTATTAAAAACACAGATCATTTAAAGGCAAAAGTCTTCACATGCCAACTACAAAGAAAAACATTTAAATAAAATTCAGTTGCTGTCCACATTTTTGTTTTAGTCAGAAACATGGTTATTTAGATTTCATTTCACTTGTTCACTCTGCCACCTCTCCCACCACCTAAAGGCACTCCAGCCTATACGTCAAAATCCATTTGTATTACATATTCTTTTGTGGCACAATTAATTAAAACTGGACAATCAAAAGTAGCTTCTGTTAGATCAACAATGAAGATCAGATCCTTCTATAGCAGCACATCTACAAAAATGACAAAAGGAACTTGAGGCTTAAGGAGGTAAGAGAGAAAGGACATTTCTGAGATGCAACTCTCCCACCAGCTCTACCCCACAATTTAAGAATGACAGCAGATGATTTCAGAATTTGAAAGATTTCTTCTAGTTCCACACATGGCGTTTGCAGTGCTCAACAGCCTAGAAAGAAGAAAGAAGGAACAGAAGTGAGAGAGGTTCTACTTATACAGTATTAATAGAACCTGGTGTGACCAGCTGATAGCCCTCAAGACCAACTACGATCTTGGGGCAAAGTTTGAATTCATTTACAAGGGGTTTCCACAAGGAATGACTGGTGCCAGGTTCCTTTATATTAGAGAATTAAGTCAGATTCAAGCTGCTTATCTTTCAAACCCTACTTTAGCAAGGTTTAAACACTGCACCTTGCCAAAAAGGAAACAATTTCCATGTTTTAAAAACACACAACAAAAGTGTCCAGCCTATTTTGGGAGCCAACTGGAGGCCATCTAATAAAAGGAGGAGTCCTCACCACCTGAATAACAGACAACAGATTACAAGGCTTATTATGTACCCCAACAGGGGTTTTCAACTTTTTTGGATCAGTGTACCCTTGGCCACCAGACATGAAGCAGGGGTGACAGGTGTGTGCGCTGAGCTTCCCCCACCCCACCCTAGCTGGGGTAGCAGCACTCTATCCTTACCCATGCATACCCCTTAGAGCCTTCTCAAGTACCCCCAGGGATACATGTACCCCTGCCTCAATAGACAGATCAGGGATCTGGGTACATAATGTGCTGTAATAAGAGCAGCTTGCAAAGCAAAGCAAAGTTAGAGGGGTCATTTACTGTTAACCCACTTTGTTACATGACCCTGTAATGCAGGTTTTTTAAATTAAACTTGGTTATGTAAGAACAATAAGAACATGTTTGTACAGTTGTAACATGCCATTCTCTTCCAGGTTCTACCAGTTAGTTTTGTAACACCTCAGAATCTCTTGCTACTTACATTGCACTGAGTTGCAGTCTCCATGTTTTTACACCAGTAGCCTGGGCCCCAGACACATGCATCTGCCCCCAAGAGGTGCTGTTTTGATGATCCACAGACACCCAGTTTCTGTGTAGTAAGAAAGGGGAAGAGAATGAAGGTTGCAATTGTGCCTTCCCATTTATAACAATGGATCTTGGCCCCTTTCCCCATTTCAAGTCTTTCTGTGAACAGCTATGAGTTTGATAGGCGTTGAAGAATGAAGCTAAATAGTGCTGGGAGCTTCCACACTGATATATCAATCAATCACAGTCTGAGATAAAACAGGAGTGAAGTGACTTGTGACACTGAACCTGTGACACAGTCATTGAATAAACTTCAATTTTTATAACAAGTATAAAGATCGCACTGAAAGCAGGAAACATTTCACTAAGTGCTTGTATTTAAAAGCCAGAAGACAACAGATCTGATTGCCTAACTCATACAAAGGGTAAGTCCTCTAAACTGCTCTTCCCTATACAATCAGATGAACAAGCAGCTAGAGTTCTGCAAGGCCCCCAGGCATTCAGCCGCCAGTGTCATTCATTTTATTACAATAGGTACTACAGTAAAAGCCCAGGAATGGGGGGTGATGGATAACAAAATATGCCAATTAACCGGAGCGGCCCGAACAGGCCGTTTGGGTCGCTGCTTCTCCTGCCATGTCCGAGGCATTGCTGCCCTCTTGCAGGCCCACCCAGGACAGGGAGGTGGGCCCCATGCAGCTTGTTATGCCCTGAGGCCATGGAGGCTCAACGAAACCAGAAGTGCCACAGTGGGCACTTCTGGTTTCACCTTACCTTACAAGCCAGCATGCAGGTTAGCAGAGCATGCCAGCTTGTAAGGCGCCAGTTAATGGAATTTTACTGTATAAGAGTCCAGACAGGTAGCATCTCTGCTTCCAAGAGCTTACGCTACAACTTTTAAATTTTATTAGCTACAGTACTCACAGTACACACAAAAGTGGGGTCCATTATCTCTGCCAGGAGCTGCACAACCATTGGCTCATACTGCTCCACAAACTGAACACACTGTAACAACAAGATACAAAAGTTGTTGGAATGGTTCCTCTGCCAGACATAATATTCAGATTACAGAAGGAAAATCTGCAACTGATCCCCTGCTTTATTCACACTGATATTTCTAGTTTGGGGCTGTGCAGGAAGCAAGAGGGGAAAAAAAAAGAGAACCAAGCAAATGGCAGCTCAAACTTGCAAAGCTGTATTTTCCTTTCAGTGATGCATTCACTGTATAAGGAATCCCACCCCTGCTTCCAGGTTGTATTCATTTAGATTATTGGTTCCATCTGAACTAAGCTCTCGCAGTACAGAGTGTAATGATCTAGATGGGACCAAAAATTTTACATCTCCCCAAAACCGTCCAGAGGTTTAGCATAATGCAAGCATGAAATAACAAGCAGAAGCAGAGAGGCATAGACAAAGCAAAATAACACTCAGAGAAGTCTGTTCAGTCTTTAACTGAAAGTGAGTACACCAATCAGAACTAGAAACCAAAATCCATCCTCAAAATAGGTAAAGAACAGGAACAGGCAACACCCCACTACTCACCTCTAGAAGTAAGACAACCAGTCTCAATGACTTAAATCTATGATCTCCATTAAGAAAAGCCAACAACATTGCTATATTTTGACTGTACACTGGCCACAAGTAATACACCAAGACTACTGTGCAGTGTGCGAGCTGTCACTGTTAAGCCTCCACTTAGAAAATGTTACCACTGTATCGACCCTATGAGGTAGTATCCTTAAGCAATCCAATCAAGATTTACTCAAAGTCTTGTAACTGTGGACTGCCACATATCATCTGCCAATCTAGTTACCAAGGTCCGTAGAAAAAAAAAAGAGTAATGTTTCAGTCTGCAGCCAACAGGCGATAACCCCGTATCCCTTTCACTTCAGTTTCAAGGAAGCTGAAATTCCTTCCTTCCAATTAAACAGCTATATTAGCACAACAATGGACAATTCCTTCATGCAAGTCAATGTATAGCACCACTTCCAAGGGGAAATTAACAGCAGCACTGGGTTAGCCAGCTTTTGCCTTTGTGCATTGCTCTTCACTTCCGATTTCAAGGCAGGCTGCCACATATTATGGGGTATGCATCATTTGACGAGCCAGACTTGGTTCTCACTTTAAGTATAAATTCACACTTTGTGGTGGTTTTAAAAAAAAAGCACAAGAACCATTTTACAATTCCCCAAATAAATACACGATAGAGATGGCTGTCTGATGCCAAAAATCACTAGCACAGATGCCACCTTTTTTTTTTTTTTTTTTTTTAAAAGTGTACCGTAATGCTCTGCCTCAGTATACAAACTGCCACATTCCCAGGAAGAACTTACCTGGTCTCTAACAGATTTCGGCAAGATGCGACAGACTTTTTCCAATACAGCCTCAATTTCAGCTGTTGTAGCATTTTTCTCCAACTCTTTGTCTGCATAAGCCACAATCATCTTGCAAACATCACAGAAGTTACCAACCTGTGACTCCTCTGGAGCAGGTTTCACTGATCAGAAAGAGACAATTAGATAGAAAAGCCTTTAATATAAAAAGGTTAGACACTTTGGGGAGGAAGAACCGGCACCACACTTACAGGTTGGGGAACTCCCCTCTTGCCAGCACGGAGACGGAAAAGGATCTTGGAGTCGTCATTGACTCCACGATGAACATGGGCCGGCAGTGTGGGGAGGCAGTCAAGAAGGCCAATCGTACCCTGTCATGCATCCACAGATGCATCTCGAGCAGGTCCAGGGAGGTGATCCTCCCCCTCTATGCAGCACTGGTCAGGCCGCAGCTGGAGTACTGCGTCCAGTTCTGGGCGCCACACTTCAAGAGGGACGTGGACAATATGGAAAGAGTTCAGAGGAGGGCCACTCGTATGATCAGGGGTCAGCAGGGCAGGCCTTATGAGGAGAGGCTACGGGACCTGAACCTGTTTAGCCTCCACAAGAGAAGGTTAAGGGGGGACCTTGTGGCCTGCTACAAACTGGTCAGGGGGGATCAGCAGGTATTGGGAGAGTCCCTGTTCCCCCGTGCGCTGCCAGGAGTGACCAGGAATAACGGTCACAAACTGGCGGAGGGTAAGTTTAGATTAGATATTAGGAGGCGCTACTTCACAGTCAGGGCGGCTAGGGCCTGGAACCAGCTTCCAGGGGAAGTGGTGCAGGCTCCTAGCCTGGGGATTTTTAAAAGGAAGTTAGATGAGCACCTTGCCGGGGTCATCTGACCCCGGTGCTCTTTCCTGCTAAGGCAGGGGGTCGGACTAGATGATCTACCTAGGTCCCTTCCGACTCTAGCTACTATGAAACTATGAAACTTAATTAAAAAAAGTCAATAAAAAGATACTTTGGCACTAGGTAAAGACTATAGTTATGTCTTTACAGGGGCATCTAAATCAGAGATGAACCAAAGTGCTTTGTACATAGTACTGGTTACTTGGTGCTTACCTGCCTGAGAAGGCCTATCACTTGTACAGCACTTCAACAGAATGCACACAGTTTCAGGGCTAGTTGCTTCCAACAACATATCTATGACAGCCTTGCCATAGACTTCCACAAAGTCCCTACACTGTTCTTTGATGCTCTCAGGGAACACAGAGCAAAGCTTCTCCAGTTCATGTACTATTTCTTCCTGCAATATAAAATGGGAAATGACATTCTATTACCATTCATTTGTGTTTAGGGGCCCCCCCCAAGGGAAGATAAATAGCTCCTTCTCTCAGGCAAATGAACAGCTAGCTATTACAGGGGCTTTCAACTTTTTAAAAAAAGGAGTGTACCTCTTCTGGGTACAGTTCTGGCAGAGCAGTGGAGGGCCTTGTACATGGCTGTGGCACAGGGTGGTGGATGGTGGCAGCAGCTGCCACGTGTGAGCTCCTAACTCCCCATGTCTGGCCAGCTGGGTAGCACCTGTACGATCCACAGAGGGGAGCTGCTTTTCTTGCCCTGCCCCCCTCTCCTCCCACTCCAGCCCAGCTCCTGGGAGGTGGTGGGTGGCAGTGCTCCATCCCCACTCACTCGTGTACCCCCTACTCCCTTTCCAAGTACCCCAAGGGGTACATGTACTACAGGATGACAACCCCTGAACTATTATATGCCAGCTCTCACTTGATGCACAAGAACAATACCTGCTCCAAGAAAGGAGCTGCGCTATTTCAGAGCACTTGACTGGTTACGCACCTCTGTCCTGTTGCTCTCCAGTAGGCTAGTGACCTCTTTCACCACAGTCTCACATATATCACATACAGGGGAGGCACCCTCTTGCACCAGGTTTTTCTGCACATTAGGCTTCTAAGGCAAATTTATAAAGACAGTTATCAGCAGGGATCCCAATTCTTTGTAAAAAAATAAATAAATAATTAGGGATTTTTTAAAACTGAAGAGTAACCCAAAGTCCACATTTTCCATGATTCAAATGACACATCGCTATCTATATATTAGTGGCATTTCATTTTAGTCATGGGAAAAAATGTGAATTTTGGGTTATTTTTTTAAAACAAATTGGGGATTGTTTTAACTCCCCATCCCCAGTTATCTGCATGCAACTAAGCCTCACATTAGTGTGATCCAGAAAAGATTCACCATCTATACATTGTCATATTTGTTCATTGTCATGTGCTAGCTTGACAAACAAGGCATCAATTCACTGCTACTGTGACCAGCGCTGTTGTAATGCTGAAGGAGAGAGCAACATATGATGCAGGACCTATGGATAGAAGTCAGTTGGTTTGTTAGTAAAAAGACTTCTATAAAAAAAAGTTACAAAAATGCTTTTCAAAAGGCCGGATGACCATGCTAACACTGGAATATGGGAAAGAGACTGTATCCCCTGCTTTTTCAGACCGCTTCAGCTAAATGATTGCTTATTTACTACAATACAAGTTGCATTTTTTTTCCCCTCCAAATCTAGAAGAACTACAGAGGATCTTCAGGACAGAATTTATTTGAACTAAAATTTTTCCCATTTCCTGTGTCACAGGAAAGGCCATTAACACACTAATATTCCATTTAGTCCTTATTTTTAGTTTTAACCATCTTTAAAAGTTACACACACCTTTCCTTTGAGTTAGTAATTTCTCAGCTCAGAAGTAAAAAAAGCTTATAATAAAAATCACACAGCTTCAAGATATGAATGGAGATGGTAGTGTTATATGCAAGTGCTGTTCCCTTTAGAATAGATGATAAATTTCTCTTAAGGATTTCAGGTCTCAGTGAAAACAAGTGCCTCTGATAATGGCTGAGGAAGTCTTGGTCAAAAATAAAATAAAGGACTTTAAAAGGGATTCATAGATTGTAAGGCTGGAAGGGACCTCGGAAGATCACTGGGTCCAGCCTGCTGCACTAAGTGAGAAAGACAACTGGGGGTCAGGTGACCCCAGCAAGGTGGCCATTTACTCTCCTGTTGAAGATTTCTAGGGTAGGTGATTGCACCACTTCTGGAGGGAGCTTATTCTACAGACTGGACACCATGACCATGAAGAAGTTTTCCCTAATGTTGAGCCTCAAATGGTCTTCCAGGAGTTTGTGGCCATTACTCCTGGTTTTCCTCAAGGGTGATCTGGTGAACAGTTGTTTGCCAAGCCCTTGACGTACTCTTTTAGTGTAGTAGTAAGCTTCTACCAGGTCTCCTCTCAGCCTTCTCTTCAGCCTAAGAGTCCCAGGTCCCTCAGCCTTTCCTTGTATGGCTTGCCACACAAGTTTCTGATCATACAGGTGGCTCTTCTCTGGACTCTCAAACTTTCCCACGTCCTTGGTAGAAGTGCAGTGCCCATAGCTGGGATGTCCCAGCCATGTTTTTATATTGTGCTACAATTTACACCTGATTCAAATGGTACCTTGGGGGGTGGGGGGGGAAAAATAAGGGGGAATTGACAAGAACTATTCAGTGATTCTCCAGCCTGCATTTATCATCTGCAAGGCTTTACTGCCTCATCCAGTCCCATGATAATGCAAGTCAGATGCTGCTCTTTTGAAACAGCCAGACTGATGAAGCCGCTTCATCTTACCTCTAGAGTTTCCATCTTGGCTTCATGAATCACCTTAGCTGGTACCAGAGTCTGGAGGGGTAGAGACTTCAGAGAAAGACAGAATCCAACCATTGCACAGATATCTTTTGGTTGCTGGGAAGAGATGCACAGTTCAGTTAAAGACAGGACCTGGCAGATTCTACTTATCCCTCTTCCATAGACAGGGAACAGAAAGTATAAACAAGACTTGAAAAGGCTGCTGTAAAAAACAGAAGTGCAAGACTGGTCTTCTATTCAAGGTGTTGTAGAAGCAAAACTAAAGTACTAGCTATTACTAATAGACAGGACAATCCTCTGATCAGATGCAAGATATGGTAAGAGGTTATTTAAAAAATTAGAAGCTAGTATAAGCTTAGAAGCAAGTGTTTAGGCTTTATGTATATAATCATTGCAAAGGACTACCCCTCAGAAAGATGCATGTTTTTCCTATGCGGCCCCTTCTGACCACAGCAGATCAACTACTTCCCCTTTAAACCTTTCAAAAAGGTTTGGATAAGGAACACAAAAGTCATCTGTACTTCAAAGTCTACGAAACATAAATAAATGCTAAGAAGATCAAAACTGCTTTCTAATCCAGGAATCAGATCCTTCTACAAAAAAAAAAAATTTCTGGTCATCCAAATTTGATACCATTTTATGTATAAATTATTATAAGAAACAGACTACTCAGAAGCCAGTCAGTCAGCTATTTCACAGGCTTTTAGTTCTGACATTCTGCAGATGAAGCATAAATGAGGAAGTGGCAAGACACAAATAAAAGCATTTGAACTTTGGCAAATATGGTTCTGCATGATTCTTATATGGCTCCCCTCACTGTGATAAGTTATTCTGCTAAGATTCTTTTCTAACCAGGCAAAAATCACAAAAAGAGAATAGATTAACAGCACCATGTCTAAATCTTGCCCCAGCACAGAGCAGAGTCTTCCAGCCAAGAGGAAGACTGATAGCTTAAAAATCAATTTGATTCAAACCAATTTGAGCTACTGCAAGAAGTGGAGGCAACATGAACTTTTTCTATTTGTTTACTTTGTGCTGACTGTTCATGTGCAACTTAAATAGACTAAACTTCATGTGTCTGCTTAACAATTTGATTTCATGTCAGTAACCAAAGAGCTGAATAGTTAAGATTTTTGTGCTCAAAGACAAAAGACAATCATGACAAGGCAGCAAGTACGAAATATTTGTTCTTGTAGCTGCCTACTTGCTGTAGGCAGTATACTCTAGCTCCCTACCATAACTGATGTGCTTATTTGAGGAGAGGACTGGATTCTTCCCTATCCAGCTCTTTATGAAGACTTTATGCTTTGTGTAGAATACTCATACCTGGAATCCAGGAAAAAAAAAATATCTGGAGAATGATCAGGAGAGAGAATATGAAGGATGGAGGTGGCCTTAAGAACGTCAATCTATTTCATCATGCGACTAAAACCCAATTCATTCTCTGAACCAAGAAACTCACATCCTTCCCTTGCCCAGAAATAGATTTACTGAAGTCTGCCCCATTCTGTGTGGGATTAGGGAAGGAACAGGCACAGCTATCCAGAATTTATTAGAACCCAGGTCCTGTTACTAAACACCTATTTCAATGAGTATGTGTACACGTTGGATGGCCATAAAATACACATTGTATAGGAGACACAACTAAAACATTTCCCCCTATTAAAAAAGAGGTAGGTTGAGATGGAGATCTACTGTATCAAATTTAACCAGACATCTCTATAAGTAGAAGATAGGAGTCCTTTGAAACAAAAGCACTACTAAATAAGAGCTGGTGCCAGACATGCAAGACGAGCAATATCTGTTCTATGCGAGACAGATTACATCAACACAATGAGATTAGCATTTAGTGTAGCCCAAGATACAACTAGAGGTTTTAATAGCATCTCTCTTCAGCCCCATCACAAAACAAGATTGGCTGGTTGTCTCCAACCTGACACCAAGATTTAAAAAAAAGAAAATGGAGAGAGACATTCACTGATTCAATGCAAGATAAAGTTATGCATTGTTCCACAAGACTCCCATGCAGAGGCAGAAGAAGTGCTTTAGAGATATTTCATTGCTTCAGACCACAGGTGCAGGCTAGCTAGGCAATGCCTACTGTCAGGTTCTCTGGCTCATGCACCATAAATCAGCATTTCAAGCTATTAATACTACAGCAGTACCATGTACATGCAACATGTTGTTTCATCAAGGCATGACAGACACAAGGTTTCCAGGACAGTACAAATTGGGAAACTAAGTGGAACAGGACAGCAGGAACCTCAGTCTCCTGCATTTTCTTCCAAATTCACATACTGCAGTCATCTGCACTATTATCCTGGTCTCATGGCTTACCCTAGAGAAGAAACAAAATCGGTCACATTGCTAGCTTTACTCAAGTCTTTCCAGAGGCTGGTAAAAACAAGTAGCATGATTTTCCTACACCCTCACTTTTATCTTGGCAGATCTTTCTGGTCCATCATTAGGCTCAAATCTTAAATGGACAAATCATATGGGGAGCAGGAACCTTGTAGACTTCTTGCCCTTCCTTTTTCACCCCCAAAATGCCCCTTGTATCTGTCAACACCGAGTAACAGCCACACCACGTACACAACTAGTTAGCAAGTAATAAACTACAGCCCTTGGGTGAAAAGCAAGGCACCACCACAGGTAAATCTCTCACCTACCTGATCCTGCTGTTGATAAAGGAGATTGCAGATAGACAGGAAGAAAGACAAGAAAAGTGAAAGACAACAGTTAAGGGAAAAAAAAGAAAGTTAAGCAGTTGAACCATGTATACTCTTGCCATAAAATAGTCTTGATTGCGATGCCAACAAATTTGTTTCTATTCAAAAGAATCTAATTCTTGATCTTTAAAATCAGCACAAGGGTAACTGTTCATCTGGTAGCGGCATACAGCCAGGCCAGCATCTCAGCATGCAACAGCACTGCAATGGCCCTGTGGGAGGGAAGGGCAGTCAGCCACCCCCCCAAATTGTATTTTCTTTTGCCACTTATGCCAAATCCACAACTAAATCTCCTAAGACAGGCCCAAAGCAAGCCAGTTTCAAATGTCTGAAGCATGCTGAATGCAAAGTCAAGCAAGCTAAAGGAATCTTTGACTCTGTGTTCGCATCAGTCATGGGTTCTATTTAATAGGTCTGCTAATGACAGTTTCTCTGGACACAACCTCATTTAGGTTGAGGTACTGCTCAAACATCAGCACAATATACTCAAATCCTCCCCTCAATGTAAAAGTTGCTATTTTTACATCATCTTTGCAGGCAACACCCGTGCAAGTACAACGTTTATGTTTTACTGCAGTGGTATCCAACTTGCTCCCCAGGCTGGAAGAATGGCATGGAGCTAGTCTGCAGGATGGATCCCATATGCAGGGCCATTTAACAAGGCTCCCAGGGCTGGAATTTGGGGATGACAAGATTAACTGCTGTGGGTCCTGGAGATACAACAGCCGCAACTGCCAAGTTCTTAGGTTTGTGCTCTGGGTCCAGCCTGAAGGACTCCCCACAAGTCCATAAATTTGGAGACATGACGAGTGGCAGTTCTGGGAGCTGCAGCAGTTAATCCTACAGTGCTCCTAAATTTCTGGACCTATGAGGAGCCCTTTGAGGTAGGAGGGGGGTACATATCAAATCACCCTGGTCTGCTGCTCCTGTTCAAACCCCAAGATGCTATAGACCTCTGAAGTTCTAATGCAACAGAAAACGCTCATTTTAGGTGGATGCGCCACATCAACTTCATTTACCAGTTTAATGTTCATCTTTCTTATAGGCTGACTTTATAACTGGTACATCTGAAAAGTATTTTTGGCATAGAGGGGCATTAGTCAGGAGTGAGCATACACAGAAGAATATTTTAAAACTATTTATTTCATGCACTGCTAGCTCTGAAAGAACACAAAAGGATCTTTAGACTGGCTGTGACAGAAGCCAATGAGAAACTGAGTCAGATTTTAGGTCTAAGTATAGAGTTACTTGGCTAAGGTCACAGGCGCATGAACAAGTTACTGGGGTAAGGGGGTTTGAATTTACTATGATGCAGCTGCTTTCACAGCAATTACTCATGTGGGTATGCTTAATCTATGCTAAACAGAAGCTAATTTGTTGCAGTTTAGCATACAAATGAAGCCTGGCTATGCTACAATGAGCTAGCTTCTATTTGCCACAGATTATGAGCATGCACTGGGCAGTTACTGCAGAACAGATTATACATAATGTGGTAATTAGGTTTAGGCCCCAAATGTCAACTCTACTTTAATAAAGAGACAAAACCATAGTCTTGGGTGTCAGCTTTTGCTGTGTGTAGTTCTATTAGCAACTAATTGTGGAAAGCATTTAAAGTATTAATATTCAGAAAGAATATGGAGGAGTCCTAGTAGACTCTAGTCTAGAAATTAAGATGGGGAAATTAACATCCTCCTGATCTTACTTACCATGTGCATCATCATTTGGATAACCAAGTCTGAATACTCAGAGATGTAGTTCTTGCACTGCATAAGAAAAAAAAGTTCAGTAAAATACAAGAAAACAAATTTTAGCCATGCATGTAACAATACTGTTATATAGAGATCAAATAGTTTAGTTGTATGCACCATTTTGAATTTTCTAATCTGGCTCCTTACACACATTTAATATTCTGGGATGCTGTTACCTTTCAAGCTTGCTTTTTAGTACATTGTGGCATTTTAGATCATTCACTGTACCTTAAGGAGTTTCCCCAATTTGGGGATCATCATTGGTTCCCTTCCTCCTAATATTCCATAGGAAAAAAGTTACCACCCCCACAACACAGCAATATCTCACCTGACAGCATTTATCTTAAGGGTAATGATGATTTTATCTGAAGATGAGCTTTGCACAATGATTTAGATGCTTGAAAGAGATAGCTTAAATTCTAGGAGGGAAGGACAAAGCTTTATTTGGATTAGAATGTGTATGATTTGCAAGTACTGGGCCAGTAAAGAGTAAACCAGTAAAAAGTAAGCCACACTTAACATCAATCTCCCTTATTTCTACCAATAAATACAATTAAAAATTGACAACCACTAAATCCATTTCATGCCTCCTTTATGGACAGTTCATTTAAACAAAGTTATTTTGTTACCAGTTCACTCATGCCAGGTCCCAAACGTTCACATTCTTCTTTGACATGAGCAATCAAGGAATTCACAAAAGAAGAGTTGGATCTCACAGCTTCCTGAACATCAGTGACCAGCTGAACACAGTCTTCACATACATTCCCATTCCCCTATAAAAGAGAGAGACAAATACATGTTGCATAGCAAGCTAGTGTTCTGCCAGCTTCAGCTACTACTAATAAAATAAGTTAATACACTTAAACCAAGCGCTTAAAGAAAACAAACTCCAGTATAGTCTGACTTATTGAATTACTGACAACTGTAATAAGCTTTCTGAGGACCTTATAAGAGAGGAATGACACTCTGGCTTACAGTCTAAAGCCTGATGACAGTTGTTAAAATATTGAGGATTAGCAATCTTGGACTTCATTTAGCAGTCTGGAGGGGAGCACTCGCTCTAGTGGCCACAACTCATCTGCACCCTCCCCTCCCCCCACTGCCTCCAGTAACTTGTCCTCTCACCATCTTCAGCTCCTCCCCTCTGCTTTGCTACACATCCTATTCCTTCTCATTAGGTCCTTATTTCCTTTACATGGGTGCCAAGCCACTTTCTCCCCTAAGGATATCAGAAGGAAGGGCAGTCAGAGCTGTGGAAAGGTTCTCTGACAATCAGAAGAGATGGGTGCAAAGCAAATCATACCAACTCCTCCAGTCCCAGGCTGCAGCATGCCCGGAATAGACAATATTCACAAAATTTAGTTGCTAAGAAACTAAGGGTACATCTGCACTATAGCCACATACTCCAGCTACAGTTTAGAACCAACTATGGTTAGAGAGTTGTGCCAACAGATGCACCAATACAAAAAAATAAAAAACCAAAAGATGGCCCAATATCAGATTGGCACAGATACAAAAAAAAGTTGTCTGCATTGAAAAAATCAGCCTGATAATTGGCTGATAAGTGGCCCATGCATGTGTGCAGCTGCAGTATAGCACATAGGCAGCAAGAAGCATAGCCGGGCAGCTTGGAGAGCTGTGTGCAGCTGGTAAGTCTGGTGGGGTGGAAGGGAAGGAAAAAAGTGTGGGGCGTGGAGCTGGAGTGGGGGGGGGGGAGGAGAGAGTGCTGCTCAGCCAGGATGGGGTGGGCACAGGACAGAGCCACAGCTCTTTTGTGAGGTGCAGGGGGAGGGGGAGTGGCTCCCACCACTCATCCAAAGGGGACATGGCATGGGAGGGGGCCATATGCCCCTGGGATCTGCACAAGGTAGGCTGGAGCTGGGGCTGTGCCAAGCTCTTCCTGGTGGAGCAGGGCAGGGCTGGGCTCAGGGTGGGTTGAAGCTACCCCAAGATTCACTGTAGCCCCCCACTCCCAATGCCCCAAGGCCAGCTGTACCCCACTGGAAAGAACTTGGCACAGCCTGAGGTCTAGCCCACCCTGTCATAATCTGGGAGGCATGCAAGCCCCACCCCTGGCCAAGCAGCAGGATCTGCCAGATGAGCGGGTGAGTGCAGGACAAACTGCTGAATAAGCAGCTCCCAGATGAGCAGTGCACAGAAGCTGGAGCTGGTCCCTCCCTTCCCAGCACCCCCCAGACAAGCCACAGCTCTGTCCCATGTCCACCCTTGCTAGGCAGCGCTTGCCCCAGCCCCACTCCTCCCTCAGTGGAAGCCCTGATCTTCAGATTTCACACGCGTACCTCAGAGCAGACAGCAGGGTAGTGCCGCCTGCCCTGAAGTGTGCGCGCAGTCTCTGCCAGCATGGAGCTGGTGCTGGAGCTGTGGAGCCCAGTCACCAGCTCTGTACTGGGAGTGGGGGAGAGACTGGGGTTGCACTGCCTCACACCCCTCCCCCACTGCCCGCTCTGAGGTACACACACCAGTACAGAGCTGGTGCTGGGGTTCGGCACAGCTGTCTGCAACTGGCCCTGGCTCTGGGTAGCTGCTGTCAGCCAGGAGCCTGGGCTGTTCCCAGCAGGCAGCTGGGACACTGCAAGCCCTACTGGAAGCAACTACAGAAAGCTGGGGTAGCTGCTGACAGCCGCAAAGCCCAGACTGGGGGGCAAGGGGCAGTAGGACATCCTGTCATGTACCCTCTGCCCTCATTGTTTTTCTGGCATGCTGACATTCCAGCACCTTCCAAGGTAGGCATTTGTGGTTTTTTTCAGTACTCTGGCCAAAAAATGTTGCCCACCCCATTCTACTACATTAACTGGCCTTCTTCTCAGTTCATTGGCTCTTATGCTTTCATGCCCCACCCCCTCTTTCAACTTTTGTCACCTCTGCTCTACCCCAGATATGCCCTTTTTACCCTACTCTCCTGCCTAGTTCCTTTTTCCTTCCCTTCCCATTTACCCATTCCAAATTCCAACTTTTTGGTGGATTAACTAGTTTTGCTGTCATATTATTCATTCTTCTTTAGATTATCCCTACTGGTTTCGTCCACATAAAAATGAACTTGTCATAAACTTGTCCTGTTCCTAGGATGACAGGAGCCTCACGCATAGCTGGCACCTCATTGTTGCCATAATTATAGTAGGAGGTACAGCATCCAGCTGGTAAGTCTGTTGTGGGGGAAGGGACAAGGGGGGGTGAGACTGAGGCCCCCCCATGGTGAAAGGAGTGAGGCTGGCACTAGGGCTAGGTTAGGCACGGCACAGCTAGGGCAGAGTAAGGCATGGGATGGAGCCATGGCTCATCTAGGGGATGCGGGGTGAGGAAAAAGGGGAGGCTCCTGCCATTGCATGCCCCCTGGGAGGACACAGGGGTGCATGCCCCCTGGATCTGCACGTGGGGTGAGCCTCTGCCCCCCCCCCGCAGTAGCAGCTTGGCCTTGCCCAAGACCCCCCCCCCCCGACCTCCCAGGCTGCATGCAATAGCTGCTACCCCCCACATAGCCTGGACAAGCAGCTTGTGGCTCCATCCGATGCTCTGCCAAAGCTGTGTAGTGTCTCCCCTGCCCCAGGCCCAGCCCCACTCCCTCACTCACCAAGAGGGCCCTGGTCTGGCCCCCCCCCCCCAAAAAAAACCCTTCCCCCACAGACTTACCAGCCAGATGCTGCTCTCCTTGCCACCAGGCTGCACTCCTGGCCGCCTGTGTGCTGTACTGTGGCTGCGCACATGGCATTTAATTGTCCACATCGGCCAAAAAAGCCAGTTACCAATATCTCAATTTTCCTTTTATTAGTGCCAATATGATATGGGACTGATGTATTGGTACACCTCTAATTATTAGTAATATGGGCAGCACTACCGACTCTGCCTATATATGCCAGTACGAAGACAAAACTATGAACTGTGCTATATTCCTGAGGCATAACGGAACTGATTCTTTTATAATGCACGTGAAACTTAGTTGAATGCCCTTTTTCTTCCCAGACTTCTAAAGCCGCTTGTTATCAAGCACAATCATTATCCCGTCTTATAAATATATAAGAACTAGTATTACAGCCCCAGAAGAGAATATATTTCTATTTCCTGCAAATAAAGATGTACTGTGCATCCCTACCCGAGATTCCTTCTTGGGTTCATCTTGAGGGTAAAGAAGAAGAGGCACATTAGCAAGAAAAGGAGATGCCAGTTCAGAGAAGTCCAGTTCAGGCATCTTGTTGGACTGGAGCTGTTTCTGAAGTTTCACTGCAGCAAGATGCTTCTGGAGAGATTGACACAATGAAAGGGCACTACACACCACTTCAGGCTTGTCCTGAGAACACAAGAAAAAACACAAACAAAAATACACCACATGAACTAATTTGGTAGCCGTTGTAATTATTTTGTACTTGTTATGTGTTATAACCTTTTGTATGCTTAATAGGTGGCCATGTTTGCATATGCCAACTGGAGGCTTGCATAGTGTCTATGTAACAGGGGCTAAATAAATTAGAGACTCCAAGGTTGCAATTGCAGAAGAAACATGCAGTCGGGATTTTCCACATGGGGTTTCCCCAAGGGAAAATCCAGCGTCTGTCAGTAATGTGACAGTCACCGCTCCGGGCCAATGAAGAAGTGCCACATGCGATCAGACCATCTTGTGTCACTGAGGGTATAAACGACATTGCACTACGAGCTTTAGGGTCTTTGTGTGCCCGACGGAATGTAGTCACGGATCAGTTCGAACTCGGAGCGACCTTCGGCCCGGCCAGCCGGAGGTGAGGATGCCAGACCCCCGTTCCCAGCGACCAACCCCGGAAACACCACCTCACCAGAACACGACAGTAGTCTCACGCGTCGCTAGGGCGTGTGAGACGTCGGTGAGTGTGTGCTCACTGGTAGACATAACACCACTGATTAAGTTTGTTTCGTTTAACTTTTCATTAATAAAGTTAAGCCTGACCACCCACATAACATCGTCAGATTGTGATCTGCCGCAAGTCCGACTAGAAAAAGATCCTATAACAGTAGCACTCTCAATTCTACATGAAGTCCAGGGCAAAAAGTGAAGAGGTAACTAACAAATCACCTTGGAAGAGAGCAAACGAATTAGATGCACAACAAGAAATTAATTTTGAGCTATTAATTTCTCTTATAATCCTTAGTCTCCATCTTTCTGAAATATAAACCCATTCCACTAGACACTCAACAATACCCTACTGACAACTTAACAGTAATTTGATCATGAAAGGCATTCTTAACCCAATTTCTATGCTGGAAAACTACTCTAAAATAGGGTAAGAGAGCAAGGACAACAGTTCAGGATCAGAGTTTCATATTAGAAGGATTCACAGGAATACCATGATTATTACTATGATTAAAACATTTTAAAAAAGTTATACAAGAGGCATCTGTAAGACTTCCCCAACGTAATCAAACACACATACTACTCCCCTCTCCCCCAAGAGACAAAACCCATAGAAACAAGTAAATCAATTTTAAATTAAGGACTTCAACACTTTTAGCAATCAACTTACTAACTCTTCCTTGATAATGTCCATGATAACTGGGAGGTAGTCATCCACAACTTCCTTGCACTCAGAAACCAGGTCTGGGTCAGGAAGGAATTCACATGTCTTAGCCAGGTAAGAGCGGATCTCATCCTATAAATGAAGAGGAAGATTACAGGCCTTGTTCAAGTGTGCAAAAGCAAAGAAATCAGTGCTTTCTATTCTTTATGGAGACTATATACAGAGCAAACCCTTGCACTCAGAAAAGGGTCCAACCAGCCAACAGAACTGGAATGGGATTTTACATTTTCTTCATCCAAACTGAAATCTGCTTGGAACAGAAAGTCAGTGCTGTCATTCGTACTGCTGCAATAAAAATAAAAGTACTTCTTGAAGTGTTTGGGCCCTGAGTAAGGCAAGTAAGATAGCTGACAATAACCAGATGAGGGGAAAGCTGGCTATAGAAGAGAAGTTACCAGGAAGGCCTAACTGGCCACACATGACAGGGCTTGCACCAACGTGAGAGCTCTTGGCTTCCAAAAGAAAAGAAATTACAAGACTAAAAATTGAGAGGTCCTTTAAATATTACACTAGTTCTATACACTTCAAGTGTATTATCTTCCTACCATGAAGATGGGTTACTCTATTAGCTCAAAACATGGCAAATTAATAGGCCTAATGTTAACTATAAAGTGTTCAAGATAACCAGGGGCTATACAATTCTTTACAAAACTATTCCTAGATGAGGAAAAATAGCATTTTCAGGAGTAAACAATATATTTTGCAATATATTTTTTCCAACATTAGCTTAGTATATCTTAACCTTTGCTTAGCTATCACTGCACTGTCCCCTTCCACAACTATGAAGCCCCACCTAGTGTCCTTGGGCAAAAAACCAAAAGGAATGAAACCAACACACACGCAGCTTACCTCTGTGCTATTGTCCTTCAAAACCTTCCCAACCACTGTTACAACTTCTTTACACAAGTCACATGGGATGCTTTTCTAAGGAAAGAAATGAAAAGTTACTTGAGCGGGACCCAATTGTTAGCAAGGGCAGTGTGCAAGGGAAAAATTGTTCTCTTGATTCTTTTAAAGGCAACTAAAACATTCTGTCAGTCTCCTTATCAAACAAGAAAGTTCAAGGCTGTTACAAATGTATCAAGTTCTAGTTTCTATATTCTCCAATACAGAACAGATGTGTTATTATTTGCTTTCTTTTGTTCAGAACTATAGCAGCAAGATATACCAGCTGATGCCTGCTTAGTCACCTGCAACTGAAAAATATGCCCACCTTGGAACTGGACACCCTTGAGCTTGTTCCACCTTCCACTTTAAACAAAAAAGCTAGCAGCAAGTATTCCAAGTGTCTGAATATTTTAGAGTTAAAAAAGTATAAAGGAAAATGATTGGATTTTAATGCCTGCACAGCACAACAGTAGAGATGATATCAAGAAAATTAAAAGCTGCAGCCCAAGCTATTTAAGACTGGAGAAGCCATACAAAGACCTTTGCACAAGAAAAAGGGAAGGTTACATTAAGTTTCCACTGGTCTTAGAGACAACCTTGATATCCCTCTTCCACCTGTAGCCAGAAGCAAGAAGATTGCTTCAGAGGAAACAGGAATGACTAGTTTTATAAAAGAACACTTTCCCAGCTGTATTTATACACAAATATGTAACATGTTAGAGATCTGAATAGTTGCAACAAATCTAGTAGTATTAAACTATATCTGAACAGCTCATACTGAAACTGTTTTAGACTTGTATAGAAGCAGAGTGAAGTACAGCTCAAAAATTACTGTAATTTTGAGCCAGTCTAGTTCTGGCTAAATTATGAAAGAACTTTTAAACTCTGCTTATACAAGTATAGGACAGGACAAACTTATTACAGACTAGAAGAGTTGATGCACACTCCCAAGAAGCTAGTTCAGAGCCATGTCATCTGGCATGCAGGGCTCCCCACGAGTCCAAAAATTCGGCAGTGGCAGTGTTACACTGCCACTCCGTAGTGCCAGATTTCTGGACCTGTGGGAAGCCTGGCAGGCTGCACAGTGTAGCCCTGTGCACTAAAATCAGGTATGTGGGGCCAGGAAAGGATGAGGGGGGGCTCCACACCTCTGGCCAAGAGCCCCAGAAGTCCTACCCCTCCCCAGAGATTGACAGATAGGTAGGGGGAGCCTATATTGTGAGGACTGGTACTGGACACTGCGCCACAGCCACAAAAAACAGAGGCAGCCTCTGTGATTTAGGTTGGTCCCTACCAATAAGGTAGTCCCATCTTCCCTTTTAAACCCCGCTTAAAAGTATGTCTAGCTATAGACCAGCTCATACATTTTCCTTGTGTGCAATTCAGAAGTGAAATAATGTCATTATAGAAATGAAGGCTATTATCATCGAGCATTTATTTGTGAGAAAAGCTGCACAAGTTTCTACAATTACATACAAGCCACTATTTTTCATCTCAATACACTGGCAACCATCATGTGGCTCAATGAGACTTGTGCAGGGATAATGACTATTCAGTTGTTAAGTTTACTTGATTTGCTCCTAGAAGTAAAGAAGCAAGTCTTCATAGATCACTGTGGGATGGAGCCAAGAGGCTATGCTGCTCTGACCCTGCCCTTACTTTACACAGGGCATGTCTACACATGCAATCAGTGCACATGAATAAACTCCAGAGCTCATTGCTTCAGAGTTTTTTTTGGTCCTGGATGCATTGTTGGAGTGTATGCCCAGGAGCAATCAACTCCATAGCAATCAGCTCTGGAGTTTATTCATGTGCAGCATATGGAGACTGGCTGGAGCAGACTCCTTCCCCAAAAGTACTTGTGGGCAGAACTATCATATTGATAGACTCAAGTTTAGTATTTCTGGTTTCTCTCTTCTCCTAAGGAGACTATCATATGCAAGCAGCTTAGTTGGCCCTTTCTGCACCTATTCTAATTGAATTATTTTCTTGGACAAGTAACCAGCCAATTTCTTGCTGGGCCAGGCTAAGATTGCAACTCTGAAAAGCAGCAGAAACTGGCTTGCAGGGGCCAGATCTTAAGGCCTCCATTTCTTACACTTCCATTTGAATTGGGACACTTCACCTTGCAACAAAACACAGACCCATCTGCATCTCACTAGGCCAGCAAGAGGGTCCTCTGCAATATGGAAGACAGAGAGCTGGTCTTATGTGTATAATCTCATGAGGCATGGGGTTTCATGTGCCAGTGACAAGATTTTGTTTTGTTTTGTTTATTACCAACAAGCGTCTTAAGCTCAGCCCCTGGGAAGGCCACATACCTTTGCATTTTCACCATTTGTATAATAAAAAGGTTTTAAAAAGTTTAGTGCCCCCTGCCTTTAGATAAAGGAATGGGATAGCATATAGCATTGAAAAGGCACACTTGGGATAACTAAATCTTTCCTACAATAATTCTGAATGGCACTAGTACAGGGGTGAGCAATTATTTCAGCTGGACCTGAGGGCCACAGCCCCTTGACAAGTGCTCTGTCCCAGGGACCTTTACCACTGGAAGTTCCTCCCCTTGGCCCTGGAAGTACTCCCTTAGGTAAAGGGGTTTGCCATCTTGGAACGAGGGGGGTAAGAATAAATAATCACACACAAATCAGGACAAAAATTTTTTGAAATGAATGTGTTTGCATAATACCTTAAAATAAAGCCTATCTTTTGTATATTTGGGGGGGGGGGGCGGGGGGGAGGAGGGATGTGGCTGGTTATACATGTATGTGGGGGAGGGTGGCTGGGATGTGCATGTGGGACTCCCCCTACAAACATGACCCCCACACTGTGCACAGCCCCTGCCAGCAGCAGCAAGCCCTCAGGGCACTCAGCCTGCAGCAGGCAGAGATCCCAGTCATTGTGCAGTCCCAGTGAGCCCCAGGACTGAGGTTGGCCAGGATGCTGGCAAGAAGAGGGGCAGAGCCAGTCTGGCCCCACAGAGCCCCTGCCAGACCAGGTTCTGTGCTTCTGCCAGCCCTGGCCCCAAGGCACTGGCACAGGCCCCACACTCCCACCAGCTTGCTCACTGCCACTCCCACCCCGCAATGCCCTTCCTCTGCTGCTTTCCTCCCGGCCTGCCTGCCGCTCCAGCAGCATACTACAGTTCCTGGCTTCATGGCCAGGACTGCAGAACACAGAAACAGCCAGCCCAGCCCACGCAGTTCCCAGCTGACCCCTGCTGCCACTGGCCCTGCTCCCAGGGCACTGTGCTCCTGCTCACCCACCCACTGCCACTCCTCCCCACACCTGCTGCCATGCCCACTACCACTGCTTGCTGCCCCACCACTGGCAGTGCACAGTTCTGGGCTGTGTGGTCAGGTCAGGACTGCAGAATACAATGGATAGAATGGCGTGGCAGGCTGGATCTGGCCCACAGGCCATATTTTGCCCACCCCTTCACTAGTATCTATAGAACAGATTCAAAAGCTACTTTCATCACTGAATCCAACAGAAGCTTTATGGATAGTTAGAAACAAAAAATGGAAATACATATTGATCTAACTGTAGAAGAAAAGCCTTGGCAACACTTACCACTGTAGGCTTATTCCACACAGTTTGCTGACAGTGTTTCAGAGCTCCACACTGCGATGCAGTCCGCAGATTCTGACACCATACCTCAGGACCTTTCACACAATCCTTCTGCCATAAGAGAGGGCTTGCCGCAGCTGCCAAAGGGGGGGGGGAAAAAAAAAAAAATGTACATCTGAAAGGATGATTTCAAAATAATCAGAGAGCATATCTACATGTTCAATAATGCACCGTAATTACAGTGCATCAAGTTTAATACCCATTATAACAGATACCAACTTAATGCACTGTAAATCAGCACTATTGTACATTAGCGCAGATAAATGCACCTTAGACCAAGTCTACTGCAAATTAATGCAGCTGGCAAAAGCCATGCTAATGCACAGATTTAATCTTCTGTGCATTAAGCATCTCATGTAGCACTCCGGGCATGTCTATCTAATGACACTACCAGTATTTTAGTTGGCTTCACAATTTCAGCACACTTATATATTCACATTTTAGTTTAGGAAATGATGCAGACCATAAGCAACTAGCACCTGCCCCACCCCCAGCAGCCAGTGAGCAACCTGGGGAAGGGGGAAGGTCCCCCCCATGGCCAATCACACCCATGCAGGCTTGCCATTAGTACTTCTGGGTTGGCACAATCAGCCACAGGGATCATTTCTCCTGGTGCCCCTACTCCCTGGCCAGTGCTGTCAGGGGGGTACCAGCGCTTTCACCTGCCCCTCCCCCAGCATGGGAATGCTGGGTGTCAGAGAGTGCATGTACACCCTCATGCACCCACTATGCATTGCCAGATAAAGATTGTAGTTAAGTATGGAGATACACCCCGTGTACCTGCCAAAATAAAGGGCTAAGAACTCCCCTACGTGTTGGAACAGACTGGAGTGACAGTTAAGATTGGTAGGGTGCGCACTAGGACCCAGCCCCTACTACTGCTTTCCCCATAAGAGACATAGGAAAACCAACTGTCAGAGCCTACCCCCACCAACACAGAACGCCACTTAACCCCCACCATCCATTAGCCAGATCCAGCCTGCAGGCTACAGATTGCCAATCCCTGGTGCAGAACAACTCATTTGTCATCTTGCACCTACCTTACAAAAATTCTAACAGTTATTAAAGCTGTGGGTAATACATTATTTATCCAATTACCCAAGAACAGCAAAACAAAAAACGCTCCTGACCTTTTTTACTGTTTCAGTTTATCAGGTACAGTAGTTAGAGACAAACAGATGAAAGATAAGCTCATGCTTTGACTTCAAGGTTTTCCATCAGTTAAAAACCTCAACCAACAAACCACATGTTGTAATCTGCAATACGCCTATAAACATAGATACCCGACACACAGAAGATATCAAATTTTAGCTTTTTTTTTTTTTTTTTTTTTTAAATGAAATCTTTGCATTTTCCCCCAAGCAGGAAGCAACTGTGACCACCTGAAACCTGAGATCCTGCTCCTGCCTTTGTTTCAAGGTAATTTGCATCATCACAGATCCCCACAAGAGGTGAAAGGCTCCATACCAGCTATGAACTGGCTGCCCAGTGAAGTTTTCCATTTATCAACTCCTCTGTAAAATCCTATGAAATATGAACGTTCATTTCTACCCAGAACTTTTATAATCTTTTCTCCAATGCCTGATGAAGGGTGTTTGTGCCCAAAAGCTTACAATTAAAGCAACTTTTGCAAAAATCTTGTTGGTCTAATAAAAGATCTCTACTATGAGTCCTGGCTGCCTTTTCCTCTACACCAGTACTGCTACAACCTGGATACCCAATGCATGGTTTAAAACTGCAGTCAGTTCTTCTAATACAGAAGGACTGCTCTTAGTCCCAAATGTTTATAAAAACATTATGGATAGCTGGCACTTCTAAATGAAGAAACATGGTACAAATTGATCAGGAATTTGTCAGTTCTACACTGCATATGCCTGTTCATCCAACTTCCTTTAGTGTTGGAGACTAAACTGCCACATAAGAGTAACAGATGTTTAACATTACTGCCCACATTCAGTCCAGTCTCTCTGTACCCTCCAAGTAAATATTTCATTCATTCATGCCTCGATTATAAAATACTCTAAACTCAGGACCCAAATGAAATCTACAGCATTGTGGTGAATTTAATTTGGATTACTATGGACATACAAGGAAGTATAGTGTAAACTGCAGCAGATTTTTAGAATGATTTGTATGGCATCTTCATACAAATTACTATAACAGAACCCAGTTCTTTCTTACCCAGATAGTTTGCAGGAGGTTATCAAGTCAAGAATGAGCCTCAACTGTATACTGCATCTTTAACTTCAAAGGGGACCACTTCTGCAGCCACCCAGAGCTCTTCAGCAGGCCCTTGAAGCCAATTGCTGTGACTCTGCACACCCCAATTACTTTGTAATCCCTGCATGTACAAGATAAGAATCCAACCCTGCAAAGCATCTATAGGTGTTACTGTACAGAATTCAGTGTTATGTTTATAGATTTTTTACATGCTATGAAATGATACTGGAAACAAAACTGTACTGTGTAAATTGTGCAGAGGAAGAATTAATTTTGGTTCCCATGTAGCTGCCACTGAGTTTTTGACCAGGAGGCAGGCAGAGGCTAACATCATCCCTCATGTCCATAACAGAGATCTGATTTGAGGGTTAAGTTACCAGTCCAAGTCTTTTGGCATATTACCCAAAGGACAAGTATAAAAGGCTTTAAAAGTTAGCAAAATTAATTTATTATGCTCCTGCATAGTAAAGTCAGTTAATCCTGCTTTCCAATAGATATGATTCTCTATTAAAGCCAATATGCAACCATATATGGCACAGAACAGCAAGACTTCTCCCCAAAATGTTTTTATGAACAATTTGAAGTTGCTTCAGTCATTCAGAAGTACAGATAAAAAAAGAAAAAAAGAAAATTATTTGAGCCTTTCAAACAAATGATGCATCTGCCTCCCTGAGGTAGTATAATTAATTTCAGCATGGTTTTTTGTTTTTTAATTTTAAACCAGGTGTGCCCCCTCCAGAGGCCAGCAGGATAACATCAGTACACAAATCAGTATTTTATGTTTAAGCCTATTAACTTGTAATCTTTTTCCTTTGACAGTATATATCCTATACTACAAGAGAATGGTTAAAATTGCATCCATCTTAAAATTACCTTACTTGCATTGTTTGTATCTGAGCCCTCCCAGAGCCAGATTCTTGGATAAAAACAACAAGAAAATGCAACCATCAGCAAGCATAAAACATAGAGGTTCTTATAAAGGGCAAGGAGGAGTTATAAACACCAGAAGCAGTGACCTTTGTCCCAACATCCCCAGTTTAAAAACAAACAAAAAAAAATTCTCTGTAGCGATATTCTGGGGAAAAGAATACAAAAAGGAAATATCAAGATGGCAAAGCAAATCAGCACATTTTTTAGAATGGCTTCAGCCCAAGTAACAGGGAGCCAGAGGTACCTGTTACTGGCAGAGAGAGAAGCTGTAGCAGGAATGTCCCCAGGTATAGGACAGTAGATTTAAGGCTAGCCACAAGCAAATAGGCAACCAGGGCCCACAGGCTACCAGCAGCGACAATCCCAGCAGGATGCGGGGGCCCCCTCCAAATCCCATGGCACTTACGCCAGGCCAGCACACTAGATGCAGTAGGAAGGGTGGCAGCCAGAACAAATAGATATGCAACCCAGCTGGGCTAAACAAATGCAGCAGCTGCAGACTCTCCACTTGACTGTGGGGCCCTCCAAAGCATGAGCCCCAGGGCAGTGCCCTGATTCACCACCCCCCCGGCAGGGGCAGCCCTGGCTACTAGTGCCTCTTGCAGAGCTGGATGCCTAGCAATAGGATAAGGCAGTGCCCTGGCTAGGCAGCCAGGGCACTGCTACAGTAGCTAAAGGAATAGTAATAGTCTGCCCTGGAGACTGAGGGGGCACCTGAACAGAAGACGAAGAGCCAGGGGGTAGAAGCCTGGGCCCTCAAGATAGATGAGCGGTGCAAACCCCAGCTTGGAAGGGAGAAGAGCTCCTGCCAACTCAGGCTGGTGAGGAGTAGGAGCTGTAGGCATGCCAGGTACTCCAAAGGACAGAGCCAGAGTGGGGAAGATGGCTGGGCAGCAATATTATTATCTGGAGGGGGAGCCCAAAGTGGCTCTTGTATTTTTTGTTCTCATTTATACTGGAGGACTGAGCATGGCTGATAAGGGGAACTGAAGGCCACAGGGGTGCTGCAGGACCACCCAGCAGAGTCCATCCAGGGTCTGAAACCCAGTGGGCTGTGGGGGATAGATGCCCAAACACTTTAGACATCTGGGCCAAGCAAAGCAGTCCCTCTGGGTCATGTTAGGGTAGCTTGTTATATTTAATGCTTTGAAGTTGCACCTGTGTATACAGTGGTAACTTAGTGATGTTAATATTTATCCTTTTCTAATCATTGCTCACATTCTGTATAGCCTCATTAATTTTTTTATTTTTTTTTATTATTAGCTGGCCTCAAGTTGTTTTTGTAGAGCTCTTAGTGCTCACTATATAGCTTTTCTTTTTAAAATCACTGTGAGAAGTTTTTCTAACATAACATAGCAATGGTCTTGTTACCAGCTCAAATTAACTGAACTTGCTACTAACCAGCTGAATCAGAGGGATGAAAGGACTGGATAGGTTAATGATAGGCAATAATGGGAAACCAATGGACAATGCCCAAAACAAAACGGTGAAGAAAGGCCAAAATTAAGAGGTGTGTTTGTGATGGGTATGTTGAGCAAACCCAGTGACAGGATTAAAAAAAAAGTCAGTATGCTGATTGCAGGAAGACCAATCCAAAAGCAAAGAACCAAGAGAAGTGAAGTTAAAGAAAAGCATAAAGAGGAGGCAGCAAGAAAGTTAGCTGTCATCATCATCATAAATCCAGCCTTCAACACCTGCCTGGACTGTCTCAGCCCATGATGTATCCTTTGCTTCCAGCAACTCAGTGGCAGTCTTTGTTGAGCAAGTAATATTTGGGATTGGATGAAATTAGAAACATTCAGTACAATTTCTCTAGATATAGAAATTGCCAATGTGATAATTGCTGCAGTAATAAAATTAGACTTTGATTTTATGACACTGAGTTGCCTGCATTAGTATTTCACGTTCCATTTACGGGTTAATTGTGCTTTAATGATCCCCAAGCACCATCTAGTGCAGGGGTGGGCAAAACGCGGCCCACCAAGCCATTCTATTCAGGCTGCAGCGCCCCTAAAAAAAAATTAGAAAATTAATGTTTATTTGCCCTTGGCTGCCCATCATGTGGCCCTCAATGGCATGCCAAAACTTAGTAAGCAGCCCTCCACCCGAAATAACTGCCTGTCCCTGATCTAGTGAACAGTAGTGCCAACAGTCAGAGGGGGGGGGTAGTAAAAGGGTGGCTGAGCAGAGCAGAGCTGAACCCATAGCAGCCTTGCCCTGGATTAGGCGTGCCAGGGGGACCAAGACTAGGTTCAAGACAGGGCTGAGGGGCCTGGAAATCAAAGAGACAGCAAAAGGCTAAGGTTGAGAGAACCAGGCCTGAACTAGTGGGCTAAGGCCAGAAGCCTGCAACTAAAGTAAAGGGAGGGCTAAAGCCAAGAGGGCTGAGGCCTCTAACAAAAGGGACTAAACTAGACAGCCCAATATCTGCAGGCATGGACATGGCTGTAGGGGTGGGAGGCAGCAATGAATTTAGACCTTAAGGCAGTCTGGGCCAGCAGGTCAGAAGCCCCAAGACCAATGGACCAATGGGGAGAGTTGGAACCCAAAGTTATACTGGCCAAGTCAGGCAAGAGAAAAACCAAACAGTACCAGCAGCCAAAGCACCGGATAACTGCCTCCCCTCATTACCTTTTAAATGACAAGGCAGGGTAGGTGAGGAAACAGGGTAAGACCTTGAGAGGCTGGAGCAGGAACAGAGCAGGATCAAGGCAACAGCTAGGGGGCATCACAGCAGCCCCTGGGCCCCATCCTGTTGCACACAGTAAGTGCCACTTATTTTAACAGTGAAAAAAACAAAAAACAAAAACATCAGCTCTTGGAAATTTCTGAAGGTCCTTTCATCTTCAACTACTGTGACTTCATGCCTGTTCATGAAGTCACAAGCCTAGCTAAGTGAAATCCCAAACAAACAAAAAAAAAAAAAGTATCATTTCTGGAGCTTTTTAAGGCTAAAAGATAGCTTGAGCAGAAGATGGCAGCAAAAACTTCAGCCTACTAGCCTCTCCTGCTAATTAATATTGGAAACTATAAGTTTCACAGGTTTTCAAAAAAGCCACCAGCTGTAGCCATGAATTAAAATTTGTATTGGAGTAGTAGGCAGCATTGCAATCAGAGTCAGAGAACTGGATCATTAAGGCATGTTCTTTAAATATTTGTATACAAGTCATCTCCCGGTGTTAAGCCACTGCACAAATGCCTATGTGGACCTTTCTTTGGTTTAAACCAGACTTAAGATTTACCTTCAATTAACTGGGAACCTGTTTAGACTACAGTTAGCTTGGCTTCAACTAAAATAGTCCAAGTAGAAACTTTCACTGGTTTAAAACTCAGTTGGAAGTAGAACTGCATTTACAGAAGCCATATGTAACATCACAGCATGTCATTAGGGACTTCACTGACAAGCTTCTGCAGGATTATTCAGAGTTAGTCTTTGTTCTAGAAGGAATACAGTTACCCACCCACTACAAAAATGTGAAGCAGAACAAATATGGGCCAACAATTCACACATAGGCTTGGAAAGTGAGGTCTCCTTTACTTTGAGAGACCAGAACAAAGAGTAATTTTTAGACAGGTTTTTAAAAACTCAAATAATAGTAGATGAAGTTCCAAGTTATGCTCGTTTTTTGCTAGTTTCTTTTTCATAAAGAGGAGATGCACAAGATGTAGTACCTCAAGCATTCAAAATTGAGGTGAGGGTCTGGCTAGGTCAGCACAAACAGTGCTGCTGGTAAAATAAACTTTAGAAAAAGGGAATTTGCTTTATTATGCTCTTCATTCTTGAATCCAGCAGCAGAGCAAGGCAGTAGAAGTACTCAAACCAATTATTGCAAGACCTTCCTTTAAAGCCATTACAGCTTCAGGAACCTGAATAAATGGCATTTCACCTGGGGAAGCTGAATTGGATAGATAGAAAAGAGACCCCCTTCCAATTCTGAATACAGGAGTCAAGAAACAAGCCACAGGACAGGAAGCTAGAGATGCTAGCAACAATGACAAATGGTCAAGGTCATCAGGTAAGAGAGTCTTTGCACGTACAAGTTAGTAGTTCATTAACTCTATCAAAGTTTTTTACTAGCCCAACCACTAGTCTATAGTTTGTAGAAGCGATTCCATACATCCTGCAGCCAAATCACATTGGGAGTCTCAGCATTGCTGGATGATTATCTCCAGGATCTCCAAGAACATCTACATCAGTTGAAGACTTCAATTTCTCAGCCACTTCACAGGTCAGCTGACAGACTGCTACTATTATCCACATAATTACCACCTCTATCCATTGTAATGATCTTTGGGACTTATGAAGTGTTTGTTCAGAATCTTTTGAAATCTCCAGGGTCAGAGAAGAGTCTGCCTTTCACTACATAAAATTCTGTTCAGCAGTTCACCATTTCCCTTCTAAAAATCTGCCCTGTCAGTAAAATTTTAGCAGCATATCACAATTAGATGAACATGTTATGAACAGCTCAATGCCAACAGAACTATACAAACCTCAGCAGCAGAATGCAAGGGTAGATTTCCATAAGCCCCCATATCTAGACATTCCCTTCTCCCTTCCAGCTGAGGCCATGAATGGAATCAGTAGTCTCTCTTCTTGCTCTCAGTTAATACTGACAGCCCTGTAGCTAAAACTGCTAAATATCTGGGGATCATGCCTCACTTGCAGACTTTGATTTGGATGGGATATAGTTACATGGACAATTTCAAGACAAAAGGTAAACAATATTCCAAAAGAAAAAGTTTAGCTTGTGTAAAAAAAACAAACCCCAATCACTCAAGAAACACCTGGACTTAAGCTATTTTGCAGCCTGAATTATGCACTTAATATAAACTTGAGGGTGTAACAGACCTATCAAATATGTGCCTTTTCCCACAGGGCTCCTGCCCCAGGCAGCATACATGATGAACCATGTTCAGGGACAGTGCAGCCACTTGGTGTCTCTTATTCATTTAGTTATTGATTCCTTCCAAATCATTCAGGCTACAGTGAAATACAAAATCCAGTCTTCTTGGAAAATACAGTGTTTGTCATTTGTTGCCTCAGCTGACATAAGGAACCCAATTCCACACTGCTGGAACAAAACCAAAATGACAACAGAACCCCCCCCCCCCCCCAAAACTGGTCATGGCAGAGCCAAGATGGACCAGGTTCCAACCCCAACTCCCAACCCTGTTCCCATTCCTCCAGACCACCTTGTTCTCTGGGAACTTGATTTAAGAAACAGTGGTTTCCTCTTCAAAAATGTGATTAAGTGCCTTGCTCAGTATTATCAAAGTGTGCAGAGGCAAGGACATAATCAGGTTCTCCCATGCATCATTCAACTACTCTCTCAGCAATCCCTCACAGTTGAGGATGATTGGCATCTTATTTGCAGATAAAGTCAATCAGGGACTGACAGACTGTTACAACAACTCAAAAATGTGTTTCCATGAGGGGTGAGTGGCTCTGGATTCTTGACTTGGTTTGCAACATGCCATTTCTGTTGCTCCTGCTTTTTCTATTGTCTGTTTTCATTGTAAAGTTTCAAAGTACTGAGATCCTTGTAGCAGACTCTTCCTCCATTTGGAGCAGTCCTGGTCAATAATCTCCTGCAAGTTGATGTTGATTTCCCTCCCCCTCAAACTGGCTTTGAGGACATCCTTGCTTCTTCTGCCTTCCTCTTGACCATAAGCCTTGAGAGAGCTGGGAGAACAAAGCTTGCTTTGGGGGTCTAGAATCAGACATCTGGACATGGATGGACCAAAGTTAATGTTGAATGATTACTGCCTCAAAGTTTGTGGCATTTGCTTGTAAGAGAATGCTAGTGTTGGTGCATCTGTCTTCCCACTGGATTTGAAGGATCGTTCCTCAGGCAGTGTTGATGGTACTTCTCCAGAGAAGTGAAGCATCTCCTGTATACTGTCCATACTACTTCCACCACAAAATTCTCTTTTCTTCCTATAGGCCTGACTTGTTCTCAGAATACCTTTAATTTTCTAGACAGCCTAACCTCATTGCATTAATGTGGCATATGTATTCTCTACATGCACAAGTGAATGGGCCCTGGGTTGTATACAAACCAGTAGTCTGATGGCAGCATTCGATTGTATAGATGTGGCACAAAGTAAGTTAGGCTGCACAGACAACCTAGAATTCTGGCATTTCTTAAGTTTCAGTACCTAAATTTACAACATTATTTTAAAATAGATAAAAAAAGGACAATTTATGGAAGTGAAGAGCTGCTAGAATTTTGCTCCACTTGGAAGTGTGGAGTCAAGAAAGACTCTACTGCTTGGTGCAGATGATTCAGAGGGAATGCCAAAATGTATAGGGATGGCAATTGATCATCTGAAACTTGAACCGACTTACTACCAGAGCCTGAAGCAACTGACATCAAGAATAGAATGAAACGCTAATGAAGAAAGAACAAATAAATTTTAAAAAAAAATTAGCCACCTACTAGTTAACCTTCTTTATATGGAAAAGAGAAACAAAACATCTGGCTCTTAAATGAAAAAAGATGTGTAGGGGGTAGCTTAGAAGTTTCTGGCTTGACTTTGTTTTTAAAAAGTCAAAAATAGCAAATCAAGCCTTTAAAAGTCTTGAAGCACTCCAGGGTAAAGATTGGAATCTTTCAGCTGTAGCATCATAACTTAAGGCAACTACTGAAGGACAAACTCAGGAACTTAGCCAAAAGCAACTAGTTTTTTTTCATTTTTTGTGCATGTAATCAGGGTTACTATATTTTGAGATCAAAAAAAGACACTAGTCACATGGGGGATGGGCAAATATGACTAGGGGGCAGTGACATGCCCTTACCCATTTGTTACCCCTCATTGCCAAGCCACCACACCCCCCCCCCAGCCCTGCTAGTGCCCCTCACTCAAATCAGTGCCCTGCCTGCCTGAGCCATGATGATGGCCCTCACAACTCACATCCCCCTTCCAGGCCCCATCTCTTCTGGTGACCCTCACTCCTGACCTACAGTCCCCTGGTGCTGCCGGCACCCCCAGACTCTCAACCCACAGCTCTCCGACCCCACAGTCCCTTGACCCAGCTGGAGGAGCCACAGCTGTCCCTGTCCGGACAAGAACAGAGCATGGTAGATCCATTCATGCCAAAGACAGTAAATGTGTGTCAGGCCCCAGTGAGGGCTGGAAGGAAGAGTAGGGAAGGCTTGTGGCACCTCCTGCCCTGCGGCATGGCTGCCACGCTGCACCAGGTAGCTAGGCCAGGGCCCCTTCCCCCCCCAGCAGCATCTCCTGGCCGCTCAGCCCGTGAGCAGAGGACAGGCACCAGCTGGCCCCTGTGCTGCCTGCCAGCCAGTTTCCTGCTGCCCTCAGAGGGCTCTCCCCCTTTCTCCCACTGGACTCCAAGGAGCAGGCTAATCCACCTCACTTCCTCTGTCCTGGCCAAATGTCCAGGATTTAGCTTGTGAGCAGGGGGAGGGCAATCAGAGGCAGCGGGGAGAACCACATGGGTCTGCAGGCACCTCTGCAGCTGCAGGCAAGTACATCTGTGCTCCCTGCTGCCTCCAATTGCCCCCACCCTGCACACACCAGCAGAAGAACACAAAATCCCAGACATTTGGGCAGATTTAAAAAACCCACCTGGACAGAGATCAGAGAGCTCAAAAAGAGGACATGTCTGAGAGAGCCAGGATGTATGGTAACCCCAGGTACATTGGCCACCAGAGGCTGCCATTTGCTTGCTTTGGAAGAAGTTGTTGGCTGATGGTTCTATGCTCCCCATCCTTCCTTTCGTACCCTACCTTCTGGGATGCAGCATGTCAAGGAGAGGTCTGAAAAGCCTAGAATTGAAGGACAAAGCAGTGAAGGAAAAGCCTTCAACCACAAGTTAGAGCAGAGCCAGGTGTTACATCTACTTTTCCTCCATTTGCTTCCTATGGAAATATCCAAAACAACAAGAATATATTATTACAGCATACTGCATTTGATGTGTGGCTTTGGGAGTAAAAATGAACAGACTTAGAAACCCAATGCAAGAAGTGGTCTTTAAGTACAGAATAAGTCACCATGGATGCTGTCACTGGTGTGATATTAACAGCCCCAAAACTAACAAAGCTGTTAGTGGCTGCAGAGGAGGGGATCCATAGTTAACAGCAGCACTCTAGCTGTGGTCCTAGGAAGCAATGGGCCAACTTTTCCCAAATAATTTCCTAGAAGACTTCATTGGAAGCCAACAGAGAGCAGGTGGAAGATCCCTAAGGGGGAATGAGATGCTTTCAAGGGTGCTACACTGTTGGCACATATTTTGTGAATAACTTTTGGAAATTTAAGCCCAGAGACTTCAAAAAGAAATCCACAGCTGTGGACTTTGAGTTCCCTGCAAACAGAAGAACTGCTTTATTATTTTACTATAAATCAAGAAAAGTATAAACTAAAAGCTGGCATTTTCCAAGGGGTGCCTGGAATCTAGAAAGGGAGAGAGAGCCACTCCCTTAAGGGACAAGACTGAATGGGCTGAGGCTTAGGGTAGGCTTGTGTGAAGTGGCAAGTATTAGATTTGGAGTCGGCCAATTAAAAAATCACCATCCCGATTCGATTCAGCCATGGACTAAACAAGAAGCAGTCCAAGGATGCTAGACACAGCTGCCTCCAGCTGGTAAGTCTGTTGTGGTGGGCAGAGGAGGAAGGGAAGGGCAGATCAATGCCCACACAGCAAGTGGGGATTGGGGCTGGGACAAACTGCCCAGCCTGGGTGGAGGAGCATGGGACTCAGGGAAGGGGGCTCCCACCATTACTTGCCACCAGTCCAGGAAGGCACTGAAGCAGGTGTTTTTGCCCCTGGATCTGCATGACACAGGCTGGGCCAGGCCAGGCTGCACTCTGGGCTAGCAGCAGAAGGTGCTGGGAGCAGGGGCTATGCCCTCCCGCCACTTGCCCAGCCTCCCGGACAAGCCACAGCTTTTCCCTGGCTGGACAAGCAGCAGCAGGGCATGGGGGCAGGTGCATGCACCTGGATCAGAGTAGGTCCAACAGCAGGGGCTATGAGGAATTTTAGGGGGGCTGCAGCCCCCCTATAGCCTCTGCTCCACCGGACTCTGCAGGGAATGCAGAGCCAGGGCTGCACTCTGGGGCTAGCCACCTGGGAACCTAGCCCTGGCCCCACCTATCCCTCAGAGCATAGCCAGGCAGGTAGGGTTAGCCTCCCAGATTGCAGCCCAGCCCAGATTTGGGGGCACACATCCACCCCTATGACCTCCCAGACAAGCAGCACACAGTGGCTGGAGTCCCCTCCCCAGCTGGGCAGCTTGTCCCAGCCCCAACCCCCCCCCTGCTTTTAAAGTCCATTTACAAACTAGAGTCCTTGGGGAGTGTATGTCTATGCCCTTTCTTGTTGTTTGGACATAAGTTTGCAAGTTTACTGTAACAACTTCTTCCTTCAAAAGATGGGTAACTGTGCTGCTATGCAGTAGATTTCTTCCCCCCCCCCTTTAAAACAGGCTTGTCTAAATGCATAGTTAATGGTCTAGAAATTAAATTTAATGAAACCTGATTCTTTTTTTCCCCCCTGTCCAAAGGACGCCAGATCTATTTCAACTATAGTTTGGGTATCACAGCTCCCATAAAACCCTCTATATATCCCAAGAATAGATAGCTCACTGGCAGTTCATAGCAATAGATCTTTGCCCCTAAGGACTGAAGTACAGATTTTTAAAATACCATACTAAAAACACAGCTTATCCGAGGCAAGCATTGCCCAGGCACCATGATCCTTGGCAAGTCTGACTAACCATGAAGGTATTTATCTTTTTCTTAATCTTACAATAGTCTATTTGATCTTCCTCATTCTTTTTATTTGAAGAAGACTCTGTTTACAACCATCATATATAGGAAATGACCTGCTGGGTGGCACGGAAGTGGAAAGGGATCTTGGAGTCCTAGTGGACTCCAAGATGAACATGAGTCGGCAGTGTGATGAAACCATCAGAAAAGCCAATGGCACTTTATCGTGCATCAGCAGATGCATGACAAATGGGTCCAAGGAGGTGATACTTCCCCTCTACCGGGCGCTGGTCAGACCGCAGCTGGAGTACTGCGTGCAATTCTGGGCGCCGCACTTCACGAAGGATGCGGATAATCTGGAGAGGGTCCAGAGAAGGGCCACTCGTATGGTTAAGGGCCTGCAGGCCAAGCCCTACGAGGAGAGACTAGAGAAACTGGACCTTTTCAGCCTCCGCAAGAGAAGGTTGAGAGGCGACCTGGTGGCTGCCTATAAGTTCGTCAGGGGGGCACAGAAGGGAATTGGTGAGTATTTATTCACCAAGGCCCCCCCGGGGGTTACAAGAAATAATGGCCACAAGCTAGAAGAGAGCAGATTTAGATTGGATATTAGGAGGAACTTCTTCACAGTTCGAGTGGCCAAGGTCTGGAATGGGCTCCCAAGGGAGGTGGTGCTCTCCCCTACCCTGGGGGTCTTCAAGCGAAGGCTGGAAGAGTATCTAGCTGGGGTAATGTAGGCCCAGCACTCTTTCCTGCTTATGCAGGGGGTCGGACTCGATGATCTGTTGAGGTCCCTTCCGACCCTAGCATCTATGAATCTATGAATCATATCAACACTTGACAAAGCTGGCGGGTGCTCATGACAGCTTTAGAGACTTCACTGGTTCAGAGGAACATAAGTGATACCCTGCCTTCTGCCCAATTTCAAACTAACAAGAGATAACTACCTCTATCTAGCCATCATATTAATATTCCAACTCAAAACAGAAGTTGCATAGAACAGGCAGCTGAAGCCTCCAGGGAGCTCAATGGTCCCATGCAACTTCTACCAGGTCACTATGCATACAGTAACCAACAAGTTGCTGGGGAATTTTGCTTTCTAGGGGATTCAATGTTTATTGTTCAGTTCATAAACTCGGAGCTGTACCCAGAAAACACTTTAAGGACTTCTTCAAATAATGAAGTGGAAAAGAACCTAAGGGCTCATGTACCCTACAAAAAGAATTCTGATTTGCTCTCCTTGGGAAGAGACTCCTGGGCCATTGAGTCCCTGCATTCACAGAAGAACATTTCCAAATCTTCAAGTCACCAGTGTAGTCTCAGCCACAATTAAAAGCACAACACCCTACAACTTGCCACAACTAGAAGCAGGTGAGATGGAAGTACAGCAACAAGAAGAAAGTATTGGTTTATGCTCTTAAGGGTATATTACAGCTGTGCTGGTCTAAGCAGACAAGGTTCTTTGGGCAGATGTTATATCTTATATTAGACCACTCAAATAGTTGGAAACATTCTTCTTTGCAAGCTTTTGGGTATAAATACCCTTCACCATGTTGAGGAAGCATCTGCAGTTGGCGTGAAAACCCTAGGAAAGAGATTATGCTCTATACATGTATAGTAAAACCAGTACAATATCCCCTTATGTAGAGTTAATGGTATAAGGTATTTAACAAACAGAACAGTTTGTTCCCTCATTGGAACAAAAATTAGGTTGCCCACCTAACATTAATCACAATTTTATCCACACTAGACAACTGTACAAGTATAACTGTTCCATAAGAACTAGTCAAATTACTAGCCAAAAGTGAATTCACTACAAATACTGTCCAGTCCAAGGGAAAGCAAATGGCACCATCCTTCAAAGGACTTATCTAGAAAAGATTTTCAAAAAAATAAAGTACCATCTACACTTCTTGTCACCATTTACAAGGTGTGTTGGGTTGATATTAACACAAGGGCCAAGTACAGACAGTCAAAAAATCTGAGGCTGAATTGATTCAATCTTCACATGTTGATCTGAGCTGTGTAGAGTGAACTGATAAGCAAGTGAAGAGACATTCACTTTTGATTCCGGAAATGCAACAAGCCTGCAGTGGCTTAGGCCATAAGCCAGGAGGTGCTAGAGTACACCTCCCCGCTTGGCTGGAGCTTGGGCCAAGGCTAACTCACCCATCCTGCAAGGGAGGAATGGGGTCACAGATAAGGTGCAAGTTAACTTGAATCCGGAGAGGAACTGGTACAGAAGTTCTATAAACCAATGTAACCTAAAATCAGTCAAGTATGATACTACATCCATCCAGGTTTATCTTCAGTCAGTTCTGGCCATTTTGAAACTGGTTTACATGCACTAAACTTCTGTTGTGTTACAGATTTGAATTGGTTTCTGATCACTTATACAGGTTTGTGTGTAATGTCTGTCCCTAGCCTACAGGTAGGTGATCCTTAGTTTTTTTGTTTTTGTTTGTTTTTTTACTTAATTCCACATGGGGGGGGGTGAGAGGGGAAGGAAACTTTTTCAGGCCAAGGCAATATATATTATGGAACAACTGTATTCAAGGGATCTTACAGGGCATAAGCATCCAGAAAGACTTTTAAAAATCTGCTTTAATCTTATTTAAAGCAGCAGCTATATGAAGGCAACATATATGGAAACTAGCATTTGTACTTGGGCAAGTCTCAAGTGTTTACAGTCTACTGGCTATATATTAAATTTAAAGAGTTAATAAAATTTTAAGGCACTGGAAGATCTGAAGCATCTGTCATGTATTTTTTTGAAGTGCTCATTTAGACAACTAAACAAGCTTGCATAAAGTTACTATAGGTCAGGGTTTGTCAACCAGGCATACACATACCCCTGCTGGAAAGGCCCCAGGGGGTACACAGCAACAGCACAGAGAAGCAGGGGCACTTCTAGTTTTACTGCAGGGGATTCCTCCCCCACAGCCAGGGGACTCCTTGCTTCTTGACTGGCTGCTGAGGGTATACCAGCCAAAAAAAGTTGAAAACCCCTGCTATACGCAAATAAAGTTTCAGTTCTTATATGTTTAAATGCAAATGAAGGTCAAACTACTGAACTGGAGATTGCCTCAATATTTCTTATACTCCAAAATGTCCCACCTTTCCTCACCTGTACATCTCAAATGTAGTTGCATATTAGGACTGAACTGCTTTAAAATAAGATGCACTGTAAACAGCATATAGTTACCACACCTGGTCACTGCCACCTGGTTATTTATGGCCACCTAACCAGCCCCATGAGCATGTGCAAGTGCAGATCAATGTCCCTGGTTTCTACACTGTCTAGCCATTGATTGCAAAGTACAAATTGATGTAGTATGGTTCAACTAGTCTGCAGTATACCTGTAACTGTTCAGAGCCATCTCAGCTTGCAGAGAAACATTTCCATTTATAACCCTGTAGGCAGTAACAAAACAAGTTATTTTGTTTTGTCCACTCTTGGCAAAGCTACAAATAGCAGAAGCCAACACTGATTGTAGATATTCAAGGAGGAAAAAGGAGACTCAAGAAAAGCTAGTTGAAGGAATATAAACATTTCCCTCCTCAGCAGCACCATAACAGCAATGAATTCCTTCCCACCCACATACCTCTGTAATAGCAGCAGGAGACCCTTTGTCTGAAGGGAGAACAGTCTCTCCTTTACAATAAGGATTGCTGCAAAGTACAGTTTTTAAGCTTAACAGCATTCCTTATCAGAGCCAGGATCCTGCTACAACTCTCCATATCTTCCCATTTGTGTTATTGCTAGGGAGAGGTTGGCTTCTATCTGGAGTAGGTTCCAGAAAAGTGCTGGACTGTTTTGGATTTTAGGTATCCAGTAAATCTTTCCAGCTCTGATTGATTTCTGGTAGCATTTACAGAGGCAGTTAGCCATGTTATTCTGAATCCAAGCAGAGGGCAAGGCAAAGGGGCATCTTTGTGACCAACTGGTTCAGAGAAATAGTAAATTTTGTAGGCACTAAAAGTGTGCCAGATGCCTATAAAAGTTTGTGCCACCCTACCCAACCACCTGCATGAGAGCTTCAGGAGCAACAACCTACTCTATCACATGCTTGTGACAAAGTAGGCAGTTGCCTATGAAAGCTCATGCTTCTCTAAACCACCTAGTCTCTAAGGTGTCACCCTGTCCCACCCTTTGCCCGTCTAATAATGCATCCACTAGGGCTGGGAGTTTAAGAGAACCCACAAATTTTCAGGGAATGACTCATGACAAGGTTCATGAAGATGAGGGGGGGTAGTTGGTGGCAGCTCATTAACTGCCACATCCAGTCTGAGGACCTCACACAGCCATCTGATGTTGGAAGAGGGGGGAAGGACTGAATGTTAGCCAAGAAGCTTCAGGTTTGCTAATATGCATTTCTTATGGCCCAAGCTCTACAATGGATATTAAACCCAGAACTGTCACTCTAGGCTTATTCCTCAGAGCCACTGTTTATAGGAGGTCAATAGAATGTTGTCTCATTAGGTTGCTGTATGCCATACAAATAACAATACTCACAGTCTTACACAAAAGTAAGGACCACTGCCTTTCAGAAAAAGGGGGAAGGACATTCTTTCTTTCCTTCTGCTGCCCCCTTACCTATCCAGGCCCCCACCCTGCCTTCAAACACACACACACACACACACACACACACACACACACAAGCCACCCACAAAACCAAGAGTCCAGCTATTTGGGACAGGAAGCATGACACGGCCAGCCACGGCCGTGCCAAGCAGCAGGAAAGAGGCAGGCGGCTACCGGAGCAGCAAGGCCGCGGGGCCCGGATTGTTTCCCCAAATCCTCCACCCGCAGCACGCGCCGGGAAGGAGCAGTTCCCGCCCTGCCCCGCCCACGGGCTTGGCAGCCGACTCTGCTGCACCTTCACCGAGCAGGAAGGACCCGGCGCTGCCCGCAGGGAGGAGGGGCAGGAGCCGTCCCGAGGGGACGCGACCCCCAGGGGCGCACAGGTCCCTCCCCGCTACACTTGCGATATCGCCGTTACTCAGCAAACGGCCCGACGCGTCCCCTCGCTGGGTGGAGTGGAGGGCAGGGCAGGCCAGGGCAGTGCGGCCTCCGCAGCATCGTCAACACTCACCAACCGCCAGCAAGCAGGAAAACAAGAACAGCTGCATGACCGCCCACGACACTACCTCCGTCTGCAATGCGGCGCGTCAGCTGATCCGCACCTGCTATAAAGCCAGCGCGAGCCCGGCCACTGCGCATGCTCCGCGCTCAGGGTGGTGCTCCCCCCCCTCCCGCAGCCGCCAGTGCGCACGCGCTGGGCGCTCGGCCTAGCGTTCGTCCCTTCTGCCTCGGACAGCGTCGCCCGTGCGCATGTGCAGTGCTCCTCCCCGGCAGTCTCCTGACACTGATTCATCCGGTCCAGGGGCATGCGCGGGTGCCTGAGGGCTGTAGCGGGTTGGCTGCTGCTGGGGTAATTAGGCCTGGAGTTGGGCTTGCGTCCAGGCGACCTGCAGAAAGCTCCAGCTCTCGGTTTTTTGACTACAGAAAAATACCAGAGCGGTTCTCCTGTGGCAAAGCACTGAGGCAGCGTGCAGCAAGGCAGCCTGGTTTAGATGGGCTGAATCAGGGCAAAGCTCGGGGTTTGCCTTGTGAACCGTGTTTGCATACCTCACATTGCTAGCCCAGCTTATTGTGCTGCACCACCCTTGAAAAGAGTTCAGGGCATGCTGGTTGAGAATCACTGATCAGGGGGCACAGACCTCTCCACAGGGCTGTGACCTGTTTGAGGTGTGCCCCAAGTTTTCCAGAGCCTGCAACCTGACTGAAGCAGTAGCTTAGGGGGAAAGACAAGCTATGTCTTCTTATCTAAAAGGGGAGGTGAGGACGAGGCCTCAGGAATAGGGGGAATGCTATGTTCTTAGTGTGACTCTGTCCCTTACAGTGCATTTTGATTTCATAGATTTCATAGACATTAGGGGTGGAAGGGACCTCGGGAGATCATTGAGTTCAGCCCCCTACCCAAAGGGCAGGAAGTCAGCTGGGGTCATAGGATCCCAGCAAGATAAGCATCCAATTTACTCTAGAAGGTGTTCAGTGTAGGTGTTTGAACCACCTCTGATGGCAGGCTGTTCCAGACCTTGGGGGCTCAGACAGTAAAGAAATTCTTCCTTATGTCCAGCCTGAAACAGTTTTGCAGTAGTTTATAACCGTTTGACCTCGTCATCCCTTGGGGTGCTCTGGTGAACAAACATTCCCCCAGAAACTGGTGGTCACCCTTGATAAACTTATAGGTGGCCATCAGGTCACCCCTGAGCCTGCACTTTTCCGGGCTAAAGAGCCCCGTGGCTCTCAGCCTGTCATCGTAAGGTCTGTTTTCCTGATCTCTGATCACGTGTGTGGCTCTTCTCTGGACTCAAGCTTCTCCACATCCTTTTTGAATTGTGGAGCCCAAAACTGGACGCAGTACTCCAGCTGCGGCCTCACCAAGGCCGAGTACAAGGGGAGAATGACGTCCCAGGATTTGCTTAAGAAGCATCTATGGATGCAAGCCAGTGTTTTGGTCGCTCTACCAGCTGCAGCATCGCATTGAAGGCTCATGTTCATCTTGTGGTCAATGATGACCCCTAAGTCTCTTTCTTCTGTAGTGCTAGCCAGTGTAGCACTGCCAAGCTTATAAAGATGCTGCAGGTTTTTCCTCCCAAGGTGGAAAACCTTGCATTTTTCGGTGTTAAACACCATCAGGTTCTCATCTGCCCATTTGCTGAACCTGTCCAGGTCAGCCTGGATCGCCCTCCTGTCTTCTGGTGTGGATGCTTTGCCCCAAAGTTTGGTGTCATTGGTGAACTTGGCCAGTTCGCTTCTGACTCCAATGTCCATATTATTAATGAGGATGTTGAACAATATGGGTCCAAGGACAGAGCCTTGGGGGACCCCACTGGTCACAAGGCACCATAATGATTGTGGTGTACACAGAACATGGTGCACAATTGCACATGCACACACTCAAAAAATCAATTAAGTGCATATGCACACACACACTACCAACTCAGGCACATACACATTCAAGATTACCAGCCTAGGCACATGCATACCAGCACCAATTCAAGCACATACACACTACACACACCAAAAATTAGACAACAATCAGTTGTCAATACCCACACACCCAATACACATACACGGATCACTAATATGTATGTCATACACACAATGATATATATATTCACCGGTTCACACACAAACCACCTACATACACACAGGTGAATTTCTAACTTGGATGGTTTGGTTGGAATGCCCATTAAACTAGGGACAAGCCTGCACAAAGCCTGCAGCACCTCAGCAACAGCCACTACTTTTGCTTCTCAGAGGAAGTGCCTTCTATGAACGGTAGCCTCGGAGCTGACGCAACCCAGTCAGAAGGGGTAAAAAGGCATTTGCTGCCTTAGTTTAGGCATGAGGGGCATAAGGACTCCATCACGTCATTAATTTCTCACTTGGTTAGCTTTTCTTATCTGAGCAGGAAGGAAAAAGAAACCCCAGAACCCTAACACAGGCCACCACAAACATGTATGCACACACAGGCCTGGCTGCGGTTGCCACTGTACCTCCACCTCAACGCTGATCTGTCAGCAACCAGCTGTTGCCTGAAGACCACACCTGCATCTTGCTAACAGCATGGGGACAGAAGGAAAACTATTATTCTGGAGGCAGAGGATTCATTCATTGATACACAAAGAAATCTTACTAGAATATAAAACACCATCAATAACTGAATAGGCATACCTTTTCCGCTCTAGTCTGAAGTTGAGAAATTAGTGTCAAATCCATATTAGGTAAAAAGAACCAAAAAACATCAACACCAAAAAAAAAAAGAGAGCAGTCACTTACCTGTCATTGGTACTGACAATGAGCTTCCATTTTGACACGTTTGAAATTAAAAGGTTTGAATACTCGCCAAGTACCTCTCCACTTTTCATCCCCCTTCTCTCTCCCCCCGCACCTGTCTCTCACCCACTGACTCCTCAATTTACGTCTTCACTGACTGCCTGTCTTGTATGCAGCGCAGCCTCTGACTTCTTTACTATTCATTCCATCCAGTAAGAGCACACACCAACTGCAGAAACTTCCTCAGCCTGACAAAAGGTTTTTAAACCAGAAAGCTTGCTTAAAATTTTTATTCCAACTATTTAAGTTGGTCTAATAAAAGTTATCAAATTCACCCAAAGAACCTTGTCTGCCCAAGGTGTGAATACTGCAGTTTCTGAACTACTTTTCAATACAGTTAAGTTACCATGACTGCCATTACCTCCTAAGGAAATAAAAATCCATAATCTCCCTTTGCTGCCTGCACTAGAGTTTTTGTTTTGCTGTGCCTCTCATGGAAGAGAGAGAGAGTCAGAGAGAAGTACATAATAGCTTCTTGTTGCTGAGCAAGGAAACTGCTGTGTTGTGTACCAGCTGAAGTTTTATCAGTCGGGCTTCATTCCCAGATAAGTATTACAGCAACTGAGCCTAGAGGTGACACACACAACATGGATCACTGGCAGGATAGGGACAAAGTCTGTGGGCCAGATGCAGATGTAAGCAAATGTTTTTCAGTCTCCAAGTCACCTGCTCTCAAATGATCATGGACAGTTTCTCAAAACAGTTTCCTCTTCCCTACCAGACTTCCTTCTTAGCACTTTAGTTCATTTTCAGTGAGATGGTCCTCATTGAATCATAGAAAATTAGGGTTGGAAGGGATCTCAGGAGGTTATCTAGTCCAATCCCCTGCTCAAAGCAGGACCAAATCCAACAAAATCATCTTAGCCAAAGCTTTGTCTAGCTGGATTTTAAAAACCTCCAAGGATGGAGTTTCCACAACCTCTCTGGGTAACCTGTTCCAGTGCTTTCCTACCCTCCTAGTAAGAAAATTCTTCCTAATATCTAGCCTAAACTTTCCTTGTTGCAACTTGAGACCATTGATCCTTGTTCTGTCATCTGCTACCACTGAGAACAGTCTAGCTCCATCCTCTTTGGAACTGCTCTTCAGGTAATTGAAGGCTGCTATTGAAACCCCTCTCAGTTTTCTCTTCTGTACACTAAATAAACCCAGTTCCTTCAGATTCTCCTCAGAAGTCTTGTGCCCCAACCCCCTCACCATTTTTGTTGCCCTCCTCTCTCTCCAATTTGTCCACATCCTTTCTAAAGTGGGGGGCCCAAAACTAAACACAGTACTCCAGATGTGGCCTCACCAGTGCTGAATAGAGAGGAATAATCACTTCCCTTGACCTGCTGACAACACATCTATTAATGCAGCCCAGTATGCTGGTAGCCTTCTTTGCAACAAGGGAACACTGTTGGCTCATATTCAGCTTATTGTCCACTGTAACCTCCAGGTCCTTTTCTGCAGAGATGCTGCCTAGCCAGATAGCCCCCAGGCTGTACTGGCACATGGGATCGTTCCATCCTAAGTGCAGGACTTTGCATTCATCTTGTTGAACCTCATATTTCTTTTGGCCCAATGCTCCATTTGTCACTCTGAATCTTAGCCCTATCCTCCAGCATATTTACTACTCCCCTCCTACCACAGCTTGGTGTCATCTGCATACTTGCTGAGGGTATACTTTGTGCTATCTTCCAGGTTGTTGATGAAGATATTGAACAAAACCAGTTCCAGACACCGACTCCTAGGGCACTCCTGTTGACACCAGCCTGATGCTCCAGTGGGTTTTATATCTACCTGTGGCAGGGACAACCTACGGGTGCTGTGAACTCCCCTAGTGCCCCCTACCTACCGTGCCAAATTGGGTCCAAATGCACCCCCTCTGTATCTCACCCGCCACATCTTTGATGTTGATTGTTAAAGGGAGGCTGCCTTCTTTCCTCTTTGGCACGGTGCCCTGATGGATCTAGGTAAATGCTCTGCCCAATTGTCCTGGTGCACTCCGGCCTCAGGGTTACGCATGGGCCCTACAGTCACCCGTGTCCTCACAGCTCCCTGGGCTCGCCTCCATTGCTTGCCTGCGCCCTCACGGGTGCCCCCTGGCTTCCCTCGCGGCTCTTGCCAGACTGGGGCCTGTCTCCCCACAGCTCTCGCCCGCCTGCCCACACCGGGGCCTTGCCTCTATAGAAATTGCCCTCCCTGGGCTTGCCTTTATACAAATCGCCATCACGGGGGCCTCGCCTCGCCTCGCCCTTCCCGCAGCCCACACCGGGGACTCACCTCGCCTCGCCCTTCCCGCAGCCCGCACCGGGGCCTCGCCTCGCCTCGCCTCGCCCTTCCCGCAGCCCGCACCGGGGCCTCGCCTCGCCCTTCCCGCAGCCCGCACCGGGGCCTCGCCTCACCTCGCCGCGCGTTTCCCGCAGCCCGCACCGGGGCCTCGCCTCGCCGCGCACTTCCCGCAGCCCGCACCGGGGCCTCGCCTCGCCTCGCTGCGCACTTCCCGCAGCCCGCACCGGGGCCTCGCCTCGCCTCGCCTCGCGCTTCCCCGCAGCCCGCACCGGGGCCTCGCCTTGCGCTTCCCGCAGCCCGCACCGGGGCCTGGCCTGGCCTGGCCTGGCCTCGCGCTTCCCGCAGCCCACACCGGGGCCTGGCCTGGCCTGGCCTCGCGCTTCCCGCAGCCCGCACCGGGGCCTGGCCTGGCCTCGGCTCGCGCTTCCCCGCAGCCCGCACCGGGGCCTCGCCTCGCCTCGGCTCGCGCTTCCCCGCAGCCCGCACCGGGGCCTCGCCTCGCCTCGCGCTTCCCCGCAGCCCGCACCGGGGCCTCGCCTCGCCTCGCCTCGCGCTTCCCCGCTTCCCCGCAGCCCGCACCGGGGCCTCGCCTCGCCTCGCGCTTCCCCGCAGCCCGCACCGGGGCCTCGCCTCGCCTCGCGCTTCCCCGCAGCCCGCACCGGGGCCTCGCCTCGCCTCGCCTCGCGCTTCCCCGCAGCCCGCACCGGGGCCTCGCCTCGCCTCGCCTCGCGCTTCCCCGCAGCCCGCACCGGGGCCTCGCCTCGCCTCGCCTCGCGCTTCCCCGCAGCCCGCACCGGGGCCTCGCCTCGCCTCGCCTCGCCTCGCGCTTCCCCGCAGCCCGCACCGGGGCCTCGCCTCGCCTCGCCTCGCGCTTCCCCGCAGCCCGCACCGGGGCCTCGCCTCGCCTCGCGCTTCCCGCAGCCCGCACCGGGGCCTCGCCTCGCCTCGCCTCGCGCTTCCCGCAGCCCGCACCGGGGCCTCGCCTCGCCTCGCGCTTCCCGCAGCCCGCACCGGGGCCTCGCCTCGCCTCGCGCTTCCCCGCAGCCCGCACCGGGGCCTCGCCTCGCCTCGCGCTTCCCCGCAGCCCGCACCGGGGCCTCGCCTCGCCTCGCGCTTCCCCGCAGCCCGCACCGGGGCCTCGCCTCGCGCTTCCCCGCAGCCCGCACCGGGGCCTCGCCTCGCGCTTCCCCGCAGCCCGCACCGGGGCCTCGCCTCGCCTCGCCTCGCGCTTCCCCGCAGCCCGCACCGGGGCCTCCCTCGCAGCCCGCACCGCCCGCACCGGGGGCCTCGCCTCGCCTCGCGCTTCCCGCAGCCCGCACCGGGGCCTTCGCCTCGCCTCGCGCTTCCCGCAGCCCGCACCGGGGCCTCGCCTCGCCTCGCGCTTCCCCGCAGCCCGCACCGGGGCCTCGCCTCGCCTCGCGCTTCCCCGCAGCCCGCACCGGGCCTCGCCTCGCCTCGCGCTTCCCCGCAGCCCGCACCGGGGCCTCGCCTCGCCTCGCGCTTCCCCGCAGCCCGCACCGGGGCCTCGCCTCGCGCTTCCCCGCAGCCCGCACCGGGGCCTCGCCTCGCGCTTCCCCGCAGCCCGCACCGGGGCCTCGCCTCGCCTCGCCTCGCGCTTCCCCGCAGCCCGCACCAGGGCCTCGCCTCGCCTCGCCTCGCGCTTCCCCGCAGCCCGCACCGGGGCCTTCGCCTCGCGCTTCCCCGCAGCCCGCACCAGGGCCTCGCCTCGCCTCGCGCTTCCCCGCAGCCCGCACCGGGCCTCGCCTCGCCTCGCCTCGCGCGCTTCCCCGCAGCCCGCACCGGGGCCTCGCCTCGCCTCGCCTCGCGCTTCCCCGCAGCCCGCACCGGGGCCTCGCCTCGCCTCGCCTCGCCTCGCGCTTCCCCGCAGCCCGCACCGGGGCCTCGCCTCGCCTCGCCTCGCCTCGCGCTTCCCCGCAGCCCGCACCGGGGCCTCGCCTCGCCTCGCCTCGCGCTTCCCCGCAGCCCGCACCGGGGCCTCGCCTCGCCTCGCCTCGCGCTTCCCCGCAGCCCGCACCGGGGCCTCGCCTCGCCTCGCCTCGCGCTTCCCTGCAGCCCGCACCGGGGCCTCGCCTCGCCTCGCCTCGCGCTTCCCCGCAGCCCGCACCGGGGCCTCGCCTCGCCTCGCGCTTCCCGCAGCCCGCACCGGGGCCTCGCCTCGCCTCGCGCTTCCCCGCAGCCCGCACCGGGGCCTCGCCTCGCCTCGCGCTTCCCCGCAGCCCGCACCGGGGCCTCGCCTCGCCTCGCCTCGCGCTTCCCCGCAGCCCGCACCGGGGCCTCGCCTCGCCTCGCGCTTCCCGCAGCCCGCACCGGGGCCTCGCCTCGCCTCGCGCTTCCCCGCAGCCCGCACCGGGGCCTCGCCTCGCCTCGCGCTTCCCCGCAGCCCGCACCGGGGCCTCGCCTCGCCTCGCGCTTCCCCGCAGCCCGCACCGGGGCCTCGCCTCGCCTCGCGCTTCCCCGCAGCCCGCACCGGGGCCTCGCCTCGCCTCGCGCTTCCCCGCAGCCCGCACCGGGGCCTCGCCTCGCCTCGCGCTTCCCGCAGCCCGCACCGGGGCCTTGCCTCGCCTCGCGCTTCCCGCAGCCCGCACCGGGGCCTCGCCTCGCCTCGCGCTTCCCGCAGCCCGCACCGGGGCCTCGCCTCGCCTCGCCTCGTGCTTCCCGCAGCCCGCACCGGGGCCTCGCCTTGCCTCGCCTCGCGCTTCCCGCAGCCCGCACCGGGGCCTCGCCTCGCCTCGCCTCGCGCTTCCCCGCAGCCCGCACCGGGGCCTCGCCTCGCCTCGCGCTTCCCCGCAGCCCGCACCGGGGCCTCGCCTCGCCTCGCCTCGCGCTTCCCCGCAGCCCGCACCGGGGCCTCGCCTCGCCTCGCGCTTCCCCGCAGCCCGCACCGGGGCCTCGCCTCGCCTCGCCTCGCCTCGCGCTTCCCCGCAGCCCGCACCGGGGCCTCGCCTCGCCTCGCGCTTCCCCGCAGCCCGCACGGGGGCCTCGCCTCGCCTTGCCTCGCGCTTCCCCGCAGCCCGCACGGGGGCCTCGCCTCGCCTCGCGCTTCCTCGCAGCCCGCACGGGGGCCTCGCCTCGCCTCGCGCTTCCTCGCAGCCCGCACGGGGGCCTCGCCTCGCCTCGCGCTTCCTCGCAGCCCGCACGGGGGCCTCGCCTCGCCTCGCGCTTCCCCGCAGCCCGCACCGGGGCCTCGCCTCGCGCTTCCCCGCCCGCACCAGGGCCTCGCCTCGCCTCGCCTCGCGCTTCCCCGCAGCCCGCACCGGGGCCTTGCCTCGCCTCGCGCTTCCCGCAGCCCGCACAGGGGCCTCGCCTCGCCTCGCGCTTCCCGCAGCCCGAACCGGGGCCTCGCCTCGCGATTCCCCGCCTGCACCGGGGCCTCGCCTCACCTCGCGCTTCCCCGCAGCCCGCACCGGGGCCTCGCCTTGCCTCGCGCTTCCCCGCAGCCCGCACCGGGGCCTCGCCTTGCCTCGCGCTTCCCCGCAGCCCGCACCGGGGCCTCGCCTCACCTCGTGATTTCTGCAATCGGGGCTCAGGTGACTGTAGCCGTGCCTGGCCCCCAGCCCCTCTTTCTGGGTCTTGCGCCCCACTGGGGTTTCTCGCCTGCACCCACACGGGGCTCCTCCTGATACTGCCCATACTGGGGCTGGGGTTGAGACACCCCAAAACACAGCGCCCTCTCTGGTGCCAGGACCCCCCCCCCCACTACTCGGGAGCTCCTTGGCTATAACATAAATCCCAAGCCAACCTGGCTATCCTTTAAACGTATCCCTGCTAGGGTTTCCTCCACCCAGTATCCTTATGCTGACGCTGCTCAGGCCATCAGCCTTCTCTACCATGCCTGCTCTGCTTGTTTCGGCAGAGCTCCAAGCCTTCTTGGCTGCCAGGAGGGAACTGACCTTCCAGCCTCAGCTTAGCTGTTTATAAAGGTCAGGTCCTGCCCCCTTCCAGTCAGCTGACCAGACTGGTTGCCCCGGCAACCTGCACCTGTGCTGCCCTGGTGACTGGCAGCTGAGCCCATATTACTACTGTCAGTAGCAGGCACCTTAGTGCCTCTGCTACACTACCCTACAGTCCATTCATCCAGACCATACTTCCTTAGCTTGCCTGGAAGAATGTTCATAGACATTAGGGGCTGGAAGGGACCTCATGACATCATCGGGTCCAGCCCGCCCGCCATAAGCAGGAAGTCAGCTGGGATCAAGTGACCCCCAGCAAGAAGTATATCCACCTGTTTTCTGAAAGAGTCCAGAATAGGTGCTTGCATATGGTAGAACCCATGGGGAATCTCCCAGCAGGGGATTCTCAGGCACATGTACAGTGCTTCTACAGCCCTGACTCAGGGAGTGACAATGGGACAGGTACATTTGAGTTTCCACTCAATTAGCAAAGACACACCTTGTTATCCTGCCAAGCTGGGGCCCTGCAGCTTCTTGGAGTGGCAGATTCCAATCCTGGTGGACAACGGGCAATATCTGTTTCACCCAATGAAACAAATCCATTGTGCCAGGACACATCCTGGCACAACTAATCCACTGAATTTGACAATGTCTGTTTATAGTATGAGAGAAGGCTCTTAAATCTATCTGTGAGAACATCTAGCACCTGCAGTTGAAACTGAGTTAAATAGGGCTTTATTTCAACAGTCAGGGTGATTAGCCATTGGAACAATTTACTAAGGCTTAACTTGTGGCATAACTGTAATAAAAGGCTTGCTAAAGATCAAGGTATACCACTTCTACTGATCTCCCTCCATCCACAAAGCCAGTTATCTCATCGTAGAAGGCACTCAGATTGGTCAGGCATGACTTGCCCGTGGTGAATCCATGCTGATTGTTCCTAATCACCTTCTCCTCCAAGTGCTTAGAAATGGATTCCTTGAGAATCTGCTCCATGACTTTTCCAGGACTGAGATGATGCTGACTGGTCTGTAGTTTCTTGGATCCTCCTTTCCCACCCCGCCCCTTTTCTTAAATATGGGCATTATGTTTGCCCTTTTCCAATCACCTGAGATCTCTCCCAATTGTCAGGAGTTTTCAAAGATGTTGGCCAGTGGCTCTGCAATCACATCAGCCAACTCCCTCAGCACCCTCAGGTACACCCCATCTGGCCCCATGGGCTTGTATATGTCCATCTTTTCTAAATAGTCCCTAACCTATTCTTTTGCTACTGTTGGCTACTCACCTCCTTCCCAAACTGTACTATCAGATGCAGTAGTCTGGGAGCTGACCTTGCCTGAAAAAGGCATTGAGCATTTCAGCCTTTTCTGCATCTTCCATCACTAGGTTGCCTCCCCCATTCAGTTAGGGACACACACTTGCCATGATCCTCCTCTTGTTACTGATATACAGGCAGTCCTCGACTTACAATGTTTTGAGTTACAACGTTTATAAATTGGCACCCTGTTTCAACTTTCTGACATCATTTTCAACTTTACAATGCTTGATCTGAAGGCACACCACACCAGCGAACAAGTTCACTGCATCGCCCATCTCCCTGGAGAACATCTATCCAAACTTCCTTGGACACCTTTAAGAAACCAGACAAGACTCCAGAAAAACCTGCAGCCAAGACTCCTTTGAAGACTCCAGCCAAAAACCCTTCAAAAGTCCAACCTAGAGCCCTTCCAAAAATCCAGCAAAGTCACCTCAAAGAAGTCTTCCAAATCAATATGATTGCTATTTAAAATATAAATACATTAATTTAGCTACATTACTCATCTATAATTGATTGAGTACAAAATTCTGGGTTATTTTTGGTAAAAATAGGGTATCAGGCCTGGATTCAGGAACCAATCTCCCATTTATAACATTGTTTCCTATGGGAAAAATTGGTTCTGAGTTACAACGTATCAACTTAAGACACAATTTTCAGGAACCAAGTGCCGTAAGTCCAAGGACTGCCTGTACTTGTAGAAGAAGGCCTTCTTGTTACCCTTCATATTAGGCCTGTGTGAACAGGGAAGTATTCAATTCAGATTCATATTCGGCCAATTCAGAGGACAGTGATTCAATTTGGAGATTCGGATCACTGTCCTGAATCAATTCATCTGAATCAGCTTTGGAAGATTCAGTGCAGATTCGGAGAGATTCTGTGATTTGGCCATAGACTATAATGGGGAATCACTGAAATACCTATAACTTTGTCATTTTTTGGCAGATTTGGAAGAAAACAGCAGGAATGGTAGCCCCTTCTAAGGGCATGAGCCCTGCCAAGTTTCAAGGAGATAGGTGCAGAGGTTTCTGGGAAACTGCACCTCAAGGTGCTGATATGCAAAACTTCTGACATGTGACTGTGTGTGTGTTAAGGCACAGCGAGATGAAAATTGCAGGGATGGTAGCTGTTTCTATGTCCCTCCCCAGAGCACTGTGATTGGAAGGAGACTCAGGGAAAGTTCACAGTCACTGGCCAGCTACAGATGTCAGTCTCCCCCGCCCTGTTCCCCCTGGCTCTTCTCAGTTTCTGTTCCCCTGAAAGACTGCCTTCCGAATCTCTGAATCTTTTTCCAAATTGATTCAGAGGGGTTTTTTTGGTCTCTCAATTCGATTCGGATTCAGCCTCCAAATTAGGCAGAATCTTCTCCAAATCGAATCAGTGACTGAAGCTTTGCACACCCCTACTTCATATCCCTTGCTAGCTGCAACTCCAATTGCATTTTGGGCTTCCTGAGTTTATCCCTGCATGCCCAAGCAATACTCTTATACTCTTCCCTGGTTGTATGTCCAAGTTTCCACTTATAAGCTTCCTTTTTGTGATGTAGTTTACTGAAAAGTTCCCTGGTAAGTCAAGCTAGTCTTCTGCCATACTTGCTAGTTTTCCTGCATGTCAGGATGGTTTGTTCCTGCGCTCTTAGTAAGGCTTCCTTAAAGTACAGCCAGCTCTCCTGGACTCCTCTCTCCCTCAGTCTGGCTTCCCAGGGGATCCTGCCCATGAGTTTCCTAAGCAAGTCAAAGTCTGCTTTTCTGAAGTCCAGGGTCATTACTGTGCTGCTGTCCATCCTTCCTTTCCTCAGGACCCTAAACTCAATCATCTCATGGACACTGCTGGCCAAACTGCCAGCTACTAGTGCATTCCCCACCAATTTTTCCCTGTTTGTGAGCAGCAGGTCAAAAAGAGCACAGCCCCCAGCTGACTACTTCAGAACATGCACCAGGTAGTTGTCCCCAACACTCTCAAAAAACTTCCTGGATTGCCTGTGCACTGCTGCATTACCATCCCAGCAGATATCAGGGTGATTGAAGTCCCCCATAAGAACCAGGGCCTGTGATCAGGAAATTTCTGCTAGCTGTTTGAAGAAAGCCTCATCCACCACTTCCTCTTGGTCTGGTGGTCTATAGCAGACTCCCACCGTGACATCACCCTTGCTGCTTTCTCCTCTGACCCCAACTCAGGCCTATCTTCAGTTTCATAGATTTCATAGATGTTAGGGCTGGAAGGGACCTTGAGGATCATCAAGTCCAGCCCCCTGCCCCAGGGGCAGGAAGTCAGTTAGGGTCAAAGGTCCCCAGCAAGATAAGCATTCAAGCATTTCTTGAGTAAGTCCAGAGTAGGTGCCTGCACCACATCTGTAGGGAGTCTACTCCAGGTCTTGGGGGCTTGGACAGTAGAGACATTTTTTCTTATGTCTGTCATACGCACACCATAATGATGGTATCGATGCGTGAGGCACTAAGATGGCGAGCCCCGCCCTCCTTCCCCACAGCCATCACAAAAGGGTAAAACAAATGCTGCCATACCACTACTTTCGTTATCAGAGAATCACCAACATAGGTGAGGTCAGCTAGTCTGCAACGCCAAATAAGGCCCGGACACAGAACCCTGAGAAGTGATAGGTCAAAACAGCCAACTCACCGTTGAGCGCATCACCCAAGTGATATAAGGGAGCGAACAGCCGCACCCAAGCGAGGTCGTTCATCATCCGCTTCAATTATCACAAGGGACGCTAGCCTGATCACCTAGCTTCCGCCTCCCATTTGTGATTAGCAACCGCTGAACGCCACCTCGTTGCCAGCCCCAACATGATTAGCAGTCTACTTCTCTGCATCTCGTTTCTCTCCTCAACGCTCACTGTGAGTAAATAAACCTCTACCTTCAACTACTCTCTGCCTCTGTAACTATCACCTCACCTCCAGTCTCTTCAGGCAACGTGAGCTGGACTCGCGTTAACCGTCCCATAGAGAACTAACCGGCCCTTCTAACCCCCGCCATTCTGGTCCCTTGCACTGCGATCGGACAGCAGCGTGACATGGCGTCACGAACAGGATTCACGGATCCGCTAGTCGCCGTCTGCCCCTGGGGTTGGGGCTGTCGTACCACCGATGATGATACAGAACTTTGGGCGCATATGAGTTACCGCTCTGCAAGCCCGGCCCCAAAAGACTGCCGAGGGTACTTGTCTCTAAAGAAGGGTCAAAAGGAATGGGCCTTTGAGGGGTCGCCAGCTGCCTACTCTCAGACACCAAAACCCTGTTCCGCCCAAATGATGAGGGGTACACTGTGTCCTTGAAGAAAGTTAAGGGGTATAGGACGGGAGACCCCACCCCCATGCAGACATGGGCCAGAGGTCTGCAACATCTAAAAGATCTAGGAGCTCCCATACCGGTCTATAATTTCCGTTGCCCGCCTGTAAAAGAACACTCAAGGGGGCACGAAATGGCCGGGAGACGCATGGAAAAGTCGTGCATAAATGGACTGGTCCGACCTGGGATAAACATAGGTGTCTGGGTATCCTCTACCAACACTTTGGAAATGCCTGTTACCAGATTTGCCCGCTACTTTGGGGTGTGCTCATTTATTAGGGCTAGGGTCTTGGTAATTCTGTTAATGTGCTGCTTGTGTTACTTGTGTTTCTATATGGAGCTGTATCTCTCCCTTCTGCAAGCTCTCACCCCCCAATGGAGCTATCTTGCAGGACTCAGTTCAGTGGGGCTGGGTTCCTCCAGTCCCCAAATCAGTCATACACACACACACACACACACACACACAGACAGATTAACGTGACACGCCTGACCTGGCTGGGTTGATCAGCATGGACAGGCTGACACCCTCATATGCCAAGAATCAGTTCATCAGAGCAACAATAACCACAGTCAGACACAAGCACACAGTTAAACAGAATACCTCTGAATCCAGCTGGGTGTCCAGATGACACCCTCATGGGCCAGCATTCAGTTCATTAGGGCATGTCTGAGCCAAACTGGGTCAATCAGCCTGTACAAGCTGATCCCCTTATGTGTTTCGAACTCAGCACGTCCCAATCTTTTAGTCTCTTGATGAGCAGACCCCACAGTATTTCCAGGCTGCACAGGGATCTTTAGCTTAGGTAAGAGGGGCGTTGCTACAGAGCAAGTGGGGAAAGAGAAGTAAAGAAGGCAAAATATACCCAGTTACCACCAGTTTGACTATAAAAGTTATTTATTGCTAAGTAGATGAAATATATATTGACACTAGTAGTGATAGACATGCAAAGGAAAAACAAACACAAACAGTCACAGTATACCCTGGTTTCACTAAGTATTTGGGGAAACTTAGCTCAAGCTTAACTAATACAGTTCAAGTTCAGAAATCTATGCTTAGAGAGAAGAGAAAAGAGAGAGAGAGCTGGGATCTCACCAGTCCAAGGCACTCGGGTTGCACAGCTGACAGGTCAAAGTTCTCAGCATGATCCTTGAAGGGAGACAATCTTCCTCCTGCAGCCTCTCCAGAAGAAAGCGAGTGGTGTCAGCACACACTGCTGCTTCTTTTACAGATTTTTATACCCTCAGTTCAGTTTCTTTCAAGCATTCTCAAAATTGTAAATCAAATTGTCTTTTCTATTGACAAGGGGTTATCTGGGTGGAACATCTCAGGAACTTGATTGATACTCAGGAAACATCTACTTGGAGCCAGCTTGATAGCAGATATACTTGATGGGATCTCTCTTGGTGTCTTCAGAAACAATAGATTGCAGCATTAGGGTTTTTGGATTTTTACTTGCTGTGAACAAGCCTCAGCTTAGCATGACTTTTCCAGATCTTATTATAGTCTTTTAACAGACTTAAGGCAATTCTTGGAGTGTTCATTAACAGACTTAAGGCAATTCTTGGAGTGTTCATAACCTGTTGTGGAGAAGACTTCCACCAGTCATCTCGGGAAAAGTATGACAACACTTGTGGTCAGGGCTCCAACGGCTGGACGCTGTAATGAACCCTGTACCATTGTTCAAATGTTGCCCATACCCCCTCTGACTCGGTCTATTGCCTCAGCATTCCCTAACCCGGCAACCGAGTTGTAGCCAATTAAGTTTACATAGGCCTCCCATATTGGGACCGGGGAATGTACGGCCCGAGATGCCTAATAAACTTACTTTTGCTTAGAGGTGTGGGGGGGGGGAGGGGGAGGAAAAGTCCTTTGTAAATCCAGATTAGAACTGGTCTGATAAGTGCTGAGCTGGGTGTGGGGGTTGATTAGCATTTGGAACACAGCTTCCCATCATGCAGTGCTTCCCTGCTTTGCTGATCCCAGAATTCACTGCGGTCTCTGCTTCAGGTTTTCTGTTCTCCATCTCTCATGTAAATGAATGGTCATCTGTTCCCATCTCAGATGCAAATGAGACCTAGGTCACTTGCTGCACTTTTGTCATCCTTATCTGGAGGGTTTTAGGTGTGTCTGTCACTGCATCTTAATCAGCTTCTGTTTCGGGGGGGGGTGATTCTTTGTGAGTCAGACAGTCTGTGTCCTGTGTCAGGGTTCCCCAAGAACATGGAGCTGACAGGTAACATGCCGTGCGCTCATATTCCGATCTCGAGTTGCAGTTTTGTGCGGCAATACAGCAAGCCGCAGATACAGAAAAGGAGGAAGTGCCTCGGGCAAAGACGGCGCAGCCACCCGAGGCTGCACTTCCCACGCCGTCCGCCCCACCTCCACCATACGGGGGCCAGGACATAGAGCCATCAAAAGGGGCTCCGCCTAGCCTCTACCAGGAGCTACCTCCCCAGCCAGACTTGCTGCAACCAGTCACGGCCCTCCCGATCCCACCTCCCTTAGCACCACTAAGGTCATGGTCGGGTTAGACGGGCACCCGGTAACAATAGCCTCCTGGCGAAGCAGGTCCCGGGCAGAGATCCGTGACCTAATCACTTCTACCGCACGCCATCCAGGGGAACCGCCGCTAGTCTGGCTGGGCCAAATGGTTATAGATTATGGTTACGACCAAGTCGATCTAGAAGAAACCACCATGATGTTACGGAGTCCCATCTGGACGTCCGGACTGGGGGGAGTGTATGCTGCGGTCCATAATCACGATTGGCCCATACCCCTCCCAGCATTGGTGATCATGGCGCTATCAATGACACCACACATGGTCCATGAGGGGCCCCAGTCTACAGCAAGCCAGGGATGGGACTCATTAGCCAACTACATAGTAGGTTTCAGTTACTACCATTGGGACCCGACCATGAATCCAAGGGGGCAACTCATGCCTGCCCAAGCGCACGGAGTGCACCCCCACCAGTACCTTAATGACCCGGGTTCAGTCCCAATAATCATGGCAGGGGTCACTGCTGCCTGCGACCTCTACTGGTCCAACGATCCCACTTCTCGCCTGTGGCTTCATACTTTCTGTGGACAACCGGTCAGTAGCATCCCGGAGGCTATCCACAAACTGCCAGTGGACCCCGCATTGAGCGGGTCCACTCCATCTGTAATGGCTGCCTATCTGGATAACTTTGACCGCAGTTCACGCGACCGCCCGCACGACCACGCCCGGCACCAGGGCCGGGAACACGAGCCCCAAGGACCACTGCAGCAGATGCCAAGGGAGCAGGCCATGTTTGGATTCCTCCTAAACCAAGGAGGGATGAGCAAGCAGCATCTACGCCACCTAGATCAAGACACCCAAGAGAAACTCGCATTAGCCCTAGGATTCCGTTGGGATGACGACAACAGAGATGGTCTAAGAGAAAGAACGACGCATCCAAAAAATGAGTAGTGGCCGCGAGCTCCGAAGCCCAACCTGGAGACGAGCAGCCGTATGCTACCCTGTGGTATCATCACCCAACTGAACCAAAGTCCGTACCCACTCTGCACCACACACTTCTCGACATGGGCACGCAAGTCAATGTTATCACCCCCTCCTTACTTCATACGCGCACAGGAGCAACCATCTTCGTTCAGGGACTAAACGCGACTGAAAGTGTTCTGGTGGTCAAAGTATTAGTTTCACCGTTTAAGCCACTCAGGGCAGCGGCCAAACCTTTGTGAGCCATCTTGGGGAGTCAAGTACTGCTGGGAGTGAACGGAATACAACATCTACACCTCCAAGGACCCGTAATGCAAGCATTCCCCACAGAAGAACAATCGCCGATCCCGTTCACTGTAAATGTCCCAGCACATCGGCCGGAGCCACTTCATTCGGATCCTTGGAAATTTCGCCCTATCCCAATGAAAGGGCCCTTAAAAGCCAGCCTAGACAAACTGCTGAAATCCCTTTTCACACAAGGCCGGCTAGAAATCATTACTCAATCTAAATACCTGTCACTGGGATGGGGCATCGCTAAGCCGTCGGACCCCTTCCAAGCCAGGCTTGTTGTGGACTACCGAGTGGCAAACAGCTGCATCAAATCGCTTGCCACCCCGGTGGCAATGTCCATCAGCCAGTTACTACACGATGTACGCCTGCACTCGCAATCATGGGCCTGCACCATCGACTTAAAGGACATGTTCTTTTCCGTCCCCTTAACAGACGATGAAGGCCTCCTTAACATGTGCATTGATGGAGTTATGTACAAGTGGAAAGTATGCCCTCAAGGCTACCGAAACTCCACCGCAGCAGCGACAGGGGCATTAAGCCCAGTCCCGAAGAGCGTAGTCCCTCCGAACTCTGTGCAGATTCACTCTTACATAGATGACATCCTCGTAATGGGCCCCGACTCTACTGCCGTGCAAGAAACAACTGAGCAAGTCTCCCGCACCCTCACTCAAGCTGGATGGACCATCAACATGAAAAAGTCCATAAAAAGACCCAGCCAACAGTTCACCTTTCTGGGAATCACATTTAGCCCCCAAGGAATTTCGATTGAAAAACCGGACCAATTATCTTGTTGGAGGAAGCGACGACCTATGACAAAGAAACAATTTCAAGAACTCCTAGGTCAGCTGATGTGGGTCCGCCACTTCATCTCCTCGCATCTACACCCCTTCATTTGACGCCTCCAGAAGAAAACGCGCAGCAACTCCTGGTGTCCCTGTTTCTGGGACAGGTCAGATGAAAAGTAGTTTGATGAGCTCCTTGAGTTTTTCCGCAACCCACCAACACTCCACGGTTGCAGATCAAGTATGCGTGGTTGGACAATCAACTGTCCCTGGTGGTGTACAATGCCGAAGGTTACCCTGTGTACTACAACTTCACAGCTATTGCTGGTGAACAGCACCGGTACGGATTAGGTCTAGCTTGTCTAGCCGTCCGACTCGCGGAGCCCTTCTCGGCGCAACAAGGGGTGATTCTTGGCCCAAGTGCCGAAACCATCCCAGCACTTGACCCAAACAGGCCCTCCGCTTGCTTCAATGGACTCTTAACAACCTGGGCCAAGTTAGTCAATGAAACCCATGCAAGGTGGAGCCACTGGCAGTTTAAGGAGGACCCTCACCCAGTAACCACCTATCAAGAGCGTATTCTCCTGTACAGAACCACCCAACCAGCGTGGCTGGCCTCAGATGAACCTACAAAGGGCTCACAGAAGTATGGAGCAACGTGTCAAGCATGCGACTAGATGGAGATCCAACACGTAGGCTATGACACCAGTGACCAAGCGCTAGAGCTAATGGGGTTCCTGTGTGTACTTCAACACATTTCGACCACCCATAACCCAAGCCGACCACTGTGCATCATTGCCATTGACTCTGAATACATCTACAAAATGTGTACCGGTGGCGGAACTCGCACCGCACACGTTCCGCTGTGGGCCGCCATCCTCGACCTAGTTGAAAGCCTCCACCCTGCACCTTTGATCAAGCACACCCGATCTCACTGCCCCGATACGGACCCCGTTAATGCACACTTGGACACAAAACTCCAAGCTGCCCCAGCCAGTGTTCTCGAGCAGAGCCCGACCTCATCTGATCACCTCATTCAATGGCTACACGAGTTCTGTGGGCACCCAGGAGCAGCAAAAGCCCAACAACGGTGGTGCCATTAAGGAGGCGAACCAACAGCAGCGCAAGCCCATCAGTGGGTAGCCACTACCCGTTGGTGTGCGGCCTGTCAGGCCAATAAACTCACCTCCTCCAAGCGCCAGGAGAAGAGAGCGTTTGACTCATCACACTTTAACCCCGGAAAAACTTGGCAAGTCAACCTCGTTGGCCCCCTCCCAGGTGCAAAGAGCCACCCAAAGTGTGTAGTAGCCGTTGACCTCGGGACCCGCAACATAGCATGTGTTCCCCTCAGGCGCACTACAGCCAAGGATGTGCAAGGTGCCCTTCAGCAAATCATCCAGTGGTGGGGAGAGCCAACCAAAATCCAACCTGATGGAGGCCCCCCGTTCACTAGTAAACTACTAGACCGGTTTGCCTTGGCACGCAGCATTGTGCTCCACACATACCTACACTACCACCCAGAGAGCAACGGTGTGGTCAAAAGGGCCATGGGGTGCTCAAACAAGTGCTCCGCGTAATGGGAGGCGGTAGTTATAAGAGGTGGGAGAAACGCCTCCCTGAGGTTTTAACCAACCTCAATTCTGACAAACCACACTGGACGGTAAAGCCCCTTACGCCACCAACCCCCTGGATCCTGTGTATGCTAAGGGAGATCTTGTGTGGCTTACGATCCCCAAGAGGCCCCCACCCTCGACCCCAGTAGAGGCCACTGTTCTCGAGCCCGCTACATACCCCAATACATACTGCTGTGACAGCCCTATGGCCCATATTTTAACTCATCACAACTGGCTAAGTCGGCGAGAAAAACATTTGTCATAGCTTCTTGTTTTGCAGGAAAGACCAGAGTTCGAGAGTAATGCGTTCCTCACCATCCTTGCCGTCCTCTTGTCCAATTGTGCGGGCAACACAACTCAGCATAATGGGACCTTCGTTGCCTGTATCTGAGTTCCGAGGGGGTCCACAGACCTAACGCTTTCCTTTACCCCCTTCATTCTAAATTGCACTGACGTGGAGGAATGGGCAAACTCAGCCAGATATCCCATAGCCTGCCTGGAGTCGCTAAATGGAATGCAGTTAGGCCCTCTCAACTACACAGGAGGGGGACTCCCTATCATCCAGCTTACCAATTCCACGTCCTCCAGCGGAGTCACCTGTCCAACAACAATTGCTGCCGCTATCCTTCAATTTTACCTAGCTGCGAACCGCTCAGACCCTCAACTGTTCATTAATCTGACTTTTTGGGTTGCTACTGCCGTGGGTCAACCAGAACATCAGCTATCCAATGGAATCCGAGTTATGTTATCTGTGTGTTATTCCGCCCATCAGTTGTGTGGTATTAGTCCGTTGTCTGACGGCCTCGAAGTCAATAGTACCCTCGTTTTGGAAATGCAGTTCGGAAACTTCTGTACCCAATCCGCGCGAAGGATGATCTACCCAGAAACCAAAAAAGGACAATCAGCAATAACAGGCAACTGCCCAGTCCTGGCAGGTTCCAGAAAGCACAATCAAAATTTACTATCCGGTTGGATATGGTACAACCTCAATACTCACCTAGCTTACCTTTCAATCCCAAAAAAGTCGAAGAGTCAGTGGACGTTAGTTACTACAGCCATAGGGTCCCCCCACTTTTCTTTCTATGCAGAAAAGAGTATGCCGCACAACCAACATGTGCGAGGACGGAAAAAATGAAATGTCTGGGGGGAGATGTCACATCTTGAGCATCTTCCCAAGTGTTGGAAGCTTGTGTATCTCAACCAAGCTTTTGAAACATTCGGAAACTCCACCTGGACAGGTTTCCAGCGTATTGAAACTGCTATTAAAGACCTACAACACGCTGTGTATCTTAATCACTTAGGCCTTGACTACCTCCTGGCGACAGCAGGGGAATTATGTCAAACCTTAGGAGGCATCTATAACAACTCTGCCCCTCACCTGTTCCTTAACCCACATGAGAACTTTGCCTGTGATTCCACGTCAACAGTTTCAACCTCACCGATGTTTTAGAAGGAATAGATGTTGCTCTCAACCTCACGTGCCAAGCTCACAACATAGGGTCAAACCTCGATTGGATGTTCGGCTGGCTCGACATGTTTGGCCTCAGACACTTGAAGAAACTAGCGCTAACCTCCCTGATTATTTGCGCGATAAGTATTGCCATTTGTTGTTTGTTCTGTTTTTTCTTACAATGGCTAAAGTCACACCTGATTCGCCTATCTGCTTTTGTATATACACGGTTACCCAGCGCTGACCAAAATAGCTATGAGGCCGTACAAGCGCCATATAACGAAAGCGAATATGACACTATGGTGTAGACACAGTCAACCCTTGCTGCCTCGTGCAAGGGGGCATGTCATACTCACACCATAATGGTGGCATTGATGCACAAGGCACCAAGATGGCGAGCCCCGCCCTCCTTTCCCGCAACCATCACAAAAGGGTAAAACAAACGCTGCCATACCACTACTTTCGTTATCAGAGCGTCACCAACATAGGTGAGGTCAGCTAGTCTGCAATACCAAATAAGGCCCGGACACAGAACCCTGAGAAGCGATAGATGAAAACAGCCAACTCACCGTTGAGCGTCACCCGAACGATGTAAGGGAGCAAACAGCCGCACCCAAGTGAGGTCGTTCATCACCCGCTTCGATTATCACAAGGGACGCTAGCCTGATCACCTAGCTTCCACCTCCCATTCACGATTAGCAACCGCCGAATGCCACCTCGTTGCCAGCCCCAACATGATTAGCAGTCTACTTCTCTGCATCTCATTTCTCTCCTCAACGCTCACTGTGAGTAAATAAACCTCTACCTTCAACTACTCTCTGCCTCCGTAACTATCACCTCACCACTAGTCTCTTTGGGCGACGTGAGCTGGACTCATGTTAACCGTCCCATAGAGAACTAACCGGCCCTTCTAACCCCGCCATTCCGGTCCCTTGTGCTGCGATCGGACAGCAGCGTGACAATGTCCAGCCTAAAATGGTCTTGTAGGAGTTTATGACCATTAGTCCTTGTTTTTCCTTGAGGCGCTCTGGTGAACAGATGCTCTCCCAGATCCTGATGAACACCCCTTGTGTATTTATAGGCAGCTACCAGGTCCCCCCTGAGCCTGCACTTTTCCAGACTGAACAGTCCCATGGCTCTCAGCCTCTCTTCATAAGACCTATTCTCTTGTCCTCTGATCATGCACATGGCTCTCCTCTGGACTCTCTCAAGCTTCTCAACATCCTTCTTGAATTGCGGAGCCCAGAATTGGATGCAGTACTCCAGCTGCGGCCTCATCAAGGCTGAGTACAGTGAGAGGATGACATCCTGAGATTTACTTGAGAAGCATCTATAGATGCAAGCCAGGGTTTTGTTTGTTTTACCAGCTGTGAAATCGCATTGGTGGCTCATGTTCATCTTGTGGTCAATAATGACCCCCTAGTCTCTTTCAGCAGTGGTGCTAGCAAGTGTAGCACTGCCGAGCCTATAAGTATGCTGTGGGTTTTTTCCCCACCCCCCTGAGGTGGAGTACCTTGCATTTATCAGTATTGAGTGTCATCAGGTTTGTGTCTGCCCACTTACTAAACTTATCCAAGTCAGCTTGGATCACTAGTTTGTCCTCAGGAGTGGACGCTGTGCCCCAAAGTTTAGTGTCATGGCAAACTTAGCCAGTGCACTTCTGACACCAGTGTCATTGATAAAGATATTGAAAAGAACCGGTCCAAGGACAGAGCCTTGGGGGACGCCACTGATTACAGAGAGCCATAAAGACTTGCTGCCATTGACCACTACTCTGGGTCTGACCTCAGAGCCAATTTCCCAGCCATCGGACTGCGGTGTAGCCAATTTTTCCATGAGGTCATGTGACACCAGATCAAAGGCTTTTTAAAAGTCCAGGTATATGACATCAATCTCTTCTCCGTTGTCCAGGTGCTATGTCACCTGGTCATAGAATGAGATGAGATTGGTCAGGCAAGACCTACCCATGACAAACCCGTGCTGGCTATCCCTCAGGATGTTGCACGCAGCCAGATTATCCAGAAAGGTCTCCTTGATCATTTTCTTGGGAATCTTACCAGGGATTGAGGTCAAGCTGATTGACCTGTAATAACTGGGATCTACTTTCTGCCCTTTCTTGCAGATGGGTACCACATTGGCCTTCTTCCAGTCTTCAGGTACTTCACCTGAGCACCACAATTTTTCAAATATTTTTGCCAATGTTTGGGCTATGACACCTGCCAGCTCCTTGAGTACCCTAGGGTATAATCTGTCAGGACCAGCTGACTTGAAGGTGTCCAGCTTCTCAAGGTGATCCTTTACTAGATCAACACCGATGCTGGGTATAAATATGCCCTCACCCTGGCTGTCCCATGTCTTGCTAGGCAGGGTGGTCCCATTGGACTGATGAAAGACTGACATGAAGTACCCATTAAATAGGATGGCATTTTCCTGAGTGTCAGTTATCAGCTGTCCCATTTGGTTCAGCAGGGGTCCAATGTTACCCTTGCTTTTTTTCCAACTCCCTACATATCTGAAAAAGGACTTTTTGTTATCCTTGATATGTGAAGCCAGATGGAGTTTGGTTGCAGCCTTGGCTTTCCTGATCCGCTCCCTGCAGGTATGGACCAGTGCTGAGTACTCCTCCTTGGTGGTAATTCCAACCTTCCATCCTTTATAAAAGTCTCTCTTTTGAGGTGTAGGAGGTCCTTGGATTCCCTGCTGAGCCAAGGGGGCTGTTGCACCCTTTTGCCACCCTTCCTCTGAGATGGGATGGCCATCCCTTGTGGTGTCAGGATCTCTCCCTTGAGGAGCAACCACTCCTCTTGGACTCCTCTTCCAGTTGAGTCATAGTCCCTTAGGACCCTGATAATGAGCCTCCTGAGATTGTCAAAGTCACCTTTCTTGAAGTCGAAGACTTCAGTATTGCTGACTGACTTGTCAGCTTTGCAATGGATAGTGAAGGTAATCAGCTCGTGGTAACTGTCACCCAGCTTTCCATCGATTCTTAGGTCACTGACTGTGTCATCCCCTTTGGCCAGTACCAGGTCCAACAACTCTTTACCTCTCATCAACCCATAAACTTCTTGAGTCAGGTAGAGCTGGTCCACACATGTGAGGAAGCTTTGCGACCAATTGGATTTGGCCGAGTGCTCTTTCCATGAGATGTCCGGGTAGTTGAAGTCTCCCATGACAACCATGCACCAAGAGTATGCAACCTCAGCCAGTTTCCTGGTGAATTCCTGGTCCAGCTCTTGTTTCTGGTTAGGAGGTCTGTAGTAGACTCTTACCATGATGTCCCCTGAGCCATGTTCCCCATGTATTTTGACCCAGAGAGACTCCAGTCTTGGGTGCCAATGTCAATTTAGAGGGACATGTAGCTGTCCTTGACATAGAGGGCTACACCCCCACCCCTTTTATCTGCATGATCACGCCTGTAGAGGGTATAGCCATCTATACCTGTGGCCCAGACATAGGTGGGGTCCCACCAGGTCTCCATTATCCCTATGAGGTCATAGTCATTCTTGTTTAGCAGGAGGACCTGTTCCCCCTGTTTATTCCCCAAGTTCCTGGTATTGGTGTACAGGCAGGCAAGTGTCCCATTGGGGGCCCTTGCCTTCCCTACAGATCATTCCGGGGCTAGGGTAGGGGTGGGTTGCCTTAAGTGCCTTAGCCTGCTGGATTTACAAGGATAGCCCAGTGGGCTAGCAGTGGTGATAGTCCCTCCCAACCCTCAGTGGGCTTAGTTTAAAGCCCGGTCGAGCAGGTCAGCCAGTCTGGCTGGGAAGAGCCTCCTCCCCAGTAGAGTGAGGTGGAGGTCGTCTCTCCCCAGCAGACCACTGGCTCTCTCACTAAAAAGCGGGCTGTGATTGAGGAAGATGAAGCCTTCACGATGACACCAGTGCCGCAGACTTTCATTGATTACCTCAACCCGTCTCTCCCTCTTCAGCCCATGACCCACAACCAGGACAAGTGAGGAAAAGATCACCTGCACTCCCAATGCCCTAAGGCCCACTCCCAGAGCCCTGTAGTCTCTCATGACCCAGCTGGTCTGAGCCGTGTCATTTGTGCCCATGTGTATAAGAAGCATAGAGTAGTGGTCGGAGGGCCGGATAATCTTTGGTATCCTCCCTGCTTTGTCCTTGATGTGGGCCCCTGGGAAGTAGCAGACCTCCCAGGCTAGGGGGTCAGGACGGCAGATTGCCCCCTCAGTCCCCCTCAGGAGGGAGTCTCCCACGATGACCACTCTGCGTTTCATCTTGGGGAGAGTAGGGTTGGGTGATCCTCCCTTGCCTGCAGGAGCTGGCATCCCTGCAGGTTCAACTGGGGCTGCAAGAGGTTCGTACCTGTTGCAAAGCCCCGGAGGGGAGGGGACCTTGGTGCTGTGGGCCTTGGGGCCCTTGACCACCTTGGTCCAACCCCCTGGAGTTATGAGTAATCATATGGCTCTTTTACATAAAGTGCAACTCCTTTTCTCTCCTGCCTGTCCTTCCTGAACAGTTTATACCCATTCATAACAGTGCTCCAGTCATACGAGCTATCCCACCAAGTCTGTTATTCCAATCATGTCATAGTTCTGTGAATGTATAAGGACTTCTAATTCTTCCTGCTCATTTCCCAGGCTCTGTGCATTCATATACAGGCACCTAAATGTTAGAAATATTATTAAAAATGCATTATCAATAGTGTTGTTAGAACAGCACAGCTGCCAGCTCTCCCTGGTGGGAGAAGGAGGGGGTTGGAGGAGAAGCTACTAAGGGCTCTTTGTATTAAGATATCACTCTCTCTCTTTGTTCTGCAAATTTACTATCTCTTTGTTACACTAAATCACACTTCCTTTCATGCCCCCTACACTTCTCAGGCAAGATAAGAGTAATTGCCATTTTTAATGATCCTGTCCTTGGGGTTTGAACTTTTTGTAACCTGAAGTACTTTCTGAGCAAGCGCAATTAGCTAATGCATATAAGCCTATCCGCCCCACATACTTAAGTAGTTAATTATAATGCACATGCGACGGATGACGTGACGTCATTTCATATATGTTTGTATGAACCGGAAATGAGTTGTAAGAGTTCCTGCTTCTGTACACGTGCTCAGGAGAGAGGGGATAAAGCCTGCTGAGAAGTGTTCCCCGCGGGCAGAGAGTGTGGTCTTTTGTCTAATCTCTCTGACCCTATTTGCAAATATATACCTTTTGTGTTACTAAGAATGTGTGCCTGGAATTATTATTGATGAGCCTCCAAAGAAACGAACTGTGATTTTTACATCATAAAGGTAACTAGTTGATTACCCTGATTTCTCAGGAAGAATGAGAACACCTCCCCTGTTATCCTCTCCTGCTTGCCCTTCATTCAGGTCACTCACTTCCCTACTTACCTCAGTGAATTGGTCTCCATCCCCTGGCAAACCTTTTCTTGGTCTGAAGAAGGGGGAGAGGGGGAACAATTTGTGTTAGTTCATTATTATCATATCCAATTTGAGGACCTCACATAGATGTCCAAAGTCTTCTGGAAGAAAATCTGAAAGTTAGCCTAGAGATTTCAGGTCAGGTCAGTCCTGAGGCTGCTGTGACCAATTACAGCACTTTAGATGCTGTAACAAACCTCCTCCACCCTGGCTGTGTTTGGCTAGCTTTGTGCACTCTCTCAGTTGAAGCCCCATCTAGTCCTTAATATTGGTACCCCGGCTCTTCTTGGGTCTACCTCTTTTTCTCTTTCCCTCCACTGTGCCCTGCATTATGGTGTTGGCAGGGGCATCTAGCCTTCTCATGATCTGTCCAAACCATTGCAGCTTCCTTCATTGCACAGCCTCCAATAATGGCTTATAGGTTCCAGTTTCTTGACTGCTCGACAGGCTCATTGGTTCGGCAGCACTCAGTGTATGAGATGCAGTAGTTTCCTAAAGCAATACATTTCAAATGCCTCAATTCTGTTTTCTAACTTCTTATTAAGTGTCCATGCTGAATTGGAGGTATCCAATCTCGCAAAACAGTTGCCCTTGTCACCTATACCTTCCTATTAAAGCCAACTGCTTAGTAGGGCTGTGCGAGGCTTCGGACAGAGCTTTGGATCCGAAAAAGCTTTGGAACCCGAAGCGTCCAAAGCAGCACATCTGAGTCGAAGCACTGGCCTTGTTAGGCTTCCCGAAGTGGTTCAGAGCTTCCAAAGCACTTCGGAGCCGCCTTGGAGCCACCTCGGAGATCTGACCATAGGATGTAATGGGGAAACGATAAAATATCTGTAACTTTGGGTTTTTTGTCCAATTTGGATGAACTTTTCAGGGGTGGTAGACTCTGCAGAGAGCATGAAATCTGCCAAGTTTCACAAAGATTGGTGCAGGGGTTTGGGGGGAACTGTACCCCAAATTCCTGAAAGCCAAACTCATGTCATGGCTGTGTGTTACACCATAGGGAGATGAAAACTGCCAGGATGGTAGCCCCCGGTGAGGCCACAAAGCCTGCCAAGTTTCAAGATGATCAGTGCAGGGGTTCAGAGGGAACTGCACCCCAAATTCTTGAAAGCCAAACTCATGTCACGTCTACGTGTTGCAACACAGGGGGGTCAAAACTGCAGGGATGTTAGCTCTTACTGAGGCCACAAAGCCTGCCAAGTTTCAAGAAGAGTGGTGCAGGGGTTTGGGGAGAACTGTCTCTCAAGCCATGGACAAGCAAAACTCATGACATAGGTGACACTGTGTTAAGGCGCAGCGGGGTGACAGCTGCAGGGATGGTGGCTCCTGCTGCAGCCATGAGGCCTGCCAGCTGTCAAGGAGATTGGGCGCAGGCCTGGCTGCTAAGCTACTGTGTTACCAGTTACCAATCAATCATGATTCACTCAGGGACCAGCTCAATACACAGGACCTAGCTAATGTAGCCAGTTAATTACCATCAATTAGCACGTACAAAACCAGACTAAGGAGAGGAAAGAATCAATACAGACAATAAACTGCCCCAAGACAGACACAGTCAGTCCCACAAGCACCCATGGCATGAGTTTTGCCTGTCAGCAGCTAGGGGTGCAGGGCCCCAGAACCCCTGCACCAATCTCTTTGAAAGCTGGCAGGCTTTGTGGCCTCAGCAGGGGCCACCATCCCTGCAGCTGTCACCCCGCTGCGCCTTAATACACAGTGTCATCCATGTCACGAGTTTTGCTTGTCCACAGCTTGGGGTGCAGTTTCCCCCAAACGCCTACACCAATCTTCTTGAAACTTGGCAGGCTTTGTGACCTCAGTAAGAGCTACTACCCCTGAAGCTTTGACCCCCCTGTGTTGTAACACATAGACGTGACAGGAGCTTTCAAGAATTTGGGATACAGTTCCCCCTGAACCCCTGTACTGATGGTCTTGAAACTTGGCAGGCTTTGTGGCCTCATGAGGGGCTACCATCCCCGCAGTTATCACCCCCCTGCAGTGTAACACACAGCCATGACATGAGTTTGACTTTCAAGAATTTGGGGTACAGTTCCCCCCAAACCCCTGCACTGATCTTCATGAAATATAGTAGACTTCATGCTCTCTGCAGAGTCTGCCACTCCTGAAAAGTTCATCCAAATCAGACAAAAAACAACAAAGTTATAAATATTTAATTGTTTACCCATTATACCCTATGGCCGGATCTCTGAGGTGGCTCTGCTTCTGCCAGATCAAAGCTGAAACCCGGTCCGGCACTCCACATCTGATCACTGCCATCCGAAGCAGCCAGATCTGAAGCTGGATCAGATCACTGCAAACTCGCACAGGCCTACTGTTTAGAAGCCTTTTGTACTACATATGTACAAATTAATAGGATGCCCAAGTTAGTCTGTTTGAAATCACAAAACTAGTGAAGGTTTTCAAAGGATTTTGTTTTGATAGTTTCCTTTTGCACATTTTGTGAACTTGTTCTGTATTATAAATGCTGGAAAAATTCAGGAAAGAAAATGCCTGGTGTAGACATTTCAAAACCCCTACCTAAACATTTTTCACTCTTCCAAACTGCCTCACCACTCAAGAAATAGCAGAAAGAAAAAAAAATTTTTTTACAATATATCAGTTAATATAGGGGAACTACCTCTAGTTTCTGATTCCACATTTATGGAAACCAGATGACCCACATAGCAGAAGGATGAATTCCTGCCAACTAAAGAACATGATAAACTCTGCATTTAGCTAAGGAAGCACCTCAGTTTTTGAGCAATTAAAACCATCAGGTAGCCAAATACTGTTTTCCATATACAAAATTTATGGCATAATTTTCGGGGCATTTCATGAGTGGAACACTAGAATAGTTATCAAAAGTGCATTATCACATTAGCTGATTGATTCTTATTCATGATCGGCAGAGTAGCAGTCAATGTTCTCATTTAACCTGCGTGTACATTCTTTGAAACATGCTTTTGTCTTGCAGTTTTGCTTCAGACTGGATACACACTCAGAACACCAGTGCTATTTTTGCATTGTAAAAGTTATCTTCACAACCAGAAGAAACCAATTGTCATCTTTAAAAATGAAAGCTGTAAGCGTCTAAGCAAGGAAACCCTAGCAGGAATATCACTTTCAGGAAAATGGTTGCAAGGACAAGGCATGATACAGCAAGTCCACATAACTTTTGTTTTGACATACATACAGTCCCCCTTACAAACTGAAGTACACATCTTCATTTTAGAGTTCCTGAAGCACTGCTCTCCAGTTGTGCCACACCATTGCTGCAGCAGCTGCTCTTAGATACTTTCCAAGATCTAGGCATTGTGTAGAGCAGGTCAGCTTTACCCCAAATAAAAATACTCCATCCCTCAGCTGTCTGATGCCTCACACCCCAAATTAGAGGGAACACTCAAGACTGGTTGAAACTCAACTGGAGACCAGACTTGCAGGTGATGAGACACATTCTTCCTGCCAAGCAAAATAAGACTCTCTACTCATTGTCTTTAAGAAAAGAGTTTTTTTTTTTAAATAATTTTTTTTATTACTTTCCAGGATTAAGGACAAAATTAGCATCCAGGCTAGCATTCTGGATTATGGACAACAAAAAGTCCTTTTTCAAGTACATTGGGAGCAAGAAGAGGGCACCAGGCAATGTAGGGCTCCTGCAAGACTCAAATGGTAACCGTGTGGTTACGCCAGATGAGAAAGCCGATATTTTTAACAGTTTCTTGCCTCTGTTTTCTTGAACAGGGACCAGGACATCCCTCCTACCAGAGATAGGGACAATCTTGGAGATAGCTCTGTCAGGCCTTGGGTCAGTGCAGATGTAGTTAGGGATCTTCTGGAAGGGCTGGACATTTTAAAATCTGCAGGTCCAGATGCCTTCCACCCAGGAGTGTTGAGGGAGATGGGAGGGGTCATCGCAGAGCCCTTGGCCCAGTTGTATGAGCATTCATGGTCATCTGGCCAGGTGATGAGGGATTGCAAACTAGCTAATGTGGTCCCCATTTTTAAGAAAGGAAGGAAGGAGGATCTAAGTAACTATAGGCCTGTAAGCCTCACCTCGTTCCTCGGGAAGATCTTGGAGAAAATCATCAAGGAGCACAACTGTGGGGGCCAGCAGGGGAGATCATGCTCAGGGGCAATCAGCATAGGTTCATCAAAGGCAGGTCCTGCCTGACCAACCTGGTTGCCTTTTATGACCAGGTAACTAAATCCTTGAATGATGGTGTCACTGTGGATGTAGTCTTTCTAGACTTTAAGAAGGACTTTGACACTGTCTCTCACCCCATCCTCATTAATAAATTAAGCAACTGTGGCATTGATGCCTACACAGTTGGATGAGTAAAAAGCTGGCTGATGGGGCACACCCAGAGAGTAGTGGTGGATAGGTTGTACTCAACCTGGTGAGATGAGAGCACTGGGGTCCCCTAGGGCTCAGTCCTCGGGCCTGCATTGTTTAACATCTTTGTCAGCGACTTGGACGAGGGGGTGGAAAGCACATTGTCCAAGTTTGCTGATGACACTAAGATGTGGCGCGAGGTGGGCACACTTGAAGGGAGAGAGAGGCTGCAACTAGATTTAGACAGACTACATAAGTGGGCAGATGAGAATAGGACGAGGTTCAACGTAGACAAACGCAGGGTGCTGCACCTTGGGAGAAGGAATCCACAATATACATACAGGCTGGAGAGTTCCCCTCTTGAAAGCACAGAAGCGGAGGGGGATCTTGGAGTCATTACTGCCTCCAAGATGAACATGACTCGCCTATGCCAGACCTCAGCCAGCAAGGCCAGCCATACTTTGTCATGTACCCAAAGATACATTTCAAGCCAGTCCAGAGAGGTGATACTCACCCTCTATGCGTCTTTGGTCAGGCTGCAATTGGAGTACTGTGTCCAGTACTGGGCACCACACTTTAAAAAGGATGTGGCCAGCCTGGAGAGGATTCAGAGGAGGGCCACCTGCTTGGTGAGAGGGCAGCAGGACAGGGTCTATGAGAAGAGACTGAGGGACCTAAACCTGTTCAGCCTCGGCAAGAGGAGGCTGAGGGTGGACCTGGTGGCTGCCTACAAACTCATCAGGGGAGATCATCAGCAAATAGGAAGAGCCCTTTTCTCCCCAGCACCACCTGGGCTGATGAGGGACAATGGTAATAAGTTGATGGAGAATAGGTTTAGTTTAGAGATCAGGAGGCAATATTTTACAGTTAGGGTGGCCAGAATCTGGAACCAACTTCCCAGGGAAGTGGTCCTCACCCCTACCTTGGGTAAATTAAAAAAGAGGTTATATGATCACCTGTCTGGGGTCTTGGTGAACCCAGCATTCATTCCTGCCTGTGGTAGGGGGTCAGGCTAGATGATCTGTTCAGGTCCCTCCTGACCCTAACTACTATGAAACTATGAATTTGTATCTGAGGCCAAATTAGCTAAAACTAATTCCAAATCCAGGAGTCCAGAACCATAAGTGGTCCTACTACCAGCAAACATCCTCCACCCATACCTGAGGCTTCAGCTGTTTCAAATCCTTTGGTGGGCATCCTACTTGCAGGCTTAAGCCCAGAGGCTTGGGCTTTGGATGCCCCTGAGTTTTGCTTGCCCTTAGCCATAATGCCCTCAGAACAAGCAAGGGAGGCCGACTCCCATTTCCATAAACTGGGCTTAAAGCTGCTACATCACGGTGGGTATTAATCATGCCAACAGAACAGTTCCCCCACGGAGCAGTTCAGAAAAACTGCTTTCATGGACACAGATACATGGTATTTCCCCTGCCAGGTTAAGAAACCACTATGCTTGATCTGAGCTTTCAAGAGGCCGAGAAGTGATGCATGTTCAAGATCCACAGGCTCAGAAACCTTGTGACTAGTAATAAAAATGGTACTTGCTTTGATATAAAGCTCTCTCCCACAACACTAGGAAGCTACTGTAAGATGGTGAATATAAGGAAAATCCCCCACTTCAGAATAGGATGCATCCTCAGATGAAGTAATCAGCAAGTCTAATGTCCTGTGTATAGTGGGCCAATGTGAGAACCCCGCTGATTTAAGAAAGAGAAAATTATTTTACTTGTAAGCCAGCCCGAGGCATACAAATTGCTTTTCCTGCCTCCTCCAGCTCCCTGTGCTGAATTCTTATTTGCATAAGCAGCATGCCTGACAGCCTGGCAACCCCAGGAGTTCACCAGTGGGCTCTTGCAGCCGGTCTAAACCTGCCTGTCATTGAAAGCACTTGTCTAATTACAGAAAGTGCTTTGTATAACTGATTGGCTTCTGCTTCCATTTTGGTTGCAGTGAGCTACCAAAGGGGGAGTGAGAAAGAACCACAAAGTACCGCCCAATATTTCAGATGTTTTTGAGGTTCTTTCCTGTTCAGTTTAAGCTCACCTAAATGCAGTTTCCAAAGAATTGCAAAGTGAGGGTTTTATTTACATAGTTATCCACCTGTACACCCAACCAATAAGATACAAAAATAGCAAGTTGTGCATTAGAGGCAAGGATTTTTTAGGGTGAGCTCTTCTATTGGAACACCTGCATAGTTGGGATAAAATTAGATAAGTTTTTAAATTCAGGTCACATCTTGGATTTAAAAAAATCTTGTCTAATTTTATCCCAGCTATGCAGTTGGTCCAGTAAAAGAGATCACCCTAAGGAATCCTTGCCTTTCACATAAGTCCCCAATTATCATGGCTATTGCATTATTCTAATACTAGCATAATATTTATGTAGCACTTTTCATTCTTAAATTTAAAAGGACTTTACAAATGAAGCCTCACTACCCTTATTCAGATAAAAAAGCAAGCAATAATTTGGTCAGTGATAAAGCCTACAATATAATCCAGGTGCCTTAACTTCTAGTAGTGCTCTATTTGCTACCCTGTTTACCAGCTCACTTCCTAGCTGTGTTTAATTAAGTAATAAAAGGTTTAACCAGTAATGAGGTCACCACTAATATTACTCCATTCTAAGAACAAACTTTCAAACACTAAAGCACAAGTAGTCTCAAATAGCATCTGCTAAACAAGCAAAATTTTTTACTTTCAGAGACTCAGTTTTTTTATCAGATGATCTCTGAATAGTTCAGAGTTGAGTATGCAGTGAGCTCAGACTGAACACGTGCTAAGTGGAGGATGCATTAAATAGTGCCATGCAGTTACCTTTCAGAATTCTTATTCCAGTTCACTATAGAAGCACAAACAACTAGGAAGAAGTCTGGAGAGATGACCAACCACAAGTAATCCACCTTCATAACCTAGGATTTCTGTCTGTTTCTAACATGTCCTGCAAGGTAGAGAAGGATGAACTGCCCAGAACCAACCTGACATTAACACTTTCAAAAACCAGGTGCATTGCATCTTCTCACAAGGGAAGTAAAAGAAGATTTTCCTCCTTTCTGACCCACATTTTAGCCACCCCTCTTGTAGGGTGCCTGAAGTGAAAAAAGGACTCATGAACCTGTAAAGACATCTCATTTGAGGTGGTTTCAATTGTCCCAGATTTGAACCCAGATCAAAACATGAGCCATTTTTACATGTAGCCCTTCGAAGTTGCACTGCTGCCCCTCAGCCAGCAATGGGACAGCAAGAGCTCACAGCCTGACAGGTTTGTCCCTGGAATGACTTGCAATTAACTTAAATGGCCCAAAATTAATTTACAGCCTCACCATTGTCTGAGCAAAAAGGGTTAGCACATTTTATCTTGCAAACTTCACAGGTACTTAAATGGACAGGGACAATGGGCTCTTGTATCTGTAGGATCCCAGAATAAAAGGCTTTCTCCCTGGAAAAGCTGCACCTCCAGAAATGTAATATATCTCATCCAATGCAACAAATGCCTAGATGGAAAATACATAGGAGAGACCAGACAACAACTGTGCACCAGAATGAATGCACACTGGAAATCTATCGAAGACAGCAATACCCAATTACCTGTGGGGGCACATTTCTCACAAGAAAACCACTCTCTCTCCAATCTCTCTGTCCTGATCCTCAAAGGAAACTTACAAAACACTTCCCAGAGACGAGCCTATGAAGTCCACTTCATCAACCTACTGGACACTAAAAATCATGGACTAAATATAGACTTTGGATTTATGACACATTATAACCTGCCTGACAGCTGACATCCCAGGTACTTCTCCCCTTCTCTCCCCCCCAGCCAGCCTGTCTCTCACCCATTGACTCCTCAATCTACATTTTCACTGACTGCCTGTCTTGTATGCAGCCCAGCCCAACCTGTGGCTTTTTTACTTTTCATTCCATCCAGGAAGAGCACACACCAACTGCTGAAACTTCCTTAGCCTGACGAAGGGTTTTTGAACCTGAAAGCTCACTTAAAAATTGTTCTCCAACTATTTAAGTTGGTCTAATAAAAGATGTCAGATTCACCCAAAGAACCTTGTCTGCTGTTCTCCTGGGAGAAATAGGACATTTATTTCACACCCTCAAGTCTCCATGACTGTTACATAGCCAGCACTAAAATTAAAGGTCTTTAGACTTCTTCCCCACTTTTGTAATCAAGAAAATTTGAGAGCTTTAGTCATCTCTCATCCCCCCCCTCACCCATTAAAAAAATCAGAATAAAAACACATTAGAAATGTAAGCCTTGTTTGCCCTGGAAGCGTGTATGGATGCATGGACAGATATATCAAGTGCCAAGAAGGAAGGGCTTATGCAATTGAGATGAAAAGGGTTAGGAGGGGTATTCAAGCAGCTTTGGTTTTGTTTATACAACTGGAAGAAAAAATTCTTTCTTCCACCCCCTCTCCCAACAGTCAAGGGATCAATATTCCCCATTTCTTCTGGAATGATTAAGGACGTTCCCACTGCACAATCGCCACTCTCTCAAAGAAGACTTAACTTTTCTGAAATCCCCAAAGCAAAAAAGCAGCAAGGGAGCCACCACTCCTGCACTGCCGTTTAGATCTTCATTCTACATTATACAAATGAAAAAGGCACTGATCTGTTTGTCCCATTATCTGTTAATTTTATGAAGCAACACATTTTCATTTTCTGGTGCAGTCATCTTCAGGCTCTTAACTTTTGAAACTGCCTGATTTTTCAGTATAGGACTCTGCTACAAAAGCCATGCTCTTGCTACAAGGAGAATACAAACAGTTTTTAAAGACCATCTTGATACTGTTGTTCACAAAGTAAAACCACACTGTAGGCAGCTGCCCATTCCCCAGCATTGGAAGAAGTTACTGTCACACTAGCTTTTTCCTAAGCACAGTCTGATCCCTCAACAAGGCCATCACTCTGCCTGCCCTGACTGACTTACCAGAGAGTATCTCACTACCTGTCTCCCCACAACAGTCCTTCCCTGCTGTTCCATCAACCCCTTACAGAAAACATCTGACCTCTTTTCAGCAGGGTTTAGTAAGTCTACCACCAAGCTAACTGACTTCAGGTGCTTAAAGGGACCGGACACCCATGGAATACCCATGGAAAGCAAAAGGGAGTTAGCAGAACCTGTTTATAAAAATCTATTTCCAAAAAATATTTTCCAAGAGACTGCCTTTGCAGGAGAAAAGGGCCTCCATAGTGGTTCTCAACCGTTTTCGTACCAGGACCCATTTGTAAACATCAATGGCCAGTCCTGACCCAGTACCCCTTGCTCCCAACCTGCTGCTTCCCATCGCCAGGCCCTAGTCCCCTGGTGTGTGGGGAGGGGGGAGGGGAAGCAGCCCCTTGCAGGTTGGAGCTCAGCCAGCGTGCAAGGGGAAAGCCACAGTATCCCAAGTTTTTTTCCTTTACAGGAGAATCCATTTTTAAAGTTTGTTCACAACCCTTTCATGTATTCTTGTGACCCACTTTTGGGTCTTGACCCACAGATTAAGAAACACTGCTTTGAGGCAGCTAGTGACTATTTTGCTTGACATGGCTTTTGTCACCTACTGAGGGTTTTACAACAGTGGTGTCCAAACTTTTCACACTATAGGCCAGATAGGCAGTGCCATATCCATCTGTGGGTCATATCTGGCCAGTGGGCTCAGTGGCAGTGGGGTATGCAGCCTGATCCAGCCATGGGGGATGACAGTATGCAGCATTACCCTGATCTGTCAGGGGTGGGGGCACAGGGAGTGGCCTGGCTCAATCAGGATGCATGAGGTTGAGGGGGACAGCAGCCCCTATCCAGACATTTGAGGGGTGGGGTACAGCAGCCCCAATAGAGGTATGGGGGTGGGGCAGGGCAGGGGCAAGGCATCTCAGCCCTAATCTGTACATGCAGGTTTGAGGTGGGGTGGGGAGCAGCTTTGTCCAATCCGGAGGGGGTTAGGCTCTGATCCCACTGCGTGGCAGAGACCCAGGCAAGGTTGCAGTGATCATACAGAGCTTGTGCTATGCCCCTGGACATAATTTTCCGAACTGTGGGGATCCCCATGGGTTGGGTTCTATAGCTCCTTGGGCTGGATTTGGCTTGCAGGTTAGAGGCTGAGGATCCCTGTTCTACAACAAAAAACCCATCATTACAGAAACAATACTATGGAATTGACACCCCAGGATGTGCATGTGAAAATGTCTGCTATGAATGCATCTTGAGGCACAGGACCAAGACTGAATGAACTTTTAACTGCCCATGAAGGCCATTAACAGATACTCCAGAGTGTATTGTGGCTCATAGAGTTACGAATTTTTTTAATATCAAATTGAAAAATGAAGAGGCCAGTCAGTCCTGCAGGCCTTGCCTGTAAGCTTCCATGGGAATTTATAGCAAGTAGAGAGTGAGTGCTTGATCTCTCCCACAATGTGACTGTGAAAGTGTTTCTTTCAAGAGGTTCTTCTGTGCTGAAGAAAGACAGGGGCAAGCAGCAGAAGGAAGGAGTGAAAAGCCCTTTCTGTGATGTTTTCTTTTTGGGTTGTTATTTTTTTTGGTTTTGGGGGTGTTTTTTGTTAAGGGCTGAGGAACTGCTGTCCAGGGAAGGAGAACCTTAGCTTCCTTTTTGTTGTCCTTCAGATGCCCAGGACTGCATGGGTCTCTCTTCAGAGCTAATAATCCAGCTCCTAATGGGATCCCTGTAGGGTGGTTCATCTAAGACAATTCCACCCCACCCTTCAGATGATTAAATGTTATGTCTATTTAGGCTTCTCTGTTCAGGAGCTAGACTGAACCTTGTTCCTTGTCTGACAGAGCAGGGGATTCACTGGAAGGTCACCAGTCCAGAGGTTCCTGTTCCTTTCCTCCCCATGTGAAAATGCATTATATTCACCAGCCTGTTTTCCTAAGATACCTATTGTCTGCTTCTCCTTTTCCAGTCTCTCCCCTGGCACTGGTCATCACAGCTCTCTACAATATCACTGTACAGCTTTATACTTTCAATATCATCAACCCCCAACATGCAAAATTCGTCAATTAGACCCTCTAAAATTAAACTTTATTTTTAAATGTTCAGTTGTATTCACCTCTGGATTGGCAAAACTTCAGGAATTATGCTTTGAAGTTAAGACATTTTGAATACAAAAATCTAAAAACTCACTTTTATATGCAAAAATTAAGTTTAATTGACATGTAAATGGAGATTATCATGCAATCACCTGACTCCAGGACCTGAGATTAAGAAAAGACAACAAATGTCAACATATTTGTGATTAAATTGAAAGAGGTAATTTTGGAAACAGCTATTTTCAGTAGTGTCTTTGACAGGACACTGTAAGAACATGAGTAGAAAATCTAGCACACCACTCTTTCTTTATCTTTGTGATTATTATGTTTTTGGAGAAAACTTTGCTTTCTCTTCCCCCAATACCAAGATAAGAAAGATAAGACATTGCAGGGATGATAAATTATTTTATGGGTAGGGTGACTCAAAACAGGCAAACTGAAATAGGAGTTTAAAAAAAAAAAATCAAACACTTAAAATGACTGCTGTATCCCTAAAAAAGTAAAAGTGAAGTTTCCTGATTTGTAAAGAAAGTAGCAAGACTAGTACAGGCAACAGGGGTTTCAAAGATACAGCCCACAAGCTGGATCCCACCCATGGAGCCCCATCATCCAACCCCCAGTGCTGCCCTGGGTCTGACTTTATCTAGCTCTGTGCATAGGGTCCCCAGGAGGCACACCACATACATCACCTGCTCTGGTTTCTCTGGAACCCATGGCACATATAGTGCCCACCCTGGCCAAGTCTGGATCAGCTGGCATGGATGCTACATGAGGCATTGTCCTGGACCAGATGGGAGGCAGAGCAGGGGTCACCAAATGCAGAGCAGATCACGAACCAGCTGGAACAGGGATTATGTGCAAGACAGATCCCAGAGTGGGTGCTGCATGCATTGTATCCGGCATAGGGGGCAAGGGAAGTCCCAAAAAGTCTCAATGGATGGTGTTAGAAGCCTTTTTGTTGTTGTGAAGTCTGCAATCACTTATTTAGGCCATATTAAACTGAAGATATAGTTAAGGGATAAGTCAGCAAAGCAATGTCACACTTATTTTACCTGTACTGCTAAACTTTTTACCTTATTTTACAGTTTTACCTTCCAGTTAATCCCCTGCTCTATACACAAACATTTTTGATCAGAGGAGCTTGATATAGTTATCAATGAAGCTGGAGCCAATGACAGCAACTGAATTTCTGATAGCTAAAACTCAGTTAGAATGAATCCAAATCACATGAATAAACGTGGAAGAATTGATGACTTGAGACACCACAACCTTTTAACATAATGTCTACTGGATGTTGGCTTCCTTGTCTTGTGTCACACAAGCTCAGTAGCATCACATGACAAAATACTGACTAGAGGCAACTCAGCAAGTCTGTAGGGAAGTCTAAAAATACAAAGTGTTTGTCATAAGCCAGCAGCCTCACTCTTCAGTCATCACAGCTGGGATTCTAGGATAAAGTGTTCTACTCCAGTTCTTGATCCTAATGCCAGAAATATTCTACCTCTTTCATAGCTTAGGGAAACTTATTTGCTCTGTCCAGTGATGTATTTGACCTCCACAAAAATGTTTTAAAAAATAAAGTGTACTACATGAAATGTGCAACAAAGAAACACCCCTTGAAGTTTCAATTCTGTAATGAAAAAAAAAATTACAAGGAGGAAGAAAGTTGATTGAATTGCAACAGAAATAAGGAGGAAACCTACAATGCAATACTTTTGTGTTAAGAAACCTTTGCTAGATGGTATCTTTTATTATCTACCAATAGTTCTGAATACTTTTGCCTGTAGACCAGCACAGATAAAACCTGTATCCCTGAAACATACTTTTATGTTTGCATTTCATATGACAATGTATAGAAGCTCAGCAACTGAATAGTTGGGGAAGCTGTATCCATCTGCAAATAAATCCTGTAGTATGTAGATTTATGACTTAAACATTGTTGGCATCAGCTAGCAAATATGAAGGTAAATGTTTTTGCATCTAACCCATCAGTGTCCTGGGAGGTATACAAGGGAATTCTTTCATACTGAGGGCACTTGGGCTAAGTACAGGCATTCAAGAAGCCCAGGGCAGAAATGCTCTAATTTTCGAGCTTTACTCTAAGTGCCTATGGTTAGGTCAGAGGGAAGCAGAACATGTTTGCCCTTGTGGGGAGGAGACTTGCAGCTTGCCTGCATGGGTCAACACCAGAAGGTGGAAGGGGGGTGATGACTCTTGCACACCTCCCAGCATGCCCCGTGGGCTCCCTGGGCTGCTCAAGGCTCCTGGGTAGAGCTGAATGATTGAGCCACCCCTAACTGGCTGGTGGGGACATCACAGCTGCCCAGCTGGACCTGATGCACTAGTGACTCATCATATGTGTCCTTATGGCCACAAGCCACCAGCCAGCTGTCCTACACATGCCCATCCATTGCACCCTGAGCCTGCTCTGTGTGTGCGTGTGCGTGTGCGTGTCCCAGATGCCTGCATTCCCCCTTCCGATGATTTTGGTGCAGCAGGCTGTCCGGATCCATGAAGTCCTGGCTGAGTAGCTCGTCACACCCATGGACTGGGAGCCCTCCCTGGAAGAGTATGCCCAAAGAGCTTTGAGTGCCCCCTCTCTGGCACTGAGGCAAGAGTCTCCAGCTCCAGGCTCCTCTGATCCTGCATCATAGGCATTGCAACCCACAACCCAGGCTGTTCAGGTATCATCCCCTCTTCCTCTCTCTCTCCCTAACCCCTCCCAGAGGCACACACCTGGGTGTGGGGGAACATGGTATGAGGAAGAGATGTGCCTCATTTTAATCAAATATTGAAGCTGCCACAGCATTTGTGTGTCTATTAAATAAAAACTGGAATGTTGCCTGCTCTGGAACTTGCAACCTTCTTCTTGGTTAACACTGAAAGAGTGGGGAAAGACCCTGGCTGCACCAGGCGATTACGTCTTCACAGTGTGTTCCTGGTCCTGGATAGCTTGTTCAAATGCTGTAGTACCCTGAGTGAAAACAGTTCCCAACCTGTCCATTCCAACCCATCACATCAAGGGTCCCATTTGGTCCTCATTTCATCAGTGCTATCTATGCACATTTCTCTGGCCAACCATCCTGGATTCAGCATTTTGGGCTCCACAAGTGGGCCTCCTGTGCACAAATGCAGAGTCCACACAAAGGGATCCATGGTGAGTCCCCTGTCTGGACCCTTTGCCCCACCCAGGGCTGGAAGCCACACAGCTGCTCACAACTTGGCAATGGCCATGCTGTGAAATGCTTGGGTTCTCTCTCCCAGCTGGGAGAGCCCGGATGCCTACCTCCCTGCTGTGGGAGTTGGGAAGCCAAGCATCCAGGTCCGAAGCAATGAGCCTTCTTTGGTTCTGTGGGAAGAGTGGGAGGGAGGGAGTGGAAAGGGTTTTGCTAGGGGGAATTTTTCCCATTCCTGCTGTACCTTACCTGCAGCAGTGTTCATACACAGGTGCTCTGCCAAATGGCAGCCATAGGTACACCAGTGGAAACCCACAGTTGCAACTGTTGGTTACACACTTTGGCAGTGAGGCTCAGAAAAAAAAACAAACAACAACAAAAAGGCCTTCAGTGTCTTTTGGGGTATGTTTGGGTGCTGGTTTATGTAAAGTGGTTCCACATCAATACACTTAGGAAAGCAAAATGACCTTGAGGGATGGGTCAGCCAGTTGTCAAGTTAATCAGAGTTATGGTCCCACTTTGTAACACAGACTGATAAGTCCCCAACAATGGTAGGGATAATGACCCTGGTGCTTCAGCTTTGTGCCAGGTCAGTGGCATGGGGATTGGAGGTGGGGGTTTTTAAAAGGCATAAGGTCAGTGGGGAGCATCATAGATGTTAGGGTCGGAAGAGACCTGATTAGATCATCGAGTTTGACTCACTGCCCTGGGCAGGAATAAGAGCTGGGGTCAGATGACCCCAGCCAGGTGTCTGTCCAATCTCTTTTTAAGCACCTCCAAGGAAGGGGACAGCACCACTTCCCTTGGAAGCTTATTCCATATTTTGGCAACCCTCACTGTAAATAATTTGTTCCTGATGTCCAATCTGAATTTGCTGTCTTCCAGTTTGTGGCCATTATTTCTAGTTACCCGAACAGGCACCCTTGTAAATTTTGTATCCCCTATTTCTTGCTCCCCCCCCAATGAGTCTGTAGGCGGCCACGAGATCACCAGGGAGGGCTATTCTGTAGTTGTTCGGGGATGTAGGGGGGCAGTTAGGAAGGCCAAGGCAGAGACGGAACTAGGACTGGCTTCCCAGATTAAGGACAATAAAAAGTCTTTTTTTAAATACGTAGGGGGTAAAAAGAAGGTCCTGGGTAATGTGGGGCCCTTGCAGGATGACATGGGTAACGTGGTCGTCACACCAGACGGCAAAGCTAACATGTTTAACGATTTCTTTGCCTCCGTCTTCCTAAGTAGGGACCAAAACAGCCACCTCCCTGCTGGGCCCACCTCGGGCCCCGGGGGAGGCACACCTGGGCCACGGGTTAGCGAGCATTTAGTTAGGGAGCTTCTGGAGGGGTTGGATGTATTCAAGTCAGCCGGCCCAGATGATCTCAACCTTAGAGTTCTAAAGGAACTAGCCGAGGTCATAGCAAGTCCCCTGGCACAACTTTACGAGCACTCGTGGTGCTCTGGTGAGGTACCGGAGGACTGGAAGAGGGCCAACGTGGTCCCCATCTTCAAAAAAGGCAGGAAGGAAGACCTAGGAAACTATAGGCCGGTTAGTCTCACCTCGATCCTAGGCAAGCTGTTCGAAAAAATTATGCTGGCACACGTCCAGGAGGGGCCAGCAGGAGACTGCATGCTTAGGGGCAACCAACATGGGTTCATCAGTGGCAGGTCCTGTCAGACCAACCTGGTGGCCTTTTCCAATCAGATCACCAGATCATTAGATGGAGGGGTAGCAGTGGATATAGTCTTCCTGGACTTCTGGAAGGCTTTTGACACTGTCTCTCACCCTGTTCTCATTAAGAAACTGTGGGGCTGTGGTGTAGACACCCACACAGTGAAATGGGTCGCCAACTGGCTGGAGGGCCGCACCCAGAGGGTGGTAGTAGATGGGTCCTTCTCAGCCTGGAAGGACGTGGGCAGTGGGGTCCCGCAGGGCTCGGTCCTCGGGCCCGCACTGTTCAACATCTTGATCAGCGATTTGGATGAGGGGGTAAAAAGCACCCTGTTCAAATTTGCTGATGACACTAAGATGTGGGGGGACGTGGGCACACTGGAAGGATGCAACAGGCTACAATCTGACCTAGACAGGTTACAAGGGTGGGCGGACGAGAATAGGATGGGTTTCAACACAGACAAGTGCAAGGTGATGCACCTCGGGAGGAACAACCGGCACCATACCTACAGGTTGGGGAACTCCCCTCTTGTCAGCACAGAGGAGGAAAGGGATCTGGGAGTGATCACTGACTCCAAGATGAACATGGGCCGGCAGTGTGGAGAGGCAGTAAGGAAGGCCAACCGCACCTTGGCATGCATCCACAGATGCATCTCGAGCAGGTCCAAGGAGATGATCCTTCCCCTCTATGCGGCATTGGTCAGGCTGCAGCTGGAGTACTGCGTCCAGTTCTGGGTGCCGCACTTCAAGAGGGATGTCGACGGCATGGAGAGGGTCCAGAGGAGGGCCACTCATATGATCAGGGGACAACAGGGCAGGCCCTATGAGGACAGGCTGCGGGACCTGAACCTGTTCAGCCTCCAAAAGAGAAGGCTGAGGGGGGATCTTGTGGCCTGTTATAAACTAGTCAGGGGAGATCAGCAGGCATTGGGGAAGTCGCTGTTTCCCCGAGCACTGCCAGGAGTGACCAGGAATAACGGTCACAAGCTGGCAGAGGGTAGGTTTAGGTTAGATATCAGAAAGCGCTACTTCACAGTCAGGGCGGCTAGGGTCTGGAACCAGCTTCCAAGAGAAGTGGTGCAGGCTCCTACCCTGGGGGTGTTTAAGAGGAGGTTAGATGAACATCTTGCTGGGGTCATTTGACCCCAGTACTCTTTCCTGCCATGGCAGGGGGTTGGACTAGATGATCTGCTCAGGTCCCTTCCGACCCTACAAACTATGAAACTATGAGATCACCTCTCCACCTCCTCTTGCAGAGACTGAAGAGGTTCAGGTTTCCCCAATCGGTCCACATAAGGTTTTTTCTGTAGACCTTTAACCAGACAAGTGGTCCTCCTCTGAACCCTCTCCAGGCCATCCACATCCCTCCCGAAGTGTGGTGCCCAAAACTGGACGCAGTACTCCAGGTGTGGCCTGACCAATGCCGCATAGAGGGGAAGTATCACCTCCCTAGACCTGTTTGTGATGCATCTACTTATGCAAGAAAGGGTGTGGTTAGCTTTACTTATTACATCACACTGCTGACTCGTGTTCATTTTGGAGCTGACTACAACTCTGAGATCCCTTTCCGCAGTTGTGCCACTTAGACTGGTACCTCCCAGGCTATGGGAGTGTTGATGATTCTTCCTCCCCAGGTGCAACACGTGACATTTATCCTTGTTAAACTGCATCCTATTCTGTTCGCCCCATTTCCCCAGCCTGTCCAAATCAGCCTGGATTTGTTCCCTGCCATCTAGTTTGTGTACCTCCCCCCATAGTTTGGTGTCATCAGAAAACTTGGACAGAGTGCTTTCTACTCCCTTGTCCAAGTCACTAATGAAGATATTGAATAGTACCGGTCCCAGGACAGAGCCTCGGGGGACTCCGCTGCCCACATTCCTCCAGGCAGAAACCAGCCCATCCACCACCACTCTCTGGGTGCATCCCATAAGCCAATTTTCTACCCACTGGACTGTGTAATAATCTACATTGCAATTGTTTAGTGTATTTATAAGAATTGGGTGTGACACTGTGTCAAAGGCCTTCTTAAAATCTAAGTAAATAACACCTACCTCTGTTCCTTCATCCAAGCATTTTGTGACCTGCTCATAAAATGAAACCAGGTTAGTCAGGCAGGATCTGCCTGCTATGAACCTATGCTGATTGCCCCTTAGCATCATTTTACCTGCTTGTCCCCCACAAATGTGATCTCTAACAATTCTCTCAAAGGTCTTGCCAAGGCTAGAGGTGAGACTAACCAGCCTATAGTTACCCGGTTCCTCCTTCCTCCCCTTCTTGAAAATAGGGACCATGTTGGCCCTTTTCCAATCCTCTGGGACCTGTCCTGAGTACCACAAGTGCCCAAACAGTTGTGCCAGTGACTCCGCTATGACTCTAGCTAATTCTCTAAGTATCCTAGGATGAAGATCATCAGGACCTATTGACTTAAATACATTCAACCCATCCAGGTGCCCCTTTACTAGGTCAGCACGAACAGTTGGTGGGTTGGTATCTATATTGGGCTTACCTAAGGTCCCTGTAACAGACTGGGGTCCCTAGGGGTGGCCGTGTTACCCCTAAGCTCCTTAACCATGCCCGTCTTGCCCTATAGGCACCCTCTATCTTTCCTGCCATGTCTTGCTGGTATGATTAATATAAAGAGGCTGCCCTCGATCTTTAGGTTTGGACACGGTCTGACTAGATCCTATTAAACCCTGTTGATCATAGACCCCTTGGCATCTCACCTCATGGTGGATGGTTCCTGAGTCTCTCAGTCTTATGGGCTATATGCATGGCTCCAACTGCCCCTTTACCACGCACCAAGCCTTGCAGATGGTACCGACGTTGTCTTGTCTAGGCCTTGCTGTGATTTGGCCCCATTGTCCTCCCTGGGCTCTCCGCAGCCCTATCTCTGCACCTCACTGGCACCTGGGCTCTCTACCTCAGTGGTGCCTGGGCTCTCTGTGGCCCTGTCTCTGCACCTCAGTGGTGCCTGGGCACGTGCACCCCAATACTGTGCCCACACTGGTGCTAGGGTCCTCACGCTGTAGTGGGCCCCAATGAGGCCTCCTCGTTCCCCAAAAAGCCTTACCCAAACCACCAGTCTTATCAGACAGAGAACAAACAACAGCCAACCACCATGAGCCCCTGGGCTGTAATGTAGCATCAAATTCAGGGCATGCTCTGCCCCTTTAAAAAGAGTAAAACTCCCTCTCTAAGGCTTGCTGCCTAGTAGGCAAGGGTACCTTATGGGCTCCTGGTGTCCCCTTAGCCCTAAGGGTAGTGTATCTGCCAGCTGCAATGTCTCTGGGCCCTCCCTTCCTAGAGGCTCCTTCCCCTTCAGCTGCTGGTAGGGAACTGAACTGCCTGGTCCCAGCCCTAGGGTTTATATGGGCCTAGGGTCTGCCATCTTCTGGCCAGCTGACCAGGTGCAGGTGCAGGTGCGGCCAATTCCCTCATTAGCCAGTTGTCATGGCAACCTACACCTGGGTTCTTACCTGGCTGTTTTTGCTCTCTCCCCAGGCAATCTCTGTTCTAAGAGGAGCAGGCACCTTAGTGCCCTGCGACAGTCCCAATGCGATGCGTATTTGTATCCAGGAACTCGGATGCAAAGAAATCATTTAGAAGCTCCGCTTTGGCCATCCTATCTGTTACCAGTTGCCCTAGTTCATCCTGAAGGGGCCCTAAGTTACCCTGCACCTTCTTTTTGCTTCCTATGTACTTAAAGAATGACTTTTTGTTATCCTTAACTTTTGCTGCCAGCCTAAGCTCCTTTTCTGCTTTGGCTGTCCTCACTGTTTCCCTGCAAGCTTGAGTCAAGCAGGTATACTCCTCCTTGGTGGCAGCCCCTGATTCCACAACCTGTAGGCCTCTTTTTTCCCCTCCAGGCTCTCCTGAATTTCCCTGCTCAACCAAGGGGGTTTCTTTGCTTTTTTGCCCCCTTTTATGTGTACTGGGATGGTCCTTTCCTGTGCCTGCAGGATTAGTCCCTTGCGAAATACCCACCTTTCCTGGACTCCCATCTCTCCAAGGCTTTTACCAGTCAGTCCCTCCCTAACTAATCTCCTGAGCTTGTTGAAGTTGGCCTTCCAAAGTCTAGCACTTCCGCCCTACTAGTTATCTTCCCCACCTTTCTCCAGATAGTGAACCCTATCAATAGGTGGTCACTATCTCCTAGGTTACCTTGCACCTGCAGATCCCCCACCAAGTTGTCCCCTGTGATCAATATCATCACTTCCACCTGGACAATTGTCAAGCCAAGAACACACTGAATATCAGAGTAGGCAACCACATCCTTCCCCATGAGCACACCCCAACTTACCAAGGAGTCACATTAGACCATTCTCTCACCTAAAAACACTACATTGAGAAGCTTAGCAGTAAAGTCTCTGCATGGGTATCTGCCTTAAGACATTTACCCAGCATGACATGGGGTGCCAACTTCAAAGTGCTCAAAATCACTACACATGCCAGGTATACACTGCAGCAGATTACTGGGTTCCTGCATGGTTCACAAGCTCACACTAAACTTGCTTCACACTAAAAAGCTCAATATTGTACTTAATACGCAGAGACTCATAACAGGCTGCACAACTGCAATAACAGGTCTGTGATGCCCTTAGATGTCTGGGGCTGCACGCGCGCTACACTGACTGGCTCAGCGTGTGTCTACCCTACGCCGACAGGTGTGGGTAACCTGTTGAACCCCATTTGTGATGGGGATCGGGGATTGCAATTATTCCTCGTTCCCCATGAACGAGGAATTCCCAGTAAGTGCAGGTCATAAGCTTGCGTTGATTAAGTCCCTGCCCTTTGTACACACAGCCTGTCGCTACTACCGATTGGATGGTTTAGTGAGGTCCTGAGATCGGCACCGCCGGGGTCGGTCATGGCCCTGGCAGAGTGCCGAGAAGACGGTTGAACTTGACTATCTAGAGGAAGTAAAAGTTGTAACAAGGTTTCCGTAAGTGAACCTGTGGAAGGATCATTAACAGGGTCACCGTGAGCGGTGGGGAGGCAACTCAACGCACACCGCGTCCCATGCAAACTGAAGGAGGCAAGAAGGCCAGGAGGAAGAAGTGTCGCGTGATAGTCATTGGTGACTCCATCCTGAGAGGTACGGAGGGCCCCATCTGTCGCTGGGACCCCTCGGCACGTGAGGTATACTGCCTACCTGGAGTGAGGATTCAGGACGTGAAAGGGATGCTTTAGACTGTAATCCAGCCCACCGATTATTACCCCATGGTCCTAGTCCATGTGGGCACTAACGATGCGACCAGAAGGAGCCCTGATCGCCTGATGGAGGACTACCACGCTCTGGGGTGCGTGCTGAAGGAGATGGGCGCACAGGTGGTTTTCTCTTCTATCCTGCCAGTGAGTGGACAAGGCAGATGGAATGAAACGTGCATCGCGGAGACCAACTGGTGGCTACAGGAATGGTGCTTCGAGGAGGGCTTTGGCTTCCTCAGCCATGACTGGCACATCACAATGAGAGACATGCTGGGATGGGATGGGCTCCACCTTTCCCCTAAAGGTAAGCGTGTGTTCTCTTCTAGGTTGGCAGACCTCCTCCGGTGGGCTTTAAACTAGGCTCGTCGGGGGAAGGGGAAGATGAGGGCGGAGGAGACATCGGACTGCCAGACCAAACAGCACCCACAACTACAGCCCAGCCCAGACCAACGAGTGAAGCAAACAAACAGGTAAGAGAGAGGGGCCAGGGTAACGCTGGGACTAGGGGGTCAGTACACACACCCACAGGATGCCTCTACACAAATGCTCGTAGTATGGGCAACAAGCAGGAGGAACTCACCCTCCTGCTGGCTGACACCAGCCCAGACATAGTGGGGATTACGGAAACGTGGTGGGACAAAATGCATGATTGGGCTGTCAATGTCAAGGGCTATAGGCTGTACAGGAGAGACAGGATAGGAAAGAGAGGTGGGGGCGTGGCACTCTATATTAAGGAGGAATACACATCCTCATTAATTAGCAAGGAGTCAGGGGAGGGGCACTCTGAAGTGCTTTGGGTTAGAGTACAAGGCAGTCGAGAGGAAAGGGACTTAACGGTGGGAGTCTACTACAGACCTCCCAACCAGGGAGAAGAGCTTGACCAGGAATTCTTGGGTCAGCTCACAGAGGTAGTGAAGGCTAAGGATGTGGTAGTCATGGGGGACCTGAATTTCCCGGACATCTGCTGGGAAGAACAGTCAGCCAGGTCTGAACGCTCATGTAGGTTCTTGGCCAGAGTTCAGGACCTCCATCTAACCCAGGAGGTGCACAGCCCCACCGGGGGGGGACACCTTGTTGGACCTAGTGCTGGCCACGGGTGATGACCTGGTGAGGGGGCTGCGGGTGCTCGACCACCTGGGCGACAGCGATCATCGCCTGCTGGAATTCACCATCCAGCGCAAGGTGGCAAAGGCATACAGTAAGGCAGCGGCCCTAGATTTTAGGAGGGCAGACTTCAACGAGCTAAGAAGGATAGTTGGAGAAGCGCTGAGGTCCCGGAGGGGAGGGGAGCCAGGTGTCCAAGAAGAGTGGTCGCTCCTTAAGGAGACGATCCTCCAAGCCCAAAGGAAGGTAATCCTAACGAGGATCAAAGGGAGCAGGAGAGCACACAAGCCTCCGTGGCTCACCAAAAGCGTCCGGGAATGTCTCCTTGCTAAAAAGGAGGCTTATACCCAATGGAAAGAAGGGGTCATCACCAGGGAGGACTATTCTGTAGTAGCTCGGGGATGTAGGGGGGTAGTTAGGAAGGACAAGGCAGAGATGGAACTAGCTTCCCAGATTAAGGACAATAAGAAGTCCTTTTTTAAATACGTAGGGGGTAAAAAGAAGGTCCCGGGTAATGTGGGGCCCTTGCAGGACGCCATGGGAAACTTGGTCGTCACACCAGACGGCAAAGCTAACATGTTTAACGATTTCTTTGCCTCCGTCTTCCTAAGTAGGGACCAGAACAGCCACCCCTGCTGGGCCCCCCTTGGGCCCCAGGGGAGGCACACCTGGACCACGGGTTAGCGAGCATTTAGTTAGGGAGCTTCTGGAGGGGTTGGACGTATTCAAGTCAGCCGGCCCAGATGATCTCCACCCTAGAGTTCTAAAGGAACTGGCCGAGGTCATTGCAAGTCCCCTGGCACAACTTTACGAGCACTCGTGGTGCTCTGGTGACATACCGGAGGACTGGGAAAGGGCCAATGTGGTCCCCATCTTCAAAAAAGGCAGGAAGGAAGACCCGGGAAACTATAGGCCGGTTAGTCTTACCTCGATCCTAGGCAAGCTGTTCGAGAAAATTATGCTGGCACACATCCAGGAGGGGCCAGCAGGAGACTGCATGCTTAGGGGCACCAGCATAGGTTCATCAGTGGCGGGGCCTGTCAGAGCAACCTGGTGGCCTTTTACGATCAGATCACCAGATTATTAGATGCAGGGGTAGCAGTGGATATAATCTTCCTGGACTTCCGGAAGGCTTTTGACACTGTCTCTCACCCTGTTCTCATTAAGAAACTGTGGGGCTGTGGTGTAGACACCCACAGTCAAATGGGTCGCCAATTGGCTGGAGGGCTGCACCCAGAGGGTGGTAGTGGATGGGTTCTTCTCAACCTGGAAGGACGTGGGCAGTGGGGTTCTGCAGGGCTCGGTCCTCGGGCCCGCACTGTTCAACATCTTCATCAGCAATTTGGATGAGGGGGTAAAAAGCACCCTGTTCAAATTTGCTGATGACACTAAGATGTGGGGGGACATGGGCACACTGGAAGGATGCAACAGGCTACAATCAGACCTAGACAGGTTACCAGGGTGGGCGGACGAGAATAGGATGGGTTTCAACACAGACAAGAGCAAGGTGAGGAACAACTGGTACCATACCTACAGGTTAGGGAACTCCCCTCTTATCAGCACGGAGGTGGAAAGGGATCTGGGGATCATCATTGACTCCAAGATGAACATGGGCCGGCAGTGTGGGGAGGCAGTTAGGAAGGCCAACCGCACCTTGGCATGCATCCACAGATGCATCTCAAGCAGGTCCAAGGAGGTGATCCTCCCCCTCTATGCTGGTCAGGCCGCAGCTGGAGTATTGCATCCCGTTCTGGGCACCACACTTCAAGAGGGATGTCGACAGCATGGAGAGGGTCCAGAGGAGGGCCACTTGCATGATCAGGGGACAGCAGGGCAGGGCCTATGAGGAGAAGCTACGGGACCTGAACCTGTTCAGCCTCCAAAAGAGAAGGCTGAGGGGGGATCTTGTGGCCTGTTATAAACTAGTCAGGGGGGATCAGCAGGCATTGGGGGAGTCACTGTTCCCCCGAGCACTGCCAGGAGTGACCAGGAATAACGGTCACAAGCTGGCAGAGGGTAGGTTTAGGTTAGATATCAGGAGGTGCTACTTCACAGTCAGGGCGGCTAGGGTCTGGAACAGGCTTCCAAGAGAAGTGGTGCAGGCTCCTACCCTGGGAGTGTTTAAGAGGAGGTTAGATGAACATCTTGCTGGGGTCATTTGACCCCAGTATTCTTTCCTGCCATGACAGGGGGTTGGACTAGATGATCTGCTCAGGTCCCTTCTGACCCTAGAAACTACGAAACTATGAAACTTACACACACAGCAATATAGTCCCCAAATTCTAGGGTATTTGATCAAGTGACATAAGAAGATATACCCTAACTGCTCCCTGTCAGGTAGTCACTGGGTATGGGCGTGTACCCCTACGTCCCACTGACATTCATTAGTCCTCTCAGGGTATCTGCAACCCCTAAGGTAGATTCGGGTGAGGTCTGGTGCCCTTTCTTCTCGCTTGCCATGACTTTGATGATAAAGAGAGGTTTGTGAAAGGGAGGTGGTGACTACCCATCCTACATCCGGATCGACCGTCGGGGTTGCCTCAGTGCCCGAAGCCTTAGCATAAAATTATGAAGGGACCCACATGAGACCAATTTCTTTACTCTCTTCCTTTTTAAATTTTTTTTACTATATCTTTTTTTTTCCTTTTCTTTGGGTTTTAACTGAAGTGCTAGGGCTTGGTCTTCGCCTGCCTTCAGGACACTGTTGAAGTCCAGTCCCAGATAGCTGGGGCTTTGCTGCCCCTTTAAGCCTGCCGGTAGCTTGCTCTCTGCCCCAGACTCCCCTGGATACTTTGTTGCTGATGCATCTGCCAGGGGTTAATTGGCAGCGTCTGCCGCTTAATGAGATGGGGACTTCTTCTAGGCCCACCCGCATGGATGGATGCCGGGTCCCAGTCTGGGCCCTCAAGCAGACACTGGGAACATCAAAAGGAGGGGGAAAAAAAGAACCCCACGGCAGCTGGTTCAGGTGGATCTGCCGCCTCTGTCATTTCCCAGGTCTCTCCCCATTAAGCTTGCCACTGCCTCTTCAATCCCAGGGCAGGAGTATTACTTCCTCTTCGGAGTCCGACCAAGGGCTCACCCAGCTGTTGCCACCCTTCTTGTGCTTCTCCTGTGCCTGGTCTTGTCCCTTCTCTTCTCCCTCAGCTCCATTTCCCACGCCTGGATATTGCTTGCACTGTGGATTAGCCCCAATCCACTTCACCTGGCAAGGAGGTGAAGCCGGGCCGGTGTGGATGGGAAGCTCCCATCACGGTGTGGATGTCCTAGTGTGGTGGGATCCATGCTCCCAGGAGGGGCTGAACTTTAGGTTGGTATCCTTTGGACTCTCACACTCACCTGCTGCCAGGTTTCTGGGCCCATGGACAGCCTGGTAGCTGGGTACTTTGACTTCAGTTGCTGTGCTAAATTTAATAAGGGGTGGGGTTAATGGAAATGAAATGACTGTTCAAAGTAATTGGGTCTGAAATCTATTCGTACAGCATTTTATATCAACACCAAACAAATCCTTCTGTGACAGGCCCTTGACCTGCCAACTAGGGAAGACTGCACCTGAACCTAGTCATCTGCCATGACTTTGCTGTTCCTGGTACATCTGGAGTGTTGCTCACTGGTTCCTACACAGCTCAGGAATGCCCTCTGTGGTGCATGTTCAGTGGGGCTTCTTCTCCCCTACACCCTACCCCTTTCCATGTGGGTGTTACTGTATATTTAGGCTGCACCTTGACAGTCACAGGTCATTTCTGACACAACAGCTTAATAAAGCACAGGTGCCACGGGGATTTCCCCATGGTCCTGCCATTCTCCGAGAAAAAAAATGCCACCATAAGAACAATGTAATGTAGCTCAGTCTGAGTGGTGGGCAGGTTACCATTGTCCCCATGCTGAACCGCTTGATTTTGAGCACCAGGAATTGAGGGTCCATTTCTCTGACCCTTTGTCCCATTTGTGCTACTTGCCCAGTGGGCTAGCTGGCCAAGTGTACCAGGGCATCAATGTGTTCCCTGCTTGGCTTGCTCAGGTCTGAATATCAAGGCTGCCCTCTGTTGGAGCACTTCAGGTGTGCAGCCTCACTGTGGGGGCGGGTGGGATTTGTGGGCTGTACCTCCATGGCTTACACTTGCCAGGTGCCCACTGAGCCCACTGGGCTGCACTCTCTCATCCCCATCTGACCCTTGCTGCTCTGGGTGATTCTTCTGCTGCGATGAGAAGTGATATCATCATTGTATCAGTCTGTCCGTGAGTGGAGTCAAAAGGCTCAGTGTTGCCCCTGGGTCTCAACACTCAGTGGGCTGGTGGGCCCTGCTGGCTCAGTCTGGATCACTCACTCCTAGCATGTGTAACTGGCTCCCAGCTGGCTGCTGGAGCCACACCTGGCTCTTCATCTGCTTCCTGACTGAGGTATGCGTGCTCCTGTCCTAACTGCGTCCTGGCTGAGGCATGCCTGGGCTGCTTCCCTAGGCTTGCTGGCTGGCAGAAGAAGCATCTGGTTTCTTCTGGAGGTGGGGAATGTGTCTGGCTCCATCTCTGGCATCCAGACACATCCTGCTTTGCTCCTGGCCTCTGGACCAGATGTGGCCTTCAGGAACCATGCCAATAGAGAAAGGGTCTTCCAGCCACAAAGCACCAGGTGCAGATCTTTGCTTCAGTTCTCATTTTCTGCTGTCACAAGCTAGCAATAGAGGCAGTTAGCCATGTTAGTTTAGAGTCAGGCAGAAAGCAAGGTATGGTGGCTAATTCATTCAGAGACAATTTCATCAGTTGCTATGAATGGATTTACAGAGAGCAGAAGTACTAGATAGAAAGTATTTAACAGAAAGACAAAGAAAGGATAAGAGAAGGGGACACTGCTGACAGAGGTGAAGGTGGGTTGAATATTGGCTTAGTATGGTTAAAGACCTTACCAACAGTATGGTTAAAGGCCATGTTGTCTGTTAAACACCAATGATTGGATTATCCAGAGTTATTGTCTGCCTTCCCCATGGACTAGTGAGTGAGTTCTGCCAAGAACTGACTCTTTAAAACCATGCAGGAAAATAGTGGAATAACAATCCAATGAAGAGACATGCATTCTTAAATATAATACAGCTCATTTCCATGTTCTTCATATGCTATTTTTGCAAACACCTGCAAGAGTCACCAGCCAGCTGAATCAGTGATACTAAGAGTGAGAGAGAAAAAAAATGTGACAAAAAGCAGGAAGTAAATAATAGGAAGTGAAGTTAGAGAGCAGAATCTGGGGGAACTGGAGGGGAAAAAAAACAACCCAGGGAGAAAAGAAGATGAAGACAAAAGAGGAAGATCAAGGAGTAAGGTAGACTTATTTGTCACCCATCCCAAAAGAAATTCAGCCCTGGACTACTTTTACCAGAATTTGCACCAGAATTTGGCCCCATACATTTTTGTAAAAATATACTTTAAAATATACTAAAATAAAGAAATAGAATTGCCTTTGAGGATCTGGAAAGTTTTCAGCCTCTAAACAAGCTAGCATAAAAAACTGGGCCTGTTTGAGCAGACAGAATTTTTCCACCTTTGGCCAATTGCCATTTCTCCATCTGTTCAAAACACCAGGTGATTCAGAGAGCCTTATGCCAAAAATACCCAACCCACAAGGCAGAGCAGCTCACCTGATTTCAGATCTCCAATCCTACTTGACCACCTCTAACAGGCTGTGTCAGAAATTAAGTTCCCTACCTGACTCCACTCCTTACCTCTTTTATCCTGTCCTTAAACCTAAATCCCTTGTATAGTTCACTAGAAGCGAGGGCCTCACAGAGACGCAATCATGACAGTCAGGGGGGAGGAGCAAAAGCAGACCAGCCACAGCTACTGATGGAAATATGGAGGAACGGCTGGGTCACAAGTCTGTAAGGAGGGCCACAGGGCCCCCAAACATCCTTCCTTGACGATGAGTCCCTGCAAACTTTGGGACTGGTCTTAATGTTAAGTATTCTCAAGGTTTCAAGACTCAAAAATCACTGTTGTGATTAACTGGTCTGATGTCCTGCATAATACAGAAGGCTCATATTCATGTTTACCTTAAAGTAAATCTGATTTAAAAATGTTGAGAGAATCAGGCACAATCTTTTGTTACTTGTTCCAATGTTATTTGACCATGCTTGTAGGAAAATATGCACCTTTTTTCTGAATTTCTCTGGCTTCAAGTTATAGACATCCCCATAGCATTGTCTTCTACAGTATGGTCATGTATTATAATTTTTTTCTTCTGAAGTGAAATGAATCAACCTCTAACCTTCTCTTTGATAAGCTTAATCAATGGAGTTCCACAAGTCTATTGTTATAAGTCATGTTTTCCATTTACGTAATCATTCTCATGGTTCTTCTCTAAATTGTGCTCCTAACATTGAAAGGGCCCAAGGAATCCTTATAATCCCCACCTACCTTCAATATCTTTTTGAGACTATGGGGAGTGACAGCGAGATGTCATGGCCTTATCTGCTGATGACAACTATATATCTCATTCCTGAATGAGACAATCGCTGCTGTTAGTAAAACATTAGAACACTTCCAGAGGATTGGCTTCTGGGTGGAGGTCATCTGGCTTAAGTTGAATGCAGCAATACCAAAAAACTTACAATAGTTGGCCATGGTATTTGCTGTCACTGCCTTCCACTGAAGGAATACAGGCCCCCATTCATAGCAATATGGAGGGTCCAGTTTGACTCCTTGCTAAGCCTGAACGATCAGGTAGTTTTTCAAAACTACATTTTTTCACCATCTATTTCTTAGGAAACTTCTTCCCTTCCTCCCAGACACCAGCCTGACCATAGTAATCCATTTTTAGACTCAAGGCGCTGTGGCAGGAAGCCACCTTTGTTTCTTCCCAAAAATCTCTGCTCTGTAACAATTTGATTAGGATGGGCCCCGCAGAGGAGACAGACCTTTACCCTATCTCTTTACGTAACTTGAGATGGACACATTCCTGAGGGAGGGGGGAAACCTGCTCCCTCTGCCTACCTGAATGGTATCAGCTACCTGGGTAAGGGGCTTCTACCTGGTGGGCTAGAGTCTGCCCAGCAACCAGTGATGTAATTGGTTGGCCAACAGCCAACCGGTGCTGGCCTCCATTGGACCAGGTGAACAAGGTCACAGGTGCTATATAAGTTAAGACTGCCCAGGAGGAGGGGGCAGCAGCCATGCAGGGCACTCAGACTTAGAGAGGAGCTTTACCATCAGAAACTGGCTCTCTCCCCCATAACTCATGAGCTAGGAACGGCCTGCCTCCAGAGGGAATCTTCAACAGCCTCAGGATGATGCTTGTGTGTAAGCTACTCGAGATCTGGTTAGATGTATAGCTGACAGTAACTCAGATGCATGATCAAAAGGCTACCTCAGTGTGAGGGAGTGGGGTCTTAGGAGCAGCCGTGTACTTCCCAGCGCCCCCCACCATCACGTAAGGTGGACTCAGCACCCTCGGATTCTTGCCCGCCACAACTTTGATGATAAATAAGTTTAGATGGAAGGCTGCCTTTATCCCCCTGGTGAATGGTACATATGTTCCTGCCCCTACTCCATATGGGGTACCTCTGTGCATCCCTGCCTTAAGGGCTATGCGTGCCTCCAAACCTCCCCTTTAGCACGCCCCAGGCCTCGCAGCTGTTCCCTGGGACGTTGTGTGGTCCCCTGCCCTCTGGTGTTCTCTCCGGCACCCTGGGCTCGCCACCCACCTGGCGCCCCTGGGCCTGGCCCATAGCCGCCGCCCTGTTACCGGCGCCCCTGGGCCTGGCCCGTAGCCGCCGCCCTGTTACCAGCGCCTCTGGGCCTGGCGCACTCTTGTGCTACTCCTCAGCCCGTTGCCCCACTCTGGGGCCTATGATGTGCTCTTCGCAGCCGTTGCCCCCCTTCTGGGCCTACGCCGTGCTCTTCACGCACACTCGCTGCCCCCTCTGGGGCCTCGCCCTCTCTGGGGCCTATGATGTGCTCTTCGCAGCCGTTGCCCCCTTCTGGGACTACACCACGCTCTTCACGTGCACTCGCTGCCCCCTCTGGGGCCTCGCCCTCTCTGGGGCCTATACTGTGCTCCTCGCGCTTGGGGCTCAGGTGGCTGCAGCCGTGCCTGGCCCGTTGACCCTTCTCTGGGTTGTTTGCCCTACTGGGCAAAATACCACCCTTAAGGGCTGGGGTCTGAAACCCCGCACACAGCGCCTCTCTGGCGCAAACAGTAGTGCCCCACTGGCACCGCTCCTGTGCCACTACTGGGCACCTGGGACCCCCAGGTTATTGGGGAGCTCCCGTGAGGCCTCCTCTCACCCCTACAGCCTCACCCAGTCCTCCGGTGTAACTATAACCGAAACCCAAGCCACCTGGCTACAACATAAACAACACAGAGCCTCCTCGCTCATAACGTAAACTCCAAGCCCCTCTAGGGCTTGCAACCCTACCTCCCTTTAGGGTGTTCTCATCCCTAGCATCATTGCAGCCAGTCAGCACGGTAAGGCTGCAACCCCCAGCTCAGGCCGCTCAGCTCAGCCGCAGAGCTCCTGCTCCTGCCGCCGCCAGAAAGGGAACTGCTCCTCCGGCTCCGGCCTGGGCAGTTTATAAAGGCCCGGCCATGGCCCCTTCTGGTCACATGACCTATCTGGTTACTGCGGCAACCGGTACCTGAGCTGCCCCTGGTGATTGGCAGCTCCTCAACCCTACCTTAGTCACAGGACATCTCCTTGATCCTGTGACACTCAGCCAGACTGTTTTGCTCTATGGGATTTCTATGATATTGCTCTATCTTGTACCCCATTTTCACCCTACCCCCTGTAATCAATAAAGTTCTCCTTTGTGACCGGTGTAGTAGACTTATTGAGGGGTGGGTCTGAATTATGCCTAAGAGGCCCCTTAGGTCTGCAGACTAAGAGGGACTTTCCTTTTTGGCCCCCCGACTTGGGGAAGTGCCCCAAGTGCCTGTACTGGGTCAAGTACCCATAGGACTATTAAGCCTGTGTTTCCCCAAGGACACAGGGCCGAGACAGTCCCTTCTCGGGGTGATGGCAGCTTATGTTACCCCTGGACTCTGAGGTGGGGCTCGAGAGTGGGTCTGCCAGGGCTTAGGCACCCCTGGAGAGACATGTGGAGTCCAGATGGTGGTCGGGTGCAGTGAGGTAGGAGGCTTAATGCAGGAGTGCTCCCTCCTGGCCCACCACAGGCACCACTTAGAAAAATGTCAGCTCTTAGTTTGTGCTCATTTTTTGACCACGGAAAGACAATAAAGCAATTCTTCTGTTTCAAAGAATTCATAAAGACCAGAACAAGGCAGAATGTTTTTGACACTATGGAGTTTTATTTGGACTCTCTGGATCATGTGTAATAGTGCTAATACTGTGCAGCACCCCATGGTATCCCTAAAAAAAATTTTGCGGCACCCTTAGGTGCCATAGAACCTTGGTTGAGAATCACTGCTGTAACCTTTTTTCTGAAATTGAATGGAAAGTCTGTCACAGTGGCCCACCGCCTCCATGGTTCAGGCCAAGGTAAACATTTCAAACTTGTGCTCAAGTCTTTCCATTAGCTCTGTCGGGGTACGTCTGTACTGTCTCCCCGCGTCGGGGCCACCTACCAGTTGCCGAGGGTCTGCTCACCGTTGGTTGGGTGTGTCACACACATACCTGCCTTGCCTGCCACGACTTTGATGTTAATGGAGATGGTTCATATGTCCGGCACATGCTGTCCAATTATGAGACTCCTCAGCATCCCGTGGGTCCCGCGTTCTTGAGGGCTCCTCCACCCCTACACCCTCGCCCGTTCCACCGGGATGATGGCCACCAGCTTGGTTCAGCCACGTGTCCGTACTTCGCCCACGTAGTCCCCAAAAGAAAGAGAAAAAAAATCAACACAATCACCACAACATGGGGGGCTTCGCCTGGTCAGATGGGCTGCTCCCGCTGGACTGCGCTCATCCTCAAATAACAACTCGCCCTCTGTGGGTCGCAGAGTCCCTAGGGAGGGTTTAACCAAGTTCTCCCTCCTCCTGTTAAAGCTCTCTGTGAGCTGTGCCCCTATTACAGGAGCTATGGTACCTGGATTCAAATCGGGCCCTTTAATACAGTCTTTACGGTACCTGGCTCCGGCGGGGTTCTCTCTGTTCCCAGCCAGTAAATCAACAGTCCTATACCCCTCAGGGGTCTACCGTTTGGCCTCAAAACCCCGGGTGTGGCTGAGCCCTTCTCCAGAGGCTCCTACCGGCACTCAGCAGCGCCTGCCGGCCTGCTCCATCACCTCCACGTCCTGCATCCGGTTCCGCTTTGCCTCCGCTTGTCGGCCCCGGCCTCTCTTTTATGCCAGCAAAGGAAGTATCGGCCCCTCCCTTCCCCACACACCTGGGTAAGGGGGATTTTTGCCTGTCTCCTTGGGGCTGCGGGCCTGGGGCCACTGGCCCTCTGCTCAGGCTGGGAGCCAAGGAGCCTGCTGGCTCTTTCTCTCCCTCACAAGCTCCTAGCCATCATCTGATGTTCACTGAAGGCCTTGATGTTAATCTTCAAAAGGAATTGGTGGATCAAATTCTAGCTACATCAGTAACTGAATTTTGACCTGTGAACCAATGTGACAGCTATGGTTCCTTGAACAAATGCAGATTTCCTAGCACAGGAATAAGCATGTATGAGCTAGGGACAAAGCATGTTCTCTTGAGAGGATCTGGCTATGGAACAATCTCCAAAAGAGATCAGACAAAGTTTGATAATCTTTAGGAAACATTGCAAAGTCTCCCTCTTAAAGAACCTTTGTACATAGATAACACTTGTAAGTGAAATGTCCTCTCATTGCAACCAATCCTATCTTCCAAAAAATCCTTATCCTAAGCAGAGCTCTGGACCCCTAAAGGAAGACGTGCCACAGGGTCCATGAAGTCCTCTAGGGATGTTACTATTGATAGTATCATAATTTATCACATACAACATTCCCCAGAATAAAATACACACCTTGCTTTTGAAATGCAGAATGATGGGGAAAAAAAATCTTTCCTTGTAGTAAGTAACTGAGTAGCAGCAGCTAGGAAGCCAAGCCTACTCACTATTCTGCTACTTGTGAATCCATGCAGACTTTACTTTTCCTTTTGTCTAGCAGAAGCTGAAGTAGTAGAAAGTGCTGTTACTAATTGTCAGTAGTAGGGTTTTGGAAAAAAAGTGTATGTTATATGCAAAAAAACCCTATTATTTTAGTGTTTTATGTTTCTGTTCAGCACCATTGCATCTAAGAACCTCCCATGTGTCTTGGTGGGGTGATCTGACTTGTACAGGAAGTATGTGCTATGTTTTAGCTCTCTCCCACCTGCAGGGGCCCTAACAGGCAGCCCAGCTGGCTACTCTGGGTATCCTAATTGGCTGCTGGGGAGAACAGTCTCCCCTGAAGGCCAGCCAACAGCTCTTCTAAAGGTCTGCTGTGTAAAGCCCCTTGGATCTTGTGCTCTTCAGTTTCCTGGTTTTTGACCTTGTTCTGTTCTGTTTCTGGAATCCAACTTTTTAGAAACTCTTTGGTAACTTAGTCTCTGACTCTAGAATCCTGACTCAGCCTGTGACTTGGACTCTGTCCTTCGATTTCCTGCTTGGGTCCAGTGGCTTCCCCAGTGGTAATTTTCCCACTGATCTAACAAGTAAGCTAGATGATTTATGACCCAGTCCTTATGCCACCAGAATAAGGAAAGGAACATCTCACAAAACTGAAGAACTGTGGCCCCAAAGACCAACTCAACTTTTCTTAAAGAAAATGGCAAGATTTCTGCAAGTTGGGAGTTAGGTAAAGTTCCTTGTTTTATGTACCTCTAGTGGAGAGCTGCAGAAACATGGAACGTAACATCATGCTGCTTTTTGCTTTTACCACTGAACCATGCAATATTTGACACATGAAAGAACATTTTCTCCAGCTTGCCTTATCTTAATTTTTCCAAGCCTTGGCACTCATTTATTCTGCATTAGAAGCTACAGCAGGGAATGGCCACAGCAAAATACCAATCAGATTATGTAGGAGGCATTCCATTTGCCTTTGAAGTCTTTTATAATTTCTAGATGCATCTTCAGAGCTGTTTGGAAGAATGTGTACTGTGAGAAAAAAACCCAAAAAACTGGTGCAGTGACTTCTTTATTTTAAAACTTAGCAATTTAAAAAAAGCAGAAATGAAAGAGGAACATAAACTCCACAGCAGAAACCTCTAAAGAGTTATGCACATGTTGTGCATAGTGCAGAGATAGAAGGGTGAGGCGGTCAAGAGAGAGATTTGCAAAGTTCATTAAAAGTAAACTGTCAGTGTTGACTGACTCATTCGATTTCCCACCCTAAAATGTACTTTTTTATGTATTCTGCTAAAAATATCAAATAAAAAATCTTGCTGGTGAGTTCAAGAGGGCACATACAGAAATTAAGACTGCACAAACAGAGGTTAATTAAGGGAGGCACACATGAACCACCACCATCAGATACTGGATATAACACATCCCAGCACTTTTGCCCTGTGGGCAACAACACATATTTATGTGTTTCATATTCTGAACAGAGAAAGTTGTGCTGAATAACCGATTGAAAGACCTGTCTCCACAATACAACACACACACAATGGAATAAAAAAACCCAACAGAGATAAAAATGCAACTTCTGTTTGTGATTCTATTATTTGTAACCTTGCCCCTGAAGAATGACAAGCACAGCACACAGCCTTATCAGTCACTGAGACCCAGCAAACATACATCAGCCTGCTTGTCATTGCTTTTAATTGCATTTCTTGTCATGGGCTTATTGCAGTGTTTCAAAAGATGTTGCAAAAGGATGTAGTCTTGTATAGCTAAGCCAGATTTATTAAGCAGATGGCAAAAACAAGAGAGGTACGAGAAAAGAAATAAGGTTGAGAACGAAAAGCAGACATGGGTAAGGAAATTAGAGGAGGAATTCAAATCTGATATTCCTGGTGTTGTTCAGGGCTCAGCCAAAACCTATGTCATCTGAGTCTCTCTGGCTTGGTCGGGATCAAAGTGAGGAAGGCACAACAGTGTCACAGCGGTTGCTGAGGTCCCAGGAAAGAATGCATGAGGCAGCTAGGAGGGTAAAGTTTGGTCCTTTTAGTCCACCCATCCCCCTGGGTTCAGTGTCAAAGTAAGGGCCTCAGAAAGGGGTGCTGGGTAGACTATCCATCTTCTCATTATTCTTTTCACTAGTGAAACCTCATTCTAGCACACCAATTTTGGTCTATAGATGTCTGTTTCTATACTCCTCAAGATAGTTCTTGAGGGAGCTATCAGTAGACTATTCTTTCAGCACTTATTCATTCCCAATCTTTAACTTCTGCTGACTTCTATAAAGATTAAACTGGCCTTTTATTACCTTGTATAATTTTAGTTGTGTAGCCAACAGGCCTCCAAGCTTCTCACTGAACTTTTCACAAGAGGGCCAAATGGATCTTTCAGAATTGTCTCTAATCAGAGATAATCTTTAAGAAAGAGCTTCAGAAAACAAATGGACAAATCTCAGGTAAGAAGACATAGACATATGTTAAAATTACATATCCAAAAGGAGTGCTGCAATAGCTGCAACTCTGGGGAGAGGAGGGGGGAAAGGAAGAAGATCCAATTTTAACATCACCAGAATGTATATTTATACCCTACTTGTTTAAATCTTAGAACATGTTCTCTCATTACTTCAGATCTCATGCATGTTTCTTTTATCTTACCCCCATGCCCATCCCATAAGTTAGCAAACAAAGGATATTTTTACAACTTCCTCTTATCTCATTCTGAACAGACATCCCTAATAAGACCATAAATTCTGTTTTTTAGTATGTCCTACAGCAGTAATGACAATTCAGCTACGAATACATTTTTGTGGTAGAGCTTAGTGGAAGTATTCATACAGATCAGAGTGCAGATTGGGGGTTTTTCTTGAGAATTGGTAACACTGGCTAACATAACAGTATATTAATATAATGTGTATAGACAGCATTGGCTAACAGTATCCACATTGTCACCTTAATCATTGGAAAACTATACTCAAAGACTAGCTGTCAATGATATCATCTGACTGGAAAGATTTACCAAGTGTGATTCTGCCGCAGTCTGTCCTGAGTCTGGTAATATTCATTACTTTCATTTAGAGGCATAACTACCAGAGTCTGAGGAGCCCTAAGTAGTAGCAATGGTGGGAGTGGCAGTGGCAGCAAATGTCATTCTTGTGCCTTCTCTAAATGGGCACCCAGGGCTGAAGGCCCCAGTGTCCCACCGTTGTAACAGGACAGTTTTCATTCATGACTTGGATGATGGATAGAGAAGATAATTATTAAATCTGCAGAAGATACCAAGCTGGGAAGGTCTGCAACCATTCTGAAGTAAAATATTAGAATTCAAAATGATTTTCATGAATTGAAGAAATGGTCTGAATTCAATAAGAACAAGTGCAAGATACTACAGTTAGATAGGAATAATGAACCATACCATACAAAACAAGGAACAACTGGCTAGACAGAAGATCTATAGAAAAAGGATCTGGAGATTTTAGTGGATCACAAACTAAGCATGGGTCAACAACGTTCTACTGTTTGGAAAAAAATAATCACAACACTGGGATGTATAAATGGAAGGATTTTATGCAAAGACAATGAAGAATGCAGTGGAAGTAAGGCATAGACTAATGTGTTATGTCCAATGTTAGTAACTACATTCCAATAAAGTTGTGGACCAACTAGAGAGAGTTCAAAGTAGAAAAATAATTATTAGGGGTGCACTGAAAGAGATTTTTTGGGCCAATACAGATGGCCGACTTTTAACAAGCCGTATCAGTCAACACTGATCCGATTGCCTATATACAGCCGAGAAGCTTGGAGAGCAGTGTCCAGCTGGTAAGTCTGTTGGGGGGAAAGGGCGAGGGGGGAACAGATTGAGGCCCCAGTGGTGAGGCCCCAGTGGTGAGGGAGGGAGTGGGGCTGGGGCAGGCACTGCACAGTGGGTGGGGTGTGAGCGGCTTGTCTGAAGGGTGCATGTAGGGCGTGGGGCAGCTCCCGCTTTTGCACACACCCCGGGAGGGTATGTGCCCCAGGATCTGCGTACAGGGTGAAAGTGGGTTGCTGCTGTGGGCTGGGGCCAGGGTGGTTCTGAGCTCTTCCCAGTGTGAGGCTAGGCCAAGCTGCACTTGGGGTAGGAGGCAGCAGATCTGGGAGGAGGGCTAGGTGGGGGGGTGGGAACTACAGCAACTCTAAAGTTCACCATAGCTCCTCCCAACCCCCACTCCCAGTGTCACCACTGCCTGTCCCAAGCACAGCACCAGCCCAGTCCCCGCACTGGGAAGAGCCTGGCACTGCCCCCAGCCCCAGCCTGCAGCAGCAGCCTGCCCTCACCCTGCAGGCAGATCTAAGTGCACACCCCCCCCAACGCTCTCAGGGCATGCATGCAATGATGGTAGCCACCCTGTCCTCTGCCTCACCCCCCAGATGAGCCACTAGCAGCTCTACCCTGTGCCCCACCCCGGCTGTGCAATGCCTGCCCCTGCCCCAGCCCCACTCCCTCCCTCACCGCTGGGGCCTCTATCTGCCCACCCCCCGTGCCCCTCCCTCCCCGTGCCCCTTCCCTCACAACAGACTTACCAGCTGGACCAACCTGCTCTCCGCACTGCTGGGTTGCACTCCTGGCTGAATTGTGTGCTGCACTGCAAATGTGCACATGCACAGGGCATTTATCAGCCACAGTAGCCAAAAAAAGCTGATTGCTAATACTGTCAATTTTCCTTATATTGGTGCCTATGTATCTGTGCACCACTAATAATTATGACCAGAGGTCTAAGGTCTAAGACCTTTGAGGAAAGACTGAAATAATTGGGTTTGTTTAGTTTAGAGAAGAAAAGACAAAGAGGAGAGACAGGCCTGGAGGCAGGGCTTTTCATCCAAGTCCAGCTCAAGGCAGGATCATTTCTATTTAAATTATCCCAGACAAATGTTTGTCTATCTTGCCCTTAGAAACTTCCGGTGACAGAGATTTTACCACTTCTTGAGATAATCTCTTTCAGTGTGTAACCCAGGTGTACCAAAGTATGTACAGAAGGGAAAGGTCAACGGGGCATACATGCTGGAGGTGGAAACTGCAGCTTGCTCACAGCTTCCCCTTCTCTGGTGTCTCTATAGAGGAAGACCAGGACACAATATCTTAACTATATACACGGTTTATTCCAGTGCAGAATAAAAGGGGAGGGGATAGAATAAACAGGATAGGAGATAAAGATAAATATTTACATATAATATATTTAAGTCAGCAAATAACAGAACAGGTTAAGTATAGCAGTCCCCCAAGACCCACAAGAGAAAACTGGCTTATGGATCCCCAGAGGTAAGTATGTCCCAACAATCAATGGGTGATCACCCCAAAATATAAAGCACGATAAACAGTTAATAAACACTCCAAAAATATAAGACACAGAAAGCAATTAATAAACATTCCAAATGTATGGTAATCTCAAATACCCCCCATGTCTAGAGGAGTCTCTCTCGCGCTCTCTCTCTCTCTCTCTCTAGCATAAGCCCGCTCTGATGGGGCTAGCCATTGTGTCCCTGCCCAGTGGGAAACCCCTTGCCCAAGAACTCATGGTTCCAAGCAAGTACAGTCCAGCAAGGGTTCCAGGTATTTCATCTCCAGCTAAGCAAGCGGCTCCTACAGCAGGTGCTCTGTCTCAGTCCCCGCGTTGGGTGCGTGGCTTGTTCATATGCCCAGATGGCTCGGTCTTCTTAACAAGTTGCAGGCCTGGGCTGCCTCATGCATCCCCAGGGCCAGGGCTCCAGTCCAGGCCTGCCGCACTGCAGAGCCTGCACTGCCCATGGGCCCTAGCACCCGGCAGTGGGGAATGGGGCCTGAACTGCCCCCTACCCCCTCCAAGGACCCTCGGCTCAAAAATGTCTGCACCAGTGCCAGCCTTGTGCCACGGTTGGAGACCTGGCCACCGCAAGCAGTTCTCAAGGTCCCGGTTCCTCTAGGACGCTCCATGCAGTGACACTTACACTGTCCAGCCTCATGCTGGGGTGGAGACTTGAGCTGCCTCGAGTGGCTCCCAAGGTCCCAGTTCCTAGCAGATCCTCTGTGCAGCGATGCCTGCACTGGCTTGCTGTGCTCTCTTGTGGTGAGGGGTTGGGGACACAGCCACCTGCCACTCCCATCCAGCAGCATAGTCTTCAGGCTTTTCAGGACAACTGGAAGTGCCCACTGGGTAGCTGTTCCCCAGCTCTTCCTCAGCCCCTGCTTCTTTCTTCTCCATTCTCATCATCTCCTTGTGCTATGTATGCAGCTCCTTATATACACTTTTGAGGTTCTGCCCCAAGATTGAAGACTGGCTAATCGGGGGAGGTGGAGCGCAGTCTTCAATTAGGTCTGCTCCTCACCTTGCCCTGATGTAGGGGTGGGGCAGACTCCTCCCAAGGCTCCTCCCCTGCTAGTCTCCAATTGGTGGGTTTGCCCATCAATCACTTTGGCAATTCTCTAACCCCAAGGAACCGGGCAAAAATAGGGAAGCCCACCACACTCTCACCAGTGGAACCTTGGTTCATCACATTATTGGGTCCAGGGTGTGAAGATGGGTACCTCTCCTGGTACACCAGGGGCATCATAGCTTTTTTACTGGGCACCATTCTTGCTGGAGGGGAGGAGTGTTGTCTCTCGCAGTTTCGTGATGGCCCCAGGGATGCTAGCCTCACTTCTTTTGCAGGGCCCTCTCCTTCAATGGACAGGGACGGGAGAGTGGCCTCCTCATGGGAACAGGCAGGTAAATCACTTTCCTCCATAATACTGGTGGGCGAGGATGCTGGAGCAGCCCCTCCCTGACTCGGTGCATCCTTTGGGGTATGGAGACCCAAGCTGGGGTGGAACTAGGAGGGAAACCACCCATCACAGTCTGAGTTGGAGTCAGACTCCCTTTGCACCACTGCTGGCAGAGGGTTCTCCCGGGGTGTGTTCTCTCGGGGTGGGGGTCTAGGCCAAGCCACATGACTGACCTTATTACTGGGACAGGTCTCCACCAGCCCCCACAAAGGTAGCAACAGGTTTCGGTGCACCACCCTTGTTTGCCCAGGTCCAGCCTCTGGGACAATCTCATATACAGGCAGGTACCTCATCCCCCGTACAATGGTATATGGATCAGTTCTCTATCGACTGGTGATCTTGTGTTTGCCCATCAGTCCAAGATTTCACAGAAGCACTCAATCTCCCCGGCTCCATCCCTGCTGTCTCACATGGGCGTCATAATTCTGTTTGTGATGCCATTGATTCCTTCCGGCAGTGTCCGCAGCTAACCGATACGTGCTCCTCAGCCTGTCTCTCAACTGTTGGGTGTATTGCCCATGGGTTACATGCTGATCATAAGCCTTTTCTACCCCAAAACACAGGTATATTGGTAGCCGAGGTTGCTGCCCAAACATCAACAAGTAGAGGCTAACCACAGTGGCATCACTGTGGGTAGAATTGTAGGCGTGCACCAAATGAGCCAGGTAGTGACTTTAAGCTGCCTTTTGTTCATGCTTCAAGGTGCCAAGCATATTTTGGAGCATACAATTGAACTACTCAGGCTGCGGGTCTCCTTGTGGATGTTATGGGGTAGTTCTGGATTTTTTTATTCCCACAATGCCAAACACTTCTTTCAGTAAGCGGCTCTCAAAATCTTGCCCTGATCTGAGTGAATTCAGGCTGGCAACCCAAATACTGTGAAGTATTTCCCCCATAACACCTTGGCCACTGTCCTGGCCATCTGGTCATGTGTGGGGAAGGCCTGGGTGTACCATGTGAAATGATTAGCCACCCTGAGTATGTTACTTTTCTGGTTGCCTTCCCCTTCCATGGACAGGAAGTCCATGCACGTTAGCTCCAGTGGTTGTGAGCTTTCTGTGGTGTGCAGATGTGCTGTCCTAGTTGGTAAAGTCTTCCTCTTCATACACCTTTCACATGTGCTCCACTTAGGCTTGATGTCTTTGGCCAACCTGGGCCAAAAAATCTCTTTCTAGTCAGGGCCAATGTGCGCTTTATGCCCAGATGACCAAAGTCATCATGCAGTGCTCAGAGCACAAGTGCTTGTTGATCTCTGGGGAGCACCAACTGCAGCAGGGTCCTTCCTTCGGGGTCCCGTACTTCACAATGTAACAACCCGTTAATAAGTTGCAATCTCTCCCATTCTTTTGCTAGGATCTGGGCTATGGGGGTGATTCTCCTGCCAGGGGGAGGGTGCAAAACCCCTTTCTGTCAAGCCCATAACGTGTCCCTCATGTCAGGGTGCTGTTCTTGCGCCCATTGCCACTCAGCTGCTAGTATCTGAGGGAGGACAGTAGGGGTTAGGGCCGGATGCTGCATCCAGGCTTGGGGAATTCCTTTGGGTGGTATCCCCAGGATCTCAGCCATGCACACTGAGTTGCCCGCTTTGGCTAAGGGGTCTCGAGCAGACAGGTCACATAGGGCCCGAACGGTTTCCAGGGGGAGCACATCTTGACCTGCAGGAGAGGCTTAGCTCTGGGTGTAGCTGTGCAGTCTTCAGGGCACCAGCAGCTCCTGCCAGGCCAACTGCAGCAGCATGATCAACTGCCATTGTGGCAACAGCTACTTTTTCACCCCTCACTAAGGCAGTACCTGTGTCTATTGCCCCATTCACTTCCCCTCAGTTATGTTACTGAACCCAGGACTTCCAGTTTCTGTACTGCTTTGTCCATTCCCTGCTGTCCTTCTGAAAGTACATCATGGACTGAGTAAATCATATTCTTCCAGACTGGCTCTGGCACAACTCCTACCCATACCTTATTCCCTGTGTAAGTGAACAAGCAGCTCTCTGTTGCTAAGGTAATGTTGGTTCATAGGATTTACAGTGTGAATCTTATGACAATCCTGTCCCTGCATGCACCTCTTTTATTGCTTCTGGAAATGTTTGGTTCTGTACTGCTTGCTTCTCCTACAGTCCCTCTCATGCTGACTGCTACACCAGAAGGGCACACAGTTCTGTGCAGAAAAATCCATTGCTCACCCTGGTTAGCAAGCGTCAACCACATAATTTTTGTTGTGAAACTCGGTGGTTTCACTATGACAGAAGAAGGAAGAGTAAGGAAGAGAAAAAAAGAGAAGCCAGGAACTGGAACACAGAACTTCACTCCCACCAAGTACACAAACCACTAAGCTTCCAGAACTTGTTCTCTTTGGCCCAATGAGTAGTTATGCAATCCATCAAAATGGGACCAGCATCAACAGGACAGAATGACTGGGCCCACTTGTTCCAGCATTCCCTAGCCCAGCAGCTCTTAGGGGAAGTGAGAGACATTAAGCTCTTCAAGTCCCACCCTTCTTCCCCTGGATCAAAGGGTTTTTTGCACAGCACCTGTGACATCCAGATCGGTAGTTTTCAACCTTTTTTCATTTGCAGACCCCTAAAAAAATTTCAGATGGAGTTGTGGACCCTTTGGAAATTTCAAATGGAGGTGTACACTCCTTTGAATTGTAAGTGTGGATATTCACATACTTTTGATTGATCATAGTCATATTTTGCAGACCTATTGGATAGTCTGTGGACCCCCAGGGCTCTGCGGACCACAGGTTGAAAATCACTGATCTAGATTGTTCTGTTCTGCCTGTTGCTCTGTTTAGACCACTTCTCTTCTGGCATCTGTCAGATACTGGGAATTCAGACTGCCTAGAGACCTTAGTCTGATTATTTCAGCTGGTCTCTGTCAACTTTCAAGAGAATGAGGACAACCTCTTAGCTTTTTGGAAGACTCATCTTCAGGCCTGGCCTGTTTTACCCAAATAGCTTAGCTGTCATGGAACTGATAATTCTTCCTGACCTAAGGAGGAAAGCCAAGTCCCTGTAAAACTGACAACAGCACCCCTTCAGAGACTGGTTGTTCTGTGACAGAAAGTCCAACCAACTGCCTGCTTTCCTGTCTGCTTCTCTTGGAATTACCCTTCATAAGCATGTAGAAACAAGGGTGGCTGCTGACACATTCCCAAAATACAGGACATCCCTTTGATAAGGGGCAGTCCCCTTGGGCAGTTAATGGTGAGGGTTGGGCCCACTGGTTCCTCTGGCAATCAGCAGCTAGAGGCAGTGCCACCACAAAGAGGCCACCTCCCTCCCTGGCTGGGAACCCTGCTCCTCCTGGCTGTGCAATGTCCTAGCTCTAGGCACAGGCAACAGAATCACAGGACAAGTGATTGACATGTATTTCCACCAATGAACTGAAAAACAGGACCATTTGCAGTCTGGTCCTCATTGAGAAATGGACAGGGGATAAAGGACTTAAAAACAGGATGGTCCAGTACAAAACAGGACCAATGGCTACCCTAGTAGAAACCTGTCCCATCCCTCACTTTCTTCCCCCCCCCCCCCCCCCCCCCCCCCCCCCGCTCCAATGGAAAATACAATATTCATAAAATACAGGCATCTACTAACTACATCCTTTCCAACTGATGACTTGGTCAAACTGGATAATTCTTACCTGAATCCTTCTACATTTCCACCTCTCTAGGCATCTTTTCATCACTTCCTAGACTACACTGCTGTCCATAGGTGTAAACAACTGATGCATTTTATCTTCAGGTAAATGCACTTAAAATTTAAAGAAAATGATTCTGGTTTAAAAAGTGCTTTACAGTTCTAAAGGTAGAAAGTTGGTAAATCTTTGAGCCTAAATGCAGGATCTTGGAATCTGGAGGAATTTATAAAGTTTATAACCTGAATAGGTCTGCAACAAAAATTTTACAAGCTCCAGATTTTGATTTTTTTTTCTCATCTTGATTTTCCTATCACTCTCCCATTTGTTTTCTTTAACTGCAGAGAGAAACGGAATGTAAATTATTAGCATTGATACAACTAGAGTTGAAGTATCAAGAAATGTGGTTCCACATTAACTAATGCACATATGTAGCATTTTGTATTCTTAAATGCTTTAAAATATAAACCTCTGAATCTTGTTGTTCACTGTTGAACTACAGCATACTGTGCCTCCTTTGATTTGAAGGGGTTTTAAAGCAGAACTTAAATCAACAAATGAAACACATCCTGTAACACATGGGATTCCCAGGTGATCTTTTATCCAAGCTCTAGCAAGGCCCAGGAGAGTTGAGATGAGGTAAGTGTGGGTACATTCTGACAAGCATGGCCATTAAACCACATGTGGAGTTATTCCCTATGTGGAGTTATTCCCTCTGGACTGAGCCTACAGCAAAAACCTGAGAATCTTTTGCACTGAGAGGACATCAGGTTTCTAAATTTTCCTTGTGAAGGTGTTGCCTGGAGAAAGAAAGAAGAACCTATGGGCAGCTATAGCACAGCTGGAGACATACTCTTCTGCCCCACTCTCTCTAACTGTGGGCTGCTGCCATACAGTGGAACACAGATGCGTCTGGAACACTGAAAACTCCCATGCAGGCATGCGTTTGCTGGGTAACTTACTACAATACTCTACCATAAGTAAAACATGCTGAACTAAATGCTGGCCTCAAAATATGATACAGGCCTGCAGACACACTGGAGAGCAATCCAATTTGTACAACAAGAAAACTAAATAGCAGTGACATATAGCTATGGTGGCTGGAGTGCTGCAGCAATGATATTGCTTCAAAGGAGGAGAGATGGAGAGTGGCATACACCACTATGATGCTTTCCCAAGTACAGGAAGTGACAAAGCTGCTGGCATGGAGTCAGGGAAGGGGCTATTTAAGAAAGAAACATAGGAAGAACACAGGGGTAGGGAAGTATAAGATGAAAGGAAGGTGCAATGGTACTTACCTAGTTTTATCACCTTCAGGTTTTTATATGCCAACTGTGAACATTCATAAGCACTGAAGAAAGATAAAATCCCAGAAGCACATAGGCCTGAGCAGAATTAGTGAAATGAGGAAGAGGTTCCAGGACAAAACAGAAAAAGACAAAGTAGGAATTATCCGGGGGTGAAGGTGACATGGTCAAGAGGCCAGGAAGCTTATCCCTGAATCCGAGAGAAGGAGGAGGAAGGGGGAAACATGGAAAAAAACAATGCAAATTTTATGTCCTATGGAGCTTTTAAGGCATCACAGGAGTCAAGCTAGAGATATTGGGAACCAGGATTGATGTGAATGACAGTCAACATTTTGGGGGCAAGGAGGACAAAGACAGAAAATCTATTTCCCTTCTGAAAGAATTCCCTTTGGATATCATCTCTGGCAATCCTCAAATCAGCTGGCAGGTAGCACTGGAAGTAGCATTAGTCCCACTACTAGCACTTACAGCTGAACAGACTGACCTTCTTTGTGGGCTATAATAAATTATATTGGATGAGCTCAGGTGACAAGAGATTGTATCTTGGTCCATCAAGTTTCCCTGGATTACATGTGGCTGCAGCAGGCTGGTCACAGTATTACCTGCTTGACTGAGGGGAACGTTCACTTTGAAGAACTTGCTTTGGAAAGCAGTTGTCTCCTGACTAACTACCACACAGTGTTCCAGCCTCTATGGTAAAAAAACACAGCCCAAGTCTTCTCCTCTTCTCCAATATTTTCAGTTCCCAGACACTGCATATTTCTACTGGTCAATAATACTAGGGCTGTGCGAAATGGCACTGTTCCATTCAAACTTCAGTTTCAAGGTCTGGACAGAACAATGTTTTGTATTGAATATAATTTCGAGTCAAAGCAGCCTTACTGTTTCCTTTTGTAGAAACAGTGAGGCCGTTTTGATGCTGTTTCAATCATTTCGCCAGACCATGGTTCTGGGAAAAGGAACTCAGCCCAGCTGGGCTAAGTTTCCAACCCCAGCCAGGGGTGAGAAGGCAGCCCAGGTAGGCTGACTTCTCAGATCGCACCAGGGATGGGAAGGCAGCCCAGGTGGGCTGCCTTTCCATCCCCCTGCACTAGATTGCGCTGGGGGCAGGGAGGCAGCCCAGATGGGCCATCCCTCATGCTAGATCACACCGGGGCGGGGAGGATGGGGTGTATCCCTGTCCCCGGCACAATCTAGCCCCTTGCTGGATCTGCACAGGGGATGGGAAGTCAGTCCAGCTGGACTGACTTCCCATCCCCAGTGCTATGGTTGAAACTAACCTTGTCTTGTTTTGACTAGCCTTGTTTTGTTCTGAGGCTATTTTGATGGCCTTGTTTCATTTCGATTTTGCTGTTTCAATCTCAAAATGAGTCAAAACAGTGTCGAAACGAAACAGCTGTTGAAATTTTGCACAGCCCTATATAATACCATTGGTAACAGCTGGGCAGCCAAGTCCTCGGGTCATTATACTAATAGAGCTTTAGACTGGCCTATATAACCCCTAGCAACTTGTCCTTAATGAGCTTTGATCCCAGATTTAGCCACTATATCCCAAAATGTGCCTGGGGAAACTGTTGTGAGGGTCTGGGGCAAAACGTGCTTTTTATAGTGGAGAGGATACACAAGGTGGGTGTTTAAGTTCAAAACAACTGGTTTTGACCTGAAGTAAACTCTCATTAAAAAGGTTTTAACCTATAAAAATCCTAGTTTTGGGATCCTGCTTTTAATCACAACATTGGCTGTTTTTAACAACCTGTGATCTAATAAAGGACAAGAGACTAGAGCTGTGCAAAACACCATCATTTTGTTTTGACATCCGTATCACCATTTCAAAGGGACAGTGTTTTGTTTCATTTCATTTTGAAGCACTGTCCTGTTTCATTTCACTGAAACTTTTTCACTGTTTCGATGCGTTTTGACATTTCACCCATAGGCTATAATGGAGAATCAGGAAAATGACTAAAGCCTTGTCATTTCTTGCCTGATTCAGAAGAAAATTGCTGGGATGGTAGCCCTTTCTGAGGGCATGAAGCCAGCCAAGTTTCAAGGATGTGTAGATGTTTTTCAGAAACTGCACCTCAAAGAGCAAAAACCAAAACTCATGACACTTGCCAGCAGCTTCCTATCATCTGCCACACAGATTCGGGGGCATGCACCCCCAGGAGGGCTGTGGGGCTGTGCTAGACTCCTCCCAGGAGTGAGGGCCCCTGGATCTGCGCTGGATGATAGGAATCTGCCCTGCCACCTGGGACTTGTGTTGGGCGCAGCCCACATCCAGAGCTGGGGAAGACTGATGCTGCCACTGACCCAGACAGCAGTGGCAGCCTCCTGTCATCTGGCCCAGTGGCAGGAGGCCAGGGCTGCACTCCAAGTGGCTCTGCAGCCCCATGGAGCTCAGCCTGGCAGCAGGAGGCAGAGTGCAGCCCTGGCTCTGCACACCTTCCACCACTGGACTGCGCTCTGTGGGGCTGGTGGAGCCAATCGGAGCTCAGCCCTGGCTCTCCCCTGCCTCATGCCACTGAGCAGCTTCAAAACTCGAAACATTTCAGAACTTTCAGAATGTTTTAAGTGCTCTCATTTCATTTCAAAGCTGTTTCAAAGCTTTTTATTTTGTTTTGATTTTGCTGTTTCAAGCTTGAAACAGCTTCAAAATTAAACACTCGGAGAAATTTTGCACAGTCCTACAAGACACCAAATCTTACATATCTCACTCACATCGAGTTAGATTACATTATCAGGACAGTTTTAGAGTTGTCTGTTCTGACAGTCTAACATTACCCTCAGATCATAGAATCATAGGGCATGTTTACATGTTCTCTGATGTGTACAGCGGCATCTCATGTATTCAGCATCCCATGTTTCAAAATGGCAATGGGGACACTTTAAATAAAGCTTTTCAAATGAGCTTTTAGTTAAAGGACCCCACTACCATTTTGAAATGCAGGATGCTGAATACATGAGACACTGTGGGCATTTTAATTAGAGCAGCTCTTGGGAGCCTCTTTCATTAAAATGCACCTCCCCTTCCCTGGAGCATGTGTATAGGCACCCAAAGAGAAGCTGGGCTGGAAGAGATCTCCATAGGTCATCTAGTTTAGCCCCCTGCCTGAGGCAGGATCATCCCTACCCAAACCATGCCATACAAATCCATTCTCTAACATCTTACCAAAGTGACACAGTCAATCATAGCACAACACAAGACATAACATCCTAACCTGACACAGGTAAGGCAGGAGAATCACAGCTGCCAATGTCCCACTTCTATAAATGTTGTTAATATATGCTCAAGAGATCCCTGGAAGAGGACTATGCCCTCTGCTACAAAGAAAGGGAAAAGCCCCCACAGTCTGTACCTATCTGACTATAGGGTAAAATTTCTTCCTGACCCCAAATATAACTGTATAGGTATGCTGTTTCTAATACAATATGCCCCTTTACTTTTGCAGATAGGAGCAGTAGAGACATTCAGATGAGGAGATCCTTTGGTGCAGAAGAGCTATCTACTGGTAGGAATTTTTATTTATTTATTTATTTATTTTGGTAATATGTTTTATTGGACCAACTGTATAGTTGGAAGAAATATTAGAAAAGCTTTTGGGCCCAAAGTTATTTCTGTGATGGGCTTTGGAGCCTACTCCTTGCAACCCCTTCTTCCCCACAACCCTCCTATCCATAATACCTCAAGTTTGTTGTCCTTAGGTTACTCAGCTCTTCCTACCCAGATGGTGGGAGAGCGTGAGCTGTATGCAGTGGTATGGCTTGGTATACTCTGTGGTAAATTACATTTTGGGGGAGCTGCTGGTTTTTACTCATGTTTTTGTTTATAACTATTTCTGCCAAAGGCCATATGTGCCCTGACAAAGCACTTTTTAAATAACACATCTAAATAAAATAAGCAAATTTTTAATTTTTTCAGTTGCCACCTTAACTGATGTATGGCCATAGGAATGGGGAAGGAGTTTTCAGAGCAAAGAGAAGCATGCACCAAATATATAGCAAAGGGCTACATACTTTTTTAAAAAACTACCATTCAAGAGGTGTTATGAGGCTTTCCTGTATTTTGCATTAGCCACAAGAGGGCAGCAGAGCACAATTTTATTCATCTGGGACTCTTACCCTTGCAGTTGCTTGGAACAGCTACCCTTCTACTGCTAGGACAAAGATTTCTGCCTAAGTTTGGGAAGCAGTGGAAGTGTCTATATATGCAATTAATGCTCTTGGGTGTGCATCTAAACGTGTACCTGGGTTGGGAATAAACTGAGCCCCAGAGGAGCATGTTAGTCCAGGGCTGTTCCTGACTTTCTCCTCTGCAGCAGCCAGGGAGAACTCCAGACTCCAGCTGAAGCTGCCTGGTTGCCAGCCCCAGGCTGATAGAGCCTGGAGGTCAGTCTCAGGTTGGCAGGGGGCACCAGGGGTCAGACCTGGGCTTTGGGGGCTGGGGGAGGAGCTGTCCTTGGCTCTAGGGGCAGCTCCAAATGGTGCGGAGCTCAGTGTCACTCAGAGCCGGCCCTGGAGCCAGGGACAGTTTTCTCCCCTGTCCTCCCTGACCCCTGGAGCTTGGGGCTAAGGCCAGAGCTCTGTGCTTCTCAGAGCTGCCCCCAGACCTGGGGACAGCTCCTGCCCTGTCCCTACCTCCAGAGCTCAGGGCAAAGCCCCAAGCTCTGTACCGCTTGGAGCTGCCCCTAGAGCTGGGGACAGCTCCTCCCCCACCCCTAAGCTGAGAAGCAGTTGTGGCCCCCTGCTGCCTGGGCTGACTGGGAGCAATTTTTTCTGCATCAGCATTTACAAGTGCATTGCGGCACATTAATGTAAAGCACCATTGGCTAGTACCTGTATCTGTCGATACTAGCAAACCATGCTTTACATGAATCAACTGTGCAGTAATTTCTGTGCACATGTAGATGGTGATGATTTACTACACATTAGTTTAATGTTCAGTAAAGTGTATGTGTAGATGAGCCCAGTCTGTCTAGTGGTGCAAGCATGGCTTGATGGTCATGATTCCAGGTTTCTATTCCAGCTCTGCCATCAGGTGTGTCAGAAAACAAGCTGTGTAGTAAGATGGCCACACAGCAAGGGTAGACAGCAAATGGACACAAGGGAAAAAATCCCCCAAACACTGTAAAGCTTCTCCTGGGCTGACTGCATCTGCCTTTGCCAGGCACCCAAGTGTGCTCTATCTTTTTTAAAAGTTCAATAACTCGGAATGTGCTACTGAGCTCTGTGACCCTGGGTGAGTCATCACTCTTTCTTATTCATGGAGATCATGGAACAGGTTCTCAGGGAATCTATTTCAAAGCTAAGGTTACAATATGTCTAGGTCCTCCCATTTCTGACCAGGCAGTTTTTTTAAATATCAGTAAATGTCTGGGATTTTGCTCTGCCTCTGCCCCAGCAAGGAGCTGCTTGGGGCTGGGAGCAGCGTGGGAAGGTGATCGGAACAGGGCATCATATGCTCTGCATTTGAGCCCGACAGCTGCAGGCAGATATGTGTGTGTGTGTATGTGTGCGTGTGTGTCTGTGTGTGTGCATGCCTGCTGGTTGGTGCTGGAGCTGCAGCAAGGTGGCGGAAGTGGGTGGGGGTTCTTCAGGGGCAGCAGGGAGCTGCATGGGCAGCAGGGCTGGGGGGCTGGGGGGTCAGGATTGAGGTGTATCAGCAGGGAAAGTGGGGCTGCATATTGGGAGGGAAGGGCTCCAGCATGGTCTGAGGTGCAGGGTATTGTGGGTCAGGAGTGAGGGGCAGCAGCAGGGATGGTGGGGGCTGTGGCTTGGGAGTGAGTGGCAGGGGCAGGGCATGGGCATATCACTGCCTCCCCCAAAATCATATACCCCACCTCTTCAAAAGAGGTGTTCTTTTTTGAAACTGAAAATATGGTAACCTTATCAAAGCACCTAGAGGAGAACAAAGTGATTAGGAACAGCCAGCATAGATTTGCCAAGGGCAAGTCATGCCTGACCAATCTGATTCCCTTCTATGGAAGGAGGGATGCAACAGGGAACCCTGGCTTTGTTACTGAAGAGTGGCATGGCCCTTTTAAGGGCAGAGTCTTTGTAGCACAGGAAGCCACCAGAGCTGGGTGTTAAGGGACAGCCCTGCAGTCAGGTCAGCTGACAGGGGTGTTACATGACTGGAAGAGGGCTCAGGCCCGAGCTATATAAGCCCTGAGCTTGAGCCAGTTAGGGAGGCCAGCCCTGAGAGTTGTGGAATTCCTGACAGCAGCATGGTGGGGCCCTGGATCTACAGTGAGACTGGAAGGAAGCAGCTCTGCAGGCCTGGGAACAAGGAAGAGTTACCTGGGGGCAGAGAGAGGGAGACATGTTATGCAGGCAAGAGGCCTTTTTTTATGTTAATCCTGATGAGGATTTAGGTGCCTAGCAGAAGGGTGAAGTGTTGTAAATTACTTTGGGGCTAAAGGGGTGGTTTGGAGGTCCCATTAGTGTCCTAGGGGAGTGTGATTAACTTGAGTACTGCTGGAGGCAAGCTCAAGGCAGAGCATGGGGCTGCAGAGCCTCAAGTCCAAAACAGGACAGAATGTGGGGCCACTGGGCCCTGAGTAGGGTGGAGACAGGGGACAGGGGCCTGGTGCCCGAGAGGGCAAGACTAGAGCTGGGGCCCGGAAGTCGGGTCTAGAATGATGGGCCATGGCTACAGGACCAGCCAGAGTAATGGGGTGGAAGCTGGGAAGATTAAAACCCCAACGAAGGAAGGAAGGCTTGAGGTAGCCTGGAGATGTAGGGACAAGTGTCCCACCATCGATGACCCAAAACACATGTGAAGTATGGGCTGTAGTGTAGGGTTGAAATGGAGCCATGCAACTAACCCCTAAGGCATTGACCCCAGATGCTCAGGGATCATTGTTGCAAGACCGGGGCAACCTCCTATACTTCAGTAATAACAATTTACATGAAGGTGTGAGACGTGAAAGGATGGACTGCCCCAAGAACAGGGTGCAAGACATTTTCATGGCTGCCTCTGGAAATGGGGTCCTGTTATAGGGGGGGAACAGTGGATATGATATATCTTGATTTTAGCAAGGCTTTTTGCATAGTCTCCCACAATATTTTTGTTAACAAGATAAGGAAATACAGACTAGATGAAAGTACTATAAGATGGATATACATAACTGGTTGGATCATCATGCTCAATGAGTAGTCATCAGTGACTCAATGTCTGCTTGGGAGGAGGTTTAAAGTGGGTTAGAATAACCAAGTACAGATTAGACAGGAATCTTCATTAATAATTTGAGTTATGGGATTGATTGCACATGGGAAGTTTGTGGATGGTACTCTAGGATCCAGAACGAAATGGATAAATTGGAGATATGGTTGCAAATCAATTAGATGTAATTCAGCAAGGACACGGATAAAGTCCTGTGCTTGGCATAACTGCATACACAAATGCAGGCTGGGGAATGATTAGCTAGGCTTCAGAGAAGGATCTGAGGGTTACAGTAGACCATAAGCTGAATGAGTCTACAGTGTGCTTTTGTTGCAAAAAAAATGGTAACAGAACACTGGGTTGTATTAACAGGTGTGTCACTTACAAATAAAGGGAAGTGATTCTTCTGCTTTATTCAGCACTGGTGAGGCCTCACCTGAAGTATTGTGTCCAGTTTGCACCTGATACCTCAGATTGAAAGAACTAGGATTCTTTACCTCAGAGAAGGGAAGACTGAAGGGAGATTTGATGAATCTTCAAATATCTGAAAGACAGTTATAAAGAGGATGGAGATAGACTTTTCTTTATAGCTATAGGGGACAGGACTAGAAGCAATTGTCTTAAATGGCAGCACAGGAAATTTAGGTTGCATATTAGGAAAAACTTTCAGACTCTGAGGGTGGTCTGGCATTGGAACAGACTACCTAGAGAAGTTGTGGAACCTGTATCCCTGGAAATTTTCAAGACCAGGTTAGACAGACACCCGGTTGGGATGATTTAGTTAGGAATGATCCTGTCTTGAGCAGAGGGCTGGAGTTAGATGACCTCATGCATGAGCTTCTTTCCAGCCATACTTTCCTATGATCCTGTGCTAACATTGGGATGCTAGTACTTCCCTGTCTCACAAGCTACTGTATTTTGAGGCTTCCTTCAGTACTGCCTGTAAAGCTCTTGGGGATCCTGAGATGTAAGAGGAAGGGGCTAGTAGGGATTAGTGTTCTAATGCAGACAATGGGGTAACAGTGCTGGCTGTAGGGGGAGAATAGCTACTTGCTTCCAGGCAGGAGTCAACTGAAGGGGTTGTGGAGCACATTGTGGAGTGGGAGTTGGCCAAAGTCACTGTAGAGAAGGATGAAGGGATTCTAGTGTCCTATTCATCCATTCCTTTTACATTACACATCAGGATTTGGAGGAGTGAGAGCAACAGCAGTCTCAGCTTGTTCCAGTGGGAGACAGCCCAGGCAAACACAGCTCTGCTAGATATGGGAACCTCACAGCTACTCCAGTCTGACTCACCGCTGTGCTATTTTTGGTACTTATTTTTCCCACCCTAACCAAGTCAGGGTGGCACAAGGATATCTCTTTGAGGAACTGCAAGTCAACATTTCCTTGTGTTCAGTCCCAAAATGTGACATTTTACAGCAGACAACCTCAACTCTCTCCCCAATGTCTAATGAAAGCTCTGTGCTGTAAGCAGCTGGGCCAGACAGGGCAGTAACTAAAGAAGCAGGCTCTGACAGCGGAGTCAGACAAGTCCAGGGGAGGCAGTGAGAATGCCTGTATGTAAGAGGCAAGTGTCATGAATCAGAGGAGCAGTCAGGGACACAAAGTCTATGATGCTGTTACCCAATTACCTGCTTTGTCACTAAATTGCAGACACGGGTCATTGTTTGCCAAATGAAATGGTTGTTTCATGCCAGTGAGGAGCTTGAGTACTGTAGTGACAGACAGGTACCCATGCAAAAGCCTGGATAGTGGCAACTATAAGCATCATCCACCACACGCCCTGAAGCTTAGGAGTCCAGATAACATGAGGCCCAGATCCAAGCACCTTGGGGCTGGGGCCGGGGGGGGGTTGCAAAACCAAAATTCAAATGATGAGCTTTTGGAAAACTAACATCTCCTGTGCTTTTGTCATCTGTGTTTTTGCTGATATTTGTCCTCCACATTCTTCCTGCTCTTGTGCATGGGATTAATAAATATATCCATATTTTAATATATGTAGCTCACTTAAAGTATTACATCACTGGCTAAATTCAGGATAGCCAAAATTGACCCTGTGGTCAACGATGTTAAATATTATTCAGAACAAAAGATACAGATAAAATAAATACCTTTCACATGTCTCTGAGGGCAAATTCTGCTCACAGTTCTCATGTGAAAGATTCTACTGAGCTAAGCATAGTTATTAATCCACCAGGGTGAGATTCAACTTTGTTCAAAATCCAGCACCAATGTGTCTCCACCATTTAAGTCTCAATAAACAGAGGTGTAGTTAAAGGGGGCTGATATGAGACTTAAGCCATGTAATTCTTTACATGTTCTGTTGGATGCTGCTACAGAGGGGTGATTTTCACCCCATGCAAACAAGGCTGGAGGAATTGGGCATCTAGTCTGAAACCAGCTAGTGTGGTAATATCACAGATGGGGAAATGGGTGTGACTATTCCATTATTAGTCCACATTTCAGTTAGTAGGTATAAACTATTCCCATTGTGCCTGGTTTCTACTTCAAGGTGAATTGATTTAGGAACTGGCAGCTCATAGCACTGAGCAGAGAGGCCGAATACTATGACATCTAATATCCTGTCATCCTGTCACCCACACAGATTGCCCCTCCAGAACAAGGACAGCCACTTTGACAGGTCAGTGTAAGGAAACTGATGCACTGCTGCTATAGGTACTGTGCCCAATTTGAGGATCTGAAGATGACGTCACTCTCCAGGGACATCAAGCAGATACCTCTTAAGAGCAATAAATCAGCTTACAGCTTTTAAGGGAGACTCCTCCATCTGAAACAGATTTCTTGTAACTGACTGTGGAGTCAGATAGAAGCATTTGGACACGGTTAATGCGGCAGAATCTGCACTTTCTTGATTTGGGTCCTATCTGTCTGACTGGCCATAGTCTGGATGCACAGTTATTCTAATTTTACTCTCATCCCAGATTCTTCTGATGTCTGTGATAGACCTTTATTATTCAGCCTTTACCTGCCGCCTTGGATGAAGCAATCCAAGGATATAAGGCCACATCTCATCATATAATACAGCCCTGGAGTGCCGTTTTGTCAATGAGACCTAGCCATGACTGTTTTGCTCCATGGAAATCTTTAATAGAAAACTAAAGATTTGTATGATCTGAAAAGAAACTGGAATATAATGAAGCTGCCCTTACCAAACATCTGAAAATTCTCCAAGTGGGGTACAGAAGCCCAGCATTGTCATATACTCCATTCTGGTCCTTTACTGTAAGGGACACAGCCAGTAAAGTAGGGCCTGGCTAGAGTGCTGCTGTAGTCTGACAATTCCCAGATGGAACATGGGTCCTTGAGACTCAACAGCAACTAGTAAAAATTAGAGCAGCCCAGAGGCAACTGCAGATTGCATAGTGGGAGAACAAAACAAATTGGTCCCCAGGGAGCAGTGAACACAAAGATGGCCTACAGGCCCCACTAGCTTTGCCAGCCTTAACTCTATGGGATCCCAGAACTGGCCTCATGCATTAGATTTGCATTCTACCATGATTACATAATAGATTTATTTGAGGACTATGATGAGGTCCTGTGAAAGTTTAAGTTCATATTTTTCTAGTGCATTGGCAAGTAGACGATCGCTGGCAGAAAAGGCAAAATAACCATTTATGGTTATGTGGGAAAGAGAGCTTTCCAAAAGGATTTGTCCCAGGATAATTGGGTTCATGTTTTGCATAAAGTATGAAATATGGCATTGTGCCTTGTAACCTAATAAAACTATTTTCAGATTTTTGCCTCAGTTGTACAAGCCCAGAGAGATTAATCATATTGACGGGCATAAAATGCCTGTAGTCATCTTCCTTGGGAGTGTCAGACAGATTATGGGTAAAGGGTAAATTGGAATCATGGGCCATTCCTGTGAACAACATGGGTACTGTGTACTGCCTGCGTTTGTTTTATGAACATTATATTTGTTGGTTTGAAGTTATTGGGTTCCTGGCTAAAGTTACCACATCAAGGTACCCCCTTGTCAATGAGGATGGTCTTTCAGATAGCCTGTCTCTCTTTCTCTCTCCACTCTTACAATAATTCATTCAAACCCCAAGGGCTTTGAATTCAATTCTCTCCTTGTCCTGGGGTCTATGTTATTTATTCTGTTTTGCAAACAACTTCTTTCTGGCCACTTAAACACTGCTCCTACAGTGAGTCACAGTTCACGCAAGTTCTCTTTCCTTAGTTCATGAGCCCACAGCCCTTCCACTGGATGGAGTGTGTGTGATAATTCAGGTGGGCTTTTTGCCACAGACATCCCCAGCCCAGGAACTCTCTCTCCGGCTCAGCCATTTTTTTTAACCAAGCCTCTTAGACTAACTTTACTCAAAGGGTATTTCAGGTGTTCTCAGAAGTTCACAAAATAAGATCACAGCCTCCTTATAGGGCGCCTGTTTGGCAACCCAATCACCCCTTCTCAGGTGACTCAAAGTAGCCCAAAGTAGTTGTGTGGTGGGCTGGGCCTCACCCTGTCCTTTTTATAAGGCTCCAACTCCCAGACTCTGATAAGAGTCGGGGCTTGGTTTTCCAATAACTTACTTCTTCTGGATGTAATCTGTTCCTTGGACCAACTTCCTGTCACCCAATTTCTGCTTCAAGTGTTTCAAACAAATTCACCTTCTGCAGATGTATGTAATACATAATAGGGCTGTGCGAAATAGCATCATTCTGTTTCGACTTCTGTTTTGCCATTTTAAAGAGACAGTGTTTCATTTTGCTGTTTTGAAGCACTTCCTTTTTGTTTCGTCAAATCTGATTCGATTCTGTTTCAATGCTGTTTCAACGCGTTTTGACATTTTGCCCATAGGCTATAATGAGGAATCACGAAAATGCCTATAACTTCATTTCTTTCCTCTTTTGAATGAAAAGAGCAGGTAGGGTAGCCCCTGCAGAGGCCATAAAGTCTGTCATGTTTCAAGGAGATATGTGCAGGTGTTTCTGGGAAACTGCACCTCAAACTGTTCAGAGCAAAACATGTATCACTTGTAAGTGTGAAGGCATGGGCGGGGGGGGGGGGTGGAAATAGCAGGCATGCTAACCCATGCTGAGGCCACAAAGCCTGCCAAGTTTTAAGGAGATAGGTGCAGGGGTTTCTGGGAAACTGCACCTCAAGCTGCTGACAAGTAAAACTTGTGATGTGTGGCTGTGTGTGTGTGTTAAGGCACACCCTCACTGGTGCTGGGGCCTCGACATGACACAGTAGTGTGCCCCAATGAGGTCTCCTCCTCCCCTACAGCCTCAGTCTGATCCACCACTTTAAATAACAACAGGTAAGCAGCACAGTAGCACTTGCATATCAGGCAGCCAAACTGTCACAGAGCCTGTCTTTCCTTTCCTGCAGGAGCTTCCTCTCCAGCAGCTGCCAGAGAACTCTTCCTGCCAGCCCCAGCCCTGGGGCTTAGGTGTGCCTAGGGCCCTGCGTCCTTCCAGTCAGCTGACCGGAGACAGGTGCTAGGGATGTAGGTTGTAGCTGTGTTGCTCTAAGGACATGCCAGACAAGGTTCTTTGGGTCAACCTGATATCTTGTAGTAGACCAACTGGATAGTTGGAGAAATAAATCTTAGCAAGCTTTTGGGGTTGAAAACCCTTTGTCAAGCTGAGGAAGCTCCTGCAGTTGGTGTGTGTGCTGTTCCTGGAAGGAAGAAATAGTAAAGACACAAGAGGCTGGTGTGCACTGCAGGCCAGAAAGCCAGTCAGTGGAAATGGAAATGGAGGTGTCAGGGGGTGAGGGACTGGCTGGGGTGTGGGAGGAAGGCGGGTGTAGCAGGTAAAAGTGAAGAGGTACCTGGGGAGTCAGATGTCTGGCAGGTTGTAGTGTGTCAGAATTCCAATGTCTATATTGAGTCCATGAGTTTCTGTACCTCAGAGGTACATACACACACTAAAGATCCCAACAGTGTGGCACAACTAGTAACAATTTAGTGTGTGTGTGTGTATGTATCTATCTATATCTATATCTATATTATATATAGTACAAGCAAAATATGTGTGCACATACACACGTACTTCAAATACATATATATATATAATAATATATATTCTTAAATGCCTCCTTTAAATGTATATTCAAATATTTAGTGTGTACAACCAATATACATATTAATTATACAATATATTAGTTGTACATGCTAAATATTTGAATATACATTTAAAGGAGACATTTAAGAAAATGTATGAGAATATGTATTTCCACACACTGAATATAAATGACTAGACAAGGTGGACTATGAATGGCCATAGCAAGTATGGATTTAGTAGGCATTTAAAAATAAACATTATTACAGTAGCACCCATCAGCGATCAGAGCCCCAATGCACTGGGTGCTTTGCATACATGAAGTCTTTTCATTAAACACCTTGAAATGCTTAAATAATACAGAAAAATGTAGAAGAATGAAAGTGCTATTGGTCATCTCTGACTGCTGTTGACCTGAGAGAGATTAAGTGACTTGCCTAAGGTAATGGGGGAATTCAACAGCATAGGTAGGAATTGACCATAAAAACAGCTTTTCTCTGAACTGGTAATATACATTTCAGCTGTTTGTATCCAATACTACTTTCTGCTCTACTCCTATAGAATCAATTGCATCTAATCAAACAACTTACCTTTTTACATATGTCTATTGTGATTACAACAAGAATTATCTGTACATATGGAACGACTCCATGCCATTAACTCTCCAGGGGTGAAGGGAAAAAAGTGAGACTAACCATGGCTATGGACAAACATATATTTTTGTTGCTTTAAAAAGGGAGAAGGAGCTGTCTTTCGGGAGCATTCATCAGCTGTTATGCTATAACTGTTACATCCGCAGGATCCTGTAGCAATACAAGTTACCTAAATCACCTTAATTTTGACCCTGTGTCAAGAATGGTTGAAGCTGGAACAGTTTTGCTGCATCTGCTTTGCTACAGAATCATGCAGATGTTATGGTTGCAGTGTAACAGCTTGTATTACAAGGACTCTGTTTATGTGTATTCTGCATGGGTAATACAGGGGTAATACATAATGAAATCACAAACAACCCCTAAGTGACAAAAAGTCTGCTAATGTGGGTGGAGAATTGGCATTTAGGTGCACAAAAGGTAACAGAATTTTGCCCATAGTATTTCATATCCCTAAGTATCTGCATCATACCCAGCTAGGCTATATCACACTACTAAACCCTGGTCAGCATTCAAAGAGAGATAACAAAGTCCTGATTCACAAAAGCAGATATCCAAGGCAGTGGACAGAAGTGTGCATTGATAATTAGTAACTAAGTTACTTGTCATCTGAGCACACTCTAGCTATTTATATGTGGATCAGCAGTAACCAGCTCTGGGCCACTGAAATTTTTTAAATCAGTCAATGTGTTTTAAGCTATTACTGAATGTCATTTCTCAGTATGTATTATTTAAAAGTCAAAAGAAAATTACTGTATTTATAATAAATTATCCCGGCTATTCTTTTCCATTAGCAATGGAAATGATGGGCTGGTTTTTTTAATCTGTTAGCATTTCTACTGGCTGTTGTGCCAGCCACCCAGAGCTGGAGAGAGACTAACGATGTGAGACTCTTCTACTTCCCCTGTGCAACTGCCTCAAATTACATCTGTATAGATGGCACGCAAGCAACCCTGCTTCTAAAACTTTCATCTGTGAGATGTCCATGTAGTGTTATTTTGCTCACCTAAATCATCAGTTTTCATCGAACCTTGCAATTTTGATTTTGATTAAGTCTTCCTCATGGACAGACTCTCTACCATAGTGTACCTTCTTCCCTCATTTCCAGTGTTCCTGATTCCTGTAAATCACTCGTACAAATTAAGAGAACAAGTAGGAAGTAAAAATCTAATATACTACTTCAAAAATTTTTGTAAATTGCATTTTTAGTGAAAACAAAAGGTTGGTAGCTCTGAATCCTCTATTTATCCTGCAGACATTGACAGCACAGGGAGCACCACATTTCTACTGTTATAAAATGTCCTGCATGATCTTTAATTTCCCCACAGTGGTGACAAAGGATCATGATGTTTTAGGTTTGTATACTAAAGCTTCTTGCATAGTAAATCAAGTGAGACCTAGAGCACCCATCTTTAACACTACTTCAACAGCAATATGAAGAGGGGTCCCATAAGAATGACACGATAACCCACTTCCTCATCCATTCATTTTTAGACTTTAATGAAATAGCCAGTGACTTCACTGTGGATGGCTATCCACTAAGAATAGAACCAACTGTTTTCAAACAGGTTACTTAGCAATAATTAAATGCAAAATAAGCTGCTGCCACTATTGATCTATGCTGAATTTGAACCAGTCACAGATTCTCTAGCTCATCACCAATCCCCAGAGTTATCTGGTCCATACTAGTTAAAACAGTTGAGAAAGAAATCTTTCCTTTTAAATACCCGACTTTCTACCAAGTGTCTGTTTGCCCAGCTATGCCCTCACCTGCCAACTAAAAGCCAGAAGTCACTTTAAAGAAACCTGAAAAGTGAAAACTAATTTATTTTCACCCATCCTACGTATTTATTGAATACACTATTTCCAGAGGTAGCATAATAATCTTATATTGTCAGGTACCACCAAAAATTCTCTAGAGAAAGTCCAAAGGGGAGTCTTTATTTGGAACATATAATTTCTTGTATTATTATGTACAAATGGTAGGCCATACAAGCTCTTCAGGACAGATTCCAGCTGTAGCTTTTAAAGTAAGGGTTGGGTAAGGGTTAATTTCAAAACAACCAGCCCTTTTTTAAATAAAATGAGGTGACGTTGCAGACACATCATCAGCTTGGACCAAAGTGCAGGTATCCAGAGCCCCAATAGATAATTAGAATCAGATGCTTTTATTCCCTAAGCCCAGGGCATTCTGGTTGCTATAGTAACTTGTTTCCCTTGCCTCTCGTCTGATGTCATTCTTGGACAGCATTGCCTAGGAATGTAGCTGGGAAAAGGAGGTGTGATGCCTGGAAATACAGCTATGTACACATGCACTGAGCTGGAGGCAATCAGGTGCCTGAATCCATGCTCCAGGAAAACAGTGCCTGGAGAAACTCAAAGGGCTTCATTTTGTCACAGATGCTGAGAACAGGTCTAATAGATAGGTACCAGCTTACTTGGTGGGGAACTAGGGATGAGTCACTTTATATTTCTTTTCTTTGATTTACTTATCAGTAAAATAGGGGAAATAACCATTGTACAGGAGACTGAGAGATAATATTTGTTTGTAAAGTAGATACTCTGATGAAAGGTGCTATAGACATGAGAAAACCTGCTATTATTTTTGTGAAGGAACCTCTTTGTGTAAGTCAAAAATGAACAGGAATCATGTAGATACAGACCAGGTACATACTTTATACTTTTACCAGTATAAGTGATTGGAAACTGGTCTATATAAATGACAGAACAGAAATTTGGCACACATGGACTGCTTTAAAAATGGGAGGACCTGGTCTAAGATTTGCTCTCCCCTCTCCCTCGTCATCAAAAGTGAATGTGAGTTCTGTTCGCTATTGATCTAAACTACACCTCTTAAAGAAAACTATAACTTAGACTGATTTTGCCTTGGGCTTTTTGAATGTCTGTTCCTTACTTAAGATATGAAATAAAAGCAAGAGCACACATTCTTACTCAGCAGAACCTAACCCATAAAATTATTCTGGCTTTGCTCCAGGTTTCCTAGTATATTCCTACTTCTGGATGATTAATAGGTGATCAATTATATGGTCTTTCTTCTGTGTTCATTTCAACATCATAATGATTTGGAAACTATATTTTTATTGCAGTCTTTTCTAACCATCATATGCAGGACACAAATATTTGCTATGATGACAATAAAACAGTTTGGAACATAAAGTTCCAAAAATACTGCAAGTTTAATTCTATTTAGAAATTGCAAATACCATGGGTGTGTGTTCAGCCATTGTTTTTCATACCAGGTATATCTAATCTCATGTGTCCATAGATGTGTGGAACGTGCTGCAATGCATTGTAATTACAGTGCCTAGAAGCAGACTCGATTAATTGAGTCTGTTGGAGCATGCTAATTAGCACACTCCAGCCTCTTCGAGTAGCCTCAGCATCTTGTGTATTCAGCATCCCCATGCTACAAAATGGCGGCGGGGGCACTTTAACAAAAGCCTGTAGAACAAGCTTTATTTGAAGTGCCCCGATGCCATTTTGAAGCATGGGATGCTGAATATATGAGATGCCGTAGGCACTTTAGTTTCATAGTTTCATAGTAGCTAGAGTCGGAAGGGACCTAGGTAGATCATCTAGTCCGACCCCCTGCCTTGGCAGGAAAGAGCACCGGGGTCAGATGACCCCGGCAAGGTGCTCATCTAACTTCCTTTTAAAAATCCCCAGGCTAGGAGCCTGCACCACTTCCCCTGGAAGCCGGTTCCAGGCCCTAGCCGCCCTGACTGTGAAGTAGCGCCTCCTAATATCTAATCTAAACCTACCCTCCGCCAGCTTGTGACCGTTATTCCTGGTCACTCCTGGCAGCACACGGGGGAACAGGGACTCCCCCAATACCTGCTGATCCCCCCTGACCAGTTTGTAGCAGGCCACAAGGTCCCCCCTTAACCTTCTCTTGTGGAGGCTAAACAGGTTCAGGTCCCGTAGCCTCTCCTCATAAGGCCTGCCCTGCTGACCCCTGGTCATACGAGTGGCCCTCCTCTGGACTCTTTCCATATCGTCCACGTCCCTCTTGAAGTGTGGCGCCCAGAACTGGACGCAGTACTCCAGCTGCGGCCTGACCAGTGCCGCATAGAGGGGGAGGATCACCTCCCTGGACCTGCTCGAGATGCATCTGTGGATGCATGACAGGGTACGGTTGGCCTTCTTGACTGCCTCCCCACACTGCTGGCCCATGTTCATCGTGGAGTCAATGACGACTCCAAGATCCTTTTCCGTCTCCGTGCTGGCAAGAGGGGAGTTCCCCAACCTGTAAGTGTGGTGCCGGTTCTTCCTCCCCATGTGCAACACCTTGCACTTATCAGTGTTAAACCCCATCCTATTCTCATCCGCCCACCGTTGCAACCTGTCAAGGTCAGCTTGTAGCCTATTGCACCCTTCTAGTGCACCCACATCCCCCCACATCTTAGTGTCATCAGCAAACTTGAACAGGGTGCTTTCTACCCCCTCATCCAAGTCACTGATGAAGATGTTGAACAGCGCGGGCCCGAGGACCGAGCCCTGCGGAACCCCACTGCCCACGTCCTTCCAGGTCGAGAAGAATCCATCCACTACCACCCTCTGGGTGCGGCCCTCCAACCAGTTAGCGACCCATTTGACTGTGTGGGCATCGACACCACAGTCTCCCAGCTTTTTGATGAGGACAGGGTGAGAGACAGTGTCGAAAGCCTTCCGGAAGTCCAGAAAGACTACATCCACAGCAACCCCTGCGTCTAATGATTTGGTGACCTGATCGTAAAAGGCCACCAGGTTCGTCTGACAAGACCTGCCACTGATGAACCCATGTTGGTTGCCCCTGAGCATGCATTCCCCCGCAAGGCCCTCCTGGATGTGTGCCAGGATAATTTTTTCAAAGAGCTTACCCGGGATTGAGGTAAGACTAACTGGCCTGTAATTTCCCGGGTCCTCTTTTTTTCCCTTTTTGAAGATAGGGACCACATTGGCCCTCTTCCAGTCCTCCGGCACCTCACCAGGGCACCACGAGTGCTCATAGAGCCGTGCCAGGGGTCCCGCAATGACCTCGGCCAGTTCCTGTAGAACCCTAGGGTGAAGATTGTCCGGACCAGCGGACTTGAACACGTCCAGCCTCTCCAGAAGTACCCTAACTAACTCCTCGCTAACCCCTGGCCCAGGTGTGCCTCCCCCAGGGCCCGAGGGGGGCCCAGCAGGGAGGTGGCTGAACTGGTCCCTACTTAGGAAGACAGAGGCAAAGAAATCATTAAATATGTTAGCTTTGTCATCTGGCATGAAGACTAAGTTGCCCATCGTGTCCTGCAGGGGCCCCACATTACCCGGGACCCTCTTTTTACCCCCTATGTATTTGAAGAAGGACTTCTTATTGTCCTTAAGTTAAAGTGGCCCCCAAGAGCCACTCTAATTAAAGCACCCTCCTCCACCCCCAGAGCACGTGTAAAGATGCCTATGATCTAGAGCAGTGGTTCTCAAACTTTTTTGTACCAGAATCCATTTGTAAACATGGATGGCCAGTCTTGATCCAGTGCTCCTCACTTCTGATCCACTGTCTCCTGCCCCCAGGCCCCAGCCCCCCAGTGTGTGGGACTGGGGCTGGGTGTGCATGGAGCATGGGGGGCCCCAAGAAGCACCAAGCAGCCTTGCAAGCTGGAACTCTACCAACTAGCAAGAGAAAAGCCACAATTTCCCACATTTTTCTCCTTTAAAGGAGAATCCATTTTTAAAGTTTGTTTGTGACTCTTTTATATATTGTGATCCACTTTTGGATCATAACCCACAGGTTGAGAAACACTGATCTAGAGCAGTGGGGGCCAACCTTTTTGCCGGATGTACCACAAATTAACCCTGCATCCTCATCAAGTGCCACTCCAATCCTTTTCCTCTGTCTAATCTCATCCTTTGCTTTCTGCTCCCTGCCTTGTGCTCCCTGCCTGATCTATTGTTCTGTTTTCTGTTTCTTGTCCTAACTGCTGCTGTTCTGTCTCTCCCCTCCTGGATCCACTGTATGACACACACAGAGGCTACCCATGCCACTTGTGGCAGAGTGGCCAACACGATTTAGAAAGACTCAGTCATGCAAGCCCACTGCACATGAAGTTCCTGTTGGCTTCAAATGGGGCTTCTCACATGAAGGACTTACAGCAGTAGGCCACATGTATTTTTTGTTGTTTAAATGTAAAGATATAATTAGGCTCTCTCCTGCTCTGTGCAGACACTCTGTACTCCTACCACATACCACAATTTCTTTTGTATTACCAGGTCTAACTGTAGTTAGCCTACACCAGCACTATTGCTCCACAGTGTTCACTGAAGGTGAAGGATGCCAAATAATGCAGACAGTACCAGGTTCCTTGGTCCAACAAGGTGAGTACAGCCTGAATAGGAAAGCATGATGTATTCAAACAGCGCTGAGTGTGATGTAGAAAGAAAGGACAATAGCCCATCTAAGAAGCAGGTGACTGTTGAAACACCTGAATGCATCTTGGTCTTGCCTCCATGGAATAAACAACCCCCTTTAATGTATTCCACAATATCTGTATACACAAAATCACTTTCTTTATGGAAGCTGAGGGTAGTGAACTGCTAATAAAACCAGCACTGACAGATGGAGGCTACAGCTTGGCACATGCTGTTCTCAGGCTTTCGTACGCACTCATCGACTTGGAACATCACCATACTCAGCCGCATAAACCTTCATACATGCACAAAGAAAAACTCTCCTATATAAATGTGCAAATGCACACTATTCCTAAAGGCATGCATACTTACAATATACAACACGCATGTACATATATATCCATGAATAGATTTTATTAGTATGAGTTTGGGATAGGTGCACAGACCCAAGAAGTGAAGCCCCTAGTGCAATGATTCTCAATCTTTTTAGACATGAAGCACCGCTCATTAGACTTAAGGGACCCCTCAGAAAATGCCAGCTCTTAGTTTTCACTCATTTTTTGACCACATAAAAATAACAGAACAATTCTTCTGTTGCAAAGAACTAAGCAAGACTACAACAGGTCAGAATGGTTTTAATACTGTGGGACACCTATACACGTGACTGATCTGTGCTCCAATGTGTGCTAATTAGCATGCATCAGAGCAGACTTGATTAATCAAGTCTGATGCAGGTCTGTTGAAGTATGCTTGTTAGCATGCTCCAGCAGCCTCCGTGTCACGTGTGCTCAGCATCCCCACACTTCAAAATGGCAGCTGGGGCTCTTTAACTAAAACTTGTCAAATGAGCTTTAGTTAAAGCACCCCTGCTGCCATTTTGAAGTGCAGGATGCTGAATACATGTGACACTTCAGGCACTTTAATTAAAGCAGCTTTCAGAGCTGCTGTTATTAAAACGCCTCCCCTCCACCCCATAGCACGTGTATAGATGCTGATGGATTCCTATTTGAAATCTCTGGGTTTATCTTGTGAATAATGTTTGTACACTTAGCAGTGCTAACACTATGTCTCACCCTGCAGCACCCTTGAAAGGATCTCAAGGGACCCTAAGGTACTGTGGCAGGCTGGTTGAGAATCACTACAATAGTGTATTATGATGGTGATCATAAATAAGAACCAATAAAACCTTTATTCCACCCCAGAGTATGTTTTGCATATGCTACATGTTACAGAAAAACTATTTTTGGAATGTAAAGAACACTTAAACATTTGGACTCCTTTGCCTATCAAGCCAGATTCTTTAGTTACTATGAGTCCAACCATACAGGGCTCAGGGGCAGTCATAAAAGCCTCTGAATATGATTGAGAATGCAATGTTCCACTGTATAGAAAAGACAGCTTTAAAGCCTGGTACCTTGAAACTCTACAGGGATAGAAATAAGCGTTGTGTTCCCCATCAGGAAGTCTGGAATCTTCCTTTCCCAGTGACATAAAGTTTCTGTTTCTAACCATGTGGGACAATAACGTTTTTATGTACAGAAAAGCCAGCATTTGCTCAGCCTTAATCTTGCCTGCCCTGAATCTCAGGCCAGAATAACCTGAAAGTAGGATATAAGAGAAAACTCCTGTGGGAAACTGAGGGAAAAAAGTCATGAAAAGCTGTTGAGAATAAATCCTGGGGAAATGAATTAGTTGGCAGAGAACATGAACTCAGCTGTAGGTGAATGATAACTAATTAATTTCAATGCCTGTACTGTTTAGCACCTGCACAGTTCTGGTACCAATTCTGGTGTGATTATACCAAAACACACAGGTTCATCTACACAGATATCTACTTGCACAAATACACATGCTAGATGTTAATGTACACATGAATGCATACATATATGGAGTTACCATATTGCCTGAACAGACACACCCACCACTACTGCATATGCCACATAGATAGATACTCTTACTGGCAGTCATTGCATGTGCACAACTCTGAATCTATATAAGGTGGTGGAAACAAAATAAAGCTGGATACACACAAATGGCCACACAACTTCTCACAATCTTATTTACAATGAGAAAAAGGACACAGTGATTCAGAGACACTACTGTCACAGTATCTTTCATCATCCTGGCTGGCCCCTGCATTTGGGGCCCAATTTAAACAGGAGCCAGGAGGTGACTATCCTGACCCCTTGGTGGAGCAGTTTTCTATGTGTCTAATTTATTCAAAGCCCTCACTTCATTGTGAGTCTAGCTGGCAGCATCAAACTTGTAGCAAGGGTAAGGCTGAAAGATGAATGGCAACTAGCTGAAAAGCTCTGAAGGGTTTATACAGCAAAACATGACAATCTAAGGACCCTGAGCATGCTGAATCATTTGGATATATCTGTCTGTCCAAAAATATTGGGTGTGGTATGATGTCATCATGAATGACACATGCCCCTGGTGGCTGGGGCATGGTGGTGGTGATAAGTGGGAGCTCCCACAGATGCTGCCCGGCACTGTCGGCAGTGGGGGAGGGGAGGGTGGTGAGCACCAACCAGGGGGTGGCAACCACCCACAGATGCTGCTGCTGGCGGCCAGAGGGGATCACTGACTGCCCACAGACACCACCAACAGTGCCTTTTTGTAGGGCGTGCACTGCCACGCTCAGGGAGTGCACGTGTACCCCAGTGCACCCGCTATGCATCGCCCCTGGATATTGTATAAAGAAAGTCTAGCTCACTGTTGCTGGTGTCCTGAAAGCAGCTTTGGAGCTTTATAATGTAATCTGAATTCTCAGTTCTTATCAAAGCCACGTATACATAGCAGTGTATTGATATTATCTTTTTCATAAATGAGATGTGTAGGTACCTTATACAAATACAAAATACCTTATACCTTAACATGACATGATGGCCTAAGGTGTCATCAACTGCTACTAAATACCATACAAGTAACTGCTGAAAGTAGGCCGGACTCTTAGGCCCCATCTCCATGCACCTCTGAACTTCAGGACATTTGAGATACGGAGCTATGTCCAGATATCTGCTTGAGGTCTGCTGTGCTCCAGACAGGTGTGACAAAGAACTCCAGGACACTGGCTTGTGGTCTCCTGGGCATCTGATGACCTGAGATCAATACCCTGTCACAGAATCACAAACAATTAGGGTTGGAAGGGACTTCAGGAGGCCATCTAGTCCAACCCCTACTCAAATCAGGACCATCCCCAACTAGATCACCCAGCCAAGGCTTTGTTTAGCTGAGTCTTAACCTCTAAGGATGGAGAGTCCACCACCTCTCTAGGTAACCTGTTCCAGTGCTTTATTACCCTCCTACTGAGAAAGTTCTTCCTAATATCTAACCTAAACTTCCCTTGCTGCAACTTGAGACCATTGCTCCTTGTTCTGTCATCTGCCACCACTAAGAACAGTCTAGCTCTACCCTCTTTCCAACCCTTCTTCACCTAGTTGAAGTCTGCTATCAAATCCCCCCTCACTCTTCTCTTCTGCAGTTTAAATAAACCCACTTCCCTCCGCCTTTCCTCAGAAGTCCTGTAGCCCAGCCCCCGAACCATTTTTTTCCCCAGCAGACTCCTCTGCTGGAGGAAAAATGGGAATAAATGTGCAGGACACTATTCAGAGCCTCACACGGAGAGGGGGGACGTGCGGGGGACGTGCTCTGAGCTGCTGAAAGCTGAGACGAGGACTAGAAATGCAGCCAGGCCACTACTAACGGGAGGGCTGGAAGGAAGAGGAAGGGTAAGAAAGACGGTGACCCCAAACTCTGTCCTCAGTGCTCAGCCACAAGGGCCCGGTCCTTTCGGCATGGCAACCCACAGACGAGGAGGAGAGAGGGGGTTCTTTTAACCCTGTGAGAGCTCTTCCTCCCCCCGGCCGGGGCCACGCAGGCAGCGGGCTGGGAGGGAGCTGCAAGCGCTCAAGTGCGGCGGGTCTCGGGCTGGCGACTCCCTCGCTAAGTTTAGGCGGGCTCGGCGGTGACACGTGGCCGCCCCCTGCCCCTCGGCGGGGCTCGCAGCTTCCTCTCCCCGTGGGCGCGGGGTGCGTGGCGAGGCCGGGCGGCGGCTCGGAGGAGGCGGCGGCTGCGGGCGGCGCCTCGAACAAAGCCAACAGAAGGGTCCTTGTGCGGCCGGCGGGCGGGCGGGCGCGGCTGCCTCCCCTCCCGGGCCGGGGCAAGCAGCCCGCAGGCGGGGAGGACCGGACCTGGACCGGACCCGGCGGCGCTGGCGCTGGGCACCCCAGTCCCGTGCAGCCCGGGATGCGCGCGCGGCGGCGGCAGCCCCCAGCCCGGCCGGCTCGGAGAGGAGCGGGCACGGCGGCGGCGGCGGCGGCGGCGGCGGGAGCCCGGAGCGGGTAAGGCGGCAGCGCCGGGGCCCCGCGCGGCTTTTGTCCCCGGCCGGTGGGGCGTCCCTTCCCCTTCCCCTTCCCCGGCGGGGGGCGGGAGGCATCGGGGAAGCCTTTCCCCTTGCCCTCCACGTCCTCCTCCCCGGCCGACTTGGGAGCGGGGCTGAGGGAAGTTGCGGGCGCGGAGGAGGTGGGAGCCCCGCAGTGGGTACTCTGCGGGTCCGGGTCGCAGCTGCGACCAGCACAGAGCGGGCCCTTCCAGCCTGAGCGCGTTGGGAGAGGCAGGAGCTTTCCCAGCGCTTCCCGGGCTCCGGGCCGCGACCTGTCCTACGTGAGGCGGGGCAGAGGCCAGTCGTTTCTGCGTCCCAGCCTTCCCTTCAGCTCTCAAAGCTGCTCTTTCTTTGAGTTCTCCATCTCCTTTGTTTGCCCACCCAACTCTGCCAGGTGGCGGCAGGCCAGCTGCAGCACAGCCCCTCTGCCCCCCTTTTCACCCAACTCTGAAACCAAGCCCTGAAGGCCTGACCCGCAGCACCTTGGCTTGTTCTCCCTGGGCATCTCTGTGCCAGAGCCTGTCGGCTGCCCTAAACTGTTGGTGGTGTCGCAGACAACAGCCTGCTCCGAACTCCAGTTCAGACCAACTCCAGATCTGAAACTGGTTCTTTAGGAGGGAAGGCTGAGTTAGTGCACCAGCAAACTTCCTTTAATTACTTTGTAAAAAAGGACAGGCCATCTCCCTGTAACAGTGAGCAGCTGTCCAAAAACTGAATATTCCTGGCTCTGGGACAGGAGCCTTACTCATCATTAGCATCCTGGACTTGCACAATCCTTCATGTCAGAGGTGGAAAGTTCTCATCACCTTCTTCTGGTTCTCCATAAGGAATTAGTGGTGCAGACTGGAGCTTAGCATCATTCCTTAGCTGAAAGGCCCTTCCAGAAAGTGCCTCAGATACAGGCCTGGAATTAGCAGGTCCCCTGTAAATCTTCTTAGTTCCCCTGTCTTGGACTTCAGCCATGGTGATCCGGAGCACTGACTCCTGTTGACTTTGCTAATTGCTGTTACCAAACTCCAAGGTGGAGAAAGACGCATGGTTTTATTCTTCTGTCACAGCATGTGAGGATCTCTGTGGATAATTTCTGTTAGTATCAGAGGAGTTATCCATGTAAATCCCTTATTCAACAGTGGCAGAAAATATATAAAGGTGTATATGTATGTATGTGCATGAGTGTGCATGTGTGTGTGTGTTTGTGTGTGTGAAAAAGAGATAAAAATTCAATAGGATTTCACCCTGAGATACTCTAGGGCAGTGGTTCTCTATCTTTTTTGTACCAGGACCCATTTGTAAACATTGGGCAGTCCTGACCCAGCGCCCCTCGCTCCTGATCTCATACCCCTGGTCCCAGGCGCCGGCCCCCCCAGTGTGTGGGCATGGGGGCCCAAGGAGCCCCTTGCAGGCTGGAATTCTGTCAGCTTGCAAGGGAAAAGCCACGGTTTCCCACATTTTTCTCCATCAAAGGAGAACCTATTTTTAAAGTTTGTTTGCGACCCTTTCATATATATATTTGTGTGACCCACTTTTGGGTCATGACCCACAGGTTGAGAAACACTGCTTTAGGGAAAGGAGGTAGTTCACCATTAGTATTACTTGTCTTTTCTTGCCGTTTATGGTGGTGATTTATGGGTCTAGGGCAATGATTTTCAACCAGGATGTCTCAAGATCCTTTCACGGGGTGCCTATGCAGTATTAACACTGTTAGGTGTGAGCACATGATTGACAAATGACAAGATAAACCCATGGATTTCAAATAGAAATTCATCATTTTAAAAGCGTTCTGACCTGCTGTGGTCTTTCTGAGTTACTTGCAAGAGAAGAATTGTTCTATTATTTTTTGTAGTTACGAAAACAAGTGAAAACTAAGAGCTGACAATTTCTGAGGTATACCTTGAGTCTAACAAGGGTTGCCTTGGGGTTTAAAAAGGTTGAGAACCACTGGTCCAGAGCAAAATGACAAAAAGGTGATGATTTTTTTCTCAATAATATATATGGTGTGTAATATCTGACATGGTGCTTGGAGGGGGACCAGGTTTCCTGGAGATGTGTTTTCTTGGAGGGGGACCAGGTTTCCTGGAGATGTGTTTTCTGCACACACATGCATTCTGGGATATTCATTTTCAAATCCCCAGGAGCACAACAACAGATTTATTTACGGGCAGGAATTCTCTTACTTCTTAACACTGGTTCTTGCCTCCTATTCTCTCTACAGGAGTCTGGATGGTAGGATGAGGCTAAACAAGCTGCTTCATTTACAGAGTAAAAGTGGAGCAAATACAGGTCTCAGGCCCTAAAGGACAGGCACAATGGCAAGCAGTGTCTCTTGTTCTCTCACTGTTGTGATGGGTCAAGGAATTTTGAGCAACTGAAAGGGACATTCCACGCTCTGGAAACTGGGCAACAATCTTGAATGGCATTTTCCCAGAGTAGGAGAGAAGGAGCATGGCTTGTGGTGGGCGGGTTTGAAAGCAATAAACAAAATATGTAGCACAGAGAAAGAGCTTATTGAGACTCAGATATATGCTTGTGGTTCCAGACCTGCCGTGGGGCAAGGCAGGGAAGAGTGCACATACAGCATCCAACATTGTATCTTCTGCTACAGGGGAAACAGCAGCAGCCAGGCTCACCTCGTTCCCTTTAATTGCAGGCATACTTGGGTGTAAGCCAGCAGTTCTCAGGATGAGTTGTGGCTCTGCAATGGCCCTCTCAGCCCTTCCTGGTGGTCTGCAAAATGAAATGTTTTGATAAACAAGCTGTGGGTGTTTGAAGAGTGGGGGGGAGGAGATAACTCCTTGTTAAGTATTCATGGAGCCACTAATATTCTGTGCTGTACTCTTTCCCTTTATATCATTCCACTTCAGAGAGATACCTGGATAATTTCTTCAGGGGCATGTGTGTTCCCAAAGGTATTCTTCAGGTCCAACACTTGCTCAGGAGAAGCAGCTTCCATCTACCACTACTTTCTGACTAGTAAAAGAACAGAAAGTCATCAAGATGCCCCAACAGCTCTTTCTTATTGCCAGCCTATTTCTTTTGCTCTGTGTGCCCTATGAAGACATCCATAGGTGATGTGTAGGAGGGGCATGAGGGGGGGGGCATGTGCCCCCCCTGAGATTGGCCGCCACCACCACCAGTGGCTGTTGGCGATCTCCGCTTGCTGCTTGCTGCCACCGACATCTGCGGGTGGTGTCCACCCACTGCTGCCACCAGCGCTTGCTGCTGTCACTGCCGCTTACAAATGGTGCCCTCCCAGTCTCAGGAGGCACCAGTTGTTCATGAAGACATCATTATTATAAGAAACAATCTGTCATAGAGGGTTAATTCTATGAGATTTGTTACCCTGCTTAAAAGTTGCCTGAGTGATGACAGGTCTCTTAGCTGGTACTTGTCTAGAACTTGGTGGGCACTGGGTAGAGAGAGCTAAGACAGGTCTTTCTTATTGGTAAAAAGAGGAAGAACTAGAAGTATAAACCCTCACTGTTCTTCATATCATGTTTTTTCATATTCAAGTTTTGGCTCAGCTGTCTTTAGTCCCCTAATCAGTGGACTGGACTTGATAGCCCAGGAGACCCTTTTCAATCTTATATTCCTGTTGCTTATGTTCTTCCTATTCTTTTGGCGTAGAAAGTTTCTTGAACAAGAATTATGTCTCTTGTAGAGTTTGCACTTTTATAACACGAAATGGCAGAGCCCAGAGGTTGGCAGCCTTTTGCTGGCAGGGGCTGGACTCTGCAACCTGGCCCCTGCTGCAGGACACAAGTCTTTGCCCTCAGGAATTGCCCACTGCCAACACTTACCCTTACCTCCCCACCATCCCCTCTGCAGTGAAGGTAATTGCAAAGTCTGTGGAGCAGCAGGCTCTGCAGCAGAGGGGTGAGCAGCACAAAACAGGTCCTTGCCACCTTCATAGGCTGAAACAAACCTCTCACCCATATGCTATAGGTTGTCAACCCCTGACATAGTCTGTGTACATAATGAGCTGCACTGGGTTTAGTTTTTTATTTATTCAGGAGAGGATTTGAACCATTCCAGCCAGACTCCAGCACAGTTGTAGGGTTTTAGTTTTGTTTTCCAGAGCCTTCTTAACACAAGGCACCACTTGATCACCACATTTTTGTTGCACTAAAAGCCAGGTTACAGTATAGCAACACATGGTGTCTGTGCACTACCATATTCTTTTCACTCCAGTTAGTCAAATGCTTGTTAACTAGCACTCTTGTACGTGCTAATCTGGGCACTGCAAAGCTTTGTTTCAGCACTGTTCTAGTATAATTCATAGACATTTGTGGTATCCACACTAACTTATACAGACATATTGGATAAATCAAATTAACTGGTAATCACCTAACTGTGATGAAGACTAAACATCAGAATGTGGCCAATGGAGTGTGGTGGTTTGTCCTGTAGAGACGCCCTTTGGAAAGCATTGATAGAGCCTTCAATTGAGTAGAGAACTGAGGAACCATTATCTAATTTCTTTCCAAAAAAAAATTTGTGCCTTTTATCAACATCTTCCCCTGAACAGTCCTGCATTAGTAGTTTTGGAGGCACCAAAGAAATCCAGGGAAGCACTTTTCACTTATAGTCACATTCAGGCTCTTAATATTTGTCATTCTAAAAACCATAACATAAAGTAAGACTGCCAGGCTTTCCTAGGAAAAAGCCCAATGGAAGCAACCAGAAAGGGTAGCCAGATGACAAGCCAAACTCATCTTAAAGGCAACATTACTAGAGGAAAAAAGGTTAGACATTTTGTCTTCCCTGGTGGGCACTGATTGCAAGCCATGCTATCAAGAGAGAAAAGCCAGCATCCAGACACAGGCCAGCACCTTACAACAACTGGGTGATTCCATTATAGAGGGAAGAGACAAAATAGTGTCCTATCTGCCTACATAGTCATGACTGCAGAACTGCTATCAACCATATGGTATTCAGTGCCAGCAATGTCTACATCGTTGCTTGGTAGAGCTATTTAGGATTCTGTGGCCTCATCTATATGAGACACCGACTGCACAGTTGTTTCTGTGCAGTCATTTAGGACTTGTGTATGCACAAATACTAAATGACTGTGAAGTAACTGGGGTTACTGTGCAGTAGCTTTGCCAAGCCGCTTTTAGGTGACTGTACTACACAGTCCTACTGTGCAGTAGTAACAAGCTACTGTGCAGTCAGAGTCTCATGTAGACAGCCTGTGAGTATGGAAAAACAATGAAAGCAAATTTAATTTTGGTTAGGAAGGCACTCTTAGTGCTCATTTCAAGGCAGATATGATACAATAGTAATTAGAAGGCAAAAAAAGTCCAGCTATATCTAGAGTTTTTACTGTGGAATTAAAAAAAAATATATCAATAAATTCCCCTAACTTATACCAACATCCATTTCAGTTTCTCCATCTGTATTGGGGTAGAGAGCCCAAATATGTCCTATCTGGCAGGCTCTTACGTGCATTTTTCTTTTCATAATGTGTCATGTACTCAGGATACTTAGGGTTGATGTGTGCTGTAGCTGTGATGGTCCAAAGAAGATATGGTAAGCAAGGGTTTTTTTTCAGTGTCTTTCACTGACCCAAGTGTATGGGTGGGAGAAATGTTAAACAAGTTTTTGGACGCAAAGTGTTCTTCCTCAGGTCTGGGAAAGAAGCAGTGGGAGCTTCTCATTTTGTCTGAGAGAAGTAGTTAGCCACATTAGTCTGAAGTTAGGCAGAAGGCAGTGGCACCTCAAGAGACTCATTCAGAAATGTATAGGCTGTTTAATGGGGCTGTGGAAAACTTATCAAGAGAGGTTTGGAGGGCTCCTACTGGAGGATTCAAAGGAAGAGTGGGGAAAGTAAACAAGCAAGTCTCCAGCTTGACCGCCTATGAACTCCAGTGAGTAAACAGATTAAGGAAAAAAAAACCTTACACCTTAGCTACAAATTTGTTTTGATGCTTGCTGCCAGTAGCTCACATCTTTTCTAGACCCACATGGAATTCTCTCTCTGTCTCTCTCTCACACCTCTGCTCCACAAAACATACACACCCTCACACCCACCCATCCTAATGTACTTAGTTACCAAAGTCAGTGGAAGGTCTGTGCTAGGACAAAATGGAGAGTTTCTTATTTATAATGCTCTGCAGTCGGATCTCAAAAATAATTTGCAAGGGAGGTCAATATCATTATCTTTGTTTTACAAACGGGAAACTGAGGCAGAAAGAGGACAACATGCCATTGGCCAAGTCAGGATTAGAGCCCAGAACTGCCAAATCTCAGCCAAGACCTCTATCCACGATCTTGGCACATCCGACAAAAATGAAAAAAGTTCCTTCACTTCTCTCATTAAGCTCATCTGTGTCAGATGCTACAGACGGGAATGTTACAGAAGGGAAAAAGTGGGAAAAGGAGTGACTCAAATTGCCTGTGCACCACACTCCACCATGTCAACTGCAAGAAGACAGGTAATGCTGTAGAGTCTGTGTGCTTTGTGGCTTTATTTTTGAGCTTTGTTTCATGGAATAGGAAAGAGTGAAGTTGGTTTATTCTAGCTCTGAGAAGCCTCAGGATGAGTGATCACTTTCCCAGCAGAGTCATCAAACAGCAGTTATTGGGCGGTGAGGGTTTAAATGAGACAAGGAAAAAAATATCATATTTTATTTTCTTCTTTGAAGCCTGGCAAATCTCTGTCTTTCCAGTCTTTTTGGTAGGAGATTTCCATGCCTAAATTGAAGCTCCTTAGAGTAAGTCTTGTAATTTTCTCATCTTCCTTTTGCTAACTTTTCCCATAGGGATTTAAGATGCCAGCAACCTCAGGGGCTGGGGACAGAAATTATACACAAACGTGTGTAAGTGGTTGGAAACTGATTCAAATCTGTAAGACAACAGAAGTTCAGTGCATATAAACCACTTTCAAAATGGCCAAAACTGGTTTAAGATAAATCTGGATGGATGTAGTATCAGACTTAACTGAGTTAGGTTTAATTGGTTTATTGAACTTCTGTCCCAGATGTCCAGAATCAAGTTAACTCACAGTCTTCCAACATCCCAGGATGCTTTGTACCTCACCCATAAACCTCTCTGGCCTCTGAGTGGGCATACTAGCTTTGGCCCTAGCTGTCTGCTCCAGCTGAGCAGGGAGGTGTGCTTTAGTGCCTCCCTGGCTTCTGGCCTGAGCCACTGCAAGCATGTGGCTACATTCCTATAATCAGAAGTGAATATCTGCTCGCTTGCTTATCAATTCAATCTATGCAGCTTAGACAAACCTGTGACGATTGAGTTGATTCAGCCCCAGGCTTTTTGACTGTTTGTACTTAGACTGAAGGGGGAAGAGAAAGTGGGTATAGGAATTTTGCTAGGGAAGGGGAATGGATGATGTCACCTGGTGGGATGGTTGCCAGCGTCATTAATACTAACTCTGACAGGAAAGAATGAAGACTTTAGCAGTGCCTGTCCTCTTTGGCCCAGTATGGGGCATCACAGAAGGGGGATGGATGCCTGTAACAATGAGGTGAGTGAGGAGCTCTGGCAAGACCATAACTGGTGAGGGTGAAGAGTCTAGGAGGCTGGAGACACCTTTGCCTTCGTGCAGAGTGCTTAGTCAAGCAACCTCCCTTTGGAAGACTATCTTTACTCACAAGACAGTTAAAGCTTTATTTGTAAAAATAAAGCAAGCGTGATTATGCCAGTCAACTGATAGCCCTGTAAATCGTCAGAGCCCAACATGCTAAGGCAAGGTCTGTGATTTTTCCAGTGAACAGCATCCAAATTTGCCTTTTATTCATTCAGATTTGTCCTCATCTTCTAAATGCCTCTTTTTTGCTCCAGATCTTGCCCACGTCTTCCGAATATGCCTCTTTTGAAGTTTCTGAGGAAAGCTATTTCTGAAATTAGGTGTGGCAGAGAGAAAGCATTAAACAGGATTTAAAACATGCAACAAGAATTTATATTTTCAGCTTCATGTCTTACAAGTAGCTTGCACAGATGTATGAGCAAAAAAAAACTTGTCTATTGGCAACAGACTGTGACCAAGATACTGGAAGTAAAATCACTTCCATGTTGTTGTAAATCAAATAATCAGCACAAATTGATATAAAAAGAAAGACTTGGATATTGCACTGGGTTAGGAAGCCTTAGTTCAAGGGGGCTCTTATCTCTACAGGTATCTCCAAATGCTACCGTAGTAATATTTAGTCTGGCATAATAAGGAAACAAATATTAAAAGAAAAAAAGCTGTTAACATGTTGTAGTTAATAGAAAAATGAGCAATATGAAGAGTGAATTTGAAAAGGGCAAACAATATCAAAGAATTACTAACATTTCTGTATAAATCAGATTACAAAAAATAACGAGCAGAGAGACTTTGTGAAGAGAACAAAGAGGAAGCCACGTTTTGTTCTCTTGTGGCCTTGTACGGACAGCTTTTGTTTGAAACCAAAACAAGGAAGAAAATTAAACTGTCCCACAGGACAGAGAGCCCAGAACGCAGAATAAAATTTTAAGCTTTGAGAAAATTAGCAGCATACAGAGAGGGGTGGGTGTACACAGGTGTGGAAAAGTCAGGAAGGGGTAAAAATTTTGAAAGACTCTGTTTCTTTTTCTGAACTTGTTAAAAACAAGCCAGATGTGGTAAAAACCTGCCTGTATCAGCCATGGGCCACTTCTCAGTGCCCGGGAACATCTGTTCTAGTGAGAATGCATTTGATCTTTCTTTATGTGAGTTCATTGCTATGTGGCCACATCCTGGCAACATTTACATTCTCACACAATTCCATCCCATCCCCCACAGGCATTTTCCCACTTCTGCACTCCTTCCCTCTAATCCTCTGCTACTCAGCCACATTACCATTCAGGCCTCTAGATGGTATGCAGTTAGGGTGATCCAAATTTAATTCATGCAAAGTCTGGACCAAGTCACAATGGACAGTGAGAGCGTGGGGGCCATTCAGCCTGGACTTACTGACTCTCTGCTAACAGGAAACAGTGTGTAGGAGAATTAGCACATTGTTGTTTGCTTGCTACAGGGCAGAGGATGTGATCAGTCCAACTAGCGTCTCTGCATCAAAACCAAGCAGGACAGAGAGTTAAAATTCTCATAATGTACTGATCTTGATGAGCTACAGAGACCTGGGGACTTTCAACAGATCTTACTTTAAAAATGGCTGATAATCAGTTGCTTGTGTCCATGCAAAAGTTAAAGGTTGAGCATCATTTGAACACACATTCGTTCTAAACTTTCTCCTCTGACTGATCTGTCCAGGAAAACACTGGCTACTTTCAGTGGGAGCTGGGGCTAATTCAGGAAACTATAAATAACCTGAGAGGCAACTCTCTTTACTCTCATGCATGCTGTGTTTTGCTTTTTAAATAAAATACTGCTCAGCCATCATCTTAAACAAATCAACTGTTGTAGTCAGGCAAGACCTGCTAATTCACCCTATGACCAAGTCTCATTGCTCCCATCTTAAAGTTGCTTCCTGTTATGCAGATACTAATGGAACCCTGTGCTGCACAGGAGCTGTGCTCCCAGCTTAACTCTTCTTTGGCAAATCCCTTGCAGTCGTGGATGATTGTTTTCCATGACTATCTTTTCTGTGTCTCTGAAGATGGCTGATGAAGCCTATCCAGGTTTGACAGACTCTGCTGCAACTCAGACATGTGTTTCTGTGTGGGGTGGTTGGCACTGGATTCTTGATTTGGTCTATGACACTGTTTCTGCCATTCCTGCTTTTCCATCTTCTGTGTTGTCATGAGATTTCAAAGTATTGAGATCCCTACAGAAGACTCTTCCTCCATTTGGGACACTTGTGGTCAGCCACGAACTGACTTTGATGTTGCATTTGTTTAAGCTGGCCTGGAGGATGTTCCTGAAGTGCTTTCTCTGCCCTCCTCTTGAAACATACAGCTTGATTGAGCTGTGAAAATAAAGCTTGCTTTGGGAGTCTGGAGTTGGATATCCAGATGACATGGCTGGTCAAACAAAGTTGATGATCAACTTCACTGGGCCATCTTAAATAGCCAGGTAGTGAGTACAGCTTCAGAAGAGATGTTACTTCAGGGTAGATTTTCAGCCTGACAGTGAGATTGAATAGAAATACACAGATGCAGTTCCCTCTATCTGACCTGCCTGTTTTCAGCTGTGTGTTGTCTCTACATGATTAAAATGTCTAAGCCAAGCTGTTCCCTTTCTGGAAGGATTTTGAAAACAAGCTATGCAATCCATCCAACTTTATCTTTACCTAAGTATTATAATAACTTGAGAAAATCCAGAGGCAGCATCAAATGAGATGAACTGGAACAGATTTGTCATGTTCCCCAAAGCAGGCTTCAGAAACTGAACAGACACTGAAGTAGTTAATACAGTACAGTAAAAAAGGGAGTCAGGTTAGAAGTAACTTGTGGGCTTCAAGGTTTTGTTAAGGTTGTGGGGAAAAAAGTACCAGTAACCACAGCTAGGACTATTTTTCTTCTCTCTTTGCTATTCCTAACAGCATGATTGTACTATTTTGCCCTTGGATTTTTTTTTTTTAATTTAGTAAAATGAAAAGATGCAATACATTTATAAAAGACAACTAAAACCAGGGTATTACAATGGAGGATATTGGGCAATGGAAACTACATATGGCTGTACCTATGCCACTTAAATAGTAAGGAATTAGAAATCTCACCTGTCAAGACTAGTAAAGTATCTTTGTTTAGATAACTGTTCCATCTAGTTCTGTTCCTAATGAAAATTAGAATCAATAGGACAGTGAGTTAATACACTAAACCTTCCTGTTGGCAACAAACATTTTAATTCTGTTTAAGTAGGTCTGCAAAAAAGCTAAGTTTATGTGGTTTTGCCATGTGTTTGATCACATCACACAGCCACCTCTCAGTTTACCTCTCTGTATATTGGGTTGGTAGATGCCCTGCAAAGAATTACTGCAAATCGTGGTTGAGTCCAGGGCAGAAACTTGCATTCTGCATGGCTCTGTTTCTGCAGGTCCTGAAATCCAGTTCATAGCAGCCATTTAAAAATTTGCATGCAGAAGGCAGCATCTTTGAGTTATGGCACCAGCTTCCTTTGTGACTGAGTGTGGGTGCATCTACACATGTGCTTTAATGCGCAGTAGCCTATTAAAGCGTCACAGCAAAAACAGTGCTAGTATGCAAATGTGCAGTAGATTAGTCTACTGTGTATTAAATGTCACTAAAAAGGCATTCACTTTTACCACTGCACATTAGGGCAGCCTAATGCACCTTTATGTAGTACCTCATATTAGAGGTACTAAATTTAATGTGTAGTAGCAAAAGTGCTTTAATGTACATGTAGACACACCCTGTGTATCCCAATAAGACTCCAGTATACTGATGTTTGAAGTTATTCCTGCCCCAGGTCTCCATTATAGGCAGTGAAACACAGGCAGTCCTCACAAATATAAATAGTTCACAGCCAGTGCCTCCATTAAGTGGACTCTTCTTTTGCTATTTATGGTATCAGCAGAACCTCTCATGTGAACCATGCTCTTGCAGTGACTCCAGGCTGTCCATTACTTTCATAGTGTAGATATTTGTAGGAGATGTAGCAGCAGTTCTGGTCTGACTGATGGAGGAAGTTAATAGTTGGTTCCAGCAGTCTGCAATGTCACTGACATTGCACCCTTTTATTCAGATCTGAACTTGGCCCATGCAGTCATCCAATTCAGTTCTGTGCCTTAACTGTGCTGCAAAATGTCACCAGCTATTTAGCCACCCAAGACAGCCAATATCTGGAGTGTGTGCATGAGGCAAGGGGTGTAGCTGAAGAGAGGACACAGACTCCCTTCAGCATGAACAAAGAGAAACCAGTTCACCATTTCTTGTACAGACATTTCTACTTGAAGGGTATAGATAGGCCAGGAGGAAGCATTGTATCGATATTGACTGATACCTATGCAAGTTGTTACAATACAGCTGTTACATCTGCATGATTTTGTAGCAACGCATTTGCAGCAAATCAGCTTCAGCTGTAACTGCCTGCTTGTTCACTGCTAAAGTTGGGATGATTTATCTCACTCTAACTACAGGATTCTGCAGATGTAGTCTGCAAGCAACAGCTCTCCTCTTTCTAAGCACCTGAAACAGCCATGTTCCATACCCTCATCAGATAATCATCTTCCTGAGTGACAGAAAAGCAGACCCTGTTAGCTGGGACAAGAGAAGCCCTCTCTCATTGGGCACTGGGGCTGACTCTTTATTCCAGATCATTCACACTCCAGCGAAACATTAACTGGTGGCATCACGCTTACATGCAAAAAAGTTACAACAGGGCACTAGAGAGAAGTAATTGGTGCTATACATTCATTTCTACCAGGTTTTGATTTTTCCTTGAGTTCAGCCACACAAATGGATTGGAGGTGAATGGGAGGACAGATTAATAATGAAATCTCAGAGAGAAGGGGAGGTGACCCAGAACTAGACTCGCACAATTCATGCTCTAGGAGCTCTTTTGCTGCCTGTTGAGTCATTTGGGAAAAATGTGACTTCATGTATGCACACCTTTCTCGGGTTTCCCCATGTAATCTGAACTGTTAAATGTATTTCCTCTCCTCTGTGATGTCGCCCATCTATTGCTGCTCAGAGGCTGCAACACTGAGGAAGGGGAGGACATGAGTAAACAGGCTTTGAGCTCAGCAGGCAGCTGGCCCACCCAGTCTCCCTGTCCATGCTTCTCATCTCCTTGACACCCTCACTTCCCACCCCTTCCCTACAGAAAGCAGTGATTCCATCTGTGCTTTTTTTTCCTATGAAGATTGCAAGCCATGCCAGTACATAATTATGCTCAATTAGGTGGGATGAGTTTCAGGAAAGAAAGAATGAATTCCTCTGAGTCCTAGTTGTTGGTGAAACAATTTGCAAATCTTTCAGTCAGAAGTATGGCAGATGGGCCTGGATGGAGATTGCTCCTTTGAACTGTTAGAGAATCAGGGAGAACCCACCCCTACTCTCACAGTTCTGAGGTTTCATTTATTCTTGTAAATTCTTTTGTTCTATGGTGTTTGAACAACTCTGGAGGCTCCCACTTAGCAGACATTTCTTGCTGGATAGGGTCTGTTACAGGGGTAGGCAATCCCTAGCACAGGTGCCAGAGCATGGTACCTGAAGCATTTTGCTGGACATGTGTGCCTCGAGGCGGATGGTGGGGGAGGGGCTGGGCCTGCATTGCCACAAAAAGGATCAAGCCTCTTGTAGCACCCTCACTGTCTGCCCTTGGCATGCTAACATCTTACAGATTGAGGTTGTGCGTGTTTTTGGCACTCTGTCCTAAAATGTTGCAGACCCCTGGTTTATTAGCTGGCATTGAAACAATGACAGCAAGGACATCTACCAAACAGGAAGGGAAGGGGGGGTACCACTTGGAAAAGAAGGCAAAAAATTCTATCTGACCTGCTACTGAATTTCCTGTTCTATCACCCTCAAACTCTGTGTTCTTTTATTCTAGACTGCTGGAATTCTGGCCACCCCTGCTCAACTCTGTCAGCGTATCTCAGTGTTGACCTGCAACATGCATTGCAGTGTTTAATGTTCAAGGCAGTATGTCAGCTTTTGCTGATATATAACGATGGTTGCTGTTGGCAACTATCATTTCATGATGCCCAGACTGAAAGAGGTGATCTAGAAAGCAGTATTTTGGTGTGTCAATTTTCCCCTAGATGTGGCTAGCACTAGAGACCCAGGTTTTTTGTTATTATTGGTATTATGTGCATTGCCAGCTCTGGCAGGGAGAATTTTCTAATCCCCAGGAACTATGGAAAGTCATATACTTTGGAGGATGGTGTAGTCCTTGCCATGCCAATACCAGCCTTCTACTTATCCATTATGTAGGGCTAGCTTTGGCAACAGTGCCATCAATCTCCCCACAATGCCACTGTAGCGGTGCTTCCTTTGTGATTGAGGGTTAAGTTAACCTCCATACAGCTATGTGACTATACATGCAGCTCTGCTTATAAAAATTGTTTCTTTAACCAGTACTAATTAACTCTTTCTTGTCTGTCGGCTTATCAAGTCTCATCTTCTTGAAAGTGTAAACTGTAACAACCCTGGCTGTGACTAAAAACCACGTCCAGTTCCAGTTATGGGGACAGTAGCAGCCATTAAATGGGTCAAGGAGAAAACCATCACAGAGGCAGAAGAAAGTCCAAACAATCCACATGTGCATGGCATTAGGGCTTACAGTATTCATCCTGAGCTTGTTGCAAATTCTTTAGGTTTGCCTTGTGATACTTGGAATAATATTGTATGTCAACAAAGTAAGCTATTGAGGGGTGCATATTGGTGGTTACTGAAATAGAGACCTTCCAGTATTGTGTAGGTGATGTGATAGAAGTGTTAAGTGATAAGAGTAGGAAAATCCAGTATTTCTGCTACTTTCCAAGAGGTGTGTATACCCCTTTATTTCTACATTTCAAGTCTGTAACATTCCTGTGGTCTGCCTGTACAAAATACAAAGGCCACGGATAGTTTGTTGCCTCAGGCCTTTTTAAACTCCCTCCTCTCCCTGGCTACAGGGTCAAATATAAGGTGAAGTGGGTGTGTCTGTGAGTACCTGGATGAAAAACTTATCCTGGAGGCACAAACTCAAAGTTCATCTTCCAGTTTGCTAGCATAGTCTCTGAGCCCAAGAAACAAAAGATGAGTGGCTCCTCTTCCCATACAATCAGACAATAACAACTTCTCATACACGTTTGTTATTGCAGTTAACAAAAGTGCTTTCTAGGCTTTTGGGAGGTAACAAGAATATCTTAGAAACTGATTCTGACACGATTAATCTGTATATGTGCCCTGGAAGAGATTAGAAGTGCAAATACATTTAGTTAACTTCTGGAATCGTGGGCACAATTTGACAGCATTCAGATAGGTGTGGTTCAGATCAGAGGTCATTTATGGGCCATTTTTTACTTAATTCTACATCATCCAGCCGGCAGGAAAACAGACTCAGGATTTACTTCTAATGCTAAAGGAGAAGACAGGAAAAAGAGATGGACAGAGCTGGGTTTTGCATTCCCTAGCCAGGATGGCCAGGAGGTAGACCAGTGGTTCCAATTTTCTCAGCAAGTTGCTGTGCTCCCAGTCACCCCTCCTCTGGTCCTCACTGTCGCATGTAATTAGGTCTGAATAAGTCAGCAAGGAGTGCTTTCACTCAGTTTACATCTAGCTGCGAATTCAGAATTGTACTCTTCTTTGTCTTCCTGTTGTATACTGTCCCATTTAGGGATTTTCCCTGGGCTGAGCAGTGTAGGGGAGTAAGAGGGCTAACTGTTATCCTCCCATCCCTCACAACAGGACAGCAAGGCCCCCTCCCTGCAGGGATTATCTGTGTGGCATGTGGGTGCTGACAGCTCAGTGCCCTGTGGCAGTTGCAGTGCAGGCAGTTTCTATGGTTAGAGGTGGAAATGACCAATTCTTCATCCTAGGCAGGGGTGGCACACAATACAGGGGCAGCAACCAGAAATTCACTGCTGCACAGGGGAGATGTCACCTCCCTATGCTGCCACCAAAATATGGGTCAAGCAGCCATTTAAACACTGATTTTTCATCTGCAAGCGTGTTAGCCCTCTCTGACACCTCACTCCTGTTCTCCCCCTCTGCCCCCAGCCACTGCCCCTGCAACACTGCTACCCAGGCACTGTCAACCATGTCACTGCTGCTCTGCCCTCACCAGAGCTGGAGCTTCTGCATGGAAGGTGCAGAATACAGGGGAGGGGAGGACAAGAGGTGGAGGCACCCCCAGCTCCATTCTACTGCCCCCCTGCTCCTCAGGCAGCACCTGGGGGTCAAACCCTGCTTGCCCACCCATTGCTGCACTACTGCTTATATAGCCACTGGTGGTAAGGTTCTTTTCTTGTGTATCAGGTCTTTTATTAAAGCCCATGTGCTCCAAGTAAGCAGGTCCTTCAAGTTCAGGAAGGTGTGTTGTTCTTGGCACAGGAACTTGGGGTGAAAGATGTTTCTAAGCCACTTTTTCATTCTTCTAATCTGACCCTAGCCATGGCTAATTAGCACCTGGTGTAGCTCACAGACTATTCTGCCAGCTGGAAATCTCCAGGCCACAAGGTTTTCTTTCCTGCTTCCCACCTCCTACTGTCTAGATGCTGCCTACTCAGGGCCTGGGATTAGGAACTGACAAGTTAGCTATGCTCTCTTTATGTCTCCCAGGATTCCCATACATTAGTATAACTCACAGCTGCCTACATCTGCTGTGCTGTGTGATAGCACACCTGTGGTAGCAAGTTATGTATATATTGCAGGCAGGAGGTACACTTGCATATGCTATCTGTCATCCAACTCAATATTTCAATGTTATGTCATCCAAATCTATCAAAAGCCCCAAGAAAGGGATTCTGGGGAAGCTTTTCTTTAAACTGGGAAAAAGTACATGAGGAAATTCACTTTCAAGAAGTTAACAGAAAACAAGGCCTTAAAGCTGTTTTCAAGCATGTTCTGAGAGGTGATACTTCCTTTTTTTTTTTTTTGCAGGTTCTATCACTTAATAATAATTTCTAACACAAACAGAGAGCATGACTTAGTCTAACTTCCACACTTGCAGCCAATAGAAGCAACAGTTAATGTAGAGGGCTGTTTTTCATAGCACAATTTTTAGAGTAGGGACTAAAAAAGAATACTATACTCTACATGAAACTGGAGGGAGAACTTATCCTCTATTTCTCGGAAAAGTGCCGTGGGATTTGTGTGAATACGAGTAGCACAACCCCCTTTTACATCTCACCTAGGTTATAAGTGATACTTGCTATTTTCTAAAATTTAGCATACACAAAATACAGAATGCCAACCTGACCATCACATCACTATCAGTATGCTATCTGCATGCACAAGATCATTGGTCTGTCCAAATGTGTGTCTCATCTCTAATAGTGGGCAATTATCCGCTATTTCAGGTTTAATAATGCATTATAATGTATTTGGCCTGCTGCGTATGACAAGATGGGGAGTTAGGTGTATGCGTTTCTTTCTCAGTACAAACACAGTGTGTTTGGAATTACTCAGTTGGCTGCAGATTTCAGGGACTGTTCAAAGATTGTAGCAAAATCTCTTTTAAAGCAAACACAGAATAGAAAAGACTCAAAATTTCCAGAGCAAGAAGAGATGGTCTTTGATCCTTAGGTTGGTGTCTCAATGGGGCAAATTTCTCTGCTGTAAAACCTGCTTTCTTAATCCCTTCATGCAGAATTACCCTCCTGCAAACTTAGCATCATCTTGCCCTATAGAATTGGTGATTTTTTTTTATAATACAGTTTATTCACTGAATTTAGCTTCTTTTCAGTTTGTGAATTGACTGTGAATACCAGGGTTTTTTTAGTCACTTTTTGAAATAATTCCTTGAATGATTTCAGTAAATGACTTCTCACAGCAAAGTAACTGGATCAGTATTAGAAATAGGAAAATTATCAGTTAGTTTTGACTGAACAGAGGGGGACATTTATTGTTCATTTCCCTAAATGAATGAGTTTTGACACTGCAAATCAGTGTTTGGGTTCCAGATACCTGTGATGACAAATTTGAAATTAATTTTTCTTTAAATGATTTCTGGTAATCACCTACAATTCACTGTTTCTGCTGCCATCCTCTACCATTAAGTTCATTTGTTGGAATAGCCTTCAAAAGCAAATACAAAAACAGTGTGGACCTAGTAAAAAAGAATTCAGTTATTTTATTTCAGCAACTATTTGCAAGGAGGGAAAAACAGCCCTCTCACATATTTGCTCAGCTCTACTGACATGGTTCTCCCAACTCATCTCTTAGACTACTTGCCGAAGCCCACACCAGCAAAGCAAAAGAATAAAGCACAATGCAATTTGGTCCTTTTTTCTTGACTGTGCTTTGGGCCTCTTAACTACTTTTATTTTTTAATAAAGTAATGGACTAGAAAATAAATTCCTCTCACAACAAAGAGGCCACAGGATCAGAAGAGATGCTTAAGTCTTATGAAATTTAGGAACAGGAATGGTGCTGAGGGGACATGGGGATATGTTGGGGGGAGTCTGTATATTTTGTTTCTTTTTCCATTGCTCAAATATTCTGACAAGTTCTGTCATCATGTAGACATGGAGCAGAACACTGAAAGCTTTACTGTCTGCGTGAAAACTGATTGGTGGCAACCTGGAGTCTAGTAAACTAAAAGGCAGCTGTCCCAAACACACGTTCCATATGAATGGTTTGCTGACAAATTAAACTAACAAAAGCTTTAAATATACAAACTGATGCAGAACTCTTTCAATACTAAAGACTACAAAGGTAAGGCACCAAAAGATTTCAGAAACCAAGTGGCTGATATGCACCGAGCTGCTGAGCCTTCCTTTTCTGCAGTAGACTGCTTTGTACACCTGCAGGGAAGTTAATTGACACCTCATAATTTTTGGAGCTAGTTGAGCTCAATTGACTTGTGTGACCTCTCATAGCTATCTCTGCTGCTGTTATAAAACAAAACACTTCTTGACATGGTCAGAAATTTCATTTGACCAAGAGCTGTGGGTTTATTATTGGATATTGATGCTATTGTTTGATGTCTGAAAACCTAAATAAGACTTCCAATGATCATTCGAGTGCATGGAAGTCCCATCCAACTTCTAATGAGTACCAGAAACCTAGGTGCTAGAGCCATGAAAGGGAAATTTGCATAACAAAAGGAAGTAGTGGAATTGAGCTACCATCATCCATGGACATAAGTGTGTTTTTTGCCAATGAAAGTATAAACTTTCCATAAATACAGGCAGTCCTCGACTTGCAATGTTTTGAGTTACAATGTTTTGCACTTACAACATTTATAAATTGACACCTTGTTTCAACTTTCTGACATCAGTTTTGATTTTACAACACTTGATCTGATATGATGCCATGCCAATGAACAAGTTTGCTGTGTTGCCCATCTCCCTGGAGAACATCTGTCCAAACTTCCTTGGACACTTTCTTTAAGAAAGCAGACAAGACTCCAGAAAAACCTGCAGCCAAGACTCCTGAGAAGACTCCAGCCAAGAACCCTTCAAAAAGTCCAGCAAAGTCACCTCAAAGAAGTCCTTTCAAATCAATATGATTGCTATTTACTATACAAATACATTAATGCTGTATTGTTATTTACTATATAAATACAAAGCTGTATTGTTAAGATTAGAGTAAAAGCAAAAGCAAGTAACTTAGAGCCCACAAATATTTTTGTGCTTTGTCAGACCAAAGGATGTAAAAAGGCTTCCATAAACACAGTTAACTTCCCCGAAGTTATTTGGCAGAATATTCTTTTTGCATAATAGAAAAAAACAGCTTTGCTTTGCTAACCATCACAACTCCAATTTCAGAAAAAAGTATTTCCCCCAGGGCAGATTATCTGATCTCAGATGTTTCCCCCAGTAAAATACAAATTGATTATTATTACATAAATCTTCCTAGCTCAGACTTTTCTATAACAAATTATATTCTGAGTGAAAAATCTCAGTATAGTTTTGTTTTCTATTTTGCTTTGTATTATTGGCTTTCTGTTTGCTTCATTACTAATTTGGGTGCTGCTGCTCCTACTCATTTAAGAGTAAAACTCCCACTGGCTTCCCTCATGCTGGACCAGACTTCATTAAACACAGTAAGTCTTCATCTTATATTGGTCTTTGAAGACTCATTTCCAGAGCATATTCAATTTGCTGCTATGAAGATCTGCAATTGATGAATGAATCCTCATGCCTTCCCTGTTCAAACAGGTATGTTCAGCTGAGTATTTATCTTTCTATGGACTTAGTGTAAATAGCTCCTAGTTCTTTTCTGTGTGTTTCTTGCCTCCATCAGTTTTAGTTCCCCTCTTTTTTCCCCTTCTCTCTTTAGTCTCTGAATTGTTTTCTTTTTCTGGGTTGCTTCTTCTTCATGGCAGGAAGGATGTATAGCAAGCGACAGCTGACACACAACACCACAAATGTATTTTTTGGCTTTAACACCAAGTTTAGAAATGTTCTTGCCTGATGCAATGTCTGGCAAGGTTCCTCTAGTTTGCATTCTGCTGTGGGACACAGTCAAGCAATAACTACTAAAGGGTCTTGCTTCTACCAGACAGAGAGTAATTAATCTACAGCCAATTGTACTGCTTCAAGGCTGTGTTTTATCAGTGTCGGCATTAAAAACCACAAGGGTGAATGAAGCTGGAGTCACCAGAACTGCAGCCATGTTCTATGCAGTTTATATTTGTGAGTAACATACTATTTAGCTGCAAGCAAAATAAAAAAGACACTGAAGGAAAAAGTATGATTTTTTTTTTATTTAGAAAATTTAGAGGAAGATTTTGAAAGAGATTTAAGAAGTTAGGAGTACAAGTCCTATGAAAAATCAGTCTGGTGTAGTAAACTCCTTAAAGTCCTTTTGAAAATTCCACTTTTACACACAAAAGTATTTAAATGTATTTCAACATCTAGACATACTTTCTTCCACCACTTTCTACCTTTCTCCTCTTAAGAAAAGTGTTAAATTTGAATAGTTGTAGAGCTTTTATAGCAACAACTAATAGCATATTATACATTGCACACATATACATTGCACATATACCCATCACTTTTCTTCTGCCAGATCCTAGAGCACTTTACACAAACTATAAATATAGCATCACTGAACTTCATTTGTTTCTGTGGATGGAAGGCCATTTTGCTGCAGTAGTCACTGATAATAATAATAGTTCATATTTCAAGGAAAAAATCTATTGAGTTGTTAAAAGTTAGACTAGGCAACAGTAGGTGTGTCTACACATTTATTAATGCACTTTAGGTAATGCGTATTAAATTTAGTACCTCTGGGCATTTTTACATGTGCTGTTGTTGGCTTAGAAATGGTATTTAAAGGCCTGTTTTTTGGAAATTGGCTTATAGGTATAGATATATGCATTATAAGGGGTTAGGATGGGCAGCAGGACTTAAATGAATTTCTAAAGATCTTGGGAGATGCACACACAGCTTCTCATGGCCCTGAAAGCAGGCGGGCTGTGTAGCACAACAAGGCCAACAGATGGACACACAGCTTGAGAATGAAGTGGGGCATGCTATAACATGAGATCACAGCCTTTAAGGCAGACATGTTGTCTAATACAACAAGGACACACAGCCTGGGAACCAAGCAAGTATATACTGTACTATCCCCTAACATGAGATAAGTGACACCAGCTACAAAGCCCCAGAGCAGCAGGGGGGGCTGAGTCCCAGTTTTAGGGGAACAGACCAAATTTGGAGAAGGCCCGGAAGGCTATGTGGACATGTGACTACAGAGAGACAGCCAACCAGAGACAGCCATGAGGAGAGGCTGAGGGATTTGGGACTCTTCAGTCTGGACAAGAAGGCTCAGGGGGGACTTGGGAGCAGCCTACAATTATATAAGAGGGGCACATCAGGACATGGGAGAACATGTTCACCAGAGCTTCCCAAGGGATAACAAGGTCTAACAGCCATAAACTGCAAGCACCTACTTTGGACTCTTTCAAAAAACATCTGGATATTTTTCTTGCTGGGATCACTTGATCCCAGCTGACTTCTTGCCTATGGCAGGGTGGCTGAACTTGATGATCTCATGAGGTCTCTTCCAGCCCCTAATGTCTATGAAATCTACGAAGCCATCAGGAGTCATCAAGGGGAAGAAGAATACGAAAGCAGAAACTTGAGATTAACACAGGGTCCCTCCCTGTTCCTTCTCATCCCTCCCTGCCCCTCTCTCTGTTTCTCCTGGTCCCTCCCTTTGTCCCATCCTTCCCATCCCTCCTTCTAGGGTCTCCATCCCCGTCCCTGTCCCCTGAGAAGGGTCTCCAAGGTCACTACGGACTGATGGCATACCAGCAGCCCGTCTCATGCACCCCACTGGAGGGGGGCTGTGAGCCTTGGCATTCCATCTCCAGACCTAAGAGAGAGACCCTCAGAATAGAGCTTGCATCCTGACCATTTTTACTTTGACCCTAGGATTGGTAGATATAGCATTGTTTGATTGTTTGTATTGTTACTTTTTTGTTATCATTCTGTATCAATATATTTGCATATTATCAACTGGCAGGTGTTGTGGTTGAGCTGAGGGTTGTGCTCGCCTGGAACAAAGGTATATAGGGGCTGGGTCCAAATCCAGTACCAACACTCTGGGCTACCATCTGGGTGGTGCCGGGTGCTTTAATTAGCAACCCATGCAGATTAAAAGCATCCATGTATCACATGTATCAGTGTCCCTATGCTGAAAAAATGGCATCAGGGTGCTTTGAACTAAAGCTCATTGAATGCATTCTATTTCAAAGCACACCACCACCATTTTTTTCAGCATGGGGATGCTGATACACATGATGCAGAAGGATGCAGAGCGTGTCAATTTCTGTGCTCCAGCAGACTCAATTAATCAAGTTTGATTGAATGCATTGGATTTCCAGCACATTGGAGCAGGGTCTACACATGTATAGGAGCCCTCCATTGTAAGGTACTAGAAAAAGGTGCATTAGCTTATTTTAAGGCACTTTAATTAGAGAACACTTTTTTGTGACACTTTAACATGCATTAAAATAGGCTAATGCACCGTAAAGCACGTATGTAGGTGCACCCAGTAAGACATATATGGTAAGGAAAGCTCTTGTCTTTGAAAGGTCTGAACTTGAGCCATTCTGTAGGATTTCTAATCCTTATATACAAGATTGTACAGAATTGCATTAAGTGTTAATTGTGATGTTATTTTATGTAATTTGTGATGGCAGGCTGTAAGGGCATCATTTAGATAACTCTGGTGATATAGCTACAGATCTGATCCTGTGTTTTTATAGTCAAAGAAACATATTTCTTGGAGATGTGCAGGTTTTCACACTCTGCTGTTTTGCTGAATACAGCTGAAGTCACATGTCATAGATCAGGCCCTTGTCTTTTGCAATAACAGCTGTTTTCCTTCGCACATTCCTTTTTCTTGATTTTCAGCTGAAACTGTGGCCCACCTGGCAGCTGCTGGAGCTGCTCCTCTTCAACAGGGTCAGAATGAAATACAGGCTATTCAGGGGGTGGTGCAGAAAGAGACAGCCTCCTGGGCATGCTAAGGAAGCAGTGACAAGGAGCTGGAGAATCTGTGTACAGAATCGTCCAGGATGGGAACAGTTCTGTTCATCATCCTGGGAGCACCAATGTGAGGGCTCCCCTTGGGGCTGAATGAACAGGAAGAATTCATCTCACTCTGTGGCTGAGGGTGGTTACTGAATTGTGGAGTCCCTGGCTAGGACAGCATGAAAAAGCTTAAGTAACTCGGGCGAGGACTGGAAATTGTGTACCAAGGAACATGGGAATGCTGCCTCCTGAGCTGTTGGCAAAGCTACTGGGAATATTTGGCAGCTGCTGCTTCCCTCTGGGTCAAAGATTCAATGGGGCTAAGCTACTGCAGTTTACCATTCATCTAGCATAAGATAAGACCATGCACACAGGGAGTTGCCATAAAATGGCCAATGTAGTAAACCTCTGCCCCCTTTTACTTCACAATAACTAGTTCAGCTACATATACTTTTAAAGCACATTCAGAGGAAAGCGTGACCCAAGGAATAAGCAAGCAAGTGACCTGGTTACTTGCGCAAAACTCCCCACTGGGAAACATAAGGATCGCAAATCAAAGCATCAGATTAAACTGCCTCAGATGGTGTTAGACTGTTAGTCACTGTAAAATTTAACAGTTCTTAGGAAAGCTCGGGGAAAAAGTGATATGTTAATAAGAGGTCTGTCATTAGACAGAGGTCAGCATGGCTACTTATCTATGAAATTCTCTTGGAACTGCAGACTGGGCCAGGAGAATACAGGAGTAGAGGAACAATAACAGTTCAAAAGTTTTCAAGGGCTGGGATATACACTTCCTTCTCTTGAGTGCAGTAACTTGCTTCTGAACTGCAAATTCCCAGCTAACTCCTCCTTGTACTTTTCAAAGCTGAGGAGGAGATTTGCCACTATTGTATTATTACTGTGAAGGGAACCAGAGTTTGAAATTAATTTTCTAGCCTTAGTTCTGTTTTATCTGCTACCTGAACAAGACATGTTTTGGCAAGATTGTGAATGCAGTAAAACAGGGCTTTTGTTGATCTGTTTATGTTATACCCCAAGTGCTGTTCTTCTGAATCAAAACAGCAGCTCATAATTAATTAAGATTGAACCCACCATAAACAACCTGTCTCACTTTAAACACCTTGAGAAGCTGGATACCTTCAAGTCAGCCGGCCCTGACAATCTGCACCCCAGGGTACTCAAGGAGCTGGCGAGCATCATAGCCCAACCCTTGGCATGGATCTTCGAAAACTCCTGGTGCTCTGGTGTAGTGCCTGAAGACTGGAAGAAGGCCTATGTGGTGCCGATCTTCAAGGAAGGGAGGAAGGTGGATCCGGCTAACTATAGGCCCATCAGACTGACTTCTATACTGGGGAAGATCTTAGAAAAGTTTATTCAGGAGGCCATCCTTAATGGACTGGCTGATGCCAACATCCTAAGGGATAGCCAGCACGGATTTGTTGCGGGTAGGTCTTGCTTGACCAATCTCATTTCCTTCTACAACCAGGTGACCTATCACCTGGACAAGGGAGAAGAGATTGATGTCATATATCTTGACTTCAAAAAAGCCTTCGATCTGGTATCCCATGATCACCTCTTGGCCAAACTGGCCAATTGTGGCCTTGGGTCCACCACAATCTACTGGCTGGAAAATTGGCTCCGTGGTTGGACCCAGAGGGTAGTAATTGATGGAAGTCAATCATCATGGGGTCCTATGCCCAGTGGGGTCCCCAAGGCTCTGTCCTTAGACCCATATTGTTCAACATCTTCATTAATGATGTGGACATTGGAGTCAGAAGCGGACTGGCCAAGTTCGCCAATGGCGCCAAACTTTGGGGCAAAGCATCCACGCCAGAAGACAGGAGGGTGATCCAGGCTGACCTGGACAAGCTCAGCAAATGTGCAGATGAGAACCTGATGGTGTTTAACACCAAAAAATGCAAGGTTCTCCACCTTGGGAAGAAAAACCTGCAGCATAGGCTCGGCAGTGCTACGCTGGCTAGCACTATGGAAGAAAGAGACTTGGGAGTCATCATTGATCACAAGATGAACATGAGCCTGCAATGCGATGCTGCGGCTAGTAAAGCAAGCAAAATGCTGGCGTGCATCCATAGATGCTTCTCAAGCAAATCCTGGGACGTCATTCTCCCCTTGTACTCGGCCTTGGTGAGGCCGCAGCTGGAGTACTGTGTCCAGTTTTGGGCTCCACAATTCAAAAAGGATGTGGAGGAGCTTGAGAGAGTCCAGAAAAGAGCCATGTGCATGATCAGAGGTCAGGAAAGTAGACCTTACGATTTCAGGCTGAGAGCCATGGGGCTCTTTAGCCCGGAAAAGCGCAGACTCAGGGGTGATCCGATGGCCACCTATAAGTTTATCAGGGGTGACCACCAGGATCTGGGGGAACGTTTGTTCACCAGAGCGCCCCAAGGGATGACAAGGTCGAACGGTCACAAACTCCTGCAAGACCGTTTCAGGCTGGACATAAGGAAGAATTTCTTTACTGTCCGAGCCCCCAAGGTCTGGAACAGCCTGCCATCGGAGGTGGTTCAAGCACCTACATTGAACACCTTCAAGAGCAAATTGGATGCTTGTCTTGCTGGGATCCTATGACCCCAGCTGACTTCTTGCCCTTCGGGTGGGGCGCTGGACTCGATGATTTTCCAAGGTCCCTTCCAGCCCTAATGTCTGTGAAGTCTATGAAGTAAACTTGTCCTCATGTCAGCTGTTTCACACTGGGAGTTAAGCACTTGCCTTTGAGGGGAATTGTGTTGTCATTTCTTCCTAGTCCTAGAGTTCTACAACATCGCTTCATCACTGGACCCCAGCTGTACCAATGGAGATTTGATCCTAACACTAACATATCCCTTAATCTCTCATGGTAGCAGTGTAGAATTTATTGTACAAGCCAGTGCCTGTTAAACAGTGTGAGTCGAGCCTGCCCTGCCTCTCTTTCCATCACAAAACTATTCCCTCTAAAAATCAAGTGTACAGTGAATGTGTTATTTTGCAAGTTCTCTTAGTCTCTTTTTTTGATACTTGATTGCAATAAATCCATTTATCATGTCATGGTTGGGATTCAGGAACTACAGTATCTTCATTGATGTGTTAGACATTTTCTACTGAACTCAGACAGCATTGGGAAAATGAGTGATTATATCTGCATGTGTGAGCTTGAGCACATGTGTGCATGTGGAAGCTAGGGAGCTAGTGAACTTGCCCTTTATATTTCTAGAATAAAGAGGAGACCATGCCAGGGGGTGAAGCAACAGGGAGCATAATGCACTGAGTGATAACCCAAAATAAGAAATGTAACACTTAAATCTCTTTCCCTTGCTTTTTAAATGACTATTTGTGGGTGACCTACCTCAGAGACAACAATATGAAAAAGAGTCCTACCCACCAAGACAGGGTGCTGAATATGGGGTTGCTATGCTACTTTATACATGCTTGACTAATATGTTTCAAAAACTACATTTTTTCAAAGACTAAAGATCAACCTCTGAGAGAACTATTTATAAGAAGAGGTTTCTGACTGTAACAAATAGGAAAGAAAGAAGACATGAGGCCCATTTATAGGGTGAGAATTGTAAGCATAAGGCTCACTGTCGGTATGAAAAAGGGATTGGATTTTTTTTGTTGACTATGACAGCATTGACTTTGAGGGAGAAAGGGGGTTAAAAGGTAAAGAACTCTTTTTATAGTCCATTCAGATACGTGCTCTTATTGGTCTAACTTTTCTCTTTGAATTTTAGATATGAAATTATATGTTTGTGATTCCACAGAGTGGGTGGGTTTAATTCCCACCATGGGTTTCACCTGGCTTTTTTTTTTTGCACTTTCCTCAGGATACCAGAAATACTTGGAATTAAGTATATGCAAAATATAGCTACTGGGACTTTAATGTTGAGATTTTAGCTGCACAACAGGCAAGGTAGTTTGAGTTCTGGTTGGAAAAGTATCTGGAACTTGCTTGTCTCTTTACATGTGATGTATTGTGTTAGTGATTATATATGGTACTGTCTCTTTAAATGTAATTATGCTGCCTGCCTCTATAATGTGTTCTTTACAACAGGATCTTTTGCTACTGAAATCGTGTTATAAAAACAATACAGATGACTAATAGAAAGGCTGAAAGTTGGTTTCAAAACTTAAAACCTTGCTTATAAGAATTGGAAGGACCTATAGGCTAACCCCTACCAAGTACCTTAATTGTAGACTGCAAATGAATTTTATGTCTCTACCTCTGTGCTGTGGCTGAGGGGTGGACTGGAATAATGCAGCTCTGATTATATCTGAGGCAGAAGTTCAGAATTCACCCAAGAGCAGATGGGCAGAGCCCCAGCTGCAAATAACTGTGTGGTGTAAGAAAGGGATATGCAGGGCTGCTTTAAACAATGGAAACTGCAGCCCATGGGTAAATTTCTAAGAAAGTTATGGGTGAGTGCCAATCAAGGACTTATAACAGAAGTCCCACTGATTTCATAAATGTAGCACAGCGACCTGTAATAGCAAGTGAAGCACCGACTTACCAGCTGCATCAGAAATAACCATGTAGTCATGTCTACCACTCCAGAATTTCAGAATTATACAGCCTGACCCTTTGTCCTGATTCAAATTCCTCCACCTTTTAAGTGAACCAGTCGTAGCTTTTTCTCATGTGGAGTTCAACCTTAAGTGCTACACAGTTTAATAGGTATAATATAAATAGTGTTATAAAGAATTTAGTAGAGAATCACATCCTTCCCATATGTTTTTAAAGCATCCTTTACCTTTTATAGACAGTGATATACATTCCTATTGAGTGATACATGACAGTTCCCAAAGCCTCCAGAAAGGTTATTATTCAATATTAAATGTCACAGTTTTCCCTATAGGAAACACATATGAGAAACCATTACCAAAAATACCTGAAAAAGGTTTTGCTGTACACCCACAGACCAAACTGACTAAAAGGTATCTTCATTATGGATTGGGCTTTCTCACTATAATCCTGATTTTGTCCCTGCCTTTTTGCACTTGGCTCATGTATAGTTTGTCAACTGTAGCTGATACAGTCAGAAGGGATTTCCATATTATCTAGTCTCATTTCTATACTATTTAGTTCCCATACTTCCTGCACAAGTGAACCATGGTCCACCTTCAACATTTCTTGCAAACCTTTATGCATTCTTTTCATGAAACTTTTAATTGGAGAGTCAAATCAGATCACTTACCATAGCATAGCCTCATAGACCACAGCATGGGAAACACTGATTTCTAGTCGAGCTCCCTGCTTCAAATAGGAAGACCCATGTAACACCTCTTCCAACAGATAACTTTCTTTAAAAAGATCTAGTTATGGCTCTCTCAGGCCAATTCTGCAGCATGGACATACAGTTATACTGCTTTTAACCAGTGTGGGGGAAGACCTAGAGTGCATCAGCTGATCTATTGTACAGTAATTGTTTCACTTGTCCATTCCAGTTCCACAGTAAATGGAGCTAAATCACAGAAGTGTAATCTCCTTTCGTTCAAGTATAAACCACCTCAGTTTAACTTCCACTAACCACAGGATAGGACTGGACAGATAAAATAGAGTTGATTAATGAGAACCAGGGTTCTGATTCTCTTCACCTTCCTATTGCAGTAGTGTAAGTCTTCATCTGAACAGCATGATACACAGCCTTCTTTTCTTTTAGTTTTAACCACTGAGGGTATAATTCTCAGTTGTCCTGAACCTTGATTATTATTTTTTACTAGTGCAGAGAGGGTGTAAAAGGAATGTATTTTAGTCTGGTAGTGTTTTATACCTACCATGTATGCTCAGGGCCCTGATAGAAATGACTGAACAAGATGTGAGTCAATGAATAATAAAACCTAAAAACACATTAACACTAAGTGAAGGTACCTATGGTTTTGCCACCTGCTGACAGCAGCAGTTGTATTTATTGTTTGTAGAATGTAAAAGGAGCCGGAAATTTATGAAATAAATAATGCTGACCAAATGCACTAGTACTATCAGAGTCTGAACCCTGCCCCCAGCCACAAGAAAACAAAGTGTCTTTACCTTTTAACATTACTCAAAACTGAAACATTTCCTATGTTAGAGGAAATCATCATAACCACATAGCTCAGAAATAAGATGAAGCTACAGCATAGATGAAGAAGGTGGGCGGGGGGCTGGGAGACTGGTCTGCAGTTAGTGCAGAATAGAAAGTCTTTGCTCATTAGTAATTTGGAAGTAGACTAGTAACAAAGAACAAGACTATCCACATGCCAGCCCCGCCCCCTGAAAACTCTCCCCCAAACCCAGCCAAGCAGAATGACTTTCAGAGTTTAGCAACAAAACAAAAATCTTTGTAAAACAGCAACTGCAGGGGGTTTCATGTTCTCTTCTGTAGAGGTTTGGGCCTTTAAGCACATTTTTTGGCCCAGTGCTTTACTAGCTTCTTCTCTTCCGTCACCCAACACAGATTAGGATCAAATTAGACACCCTGGCCCTTCTAAAACAAAAAAACAAAGAGAAAATGCCCAGACATCCTTTAATTTTCACTAAGAAAAAGTAAACTCTGAATGGGACCTTGTTCATTCAACTGACAAAAGAGTTGCTGAAATTTCACAGGATATGAAAATGGTGGGTTGGAAATTGAGAGAAGGATTTGTACCCAGACTTTTATTGTCATTCTCTTTGTTTCACTGTAGTGGTTATATTTGTAAAACTTTCTTTAAAAACAATTGCTCGCAAAGATGGATCCTGGGAATAAACTAATCACCATAGGCAGGAATAATGAATAATCTAAAGGAATTTCATTGGCCCTGCATGTATGCAGAGTATCTGTAATAACATTTGAAAGTGTCTTGTCTTTCCTACAGCTAGTCATGGCAGGCAGGTGTGAAGAGTTCAGGGCTTGCACATGAATACTGAATTTGTTGGATCTGGTGCTCTTCCATCAAATCGCACAGTAAAGAAAATAGACTGTCCTCTTAGTTTCCTTCCAGACAGGTGTTAACTGCAGGACATTGGCAAGATGAAAGGGGACACAGCTTCCTTCCCTTGCTGATTCCATTCTGGAATGGCGCTTTCAGGGCATCCTTCCCCATTGCTCCGCCATCTTATTGGCAGTTCAGTAGGGAAGCTTTTGGGAGAGTGCAAATGAGCAGCTGTTGGGATGGCAAGCTGTGCTCATAAAATGTAGATGATTGTATTTCAGAGCTGGGAACAGAAACTCTGGAGAGAGGGAGGGAGGGGAAAGAAGCCAGCCAGAGGGGAAGTGCAGCAAGGGGTCTCTTTTAAAAGATTTATTTTGGGAACAGGGAGATATGAAGGGCAGAGGTTGACAGATACTCTCAACAGCTGTTCTTCCTGAGCAGGATGGAGGTTATAAAGAGAGCCCCCCACCCCCAGCACCTTTATTACTCTAAATTACTTGAAATTTCATTCATACAGTAAGAGAATCATCTCCAGGCCCTTGATGTAGACACCAGCTCTCCAGATGTTGAGAGCAGAAGATGTTTCCCCAATTGTTGAAGCAGCACTCTCCAGTGACCACAGAGAGAGCAGTGTGTTCACAACAGAGCAAGTTCTGAAGTGCTTGACTCAGTTTAACAGAAGGAGCACATACACAATTTCCTTCCCACCTCTGCTGTTACTGCATCACAGCAGTTGTTGTCAGGTGACAGGAAGCACACTCGATGCACTGCAGCACTGCCTCTCCTTCTCCTTTCCTAGGTTGTTCATTTCCCTCTTCTTGTCTAGGGTCTTTTCTTTGTTCCATTCTACTGGAATAGCACAAAGCAGTTGAACCAAACCATCCCTCTGTTTCAGTGTGTAGGTACATCAGGCCTGAAACTGGCCACTTGAATTTAAGATCTGGAATGACAGAAAGACCAGAAAGGCCATAGGGAAATGCTGAGGATTCTCCCACAAGTTCACCTGATAAAAGCCCATTTGGGAAAGGAAGGTAAGTCTCCTATTGGGAACATGAACTACACTGAAAATAAGGCCTCCAGCATTCTAGTGTGCCTCAAAACTGAGCTGACGGGCTGAGAAAGTGGTTAGAGGGCCAGTTATTGGCCCTCCTTGTCCTCTCCACAGAAAAAGTGTGGAAGTTTGCTAGTTATTCCCAGTTGTGGCACAGTATGCTATTCTCTGAATTATATTATAATAGTCCATAGATTTCAGTTGAATTACTCCAGATTTGCTGTACTAAGTAAAAGCAGAACCAGACCTGCAGTTCTTATCTTGAGATGCACAGAGTCTAAACAGCCTGGCCAAACAAGGGATGGTTTACAGTCCACTTTTTTAAAGATGTTCAGTAAGCAGTGTGTGACAGTAGTTTTGATTGCCATGGATAGCATTTGTGGACATGGCAGAAGGAATGAGTCTATTAAATTGTGAATCGGCAGTTGTAAGCATCAGCGTTAGCTGAAATGCTCTTCCTACAGTGCAAGGGAATTGTTTTCAGGGACTTGATGTAGCCTGTACACTCTCTCAGAAATTCCCCTGAGAGTGAAGAGATGCTTTATTGGCTGTCAGAGTCATCGAAGGGCAAAAAGGAGGGAAGAATGCTTTGTGCTTGTGTGGTATAGCCCTTTTTAGATTTCTGTGCAGATACTGGAGGAAATGACAGAATGATCAGATGGATTCAATCTCATGGATATTTCCTTGGATCAACGTTTTGTATAATCTTGGAATCTAATTAAAACTCCTACCATAAGAAAAATACTGACCTAGCAAAAGTCAGTCTTAAATTGGTTTATTTCAAATGACCAGTATTCTAATTGTCAACCCTTACACTTCTTATTTTTGTCTTTCTGCAAGGTAAAGCATCACCCACATGATAAGGAAACACTGGAAGATTGGAACATGCTCTCTCAATAGCTGCAGAGCACCAGGGGCTGAAGACCTTCTTTATTCTCCTTCAAAGGAGAGGGCCTTTCTGATGACAGTCTTGGACTCTTCTATTACTCCTCATGGATAAAGGGCACGCTTTACCCCAGGATTTCCGGGATCTGTTGCACTGTTTGAGAATGAGGAGCAAGTATGCCATTCTGCTGGTGTTTGTGGTAGCTCTTGTCATTATTGAGAAGGAAAATAATATCATATCAAGGTAGGCAAAAGGGAGAGCAAAGTATTCCTCTGGTGGGAGGGGATTTCTCTTCATCCTTGATATAGCTTTCAGGCTGTCTTCATGTCTGTCCTACCTATCACCTCCCAGCTTGCAGCCACTATCATTCCAGAATCGGATATATTCTTTCTTGAACTCTCTGAATCCTAAATTCAAGAGGTTAGCGTGGCAGGGTTTCCTAAGCCTTCTACTACAAGCTTCAAGTGCTTAATTTACTTTAACTAAAGGAGCACATCTGCAAATTCCTTCCCACCTCTACTGTTATTGTAACAAAGCAGCCATTGGCAGGTTGCCCTGATGGAGGGGCATGACAGTAGTAGCACTACTGTTTTAATTGAGGTCTTTCCTACAAGATTCTCTAATGAGATTTTCCATTTCTTTAAATCTATCCTTTCTCTTACTGCCCTTGTTCTACTTTATTTCCATTCCCTCTCTGACTTCATGGTAGTACCATATTACCTTCTTTTTTTTTTTTTTACACTCCCCGCCTGTCCAAACAGACACTTACAGTAAAAGTTCCACAACCTAGTAAAATTAAGCTTGGTTATAAATTAATCTTTTAACCTGTCATCCCTTTCCCTGTTTCATTATACAGTTAGTTTACCTACTCCTCAGATCTTCCTGTCCGTCAGTCTTAACACTGTCATGCCCTGATTTCCTACTTATTTCTAACCATCCTCCATCCCCACTCCAGACAGCAGGACTATGTATGTCTCACACTTTGCGAGTGCACATGCTGAATACTATGGTGAGGAGAACCAAAGATGAACTTAAAATAACCAAATAGATGGACAAGTGAGACAATTTCATGGTGCAGAGCTGAAATTGCAAACTGGCCCACAGTCAGAGGGGACCACTCTTAAAAAAATGCGTAGATAGTGGCTGTGAAAATGAAGAGTTACTAGAGCAGGCACATGCTGCAGAAATGTTCCGTAAGCCAGGGCTGTCCAACTAGTGACCCATGGGCCAGATGCAGCCCCCTCCCCACAGAAGATTAAATTGTGGATCCAAGAGTCTCACCTGGCCGCTATTCCCCCCCTCCTCCCCCTTTGCTTTAGCTGAAGAAACAAATGGAGTTACTGGGCTCCCCTTCCCTCTGGCTTCCCCTTCCACACCCTAAGGGATGTGGTTATGCAGCATGGTATAGCCCATAGGGGTGGGGGAGCCCAAGGCCTATGGTGCCAGGGAGCTTAAAGTGAGCTGGGGCACCTGGGCATGCAGTGCACTGTGGGAAGAAGGGGATATTGGGGCTTGCAGTGCAGTGGGGAGATATGCAATGTAGTGGAGGGGCACATGGTGTTTGTCCCTGGTGGGTGTATGGACCCACTGGTGTAACCCCTGCTAACAGAGCCCATGGAGTGTGCAGCCCATGACCACTTAGAAACTGGACAGCCGTGCCATAAGTAGATCCTTGAAAATGTCTCAGTCCTGACCCACAGCATCTCCTGTGATGTCAATCCTAGGGAGAAAGGAAGAAAGGAATCCTAGGCCGTTCTTTCTAGGGAGGAAGAACTGCCATCATACCTATAGGCTGTGGGGTGACCTTCTCAGCACCACCAAGGCAGAAAGATATCTTGGAGTCACTGTTGACTCCAGGATGAACGTGAGTCATCAATGTGATGAAGTAGTCAGCAGAGCCAATCACACCTTGTCATGCATTCGTAGGTGCTTCACTAACAGGTTTAGGGAGGTGATTCTCCCCCTCTATGCAGCACTGGTCAGGCCGCAGCTGAAGTACTGTGTCCCGTTCCAGATGCCGCAGTTCAAGCAGGACACTGACAATGTGGAGAGGGTCCAAAGAAGAGTCACTCGTCTGATTAGAGGCCTGCAGGGAAGGCCCTACGAGGAAAGGCTAAGGGACCTTAACCTCTTCAGCCTCTCTGGCTGGAGGGCCGCACCCAGAGGGTGGTAGTGGATGGGTCTTTCTCAACCTGGAAGGACGTGGGCAGTGGGGTTCTGCAGGGCTCGGTCCTCGGGCCCGCACTGTTCAACATCTTCATCAGTGATTTGGACGAGGGGGTAAAAAGCACCCTGTTCAAATTTGCTGATGACACCAAGATGTGGGGGGACGTGGGCACACTGGAAGGATGCAACAGGCTACAATCAGACCTAGACAGGTTACAAGGGTGGGCGGATGAGAATAGGATGGGTTTCAACTCAGACGAGTGCAAGGTGATGCACCTCGGGAGGAACAACCGGCACCATACCTACAGGTTGGGGAACTCCCCTCTTATCAGCACGGAGGCGGAAAAGGATCTTGGGGTCATCATTGACTCCAAGATGAACATGGGTCAGCAGTGTGGGGAGGCAGTTAGGAAGGCCAACCGCACCTTGTCATGCATCCACAGATGCATCTCGAGCAGATCCAAAAAGGTGATCCTCCCCCTCTATGCAGCACTGGTCAGGCCGCAGCTGGAGTACTACGTCCAGTTCTGGGCGCCGCACTTCAAGAGGGATGTGGACAGCATGGAAAGGGTCCAGAGGAGGGCCACTCGTATGATCAGGGGACAACAGGGCAGGCCCTGTGAGGAGAGGCTACAGGACCTGAACCTGTTCAGCCTCCACAAGAGAAGGCTGAGGGGGGATCTTGTGGCCTGTTATAAACTAGTCAGGGGGGACCAGCAGGCATTGGGGGAGTCACTGTTCCCCCGAGCACCGCCAGGAGTGACCAGGAATAACGGTCACAAGCTGGCAGAGGGTAGGTTTAGGTTAGATATCAGGAGGCGCTACTTCACGGTCAGGGCAGCTAGGGTCTGGAACCAGCTTCCAAGAGAAGTGGTGCAGGCTCCTACCCTGGGGGTGTTTAAGAGGAGGTTAGATGAACATCTTGCTGGGGTCATTTGACCCCAGTATTCTTTCCTGCCATGGCAGGGGGTTGGACTAGATGATCTACTCAGGTCCCTTCCGACCCTAGAAACTATGAAACTATGAAATTCATAAGAGGAGAGCAACATGAAGTAGGCAATGATCTGTTCACCAGGGCACCCCCTGGAACAACAAGGAACAATGACCATAAGCTACTAGAGAGAAAGTTTAGGCTGGACATAAGAAAAAAGTTCTTCACGGTCAGGGTGGCAAGGATCTGGAATGGGCTTCCAAGGGAGGTGGTGCTCGCCCCATCCTTGGGGGTCTTCAAGAGGAGACTGGACAGGCACCTGGCTGGGTTCACATGACCCCAGGTTTGGTGACCCTTTTCTTGCCTGCCAGGGGCAGGAGGTCGGACTAGACGGCCCACTGAGGTCCCTTCTGACCCTAGAATCTATGAATCTTGGCTTCTCTTAGGGCTGTCAACCAATTTTCACTTGCAACACCCAGTTACTAATTCCTAGGAGTATGAATGATTCTTGTGTGAATGTCTGCTGGGTTTGTGACATAGGCAAATGGGCACAAAGGAATAGGACAAAATTACTGAATTCTTCAGGCCTGAGGTAAAGTAAGGCATACCCTCAGCTGCTTAGAGGGGAAAGCCTAAACAACGCCCCCCTTGGTCATTTCAGTCACTGCTTCCATGTTTGTCTTGATGCTTTTGTTTTGTTTGCAGAGTATCAGACAAGCTGAAGCAAACCCCACAATCCCTGATGGAGGCAAACAGCACAGACCCTGGCTTAGTGCTAGCAGAAAATGGGTCCCTCTTATCCCTCAGTGAGCTGGACTCTGCCTTCTCTCAGATCAGAAACCGGCTTCTGAATGTTACCCTGCAGCTAGGAGGGAACAGGGAGCCTGCTGTGGCCCCTGCCAAGGGGCCCCGGAGACATGTACTGCTCATGGCCACCACCCGCACAGGCTCCTCCTTTGTGGGTGAGTTCTTCAACCAACAAGGCAACATTTTCTACCTCTTCGAGCCACTCTGGCACATTGAGAGGACAGTGTCCTTTGAACCTGGTGGTGCAAATGCTGTGGGGTCAGCCCTTGTGTACAGAGATGTCCTGAAGCAGCTGTTTCTCTGTGACCTCTACATCCTGGAGAACTTCATCAGCCCACTCCCTGAGGACCACTTGACACAGTATATGTTCCGGCGAGGCTCAAGCCGCTCATTGTGCGAAGAGCCTGTATGCACCCCTTATGTCAAAAAGGTCTTTGAGAAGTACCACTGCAAGAATCGTCAGTGCGGCCCCCTGAATGTGACCCTTGCAGCGGAGGCCTGCCTACGCAAGGACCACATGGCTCTCAAAGCTGTGCGAATACGGCAGCTGGAGTTCTTACAGCCATTGGTTGAAGATCCTCGCCTAGACATGAGGATCATCCAGCTGGTGCGAGATCCACGGGCGGTGCTGGCTTCACGCATGGTTGCCTTCTCGGGCAAGTATGAGACCTGGAAGAAATGGGCTTCAGAAGGAGCAGCTCCCCTCAATGAGGATGAGGTGCAGCGACTGCGAGGGAACTGCGAGAATATCCGTCTCTCAGCTGAACTTGGCCTGAGGCAGCCTGCGTGGCTGCGGGGCCGCTATATGCTGATTCGCTATGAGGACATTGCCCGGTCCCCACTCCAAAAGGCCAAAGAAATGTACAGGTTTGCAGATATCAGCATCACACCACAGGTGGAAGAGTGGATACTGAAGAACACGCAGGCACCTCAGGACAGCAGTGGCATCTACTCCACCCAGAAAAACTCCTCAGAACAGTTTGAGAAGTGGCGCTTCAGCATCCCATTCAAGTTGGCCCAGGTGGTACAGAACGTCTGTGGCCCAGCCATGAGTCTGTTTGGCTACAAAGTAGCCAGCAATCCTGAGACCCTGACAAACCGATCCATCAGCTTGTTAGAGGAAAGAAGGACCTTCTGGATCACGTAAGATCCTTTGTTGCTGGTTTTCTAAAAAGAAATATATTGTTAGACTGACAAAAATAGAAATGGAACATGGGAACAGCTGAGGAAGCAGGAACAGGGCACCATGCCCTGCTGACCTGTATTACACCCTCATCTCTAAAGCTTGTGTTTGACACATGCTCCTTGTTCATTCTAGGTGCTTTCTATTTCTCCAGAGGACAAGAGGGCATTTAGCTACAACCAAAAGCTCAGCTCTCTAGATGGAGACTGTAATGTGGCAACCCTCTGAACTAAGCAGAGCTCAAATGCTGGCAGTGGGAAGAGCCAAAGCAATAGGTGCCAGCTTCCATACCTCAGCTCTTAGCTTTCTTCCCAGAGGAGGCGCCACCCGTTGCTGAAAAGGCATTTCTGCACTAAACATCCAAAGAGAGAATCCTATTTTTTTTTAAACTGTACATTTTACTGCCGAGTACAAGAGGAGGTGGGAAAAGCCAAGGAGTGCTCTGATATTACCTGAGGCAGACCTGGCTGTTGTGGTTTCCTTGTTGGACAGAAATGCCAAGAGGGACTTGTTTCAGGTTTGTTGTCAAGAAACTGCTTAGTAAATCCCCAACAATGGGGAGGTAGGGAAACAAGCACCCTAGTGACTGCTGGTAAACATTCAAACCCAGGATATTGTGTGGGTGGACTTCAGACCCTGAAATAAACAGTTGTTCAAATTTGAAGAGACATGAGTGCGTCCTACAAGAACCAGCAAACTATCCCCAACTCCAGGGATACAGGACAGACATGCAGCAAAGTCAGCAACAGCTGTACTACATTAGAGATTATTGGCCCAGGTGCAGGATTCCTCATGTTGGCTGCTTTTTGTCTTGCTATCAAATGCACCAAAGCCAGCAGCTGAGAGATGGTAGAGAGACAATGGGAAAGCTATTTAAGAAAGAGCAAGAGAAAGCAGTCTTCCCTATCCCTGGGGATTGGGCTTGCCTTCCTAAGTGGTATCAACGGTTTTGTCTTCTACTCCCCCATAAAAAAAATCTGCAAGCCTGTTTCCTCAGCAACCCCTTGATAGTAGCTGGTGTCTACAGAACAACAATGAATGCTTTTTTGCCTGGTTGTGGTAGGGCATTGCTGTAGTTGTATTTGTGTCTTGTTGCTTTTGTTTCTCTGGAGTGCTGGTTGGAGGTTGGCAGTAACCCTCCAGCCCAAAGAAGAGGAAATTGTTTGTCCAATTAGTTTTCTTGGTGGGGAGGGAGAGAGGGGAGGGGAAGACTGGGATGTGGGCAAGTGGGACCTTGTCCAAAGTTGGGCAATAGAAATAGTTTCTCTAACAGGAAGACATGGGGGCAGATTGCAACAGACCAATTTCTAGCATGTGCTGCTCCTTGTCCATGTCCACATTTAAGCTTGGTTTTGGTTACCAGGAGACTGGTCTCTAACCTTAGCCAAGTCTGGAAAGGGTTATTGGACTCCCTTGCTCACCCTTAAATTATCTTCAGGGCAGAAACATCAAAATAACATGCTGGCTAAAAATGATTTTTTTTTTTTTAAATAATGTTATTTTTCAAGGAGCAGTATTAGGTTCACTTTAATTGCATTTAAAGGGATTCCGTCAACAGATAACACATTCCTTCCTGGAACATGTCTTGACTTAGTGTTGTCCCAAATAACACCATAGATTATGCTAAATTCACATATTGCAAGGAAAATGTTTTTTCTCTGTCTTTCAGCGTATTGGCTTTTTGCACTTGCCATGATCTGGGGCACAGTTGCTTCTACTGTGCCCTCCTGTGCTAATGGCTGGTTTCACTTCATAGTCCCATGCACCAGCATGAGATGGCATTATAATTGTCATCCCCAAGGGTAATGGGGAGTACAGCTGGGTAGCAGAGAAGGGGGAAAGCTGCTTTTATCTTCTTTGGACACAACCTGGGAGTGCTGAGGAAGCTGGAGCTAGAGAGTAAGTCGAGGAGTAACAAGGTAAAAGCTAATCAGGAGATGATCCAGCCAAATTTTGTTTAAGGCCTCTGTCAGGCCTTGCTAGTGCAGCTCACATAAACATCAGCAAGATTGAACAGAAATATGCAAAAAATATAGGCAAAATATTCTGACCAGAACCCTCAAATCACAAAGCACTTTAAGACAAATGGGCAGATGCTTAATCTAAAAGAAAATTAAGTTGAGAGATACCCTGGCAAAGATAGCAACACCACACCTTTCCTTCTAAAAAGATACCACATAATCTTACTAATGAAAGTTTGCTTTTCAGTAACAGAAAATGAATACATTGCAGAGTATCTCCCACAGTTTGGACAACCAAAACAGAGATGAGGCAGTTCTTCTTTGCGGCTCATCTGTGCTAACACAATGCAGCAGCGTTTGGGTTGCAAGTACTGCAAGAAAATATTGAGCAAAAAACCTGGAAACTGCTTCCACTGACTTTGAAAAATAATCTTGAAAACATTTATTAATTTAGCAGGTCTTGTAAGCCCCTTAGTTTTTAAAACCTACATTTCCAGCCTAACTCCCTTTATATTTTTTGCTTTCCCAGAGAGCTACTCAGGGCTGAATGAGGTTTGTAAAAGTCGAAAGAAATAGATAAAATCCCCACAAGCTTCAAAGGAGGCTCTTCCATGTGTACTTTTACAACAGAGATTCTGTAGTTTGCATAATCAAACTCCGCACCCACCAAAGTACTTATTTTAAAATACTGTCCCCCAGGTTTTTGAACCACAAAGACCAGTGAACAACTGTCAACAACCTTTCCCTACTTATAGTTATTCATTTGTTATTTTTTCCCTTGTGCAGATAAACATAAGCCAGTCTTTTTATCAAACACACAGGTTGTATCTTGGAGACATTTACATGTTCCCAAAGCAATCTCACCTGTCAGCCTAAGATAATATGGCCAGCCTCTACAAAAATAGAGCAGCAAGGTGGAGGTAGAGATTTGCAATGGTCTGGGTTCACTTACCATGCCCCAGTACAACCTGCATTTCCAGGACCTTTGGAAGGTGGTGGTTTTATCTATGGACAAGTGGCAGGAAAGCACATATACCCCTATGCGACTTCATACTCCTCTTAAAGGTAAGCACATGAGTAAGTGCTATCCTGAACTGGTGTGCTTCCATGAATCAGGCCTTTAATGCATTTTGCAGCATTTCATTGGAATATTTAAGACAAGAGCAATGCATACAGAGTACAGAACTACTGAAACCCCACCTACCAGAAAACTGTCCTGGTCTGCATCAGTGCAGATAGCTGTAAAACCTGTCAACATAAAAATTGACAAATGTATACCTACACAAGGGCCATGATCTAAGGCCCATTTAAAGCAGTGGAAAAGGCCTTATTGGCTTCACTGGAGTTTGGATTGGGGCCAAGGCAGAGCAGTACTGAACTGGACCCACAGTCCCTTGCTGACTAGAGTTTTTGACCAGATCCAGTAGCAACCTGCAATGGAAACTGTCCTGGAAACTTTCCTGGAGAGGCAGGGGCAGTAAATGTAGCTCCAACCAGCACTTTGGTTATGCTGAAATGAGGTGATCATGATGGGGTTTGTTTGTTTTTTAATTGTTTGTGCTTTTCTATGTTGTGCTTTTTTTAGTGTTTAATTTGATATGCTTGTATGTGTGTGTGGAGGGGTGTGTGTGTGTGTGTTTGTGTGTGCGTGTGCATGTGTGAAAGGGCTGCAGCCTTGCAGGGAAGAAGCTGTCACTTCTTGCCATAGGTAAAACTGGTTAGAGAATGGAGGTTTTACCATTATAAACTGCAAGGGGAATTAATTTATTTATTATATGAAAAACGGGGGAATATTTTATTAGCGGTGAGTTAGAGCTATACCCAAAACAGACAGTCAGAAGAGACGACAGGAAATGGGAAGTGGAGAGACAGTTGTACCAGGAGCAGCTCAATTTTGATTTCAAACAAAATGCTGTTTCATTTTGAGAAATCCTTTCAGTTTATCTCGTTAACATCTGGATACAAACAATAAAACAAAAATTACACAGATAGAAACTGCTATCACAGCAGGTAACACCTCCACTCTTTCTAAATGAATCTGACTAAAAATACATGGTTGTATTTTCTCAGGCTATCTATTTTGTGCATTGACAGTATGTTTTGCACTGTTATCTATTATATGTGAGGGATTTTCACATCCTAACAGGAGTTGCTAATACGATAAGGGAAAACATGGTGGTAAAATCTCCAAAAACTGGCATGGCATTATACCTGTACCTGCTTTTCATTCATTTTTTTAAATGACTGCTTTTTGAGTAACAGTATCCTCCTAACCTTTTGGGAACCACAGTAAAATTGCAAGCAAGACAAACAGTAAGTACAGAATGGCAATCCCTTATGACATAGAAAAACACAGAAATCCACAGAAGTGAAATGGCACATAGCATAAAGGATGGGCTAATGACCTTTGGGATTACACCTTTGTCTACTTCGAAGTAAGCATAGGGACTTAATTTCTGCATAGTTAGGAACTGATACCAGGTCTCTTCACTGAACATGGGGAGGTAAAAAAATCCCAGTTAGAGCCTGAGGCAGTTTGGTAGATAAGCGCAAGATACGCCCAGGAATTAAAGGCCAAATTCAACTATACTATACACCTTTGGCAATCTCACTTCACTTCAGTGGGGTTTAAGTCACAGCAGGATTTGGCCCAGACACTGGAATCCTGTCTCTTTCCTGGAGTAGTCCCTCAAGGCAGAGCTGCATTCATTAGCAGCTTGGGGAATCGCACTGCATGGCTACCTCCTGTATACACAGACGGGGAGAGACAGAGGGATTCAGTTCTCTACTCAATCAGTCACTTGACCTTCCCAAGCACAAGAGAGTCATTCAGCACTTATTTATTTAAGGGTTTTTTTCCTCACTTGATGAACACATCTTTAGTCTGGAAGAGAGAGAAACTCTGACCTTTGTAAATAAAAGGGAATATTCTTCTGCATTTCAGTTACTGGAAAAGGAAAGGCAGGTTTCTAACAACTTAACACTCTTCTACCAGGTTCTCTAGATGTGCACCTCTTCCCACTCTTCCCTGCATTTCATGGGAGATGGGCCAGGCCCAGGTGCTGATAGAAAGGTCCACTTGCTACCTGCCTGTTGTGCCCTCCTTGCAGTCGTGCCTCATGCTCTCCAGTTAACAGGCCGGCTCTGAGAGCTTTGTTTCAGGGGGGAGACCCCCTCGCTGAAGAGGTGTGGAATGGAGGAAGAGGGAGCAGAGAGCAGGCAGCAGGATCTGAATGGGGCCTTTGTATTTGCTGCTGTACAGCACGTCATCACCGTGGGCCAGGGAGGAAGGCTCTTGGCTGCTCTCAGGGCTCCAGGACTCTTAAGATGGGCAGCTTCATTACTTCAGCTCTTTCTTCCTCTTCTCAATTGTCTGTTGCTTTTCAACTCAAAGAAAGGAATCTCAGGTGTTCACCCCTCTTAATGGCTGATATTGTGCTGCCCAGAACAGATGTTCTTTTTGTTTAAAATCAAAATATCCGCATCTAGGATTTGAAGCAGACCTTGTAACTTTAACCGCAGGGGTTCTCCCCACTGAGGAAAATCTAAGGGGAAAGGAGGCGAGGTGAAGTAGACACAGCACTAGGCAGACTTTAAAGGAAAAGGCACTGGCTTAGCTTCGTTGGGCAGCAGGAAGTGTGCAGCTGAGGGAGTCAAACATCCTCTTGTTTATTTTTCTGGATGGGGAGAATTCTGCACTACTAGCTGGGAGTTTTTGGAAAAATAAACTTGCAGCTATACTAATATACATGCATTTTATTACTGGCTGCATGTTGAGGTTCTAACTTAAAGGCTCACCTAACTCCGCAGCAGTGCTGTGACACAGGCTTTCCTAACCGGCCATGCCCACTGTGGTCTGCTCGCCAGTGGAAGCTCTCGACAGACCTGTCCCCTGAAGAGAATACTCAGTGCTCTGGTCTGAATCAGCCTTGTGGATTCACAGAAATGAATGTGAACCTTGTGACCTGTTAGAAGATGGTTGACTTGACTTATTTAATTAAAAAAAAAATCACAATGGAGGAGAATCCAAAACATTGCCCGTCTCTTTAATGTTTATTCCCTTGTTATTTTTAGCTGTGAGAAAAATGTAGGTATTAAACAGCAGCAGGTATAACAGGTAAGATTGTGTAAAATACACCTCTCCCTGGCCCCCCAAGAAATGACTTGCTTTCCTTGTGGATCAGCAACAAGGGTTCAGAGAACTGAGAAACTAGGAGAAACTCAGGAAAATAACACCTGGAAATGACAACAAGAAATCGAGCAGCAGATTGTGTGCACAAGAGCAAGTCTCCAGTTTAATGGGTGCTCTCCTTGTGGGGGACTGAGCGCTCAGGACTCCCAAAATGCATAGGTGGGCTGAAACCAGAGAGAAAAATGTTGGTTTCAAATCCATCAGAACACAGGAGGAAAAGCTGACCAGATGCCCAGAGGAAAAGAACAGGCTAAACAGAAAACTGGGAATTACCTGCAGGTCTCTAAGAGGGCTTTATTCCCATACCCTGGAGGTTTACGCCTCAATGTAGCAGTCAACCACTCTTACACACCCCTACTTCAGTGGCAAGGGGAATCTGAAGCAGGAGTGGCAGCAGTGGCTGAAGTAGGGGGCACAGGAGCAACGCAAGTGGAGGGCGCCAATGATTGCTGCCATGATTGCCACATGCCCTGTAGGAATCCTTTGTACTTCCACCAGGCAGCCATCCCCCACAGCGTGCGAAATGTTGCCACAGAGAATTATAAACCTACTGAACTTCCCTTCCTCTACCCCAGCCTGGCACCAGTAATGGCACGGCAGGGGGGCCTCACCATAAGCTAGGGAGAGTTGTAGTCAAAAGGCAACTAGTTGCTACGCTGAGGACATGAAAATGGCAGGAAGGAGCTGATCAGCAGTTAGGTCTTGCTTTGCTTGGGACCCCACATACTTGGAGAACTGGCATAGGAAGACTGAGGTAAAACATGTCATGAATGTATGCCAAAGGATTCAATCCTCTAGCTCATAATTTTCATTTGAGGCTGTTTGTCTCTCAGTTTCAAAAGTGTCCTGCCCAAGAGTCCACTCAGATGCCCAGAGCTCTTTTACTGCCAAAATCTCAGGACTAAGACAGTGACCACATGGCAACAGGTAGAGATCTCAGTGCACACTAGCTCCAGAACACTTACCACTACAGCTATGTTAGGCCAAGCTATGTCTGGGCTAATCAGCTTTGTATAAAGTAGGGCCTATAAACCCACGTACAGTGCTATTTTAGCATAGCCCAATTAATTCAAGTTATGGAGCTAGTGTGTGCAAAGGCAGCCTAAGTATCACCACAAATTTTAGCATCTAGGATTAATACTATTTCCAGGTATCTCAGCACAGCAGAGCCTGGCTCTGTGTAGGCTCTTGATACATGAACTAGCACCTCTCTGAAGAACACTGAATGCCCTTAGATAGTGGTTACCAACCATTTTAGACTTAAGACAGTCCCTGCTAGACTCAAGGTACACTTCAGAAAACGCCAGCTCTTCACTTTCACTTATAGTTTGGCTAGAAAAAATAAAATAGCAATTCTTCTGTTGCAAAGAACGCAGAAAGACCACAGCAGGGCAGAATGTTTTTGACACTGGATTCCTATTTGAAATCTCTGGGATAATCTTGTGAGTTGTGTAGGTGTTTATACATCTAACAGTGCTAATACTGAAAGACCCTTAAAAGGATCTCACAGTACCCCAGCTGAGAATCATTGCCCCGAATGTGTTGTCTTTCTCTAGCTGGGCTCCATGCTGCTTGACAAAAGAAACTTGGGGACCTGGGGCCTCAAATTTAGGCATCCTTCTGCTGGAAATTTCTCACCATAAAAATGTAATTGGGGTTCAGTAATAATGGCACTGGGAGCTCATTCCCAGAGCACTTCACCATAGCAAACACTATTCCAGCCAGATCCTGGGCTACAGCATGGCCTCTTTGTACTATTCCATTTATAAAGGAGGCCTTCAGCATAGCTTTATGGCCCCTTTCCACAAAGCAGGCAGTTAAGCATTTCCCAGGCATGGGGGAATCCCTGACTGGCACAGAGCCAAAGTAACCAGGTCTAAGTCACTACCTGCAACCTCTCACCATAGGGGAATGAGGAGGGAAGGAGGGAGATTTTGTGAGCATTCCAGATGTCTTCAGCACAGCCCGTAGGGGCCCACTGCAACTGGGAAGATTTAAAGCAACCAACTTCTTAGAAGCAAAACCTGGGACAGGCCTACACACGCCACAACTTTCCAGAACCAGCCATGCTCTATATCCCTTCTGGTTAATGCCATTACCCTAGTGCAGCATGCAGGGTAGGTAATTCACTGCTATAATGTAGACCTAGTTGACCAGAAGAGCACTGTATGAAAGCAGCTGTGCTACACTGTGGTTCAGGACAGAACCTGTAGCTAATTAGGGACTAATTTCTCCCCCCCCCCGCCGCTTCCACTCTCTTTAGGATAAAAGTCCCATTTCAGGGACTGAGGAGCCCACACATCCCCAGAATTTTGGATTGTCCCAGCAAATTCAGGATGGCTAATCATTTTATATGGATTTAAACTATGGTTGGGGTTTAACTTTTGAAAACTGCCTCGGCTGCCTTTTCCACAGCTGTGCTGAGCAGAGGTCTCATGGCTGCTTATTTGGGCCTTGAGTTTACGAAATCAGTATCTTCCTTGGGTGTCTCAAGCAGAGAAAAATCACACAGCAAGGGCAGGTGGAGTCCCCTCTACAACATGACTGCACTCTGCCAGCCACCTGAGCTGGCACTTAAATGAGCTATGGATATATCCTAAACATTTTGAAAAGGCACAAAATCCTGTAATTGTTCTAAAGGGCTCTCAAATACCCCTCTCCCCCTTGCCTCTCCTGCAGCCATGCCCAGATGTGTCTATTAGTTGTGGACTAACCCTGCACTGAGGGAAGCAGGGGCTCTGAAGATCTGAGTCTCATGGAAGTGATTATATTTTAAGAATTCTATTTAATTGCTTAAAGTGTATGACATTTTCTAATGTCCAAAGCTGCTTAAAATGTATGGGCTTTAACCTTTTTCTGCAAAATTAAAATGGTGGAGACCTTTTATGTAAGAAAGGCCAGTATGGTCTGCAGATCTACTGGAACAATCCTGTTTCTGAGTGAAAGCAGACTGATTTTTCAGTCAAAAACCCAGCAGAAGTGGGCTGAGTTTTTGAGAGAGGGTGATTTGGCATGGAAAATGAGGAAATTCAAGCCATCAGATATTTCCAATGTTTAAAACGCATTTTAGAAAAAACTGAGTAAAAAAAGAAGAGAAAATGAAAATAGTAAAGATATTTGTGCCAAATTATGTGAAGTAATATTTGTGAATATCATACAAATCCCTGAATAAACTTGTATTTCAGCAGGGTATAGGCTCAAGCATAGCTAGACAGAGGCTACAAATAATAAACTGATACCCTGGAGGTGCAATCGTTTAATAGCTAGTAAAAAAACTTGCTAAATGCAACCCTGCAGTTTATTGCAAAAACAGGCAGGTAGTAAAAGCTCAGCAGGACGGAGTTTACCCAAACAATCAGAGCTGATTAGGGAAGGACTAGCAGGAAGGAACAGGAATGGGTCTCTTCATTGGGACAGCTGAATCAGGAATTGCTATGAATTACTGCACTCAGAAAAAAGGAAGGTACAGCTTTGCTAGCACTGTTTTCAGGTGCATATATGCACATTTGTGTCTAATATATGCAGTACCTACCTGTATGTGTCTATGAATACTTGAATAAAAGTAAGCAGACGTATATCAGCATGTCTGCAAACATACATATCCATGAATGGGTGCATATGCATATGCACACACAAGGTATCATTGGTATATCTGTATATGTGTGCATTCAAAAGAAACGGACACACCATCTATAGCAGTCACACATATTCTATAAACTGCTGCTCTTTAGATTCCTTCCACCAAAGGAAAGAAAGGTGTATGCTATACAGGCATATGATCCAAGATCTTGAAATCATAAATCAATTTGCTGGCCTTGTCACCACTGCCTGGGAACTCCACAGCTATGATTTGTCATGTGGCCCACAATGCTGCAGAAAACTGGTATTAGCAGGCCAAATGTCAGAGTAAAGGGCAAGTCATTTTCTCTGCTGATGAGGAAGAGGTGCCAATGAGCAGCTGACAGTTGCTGAGAAGATGTTTGTGATGTCAGGTGGGGACCATGCGATTCATAACAGGAAAAAAATAGTAGGCCAAGAGGGCTATTGTTACTGTGTTGTCACTTCTGCCCCTTTCTCAGTTCCTGTTATTTCCTTAGACTGAGTTCAGCTTTACTGCATGCAGTGCATGAATCCTGTCTGCCCCAGCACCTCTATCATATTTCTGTTCCAGTGCCTTCCCTGAAATAATAAGCATTTCCCTAAATCCACATCACTTCCAATATTTGAGTGAACAACGCATCTGTAATAGTAAATTAGCATAGAAAATTCTTCCTCAGGAAGAATTCTTCCTCATCAGAATCTCGCTGGTGCCCAGAAACTGTAGAACAGTTGCCACAGAGTAATTATTATGCCTCAAAAGCACGAAAATTTGGCAATGAACAGCTTCACTCGTGTTATGTAATCTTTCGTTTTTCAGACTTGGTCTACACACAAAGTTGTTCTGATTTAAAGATGTGATCTTATATCAGTTAACCAATGCACCATTCCATGGAGATAGCCAGATTTAAGCCTGTTCATCCTGGTTTAACTGACAGCTGCAGACTGAACTGATAACGCTGAACTTTGCATAACTTCAATGCAAACTGGTTTTCAGTTAAGTCAGAGAAACTTCTGAGTATAGACAAGTCTGTATTATCACTTCATGTCAGTGACAGCTCCTTACCCAGCCTTTCTGGACTAGGATTTAGACGTGGAATTGTGCTGAACATGATCTGTCCTTGTCTATACTTGCAGCTGTCTAGGGTTCATCAGTACCAGGGCAGCCGTACCCATGGGTAATGGGTGACTGGTGCTGCCTTAGGGGGGCATGTGCCCCACGGTGGACAGTCAACAAACAGGAGTGGGGTGGTCCCCCCATGGCCGATCATGTCGACCAGGGCTCCCACCCCCGGCTGGTGCTCTCAGTGGGGGTACCGGTGCTCTTGCCTCCACCCATCGCCTGAGTGGGGAGTGTGGCCTGTCAGGGGGTGCATGGGTACTCTCAGGGGGTGCGCATGCACTCCCATGTACCCCCCTATGCAGCGCCACTGCTATGGCTGATGGCCATTATCAGCTATGGCTCTTTTTTATTGGGTAGACAAGATTCAAGCTTTCAAGCAACACTGTCCCTTTCATTTCTTTTCAGCTGGGTTTGCTGTAGGTAAGAGAAGGGTAATTCCAGGGAACTTAATGAATAAAAGATCGTTTTGCCCAGGTTCATTCTAAAGCCCCAGTATTGCCACAGAGGTCATTACAGGATCATGTTTTAAGTCTGATCTCATGTGCTAGCAGGGTTACCAATAAAATCTCTTGGAAGGCAGTGTTGCCAATTCAAATGGACATGATATGCAATGGAACCTCTAGATCAGTGGAGCTCACCATTTTGGCCCCACAGGCCAGGTAAGTGGCACAGGACCAGTTTGTGGGCCACGTTGGACCCTGTCCACCATTGTCAGGCATCAGGGCCCACACTGCTCCTGCATGCTGAGACTGGGCTCCTGGGGTCCCATGCTGCCTGCACCCAGCTCCATTCAGGCTCTACTCACACCATCTGGCAGTGCCATGCCCAACAGATGATATGGTGCTAGGGGCTAGATCTGGCCTTTAGACCAGAGGTTAATTCCTCCTGCTCTAGATCTACAAATAAGATCATCCTATAACACAGGGGCAGGCAAAATATAGCCCACGGACTGCATCTGGCTGACCAGGCCATTCTTTCTGGCCCACTGGACCCCTAAAAATTTTAGAAAATTAATATTTATCTGTTCCTGGCTGCCTGTCAAAGATGACAGGAGCCAGGGGCAGTAGGACCCCAGGGGAGCTGGCAGTAGGACTCAGCTGTCGAGCCCCACCCCACCCCACCCCCAGCCATTTCTCTGCCTTCTTGCCCCCACACTGCTCCAGCACCACGTGGTTCCTGGCTGCATTGCTGGACTGGGGAGCACAGAGCTTCCACCCGTACCCCGGAGGGGGGTGCGGTTGCATGTAGAGAGGGAGTGTATGTATATGTGTTTGTGTGTGTGTGTGTGTGTGTGTGTGTTTGTGTGTGCGCGCGCGTGTGTATTCATAGGGTGAGTCCCACAAGCACGCCCTGCCAGACACCTGCACCCACATCCCCGCTTGCACTGCCATACACGCAGACTCCCATACCCATACCCCCTCACATACCCCAGCCACCCTTCCCCACACAGAATCCTCCACAAACCCCATAAGCACCCACACCCACGTGCTCCCTCACTCCACACCCACACCTATCCAACCCCCACAGACACACCCACACTCTCCCCACACTCCACACCCCCAGAGCCCCCTACAAACCTATACCCATGCCCCCATTCCCTCCACCCCCCACAATATACAAGAGTAAGGCTTCATTTTAGCCTATTATATACAATCACCTCTATGTGCATTACACAAATACATGTCAACCAGGACAAAAATCTTTTTTCAGATCAAATTAGTATTTTTGATGTTCTCTGTTTAGAATATAATGTGTAGGCCTGTGTGAATAGGGAGCTATTTGATTTTAATTCAGATTTGGCTAATTCAGATGCCAGCGATTCAATATGGACATTCAGATCACTTTTCCAATTCAATTCGTCTGAATGGGCTTCAGAAGATTCAGAGAGATTTAGCCATAAAGTATAATGGGGAATCCAGTAAACATCTATAACTTTTGTCGGTTTTTGGCTGATTTGGATGAAACTTGCAGGGGTGGTAGTTTCTGCTGAGGGTATGAAGCCTGCCAAGTTTCAAGATGAAAGGTACAGGGGTTTCTGGGAAACTTCACCTCAAAGTCGTGAAAGCAAAGCTCATGTCATGTACGTGTTACACCACAGCAGGGTAAAAGCTGCAGGAATGGTAGCTCTTCCTGAGGGCACAAAGCCTGCCAAGTTTCAAGGAGATAGGTGCAGAGTTTTCCAGGAAACTGTGCCTCAAACTGCTGACAAGCAAAATTTGTGACATAGGTGACACTGTGTGTGTTAAGGCACAGGGGGGTGCTAAGCCCTGCTGCGGCCATGAAGCCTGCCAGCTGTCAAGGAGATAGGTCCAGGGGGAGTCTGGGTTCTGGGGCCCTGCACCTCTGGCTGCTAACAGGCAAAACTTGTGACGTGTGCTTGTGCAACTGTGTCTGTCTTGGGGCACAGGGGGCTGAAAACTGCAGGCCTGCTTGGCCCTGCTGCGGCCATGAAGCCTGCCAGTTGTCAAGGAGATAGCTGCAGAGGGTTCTGGGGCCCTGCACCTCTGGCCACAGGCAGGCAAAACTCGTGACATGGGTGAGTGACACTTTGCATGTGTTCAGGTGCACCTTTTCTGGTACTGGGGCCTCTGCACAACACAGCAGGGTGCCTCAGTGAGGTCTCCTCCTCCCCTACAGCCTCAGCTTGGTCCACCACTGTAAACGGAAGCAGGTAAAAATAACTTAGTGACTCAGCAGTCAGCACCAGTAACACCAACAGCATCTAAGGTAGCCAAAATGAACTGTCAGGCCTTTCTTTCCTCTCAAGTAGGAGCACCTAGTGCATGTCTGTTAGGTGCACCCTCACTGTGCGACTCTGTATGTGTACGTGTGTGTATTTGTGTTCAAGTGCACCCTTCCTGGTGCTAGGGCCTCTACACAACATGGCAGTGTGCCCCAGTAAGGACGACTCCTCCCCTACAGCCTCATTCCAGTCCACCACTGTAAACAGCAGCAGGTAAAAATAACTTAGTGAGTGAGCAGCTCTAGCACAGTCACACCAGCAGCATCTCTGGTAGCCTAGCCAAACTATCACAGAGCCTTTCTTTTTATAAAGGAATTGAAACAAAAAGTAAAGATGTTGTGTTGGATATATGTTACTTGTGGTGTGTGATGTCTTATCTTGTGTTTTTATGTTTATATATTTATTATGAAAAAAATGGAATAGTTAGAGAAATATATCTTAGGAAGCTTTTGGGTTGAAAAACCCTTTGTCAGGCTGAGGAAGTACCTACAGTTGATATGTCTCCTGGTCCTGGATGTAAGGAATAGTAAAGAAGCTGGAGGCTGGCTTGGCATGCAATGCAGGCAAGAAAGCCAGTCAGTGAAAATGGAAATGGAGGTGTCAGGGAGTGAGGGACAGGCTGGGCGTAGGGTGGAGAAGGGGGATATAGCAGTTCAGGTAAAAGTACAGAGGTACCTGGGGAGTCAGATGTCCAGCAGGTTGCAGTGTGTCAGAGAGAAATCACATTCATTGGCCAGCTAGAGATGTCAGTCCTCCCCTTCCCCTTTCCCCTCCCTCTTCTAAGTTTCTGTTTCCCAATAAAGACTGCTCTCTGAATCACTGAATCTCTTCTAATCTTTTCCGCATCCATTCAGAGCTTCTGAATCAATTTGGAATGTTTTAAGCTTCTAGCGATTCAATTCGGATTCAGAGATTCAGCCTCTGAATCAGGCCAAATCTTCTCCAAATTGAATTGTGAACCAAAGCTTCACATAGCCCTAATAATTTGGTATTTTTCTGGTTCTAAGATGGCAAACCCCATTGCTGGAAGGAGTACTTCCATGGGCAAGGGAAGGGACTTCTCGTAGCAAAGGTCAGGGGTTAAGGGGTGGGACTTAAAGTTACAAGATGATGACCAGGGGGTGGTTCACTTGTCAAGGGGTGGGGTGTGGCCCTCAACAGCTTGCCAAAATTTGGTATGTGGCCCTCCACCTGAAATAATTGCCCACCCCTGCTATACAGCATCTGATGGAGTGAGTTCAAGCTCATGCTACATATCTCTGATTTAGTCTATAAAGTGAAAATCTTGCCATCATCCTACAGAGCAGCGGTTCTGAACCAGGGGTACATATACCCCCAGGGGGTATGTGAAGCCTCATCAGGGGATAGGTGAGATATATTTCATACATTGTGTAACACTGGTCAAAGGGCCTAAAAAAAATCTTGACAATTGAAAGGGGTATGTGAGAAGGGAGGCAGAAGTCCCCCTCCCAACATGTCTCGGGACCCCGCCTGACACATAGCAATACTTATGGCAGGGTCCAGGACGAACGGCAGCTGCGGGGAAAAGCTAGTGCAGGCTCTGCAGTTCCGCAGCTGCCTGAGCCTGTGCATTGGTGAGCTCCGGGGGGCAGGGCCTAAAGGCAGTGAGGGACCATCAAAAGGCAGCTGGGGAGAGACCCAGCTGCCCGGACTAAGTGTAAATTTAGAACTTGTGTGTTTTGAATTGGATGTGTAAATACACAAATTAAATCTTATTTGAAGCTTATTTTTCAAAAATTGGGGTTCACTTCCCTTTCCCTCCAGGTAGAGCTTTGTTCATTAAAGCTTTGATTAATTTTAAGCCACTTTAGTTGTATGCTCTTTTATTTCTGAGCCAAAAATACTTCGGTGTATAAAGCTTGCCAAAGGGTGGAGTATCACATTTTGATCTATGTTACCGAGGGCCCATTCAGCTAAAATTGTGAGGCCTTGAAGACTGGCCATTGCTGGAACAGAGACAATATAATCATTATCACAGTTTCATAGTTAGTAGGATCGGAAGGGACCTGAGCAGATCATCAAGTCTGACCCCCTGCCATGGCAGGAAAGAGTACTAGGGTCAAATGACCCCAGCAAGGTGATTGTCTAGCCTTGTCTTAAAGACCCCCAGGGTAGGAGCCAGCACCACTTCCCTTGGAAGTTGGTTCCAGATCCTAGCTGCCCTGACAGTGAAGTAGCACCTCCTGATGTCTAATCTGAATTTACCCACTGCCAGCGTATAACCTTTATTTCTAGTCACTCCTGGTAGTGCTCGGGGGAACAGAGACTCCCCCAATGCCTGCTGGTCCACTCTGACTAGCTTGTAACAGGCCACTAGATCCCCCCTCAGCCTTCTCTTGTGGAGGCTGAATAGGTTCAGGTCCTGTAGACTCTCCTCGTAGGGCCTGCCCTGCGGCCCCCTGATCATGCAAGTGGCCCTCCTCTGGACCCTCTCGATGCTGTCCACATCCCTCTTGAAGTGCGGCGCCCAGAACTGGATGCAGTAGTCCAGCTGCGGCCTGACCAGTGCTGTATAGAGGGGGAGGATCACCTCCTTGGACCTGCTCAAGATGCACCTGTGGATGCATGACAAGGTGCATTTGGCCTTCCTGACTGCATCCCCACACTGCCAACCCATGTTCATCTTGGCATCAATGATGACTCCAAGGTCCTTTTCTGCCTCTGTACTGACAAGAAGGGAGTTCCCCAGCCTGTAGGTATGGTGCCGGTTCTTCCTCCCCAGGTGCAGCACCTTCCACTTCTCAGTGTTGAATCCCATCCTATTTTCATCCGCCCACCCCTGTAACCTGTCTAGGCCTGATTGTAGCCTATTCCTTCCTTCTAATGTGCCCACATCCCCCCACATCTTAGTGTTATCAGCAAATTTGAACAGGGTTTTACCCCCTCATCCAAGTCACTGACGAAGATGTTGAACAGTGCGGGCCCAAGGACCGAGCCCTTGGGGACCCCACTGCCCACATCCCTCCAGGTCGAAAATGAGCCATCCACCACCACTCTCTGGGTGCGGCCCTCCAGCCAGTTGGTGACCCATTTGACTGTGCAGGTGTTGACACCACAGTCCCCCAGTTTTTTAATGAGAATGGGGTGAGAGACAGTGTCGAAGGCCTTCCGAAAGTCCAGGAAGACTATGTCTACTGCTACCCCTGCATCTAAGGATTTGGTGACCTGGTTGTAGAAGGCCACCAGGTTGGTCTGACAGGACCTGCCTCTAATGAACCCGTGTTGGTTGCCCCTAAGCATAACCTCCCCCGCTGACCCGTCATGGACATGTGCCAGGATAATTCTCTCAAAAAGCTTACCCAGGATTGAGGTAAGATTAACTAGCCTACAGTTTCCCGGGTCTTCCTTCCTCCCTTTTTTGAAGATGGGAACCACACTGGCCCTCTTCCAGTCCTCTGGCACCACACCAGAGCACCACAAGTGCTCGTAAAGCCGTACCAGGGGTCTCGCAATGACCTCAGCTAATTCCCTCAGCCCTCTGGGGTGGAGATTGTCCGGGCCAGCTGATTTAAATACATCCAGTCCCTCCAAAATTCCCTGACTAGATTCTCTTTGACCCATGGCCTAGGTGTGCCTCCCCTGGGGCCTGAGGGGGTCCCAGTGGGGGGGCTGATCTGGTCCCTGCTCAGGAATACAGAGGCAAAGAAATCATTAAATAGGTTAGCTTTGTTGTCTGGTGTGATGACCAAATTTCCTAGTGTGTCTTGCAGGGGCCCCATGTTACCCGGTACCTTCTTTTTGACCCCTATGTATTTAAAACTGGGAAGCTAGTCCCAGTTCCATCTCCGCCTTCGCCTTCCTGACTGCCTCCCCGCAGCTCCGAGCAACCGCAGTATAATCCTCCCTGGTGATGGCCCCTCCCTTCCATTGGGTGTATGACTCCCTTTTAGCTAGATGCCTTCCTTTAGCTGACAAATCTCAGCAGGGAGGGCATTATTAGAATGGGCTTTGTGGCTGACCCTCAGACCTAGAGGTTCGACCATATAGTCCTTTCAGATTACTGGTAAATTTGAGAAGCATTGGCAGAAAGGCTGAAGGAAACTTACTGTACTCTTCTGAGAACCAATAGAGAATTTCATTCTCTGAGAGAAAATCCAGCATCTTTCATCAGAAGTAAATGAATAAGGAATTGTATTTTTGATTTGTATTATTTATGCAGTGCCATAAGTATGAATGAAACAATCAATCCATGAATCAAATGCAAATTACTTGAATATTGTGATGGGTTGTTTAGACCTCACTGAAGTTGATGGCTGTTATTGTCACCCATCATTAACTATTTCCTGATTTGATATGGGCCTTCAACCATAGACAGGCATGTATCACAGGGCAAACTCAGACAAGTGTGAGGCTACTGGGGAATTCCAATTGTGCAAGCTTGAAAGCCCTTGCTAGGCTCAATTCTGGATTGGGGAGTGAGAAAGAGAAGCAGAGAGAGAGAATACAGTTACTAAGAAAGAGAAGGCAAGAGCCATCTCGCCAGAAGCATTTGTAGCATGACCCTGAGAAAGAGACCCTGGAGAGAGCTTTTCAGTTGGGTTCTGGCTGAAAGAAGCTTAGATCTATGAGCAATGAAACTGTTTCACTATTCCCAGGTGTTTGATATTTTCTGTGCGCAGAGAAACAGGACATTCTTTCTAAATATGTCTGCATGCTGAAAAAGGTACCATGAATCCCATTCCAAGCTAACTCAGTTGCCTCCACACAGTGCTGCATTATGCTGGATAGCCTTACCCTTTATTTGGTATTTGAGGGGTTAAAACTCAAGGACTCAATAGAAAACACTGAGCTAATTCTCTCAGTAGCATGGAGCTAAGAGCAGGTGAGACTGGCCATACATAGAAAAGTATGCCTGTAACTTCTGAGAGATTTAACCAGTGAGATGCAGATTTCAGTAGAAATCGGAAAGGAATAATTGGGAGTAATTGGAACTTGCAGCCTCAGTTGTGGGCCACAAACAGATGCCAAGGTGTTCAGTGAAGGTCATGCAATACCAGAAAGTAGATGCTGGCATTGATCCAGTAGAGTCCAGGGAGTTTTCTGGGTCTCTAGCTAAGAAAACATAGGCTTTAAAGCTCATAGTGGGTGTGGGGAGGAGGGAGCAGAGCACAAGACACATGCTGATTACTTGCTCTTTTGTCTTTTAGTGTTCTGTCCTGTAGACACATACACATAGTAAATCCTATTGAAGTCATTGTACAAGATGTGGTCTGTAAGGTCAACTCCTTAGCAGTTCATTTTGAAAACTTACATCACAATTCACTTCATCTAATGTCAAGATCTCTCAGATATTACTGACCCAAAAGTTAACTTCCTCCTCCATTGTTAATAAGCTTTTGTTCCATATAGGAGACATTGAAAAAGTTGCAGAGCTGGCAGAGAAAACTAATTCAATGATGAAATAGGTAGAAGAACAGAGAAGAGAACAGAGTGAAAGCAAATTAAGGAGGACTCAAAGATGGAACAGATGGGGAAGAGAGAACAAATCATTGGAAAACCTGGCACAATAAGAGCCCCCGTTAAAGATCTCAGGTTCCATTTAGATACTTGAGGGGCACAGTCCCTAAGTATCTGTTGTGTTCTTTTGACAGCCTGGCCTTATATAGGTCACCCACATTTGTCTTCTTTGTTGGGCTGCTCCTACAGTGCAAAGGTATGGAACAACCCCACTGAATTTTGTGGCCTGAAGAAAATCAGGTCATCTCGCTCTTCGTGCCTGGGTGTGGGTTTAGAAGCCAGTTTTAAACACCCAACTATCAATCTCTTGGCCTTTATTTTTTCAGAGTTCTGTAGAATGTCATTGTTTGCTTCACACCTGCAATCTTAATCCTTAATCCTGATCTCATGAACATTTCCACAGATGCTATGTGTAACAACAACTCTAGTTGAGGAAAACAGCAGATGACTTCTTTGTATAATGATGAAAGAGAAAAGACAGAACCTGCCATGCACGATATATTAACACCCTGCCAAAACTAATTTGCTAAGCTAGTGCCCTTCTTAAGACTCACGTCTCTCAGGAGGTTCATGATAAACAGCCTATTGATATGGCTGGACAGGTGGACTGTTACTGATATGTTTTCCATAAAATGTATTAGAAACAAACTTTTATGTCTCAAGACCATACACTTAACTAAGACATTTTCAAATGGGGTTCCTGTTACTGAGGTAGCTCTGCTTGTATGGCGGTCATGTGGCCTGCTGCCATGGTGGCAGGTGGTACTTTTTAAAGCAGTAGCTGCAGTGGCAATCCTCAGCAAAGCTCTCTGAATGGCAGCTGCAACAGTAACCTTGGGCAGTGCTTTCCAGAGCTGTGGCAAATGGCACCCCCAGGCAATGGTGTGCAAGGCCAAAAAACTTCCCCAGTGACATGGCGAAGAACCCTTCTTGTGCCTACCCCTTCCTCTCCAGCAGACTGGGCAAGATGTGACTCTCTGGACAAAGTGTTAGCCCTTGAAACTGCAGCCCAACCGGCCACAGAGTGGATATCTTAAGGTGCATAATATTTATATGTTGAATGTTTTCAAGTCCCTTGTATTTGATATTTTAATGTTTGGGGAAGTTTGATGTTAGGTGTAATTGGTGTTAGGATGTCAAATATTTGGAAGTGTTTTACAATTGTGGTCCTTGTTCATTTTGGGGGGTGTTCAGTGTTTGGGGTTATAAAAGTAGGGGAGTTTAACAGTTGAAAGGGGCATTAGATAAGGATTGATTATTTTATTATTTTAAACACCTTTAATAGACTCTTCTATTTATTTTAACTGATTGTGAGTGGGGCACTTGTTCTTTTAGGACTCCCAGTAGGGTCGGTTTTCTCAGATTGCTGGGTGGGGGTGTGAGCCAAAACTCCTTGAATATGAACCATGTTTGTCCTGCCTCCAGAGCCTAGCAGAAGGGTTACACTATCATCCTTGTCTCTTCTCCCTCCATTGTGTCCTACACCTCCTGTTGCTGCTTGACTTCATTTACATCCTGACTTTTCAAACACCTATACACATGCTTCAATTTAAGGGCCTGAGCTGTCCCACAGACATCACTTGGACTGTTTATGCATATATGCACAAACATATGCACATATGCACATACATATGCATAATCAGGGCCTTTGAGAGCAGCCCTGTTTGAGACAGGGACGGTCTTTTATTTTATACTTGTACAGCATCTACTAGTATGAGGCTCTGCTGAGCAGGGCCTCTGGACACCACCGAGGTAAAAATAATAAATAGCAATAATATGAAGAGCTCTTTCAAAACATTTCAGTTTTTTACAAGGCATCAGAAATCCATTAAACAGCAACATGTTTAGCACGCTCTTCCAGGCCTTGCCCATGCATCTTGCAGCACAGCTGCAAGACATGCACTGCTTGTTGTTTTTCACTCCAAGAGGCAAGCAGCAAAGTTTGAAATCTCCTGAAAGAGGGTCATTACATTAAAAAAAAACCCATAAAGACTCCCCACACACACTCTGGGTTTTCTGAATGCATAACATCCACCCGAAGGAAATGGAATGTGTTCTAACAGTATGGGCTTCATTAATTAGCTGGCGTTTGAGTGAGACGTGGAAGTTTACAAAAATGTATTTAAAAAAATAAGAGTGGTTGAATGTTTTAGCAGGGAGAACAGAAGAGGTATTGAACTAAAGGAAAAGCAGTCCTAAAGGTTTAGTAGGCCATGGCTGTTAGGGTTTTTTTTTCTTCATTTTTAACCATGACAACCTCATTTGTTGTGGAGCATCTGGTCTCAATATGTGACCAATTTTAGTAAGTTTAAAGACATCTTCTTTAATCAAGCAGATTTGGAAGATATTACAGAAAGAGGGGTACTCTTTATCCTTAACTGTGTGTATGCACACAGCACAGACACATAAATTCAAGTCAAAACCTTCTCTGAGTAGGTTTCTACCTTTCAGGTATTTCTATGGCCCTCATTACCATAGTATCTCAATCTCTTCAACCTGTCTCACCTCACAGAACTCTTGTGGAGGTAGAGAAACACTAATATTCCCATTTTACACATGAGAACAGAGACACCAAAAGGCTACATAACTTATCCGAGGTCACACAGGAAGTCAGTGGTTGAGCAGGCCTTAGTCCAAGTCCGAGTACCCAAACCACCAGATCATCCTTCCTCTTTTCTCCCTTTCAAGAGATGGGACCAGATAGGGTGACCACCTTTTCAAAATGGAAAGGTGGGACACATGATGCTTGCCCACCCTCCCAAACGGCAGTGTAGCTGCAGCAGAGCAGAGCAGAGCGGAGCAGGGGCTGATGCGGGTTGCCCGCTGCGGGCTTGGGTCTTCCTGCCCTGCTGCCCATCCTCGGGGCATCCATGCTGGCTGCACGCCCCTTTTCTCCCTAGCAGCAGCAAGGGGCACAACTCCAAGCCACCACCACTGCCACTGCCCCTGCTGCTGCCAGACAAGAAAGGGGCGCTTCACCACACAGGGCTCCTGGGAGAAGAGCAGCAGGGCAAGGAGCCCCAAGCCTGCAGCAGGTAGCCCACATCTGCCCCTGCCCCGTGCAAAAATCTTGGGGGGGCACAGGGCCCCCCAGGAGTGCACACAGTGGTGGGGAACCACAACCCCCCCTCATGAACGTCACATGGGTCCATCTTGTTCCCTGCCCCAGCATCATGCACCACCCCAGTTGGGCAGTGCCCCCAGCCCCACTACCTTGCTCACCAAAGAGTCTCAATCTGCCCCTCCCCCCGCCATTTCCCCTCCTTCTCCATAGGCTTACCTGCATGGAGCTGCTCTCCATGATGCCTGGCTGTATTCCTAGCCATGTGCATGTGCACAGATGTGCACATACACATGCCAACCCCCTGCCTCCCGCATCCCACTCCCAGCAGCCCATTGCAGGCTTGAATGCTGCCAGCCTGGATGGGGAAATCCACCATTTCCCATGGTTTTCCATGGCAAATGGAAAACTCAGATCCCTCCATGACCCTGTGAATCCAGAACAAATACTGTCCCAGTGTCATGTAGCCTGGGACCAGGACTTGAGGTTTCCCATTTTGGGACTGTTCTGCCCAATTACAGAAGGGTGGTCACCCTGGCTAGGGGCAGGAGTTACCCATAAACCAGTTCAAGTCATCTGAAACTGGTTTAAACCTGTAACAGAACAGAAGCTTGGTACACATAAACCAATTTCAAAATGGCTGAAACTGGTTTAAGATAAACCTAGCTGAATGTAGTATCAGACTTAACTGATTTGGGATAAACCAGTTTATGAAACTTCTGTCCTAGACCCTTCCTGTTTCAAGTTAAATCACAGTCCCCCAGCATCCCAGCATACTTTTCAGCCCTGAGCTGGACTGTGTTGTTTGCTCAGCAGAGATGGGTTGGGGAAGGGGAGACAAGGACTGCCCACCCTCCAAGCAAATCCCAGCTGGGACCTGGGGCCTGGGGCCAGGGAGGAAGGTTAAACCTAGGTTCCTCCAAATACAGAGCTGCCCTGCTAAACTTGGGCTAAACTTACTAAACTTGACTGCTGGCTGCGAATGTGGACTACAATCCCAGAGACAATTGGAAGCACAAAGCGGAAATGATGAGCAACCTGGGAGAGTCTTGCTGTTGTGATTCTGGACTGCAAATCCCAGAGACCTTGGGGGTAGCAGGAAGGGGAAGCAAACACAACTCACGGGGGTTACATGCCAGACAGCCATGCTCCAGTGCCTGCCCCCCAGCTTCTGGCCTGAGCTAATGTAGGCATGTGGCTGCATTTCCGGAATCAAAAGTAAATGTGTATCCAGTTGTTTTTCAGTTTAATCTCTGCAGTTTATGCAGTTTAGGCTAACCTGCAAATAATGAATCGATTAAGCCTTGAACTTTTGGACAGTCTGCACTTAGCCCCTAGGACCAGATCTTCAGCAGGTGTAAATCAACATAGCATCACTGAATTCAATGAAGCTATGTCAATTTAGGTGCTAAATCTTATGCAACTAGACTGTAAAAATATTTACTGTAGAATTTTGAAGGAACTTGGTTTTCATGCTAATAAATGCAGGACAGAGAGACAGGCAGGCAGACATTCACTTCAGCCCTGCTACCCTGGTCTTAGATTGTTTCATAGTTTCATAGTTTCATAGTAGCTAGAGTCGGAAGGGACCTAGGTAGATCATCTAGTCCGACCCCCTGCCTTAGCAGGAAAGAGCACCGGGGTCAGATGACCCCGGCAAGGTGCTCATCTAACTTCCTTTTAAAAATCCCCAGGCTAGGAGCCTGCACCACTTCCCCTGGAAGCTGGTTCCAGGCCCTAGCCACCCTGACTGTGAAGTAGCGCCTCCTAATATCTAATCTAAACTTACCCTCCGCCAGTTTGTGACCGTTATTCCTGGTCACTCCTGGCAGCGCACGGGGGAACAGGGACTCCCCCAATACCTGCTGATCCCCCCTGACCAGTTTGTAGCAGGCCACAAGGTCCCCCCTTAGCCTTCTCTTGTGGAGGCTAAACAGGTTCAGGTCCCGTAGCCTATCCTCATAAGGCCTGCCCTGCTGACCCCTGATCATACGAGTGGCCCTCCTCTGAACTCTTTCCATATTGTCCACGTCCCTCTTGAAGTGTGGCGCCCAGAACTGGACGCAGTACTCCAGCTGCGGCCTGACCAGTGCCGCATAGAGGGGGAGGATCACCTCCCTGGACCTGCTCGAGATGCATCAGTTCATGTTAACTGCTTTTGTTGTCTGAATTCATTGTTTGTTGTGTTTGCACAATGATTCTCCTGCCTCCTCAAAACACAGCTCTTTAATTCTACTGGAATGACAAGCAGCCATTCCTAAGGAAAGCTTGGTTTCCCCAAGTGAATTGGTGTTTTGTACTTACCCTTCCTGCTGCAAAAGTGAAAAGGTCACTGAGTTCAGGTGGATCTCTCACAGATGTGTTCATGGCTGGGAAGGATTTGCAATTCATGTCATTTAAAATCTCTTCAGATATCATGAAAACACTGCCAACCTGTAAGCAATGACGGTGGGAAAAACAAGCTGGAAATCATAATGCAAAGTCTGAAAAGAAACTGGAACACATTTCTATTTAGAAAAATCAAGTATAAATTTTTGCTAACAAGTAAGAAGCAGGGTTCTAAATAAGAGACTAAGAGTCTGCAACATAACTTTTCAGAACATTACACTGCTTCTTTCAAAGAAGATTTGGCTCCAGCCCCCCAATTAGACAGTGAAGGATATGTATAAAGAGACCCTGATGCTTGCTCAAATTCTAGCTACTTGTGCAAGAAGCTAGGAAATCAGTTTATCCTCCACACCTCTCCTCCACCCCAGGATGCTGCTGCAGCTATTCAAGATGCACAAGGTTCTTCTTCCCCAGTGAACCCAAGATGAACCCAAGTTGCCAACATGATCTTTGTGGGCTCTGCCTCTTCATTAAGAGGGGCCATATCATCTCTGGGCCAAATAACTTGGATTAGAACATCCAAGGTTCATTCACCTGCAACTCTACTAATGTCATATGCATCAGTACCCACTTACAGTGCCCCTCTGGTATCTATGTTGCACAGATGGGGTGATGCCTGTGTATAAGAATGAATGAACTCTGATCTGACATAGTTCCAGAAAGGCACACAGGCCTATGGCAGAACAATTTAACCTCCCTGGATGCTCCATTGCTGACCTCAAGGCAGCTCTTCTTAGACTGCAAAACCTTAAAAACCAACTTAAACAGGGAATTGCAGACCAAGAACTCATCCACAGACTGGATTGTGTTAACTGTGGTCTTGAGTGGGGACTATGGATTCTTATCCTATTACCTGGATTAGCTTTTGTCACCCTTTTACCCCTATGGGCCAGCCTGCCAACGGACAGCACGCCAGCCACCATGCTAAATATATGGAACTGAATAAGGAACTGGATTTTGGGCAGGATTATACCCAGAAATCCTTCTTGGGCCATCCCAGAACATGTCTCTGTGCCATGGGGGGACTCTCCTGGACATCTCTGACATGAGACTGGCCCAGCCAAAAGGGCCGTTTGGTCATGCCAGGCTGTGAAAAGAAGGCACCCCAGCCACTGTGCTATGTACATGGACATGAATAAGGAACTGGTTTTTGGGCTGGGATTATACCCAGAAATCCTTTTTGGGCCACCCCAGAACATGTCTCTGTGCCACTGGGGGACTCTCCTGCACATCTCTGACCAGAGAGCTGCCCAGCCCAAAGCACCTTTTGGCCATGTCAGGGTGCCAGCTGACAGCACCCCAGCAATTGTGCTAAATTTCTGGACCCGAATAAGGAACTGGATTTGGGGCTGGGATTATAGTTATAAACCCTTCTTGGGCTACCCCAGAACACATCTCTGTGCCACTGGGGGACTTTCCTGGACATCTCTGACCAGAGAGTTGCCTGGCCCAAAGCATGGTTTGGCCATGCCAGGCTGCCAACTGACATCACCCTAGCCACTGTGCTAAGTATACAGACTCGAATAAGGAACCGGATTTTGGACTGGGATTATTGATAGAAATCGGTTTTGCACCCCCACCCTCCATCATACCTCTGTGCCCTTGGGGGACTCTCCTGGACATATCTGACAGGAGGTTTGCCCGAACCAAAGCGCAGTTTGGCTAGGACAGGCTGCCAACTGACAGCCCCCTATTTGCACTCTACAAAGTGTATAGGATGTAATCCAAGATTACAGATTAAAATCCTTGCAGGGAGACCTGACACCATGCTTGTGTACTACCGAGGACTCTCCTGGACATTTCTGTCCAAAGGCTTGTCCAGCCCAAAACACGGCTTGCCTGTTCCAGACTGCCAACTGTACTAAATATAATCTGTTTAGTGCATGTGTTAATGTACTAGGTATATAAACTTGAATAAGGAACTGGCTTCTGGGCTGGGATTATAGCTAGAAATCCTCCTTTGGCCACCTCATGGCATGCCTCTCTGCCACTAGGGCACTCTTTTGGACATCTCTGATGAGAGACTGGCGCCGCTCAAAATGCCCTGTGGCCGTACCAGGCTGCCAACTGACAGTACCACAGCCACTGTGCTAAATTTCTGGACCTGAATAAGGCTCTTGTTTATATAGGCAGCCAGATCTCTAAAATGGCTGCTGTAATCAAACACCTGCTGAGTGTTTAAGCTAGCCCTTAAAGTGGCAGGCACCACTGGTGCCCTGCCATGCTGCTAACTGCAGGCCCCCATGCCCACTGCACTAAGTATAATGGCTCAGATAAGGAATTTCTTTTGGGCTGGGATAAGCCATAGAAATTCTTCTTGGGCCACGCCATGCCTCTGTTGCACTGGAGGACTCTTCTGAACACCCTTGACCGTGTTTTTGTCTGGTCCAAAGAACACTTTGGCCATGCCAGGCACCAATTTACTCGCCATCCACATGTGCTATTTACTTTGCTACCAATAAGGAGCTGCCCTTCTGCTGGGTTCATGGAGCAAAACCCTCATGGAATCATCCCAAAACATGTCCCCACTACCAACAAGCATCCTGAAGAAATCTGGGCATGTCTGTGCTCAACACAATGCTAGTTTTTTGAGTGTCTCCCTGACAGCTGACACCCAACCTTTAAAACATTTATGTGGCTGTTCCACCAGGCACTAGATGGCAGGATGAATGGCAGCATGCAAAATAGGGCACTAGTGATGGATCTCTGCTCCAATGTGTGGTATTTTGCATGTGTCAGAGAAAACTTGATTACTTGAGTCTGCTGTCAGTCTGCTGAAGCGTGCTAATTAGCGCACTCCAGCAGCCTCTACATTGTGTGTATTCACCATGCCCATATTTCAAAATGGCAGGAGAAGCACTTTAACTAAATTTTCATAGTTAGTACGGTCGGAAAGGACCTGAGCAGATCATCAAGTCCGACCCCCTGCCATAGCAGGAAAGAGTACTGGGGTCAAACGACCCCAGCAAGGTGATTGTCTAGCCTTGTCTTAAAGACCCCCAGGGTAGGAGCCAGCACCACTTTGCTTGGAAGTTGGTTCCAGATCCTAGCTGCCCTGACAGTGAAGTAGCGCCTCCTGATGTCTAATCTGAATTTACCCTCTGCCAGCTTAAATAACTAGAGTTATTTCTAGTCACTCCTGGCGGTGCTCGAGGGAACAGAGACTCCCCCAGTGCCTGCTGGTCCCCTCTGACTAGTTTGTAACAGGCACTAGATCCCCCCTCAGCCTTCTCTTGTGGAGGCTGAATAGGTTCAGGTCCTGTAGACTCTCCTCATAGGACCTGCCCTGCTGTCCCCTGATCATACGAGTGGCCCTTCTCTGGACCCTCTCCATGTTGTCCACATCCCTCTTGAAGTGTGGCGCCCAGAACTCGATGCACTACTCCAGCTGTGGCCTGACCACATAGAGGGGGAGGATCACCTCCTTGGACCTCCTTGAGATGCATCTGTGGATGCATGACAAGGTGCTGTTGGACACTGCCCACATCCTTCCAGGTTGAAAATGACCCATCTACCACCACTCTCTGGGTGCGGCCCTCCAGCCAGTTGGCGACCCATTTGACTGTGTGGGTGTTGACACCACAGTCCCCCAGTTTTTTAATGAGAATGGGGTGAGAGACAGTGTCAAAGTCTTCCGAAAGTCCAGGAAGACTATGTCCACTGCTACCCCTGCATCTAAGGATTTTGTGACCTGGTTGTAGAAGGCCACCAGGTTGGTCTGACAGGACCTGCCTCTAATGAACCTGTGTTGGTTGCCCCTAAGCATAATCTCCCCTGCTGGCCCCTCGTGGACATGTGCCAGAATAATTCTCTCAAAAAGCTTACCCAGGATTGAGGTAAGACTAACTGGCCTATAGTTTCCTGGGTCCTCCTTCCTCCCCTTTTTGAAGATTGGAACCACATTGGCCCTCTTCCAGTCCTCTGGCACCACACCAGAGCACCATGAGTGCTCATAAAGCCGTGCCAGTGGTCCTTCAATGACCTCAGCTAAATCCCTCAGCACTCTGGGGTGGAGATCATCCGGACCAGCTGATTTAAATACATGCAGTCCCTCCAGAAGTTCTCTGACTAGATCCTCTCTGACCCATGGCCTAGGTGTGCCTCCCCTGGGGCCTGAGGGGGGGCTCTGCTCAGGAATACAGAGGCAAAGAAGTCATTAAATAGGTTACCTTTGTTGTCTGGTGTGATGACCAAATTTCCTAGTGTCTTGCAGGGGTCCCACGTTACCTGGTACCTTCTTTTCTCCCCTTATGTGTTTAAAAAAGGACTTCTTGTTGTTCTTGAACCGGGTAGTTAGTCTCAGTTCCATCTCCACCCTGGCCTTCCTAACTGCCCCCCTGCAGCCCCGAGCAACCGCAGTATAATCCTCCCTGGTTATGGCCCTTCCCTTCCATTGGGTGTGCGCCTCCCTTTTAGCTAGGAGACATTCCCAGATGCTTTTGGTGAGCCATGGGGGCTTTGGCACCCTCCTGCTCCCTTTGAACCTGCTCACTCACTAGCAAATGTTAAATTAAAACAAGTTTATTATGAGGGAAAAGGGGAGCAGTAGTACTCCCTAGGCAAAACCTTAACTGTAGCTCAAAATGGATCACAGTCAGAGTCAGTGGCAAACCAACCTGGGGAGCTCCCTCCTAGCCAAGTCACTTTGAAAGAAGTCTCACCCATGTCTGCCATCCAGGGACTCTATCACTTGTGGTCCAAAAGAAATTCCTTATTCAAGTCAGTATACTTAGTGCAGTGGGCATGGGGGGCTGCCAGTTAGCAGCCTGGCATGAAGAAACTGCACTCTGGATTGGGCAAGACTCTGGTTAGCGGTGTCCAGGAGAGTCCCCCAGTGCCAGAGAGGCATGGTGTGGGGTGGCCCAAGAAGGATATCTATCTATAATCCCAGCTCAAATTCCAGTTCATTATTCGGGTCCATATACTTAGCACAGTGGCAAGGGTGCTGTCAATTGGCAGCCTGGCACTGGCAAACTATGGCAGGACTGTCATTAGGGTTCTTTGGGATAGTACTCCAGTAGCATCGACAGGAAGTTTGGGGTGGCCCAAGAAGTAATCCTATCCTAATCTGACCTTTATTTAGGACTCTATACTTGATGTGGGATATTAGTTTACATATTAATTAGTATATATGCATAGCTAATGAAATTCTCTCTCTTTAGGATGTGTAATTCATTAGTAACAAGCTTCTATTGGGTCTATATTAACTTTGAAAAAGGAACCAGGAATAAGGAATAAGGAACAGGGAACTGGGAATAAGGAACTGGGAAAAAGCAACCAACTTCAGCCTCATACCTTTCCAGAGCAATGCAGATACCAGTTCAAAACCAATGCAAGCAAGGTTACACTACAAGTAAAAGCTATAACCAAACTGCTTTTCCAGAATATGTGAACGTTGGTGCCAGCACTGTCAGTACTCCTAACTGTACCACAGACCTCCAAGACAAATGCTGTAAAGTCTGTAGGGGCTACAGATCTTACTGATGATTTATCAACCACTAGCAGAACTAAATGCTGCTATTTGCATTGAATGTTTGGCTTGCTGTGTTCCACATTACAAAGCCTACCTGAATCAGTTCTACAATAGAGACACTGGTGGGTGATTTCCTGGGAAACCCATAGAAACCCAGATGACTGGCAAAAGGGAAATATTTTTCCATCATTAAGACTTCAACTCAATGCAGAAGCACAGTTGAAGTACCTAGGGAATAAATTAAGAGGAATTAGTTTCAGAACTATACAACCAATTACTTGCAAAAATCTCCTGATGGTGAAAATTTTTCCTGCAATTTCCAACAGTAAGAAATGTTTATGAACCAACTTTTAAAACTAGGAGTTTCCTTCTTTCTTGTCTTCTCCTCTGATTCTCCATTCCTGTATTAGTTATACATTTTTTTAGATGTAGTACAGTACCTAGTGATTTGTCAAAGCTGCTTTCAGATGCTGGTTAGCATTGCCTTTGATGTGACAGAACACAGCATGGTTGGACTGGCTGGCTCGTGAAGCGGCTACAAATGGCAGGCTCATAGCATTAATTGCTCCCCTGGAAGCTCACCTTTATACTAGAAGGCTGCTCTCAGCTTGTGTGTTTGCTGTATGGAAGACAATATTAAACAGTGATGTGTCCTTTGCGAAGGTTTCTGTTATTCTCCACATTGGATCAGATCAGGAACATGCTGACACATGTTTTCTGTTAAGACTCAGAGTGTAGACCATAGGACAGTAATATCTGAATTCCTCTCCTCTGCACAGACACCTTAATAATCAGATCATTCCTAACACCAGCAGAGGCTGGTTCCACTACATATAACCCTAGAGGGGCAGGACAAGAGCAGTGCACATGTGTGATCTGAGGATGGGGATTGGTGACAGCAGGAACGGGAGAAAACCGCACTGAGCCTGAATGATCCTTTGAGTTCCAGGTCATGATTAAAATACTCAGACCAATTTTGAAAAGGCCTGAAGATCAATTTCTTCTTCAGCACTTCATTTTACAGGAGACCAATTTCTTCTTAGTCTCACCTACAGACCAAGCAACACAGCATTTGCAGACATTATTGAACCACTCTGCAAAACATGTCTTAAGAACAAATAATAGATATTTTCCATTAGGGCATGACCAGCTTTTCACATGCATGAGAGCTCATCACAAAAGCAACGAACACAGGAAACATTTGTCCTTTGTTTTATGCTGAGGACTGCAGGGGTGAAGTTACTTTTTTGCCTGCAAGGCTAGGAAAGGACCTGCAAATGTTTAAAGAAATGACATACAGATGCCCATATTAATGACTACCACCTCACAGGAGATTTTGGTCCAACAAAGTTAGATACTAAGCTATAAAAGGCCCTGGGAGCACAGCCAATCAGTACTGGTGCAGGCTTTAACTTAAAAACAGAAAGCATCAGCATTCAAGTCAGGCTTATTTTAAATAGATTTTTTGAAGATCCACCATGTTCATATCAGTACTTGACGTTCTGGAGCTCCTTAGATGCTGTATGGGACACAGCCATGTTCTCAAGCTGAGGTAATATAGTCACCAGGAAATGTTTAGGTTCTCTGCTATACAAAAAAGAGGAGTAATTATGCCAACATGTTCCAACCCTGAAGGCTGGTGTATGTAATGGACTGGGGCATAAGCAGTCTGGCATAATGGTTAGACCACTGAGAGAAAGCAGGGGCCTGGGGCTTGGTCAGAGGACAGGAGCCATATTACTGAAATCAGAAGGAAATCCAGGTGCAGAGTCTGCAACACAGTCCAGCATTCACATATTGAATACCAACCTCAGGCATAACCCACAGGGCAAAGTCCAAGAGCAGTTCCAAACCTGGGTCAGGAGCCAGGAAACAGATCCATGAGGAAATCTAAAAGCAAAGTCCAGAAAGAAGTCAAATCTAGAGTGTAGGACCCAGGAGGCGTGCCACAGAAAAACTATTGACTGGCCTGCAGACCCAGGGCCCCAGCTGGTGTCAAGGGGATAGGCACTGGTAGCACTCCTAGCCAATCAGAACGCTCATGGCTCCTAAACTGGGGCAGTTGATTAGCGGAGGCTTACTGCAGGTGGCTGCTGAGGTACTTGGCCCAAGCTGGTCTGCCTGGTCAGAGTCCCTGACAGCGTATACCAGGAGTACTCAGCCCCTGGCCTGTAGGTCAGATCCGGCCCATGGAGCCAAGCCATCTGTCCTGTAGGAGTCCCCATGGACCCAACAGTTTGGGAGTCAGGGAATGGTAGCAGCAATTGCCTTACCCTGGTAACAAATTTAGGATCTGGGGGAATGTTTGTTCACCAGAGCGCCCCAAGGGATGACGAGGTCGAATGGTCATAAACTACTAGAAGACCGTTTCAGGCTGGACATAAGGAAGAATTTCTTTACTGTCCAAGCCCCCAAGATCTGGAACAGCCTGCTATTGGAGGTGGTTCAAGCACCTAGATTGAACACCTTCAAGAACAAATTGGATGCTTATCTTGCTGGGATCCTATGACCCCAGCTGACTTCTTGCCCTGTGGGCAGGGGGCTGGACTCAATGATCTTCTGAGGTTCTTTCCAGCCCTAATGTCCATGAAATCTGTGAAAATTTCTGGACCCTTGGGGCCAAGTGAGGCAGTGTGGAGCTACAATCAGGCACCCAGGTGGAGGTGGCACAGGGCCATCTGGCTTGTGGACTGGCCTATGCCATTCATTGGGCCCACAGCACCAAGAGGTTGAGCACCAATGGTGTATGCCATGCTGTAGTAGACTTAAAGTAATGCAGGGTCCTTCAATGCTAGAGGTCCCTAAAGCCTTGACAGGAGATGAAAGGCATTTATAACTTGTATCTGCCTGCTGGAGATACAGTGGTGCTGTACTGCAGCACAGAACCAATGCGTCAATCTTGTCTTGGTGTTAGCTATGTCTGGGTGCCTACTATATCATATCACAGATGTACCTATTCCAAGCACGTATTTCCTATTGAAGTGGAAATATTCCATGTTAGGGAAATTTTGGATATGCACAGTATTTCATTCTGTTTAAAAAAATGGCAGACTCCCAGGTCTGACTCTTGAAATCAAAAACATGGTTCTCTTTCATTTAAGAGAAAGGGGAAATATTTCCTTTGCTTTTCCTTTTCATTGGCAGTCACACTATCATTTTTTATTTACAGATGGATATAAGAATGGTCAAATTTGAACAGCTAAATGTGTGACTCCAATCAAAGATTTTTTTTTTCTAAGGAAGTTCAATAACTTCTTTGCTTTCCAAAATGATAGATCCTTCTGCGGGCTTCTTCCTGGTTCCTAGCATGTGTGACAGCTGAAAATTATGTCCGTGTGATAAAGGTGCTTGCTGGAAGCTCTATGAAGATTAGACCAAGTGTTTTTCTGTCATTTGTTCATATATTAAGCTATACGTTGTTGCTAAGAGCCTGATTAAAGTCAAAGATTAGTAAGGCCTTGTATGTAGTGAGGCCTAGCAAATTTAGCAAAGCCCTGAAGCAGTAGGCCTTGTGGCGTAGTAAACATTAACCTTATCAAAAGAATGCAAGGCTTGTACTGCTATTGGTCAGTCCTAAGGACAGTTTGAAGTAGGAAGAATCTGGATGGCTGTATGTTACCAGCATAGGTCAGAAGTATAAATTGGCTGGCACATCCAGAAATCATTTAGAAGGAAGATGCAGCTCTGTAAAAGAAGCTCCTGATTTAAGATTAGCTGCTGACCTGGATTTGGTGGGCCCGTGGATCGAGGAGCCTGAGGAATGAATACCAGGTCCTTCCCGGTACCCCTCAGACAGCACTGATCGGGGACGTCTGACTTCGCTGAGCTTTGTGGAAGAGGAACTTGTTGTACACCAGGCAAAGGGGACTGCCGATAAGTTGCTGACGCAAATTATTATTGTCTGTCATTGTTTGTCTTGTTACTACGCATAGTTGTGTTTTTGTTAAGTTAATAAACTTTGTTACCTTTCTACCCCTGACCACACTCTCAATCCCAAACCCTCCACAAGTGGCTGGGACAAGCATGGAAATTAGAGGAACCCTATATTTTCTAGTTAATTTGAAATGCCTAGAGCAGCGGTCTCCAAAGTGGGGTGCGGGAAGAAAATATTAGAATTTCTATTTCTATTTATTTTATATAAAAATACATATATTGGGGGTGCATGCTCAAAATTTTTTTACTTATAGGGGTGCGCAATCAAAAAGGTTTGGAGACCACTGGCCTAGAGAACAGAGAAAATGGAGGATGAGACCTGAGCTAACCTACACTGTTAGGCAGTTGATGTCAAAGAATAAACAAATCATCTGACAATAAGGGAAAGAATGCTTAGCAGAACAACCCACCCCTTTGTGTTCGTTTCTCTCACTTATAGTTTCATAGTTTCTAGGGTTGGAAGGGACCTGAGTAGATCATCTAGTCTGACCCCCTGCCATGGCAGGAAAGAATACTGGGGTCAAACGACCCCAGCAAGGTGTTCATCTAACCTCCTCTTAAAGACCTCCAGGGTAGGAGCCAGCACCACTTCTCTTGGAAGTTGGGTCCAGATCCTAGCCGCCCTGACCATGAAGTAGTGCCTCCTGATATCTAGCCTAAATCTTCCCTCTACCGGCTTGTGACCGTTATTCCTGGTCACTCCTGGAAGTGGTCGGGGGAACAGGGACTTCCCCAGTGCCTGCTGATCCCCCCTGACTAGTTTGTAACAGGCCACTAGATCCCCACTCAGCCTTCTCTTGTGGAGGCTGAACAGGTTCAGGTCCCGTAGCCTCTCCTCATAGGGCCTGCTCTGCTGCCCCCGATCATGCGAGTGGCCCCCCTCTGGACCCTCTCCATGTTGTCCACATCCCTCTTGAAGTGCGGCACCCAGAACTGGATGCAGTACTCCAGCTGCGGCCTGACCAGTGCCGCATAGAGGGGGAGGATCACCTCCTTGGACCTGCTCGAGATGCATCTGTGGATGCATGACAAGGTACGGTTGGTTGGCCTTCCTGACTGTATCCCTACACTCCCGGCCCATGTTCATCTTGGAATCAATGATGACTCCAAGATTCTTTTCTGCCTCTGTACTGACAAGAAGGGAGTTCCCCAACCTGTAGGTATGGTGCTGGTTGTTCCTTCCCAGGTGCATCACTTTGCACTTGTCTGTGTTGAATCCCATCCTATTCTCATCCGCCCACCCTTGTAACGTGTCTAGGTCTGATTGTACCCTATTGCTCCCTTCTAGCGTGCCCACATCCCCCCACATCTTAGTGTCATCAGCAAATTTGAACAGGGTGCTTTTTACCCCCTCGTCCAAATCACTGATGAAGATGTTGAACAGTGCGGGCCCGAGGACCGAGCCCTGAGGAACCCCACTGCCCACATCCCTCCAGGTTGAAAGTGACCCATCTATCACCACTATCTGGGTGCGGCCCTCCAGCCAGTTGGTGACCCAATTGGCTGTGTGGGTGTCAACACCACGGTCCCCCAGTTTCTTAATGAGAACAGGGTGAGAGACAGTGTCGAAGGCCTTCTGAAAGTCCAGGAAGACTATGTCCACTGCTACCCGTGCATCTAAGGATTTGGTGATCTGATCATAGAAGGCCACCAGGTTGGTCTGACAGGACCTGCCACTGATGAACCCATGTTGGTTGCCCCTAAGCATGAAATCCCCTGCTGGCCCCTCATGGATGTGTGCCAGCATAATTTTCTCAAACAGCTTGCCTAGGATCAAAGTAAGACTAACTAGCCTATAGTTTCCCGGGTCCTCCTTCTTACCCTTTTTGAAGATGGGAACCACGTTGGCCGTCTTCCAGTCCTCTGGCACCACACCAGAGCACCACGAGTGCTTGTAAAGCCGTGCCAGGGGTCGTGCAATGACCTCAGCCAATTCCTTTAGTACTCTAGGGTGGAGATCGTCTGGACCGGCTGACTTGAATACATCCAGTCCCTCCAGAAGCTCCTAACTAGTTTCTCACTAACCCTTGGCCCAGGTGTGCCTCCCCTGGGGCCTGAGGGGGGCCCAGCGGGGGGGGGGGGTGGCTGTTCCGGTCCCTGCTTAGGAAGATGGAGGCAAAGAAAATCGTTAAATATGTTGGCTTTGTCATCTGGTGTGACGGCCAAATTTCCTAATGTGTCCTGCAGTGGCCCCACATTACCCGGAACCTTCTTTTTACCCCCTATGTATTTAAAGAAGGACTTCTTATTGTCCTTAATCCGGGAAGCTAGTCCCAGTTCCATCTCTGCCTTGGCCTTCCTGACTGCCCCTCTACATCCCTGAGCAACTGCAGTATAATCATCCCTGGTGATGTCCCCTCCTTTCCATTGGGTGTACGCCTCCCTTTTAGCTAGGAGACATTCCTGGATGCTTTTGGTGAGCCATGGGGGCTTGTGTGCCCTCCTGCTCCCTTTGATCCTCATTGGGATTACCTCCTTTTGGGCTTGGAGGATTGTCTCCTTGAGGAGCGACCACTCTCCTTGGACACCTGGCTCCCCTCCCCTCTGGGACCTCAGTGATTCCCTGACTATTCTCCTTAGCTCACTGAAGTCCAACCTCCTGAAATCTAGGGCTGCTGCCTTGCTGCAGGCCTTTGCCACCTTGAGCTGGATGGTGAATTCCAGCAGGCGATGATCACTGTCACCCAGGTGGTCAAGCACCCGCAGCCCCCTCACCAGGTCATCTCCCATGGCCAGCACCAGGTCCAACAAGGCATCTCCCCTGGTGGGGCTGTGCACCTCCTGGGGTTAGATGGAGGTCCTGCGTTCTGGCTAAGAACCTATGTGAGCGGTCAGACCTGGCTAACTGCTCTTCCCAGCAGATGTCTGGGAAGTTCAGGTCCCCCATGACTACCACATCCTTAGACTTCACTACCTCCGTGAGCTGACCTAAGAATTCCTGGTCGAGCTCTTCCCCTTGGTTGGGAGGTCTGTAGTAGACCCCCACTGTTAAGTCTCTTTCCCTTCAACTGCCATGTAATCTAACCCAAAGCACTTCAGTGTGCCTTTCCTCTGATTTCTTATTAATTGATGAGGATGAGTATTCCTCCTTAATGTAGAGTGCCACGCCCCAACCTTTCCTTCCTATCCTGTCCCTCCTGTACAGCCTATAGCCCTTGATATTCACTACCCAGTCATGCGTTGAGTCCCACCATGTTTCAGCGATCCCCACTATGTCCAGGTTGGTGTCAGCTGGCAGGAGGGTGAGTTCCTCCTGCTTGTTTCCCATACTACGAGCGTTTGTATAGAGGCATTTGAGGCCTCCTGTGGATGTGTATACTGTCCCACTAATCACAGCATTGCCCTGGCTCCTGTCGCCTACCTGTGTATATGATTTGCTCGTTGGTCTAAGCTGGGCTGTACTTGTGGGCATTGCTTGGTCTGGCAGTCCGATGATTCCTCCACCCTCATCTTCCCCTTACCCCGACAAGCCTAGTTTAAAGCCCGCTGGAGGAGGTCCGCCAACCTAGAAGAAAACACACGCTTACACTTAGGGATACCTAGTTCAATTTGTATTATGTTAAACAAATAAAATAATTAAATACTAATATAAACCTGATACTAATTTTGGCAACATATCTTGGCTTGCTGAAGGAGACTGATCTGTATTGCTGAGACCATCCCCTGTACTCTCTATCAATGGGGCACAGAAATATACATTCAAGATGTATGTCAGTTGGACAACTACATCTCATTAACAGTTATACAGCTGTAAACAGCATTGTTCCTGAAGATTTTCCAAGCCTGAGTCTTTCTCCCCTTACATGAGTGCAGGAGGCTTTGTACACTTGCATTTTAGTGCTGTACTGTAACAGTGTCCTGCTCTATGGGTGGCCATAATGTCCCTGGAGCCCCCTGAGCTCTTGTCTTCTATACTTTCTTTGGGCAATCTCCCCTTCTACTCACCTACCATGTTTTGATGTCATTATATCTTTAGAAAAGGGAGGCTGCATCAGGGCTTCCTAAGTTTGATCTCACACTCCTGAACTCAAGTGTCTCCACCCTCTGCCTTAAGGGTTAATTATGTGGGCTCCAACCTCTGCAATATCCACACCCATGCCTCACATTATTATGTCACACATAATAATCATATTATAACCACCCCTACAGGCTCTGGGCTCTGTTCATCCTTACTCCAGCCCCTCTCTGGACTATGGGCACTCTTGTGCCCCTCTGTCTCTGATCATGGCTCTCCTGACCTTCAGTCCTTCACCTTAGACACTGGTCTTTCTCTTAGGCCAGCAGAGATCTATAGGCTCTCAAGCCCCGCCAGCCTCTGGCTATGGGCCTTCTTGGCCTTTAGCCCTTTCTGTGCCCCACTCCTAGGCCAATGAGATCTATGGGCACCCAGCCCTCTGCTCTCTTTCCAAGCCTGCTAGCCCCTGCAGCCTCTGGCCCTCCATCCACTTCTCTCCATCTGGGTCCTCTCTCCCTGGGCCAACTGAGACCTCCTTACTTCCCCTTATTCCCTTCTACAAACCACCAGAGTTGTTTACCCCAGCTCAGGTGGTAACCAGGGGCCCTGCCACCCAGGAGCCCCTCCATGGCTCTCAGGACTAGACAGCTTGTCCAGGTCCAGCTCAGGGCTTATATCCTGATAGCCCAGCCCCTGTAGGTCATTTGGCTCCTATTTTCCCCCTGATACACCTGCAGGCTGCTTCTCTGGTAGCTTACCTTCTCTTAAAGTAGCAGGAGAGCCAAGCCTTTTGCTATGTGTACCAGCATTTGGCTTTTAATTCAGCTGAAATTCAGCCCTGATTCTGAGATCCTGACTGGCTAAATTCCCTACCATAAATCTACTGCAAACCAGACGTGCATCCCATGATCATCTGTAGTTGGCTGCTCTATGAGATTTTGCAGGAAACTTTGTGGGGACATGTAATGAGATTCACAGAGGCTTTTGCAAGAACGAAGAGTAGATCCAGGATATGACATATGAGGTCATACGAGGAGAGGCTGTAAGAGATAGGACTGTTTAGCCTGACCCCAGCAGTTTTTCCTGCCCACGTGCAGGGGGGGCTGGACCCAATGATGTTATAAGGTCCCATCCAGCCTCTAACATCTATGATTCTATGAATATGAGAAAGCTGGGATATGGAAAGGTTGCTTTTAAGTGGTAAGGTTTGAGATTCATATAAAGGACGAAGTAGGGGTCCCTGGAGCTACTGACCTGTGTAGTGTTTCTTTCCATTCCACACTTCCAGTAGGTAAGGGCTCTCTCAGCTCCCTGCTTCCCAGACTGAACCCTCCTTCCCACCTCTGACATTAGAGGTACCACAAGACGGAAGTTACTGAAAGATTGGACGAGAGAAGGAGAAAAAAGGAGCCCAGGGTACAGTGCCAGATTATGACATGTTGAGGTCATAAAAATGTCCAGTTTAAGAGGCTGCATATGATAAAAATAATCCATGAAAATGAATTTTCATCAAATTTAAAGATAAATTGTAGTTATTTCTGCACAAATTCTGAGCAATGACTGTGGAGCCATATATATGTATATTTTTGTCATATTAGAATGAAAATGTCCAGTTTTTTTTCTTATTTAGAGGCCCCTCATATTGTGAGGCCCTAAACTGTATCTTAAGTAGTTTAAGCCTAAATCCGGCACTGCCAAGGTAGGAGCAAAGAGGTTGGGAGGGAAAGGAAATGGGGAGAAACAGAGAACAGACAAATTTAAAAATAAAGAAAACAGGCAGAATAAGGAAAAGCAAAGACAGTGGTAGGAAATTACATTGAAATAGGTTAATAATTCTGGAAAGTAAAAGCCAGATGGGACCACAGTGATTATATATCTCATCTCCTGTATTGCAAAGGCTGTAGAACCTTGCCCAGCAATCCCTGCATCAAGCCCAGGAAATCCTGGCTGAATGTGAGCATATCTTTTGGAATTACTCCAAACTTATTTTAAAGACCTCACATGACAGAAAATCCACTGCAAACTGAGGTAAATTGTTTCAGTAGTAAATAACCCACATTTTAAAAATCTTCCCTTTACATTTCTCAGGAGGATTTGTGTAACTGTAGCTTCCAGCTATTAGATTCTGTTATGTTCTTGTCTGTGAAATTGACGAGCCGCCTCCTATCAGCAATTCTCCCTCCATGAAAGCACTTATACACCAGGATTCTTCTGTGGAATTTAAGTAACTTAGAGGGCTTTAATTAAGAACCATAAAAGTACATGTGAGAGATGCTCTGCTCCTGGAAAAACCGTATCACATACAAGAGAATTTAATTCAAGCAAAATGTACAGTGAAGATACAAGGAGCCACTTTCTGAGGGTCCTGCGATGATGCCTTTAATTGCTGGCACGGCTTCTGGCCTGGAAGGTTTCTTCATTAAAAACTTCATGTCATTCAGATGTCAATGTGGGCATAAGTGCAGCTAGGGGAGGACACTCTGTTGTGAAATGTCTATGAAATCTATGAAATAAGCATCAGGGCTGGAAGGGACCTCGGGAGATCGAGTCCAGCCCCCTGCCCAAAGGGCAGGAAGTCAGCTGGGGTCATAGGATCCCAGCAAGATAAGCATCCAATTTGCTCTTGAAGGTGTTCAATGTAGGTGCTTGAACCACCTCCGCCAGCAGACTGTTTCAGACCTTGGGGGGCTCGGACAGTAAAGAAATTCTTCCTTATGTCCAGCCTGAAACGGTCTTGCAGGAGTTTGTGACCGTTCGACCTCGTCATCCCTTGGGGCGCTCTGGTGAACAAACGTTTCCCCAGATCCTGGTGGTCACCCCGATAAACTTATAGGTGGCCATCAGATCACCCCTGAGCCTGCGCTTTTCCAGGCTAAAGAGTCCCGTGGCTCTCAGCCTGTCATCGTAAGATCTGTTTTCCTGACCTCTGATCATGCGCGTGGCTCTCCTATGGATTCTCTCAAGCTTCTCCACATCCTTTTTGAATTGTGGAGCCCAAAACTGGACGCAGTACTCCAGCTGCGGCCTCACCAAGGCCGAGTACAAGGGGAGAATGACATCCCGGGGATCTGCTCGAGAAGCATCTATGGATGCAAGCCAGTGTTTTGGTCACTTTATTAGCCACAGCATCGCATTGCAGGCTCATGTTCATCTTGTGGTCAATGATGACCCCCTAGTCTCTTTCTTCTGTAGTGCTATCCAATGTAGCACTGCCGAGCCTATAAGGGTGCTGCAGGTTTTTCCTCCCAAGGTGGAGAACCTTGCATTTTCCGGTGTTAAACACCATCAGGTTCTCATATGCCCATTTGCTGAGCTTATCCAGGTCAGCTTGGATCACCCTCCTGTCTTCTGGCGTGGATGCTTTGCCCCAAAGTTTGGTGTCATCTTGGCCAGTCCACTCCTGACTCCAATGTCCACATCATTAATGAAGATGTTGAACAGTATGGGTCCAAGGACAGAGCCTTGAGGGACCCCACTGATCACAGGGCATCACAATGAGTGACCGCCATCAATTACAACCCTCTGGGTCCAAACACGGAGCCAATTTCCCAGCCAGCGGATCGTGGTGGAGCCAAGGCCACAACTGGCCAGTTTGGCCAAGAGGTGATCATGGGATACCAGATCAAAAGCTTTTTTGAAGTCAAGATATATGACATCAATCTCTTCTCCCTCGTCCAGGTGATAGGTCACCTGGTCATAGAAGGAAATGAGATTCAAACAAAACCTACCTGCAACAAACCCATGCTGGCTATCCCTTAGGATGTTAGCCTGGGCCAGTCCCTCAAGGATGGCCTCCTTAATAAACTTTTCTAAGATCTTCCCCAGGATAGAAGTCAGGCTAATGGGCCTGTAGTTAGCCGGATCCACTCTCCTCCTTTTCTTGAAGATTGGCACCACATTGGTCTTCTTCCAGTCTTCGGGCACTATACCAGAGCGCCAGGAGTTTTCAAAGATCCGTGCCAGGGGCTGGGCTATGACGCTCGCCAGCTCCTTGAGTACCCTGGGGTGCAGATTGTCAGGGCCGGCTGACTTGAAGGTATCCAGCTTCTCAAGATGTTCCTTCACGAGGTCAGCATTTATGGAGGGTAGGGGATCCCCATCACCCCGATCTCCCTGTCCCATAGCAGGCATGGGCGTCCCATGGGATTGATGAAAGACTGACGCAAAGTACCCATTTAATAGGTTGGCTTTTTCCTGGGTGTCAGTTGTCAGTTGACCCATCTGGTTTAGCAGGGGTCCAACGTTGCCCTTGCTTTTCCTCCGGCTCCCCACATATCTGAAAAAGGACTTTTGTCCTTGATGCTTGAAGCTAGTTGGAGTTCAGTTGCAGCCTTGGCTTTCCTGGTTTGCTCCCTGCAGGACCGGACCAGTGCAGAATAATCCTCCTTGGAGGTGAATCCCGTCCTCCATCCTTTGTAGGCTTTCCTTTTTAGCCGCAGGAGGTCCTCTAGGTCCCTGGAGAGCCAGGGGGGCTGCTGTGCCTTCTTGCTGCCTTTCCTCCATGTTGGAATAGATTTAGCTTGTGCATTGAGGATTGCTTCCTTGAGAAGCAACTACTCTTCTTGAGCTTCCATCTCCCTGGGGTCATGGTCCCTAAGGGCCTGACCGACAAGCCTCTTGAGCTTGTCAAAGTCGGCTTTTCTGAAGTCAAGGACTTCTGTGCTGCTGACTGACTTGCCAGCTTTACGGCGGATGGTGAAGGTAATCAGCTCGTGGTCGCTGTCACCCAGCTTCCTATCAATCACTAGGTCGCCAATTAGGTCGTCCCTCATAGCCAGTACCAGGTCAAGTAGTGCTTTGCCTCTCGTTGGCCCATAGACTTCTTGAGTCAGGTAGAGGTCATCCATGCACGAGAGAAAGCTTTGCGACCATTCGGATTTTGCTGAGTGATCTTCCCACGAGATGTCCGGGTAATTGAAGTCACCCATGACAACCAAGGTCCTGGAGCAAGCGGCCTCAGTCAGTTCCCGGGCGAATTCCTGGTCAAGCTCAGGACTTTGAGTGGGAGGTCTGTAGTAGACTCCCACTGTTGTCCCCCCTGTGCCATATTCCCCACGAATTTTTACCCAGAGGGTCTCTAGCTGTCCATGCTGGTTGCCAACATCAGCTTGCAGGGACATGTAGCTTTCCTTCACATAGAGAGCTACACCCCCGCCCCTTTTGTCAACACAATCCCTCCTGTACAGGGTATAGCCCTCTATACCCGTGGTCCAGTCATGGGTGGAGTCTCACCAGGTCTCCGTTATCCCAATGACATCATAATTCTTTGCACTGAGCAGGAGGACGAGCTCCTCCTGCTTGTTGCCCAGGCTCCTGGCATTAGTGTACAGGCAGGCAAGTGTCCCCTTGGGGGCTCTTGCCTTGCCCACAGATTGTGCCAGGGCTGGGGCAGGGCTGGGCTCCCTTAAGTGCCTTGGTCTGCTGGCTTTGCAAGGGTTGCTCCGTGGGCCAGCAGGGGCAGTAGTTCCCCCATCCCCCAGCGGGCTTAGTTTAAAGCCCGGTGGAGCAGGTCAGCCAGCTTGGCTGAGAAGAGCCTCCTCCCCAGGGGGGAGAGGTGGAGGCCATCTCTTCCCAGCAGCTCGCTGCCTCTCTCTCCAAAGAGCAGGCTGTGGTCATGGAAGCCAAAGCCTTCCCGATGACACCAGCTCCGCAGTCTTTGGTTCACCGTGTGGATCCTCCTCTCCCTCCTCAGCCCATAGCCCAAGACTGGGAGGATTGACGAAAACACCACCTGAGCTCCCAGACCCCTAAGCCCCACTCCCAAATCCCTGTAGCACCTCATGACCTGGCTGGGGGTACTCCGAGCTGTGTCATTGGTGCCCACGTGAATAAGGAGCATGGGGTAGTGGTCTGTGGGCTGGAGGAGCTGTGGGATCCTCTCCACAATGTCTCGGATGCGGGCCCCCGGGAAGCAGCAGACTTCCCGGGCTAAGGGGTTGGGGTGGCAGATTGCCCCCTCAGTACCCCGCAGGATGGAGTCTCCCACAACAAACACCTTTCATTTTGTCTTGGGGAGAGCGGGGGCAGTAGCTGTGGCTGAGCCTGGGTTGCCTGTGGGAGCTGGCAACTGAGCAGGCTCTGCTGGGGCTGCAAGAGGTGCGAACCTGTTGCTAAGCTCCGGTGAGGGAGGGGCCTTGGTGTGGCGGGCCTTGGTCCATGCCCCTGACTGGGCAGAGCGGGAGGTCCCAGAGTCCTCCTTAGTCGTGGAGGGAGACGGTGCTCTACCCTGTGGCTCCCGGGGGAGAAGGGCCTGGCAGTAGGAGTCTATCTCCTGCTCGCAGCCCCTGATGGCACGCAGTCTCTGGACTGTGGCCTGGAGCTCCTCCAGCTGGCGCGCCAGAGACCCCAGTAGGGAGCAGACCCCGCAAGGGGAGGTGGCCATGTTCCCGGGCCCCAGAGCCTGAAAAAGGGACAGGCAGCCCCCGTGGCCAAGAGCCAGGGACTCTGTCTTCGTGGAGCCCGGAACCATGGGTTCCGTCTGAGTGGCCATCTCTGAGGTGCCCGATGGGGGGGCCGCAGAGCCCGAGGGGACCCGAGGGGTGCGGCGCATGCCCATCCGTGTCATGCCTCTGGTAGGCTGGCTACGGCTGGGGCTGACTACTCTGGGGGGGTCGCAGGTAGGGTCTCGTGCCCTCCCACGCCCTCTCCTGCACGAACTCTGCGCTAACTCGAGCGCCTGTTTACGCAGCCTGTTCGCGCGGCTCCGGTCGCATGGCTCCCTGGGGGGCTGGGCAGGGGCTTGACCCGGCCCGGCTCCAGGGAGCCGCCTCCTCCCAGGGAGTGAGGAGTTAACCCCTTCCCACCACAAGCCCGCTTACCTCCGGCTGTGCTGGGGGTCGGCAGGGGGCTCTGCGGCTGCTGAGGGGGTGTCTGGGGGGCTTCGGGGGAGCGGGGGCACAGCGGGCTTCACCCACGTGTCTCTCACCGCTCTGGAGCCTAACTGAGCTTTTTTTCCTTGTTCGGCAGGCCCACTGCGCATGCGCACAGTTTAAAAGGGCCCGCCATTGGGGAACGCTGGTTGCTCAGGCCAGGGGGGCCCTGCCCTACAGGAGGGGGACTGGTGAGTACCCCACTCCTTCTCTTCTCTCTCCATGGGGGGCTGGGCCAAGTAGGGGCCTGGGCAGGGGCTTGACCCGGCCTGGCTCCAGGCAGCGGCCTCCTCCCAGGGAGCGAGGAGTTAACCCCTTCCCACCACGAGCCCGCTTACCTCCGGCTGTGCTGGGGGTCGGCAGGGGGCTCTGCGGCTGCTGAGGGGGTGTCTGGGGGGCTTCGGGGGAGCGGGGGCGCAGCAGGCTTCACCCGCGCGTCTCTCACCGCTCCGGAGCCTAACTTATGGGAGGCAATTCACTATTTTGGAAGTTCTTGTCTGTGAGCAAAGAAGGAAGACAGACAAAATAAAACTGCCCTTGAAAAACAGGTCAGGCATATAGTGTTTACTCTATGCCACTGGGTTCCAGGGATGGGGTACTCACCAGACCTCTGTGCCTCTGGGGTTCTGTCAAGTTACCATTCAGCACAGACCGGTGTGGTGGTAAACAGCTTTATCTGTATTAGGAACAGGATTGAGCAACTCACATGCCCACAGCTTGCAGGGAGAGCTACAACTACCCACCACCACAAACCACACCCACGGGGCATCAGGGGGAGAGACTGGGTCATCCCACTTCTGGCCCCTTAAAGGTACATTCCATATACCACAAAGCAGGTTAGCACTTGGATTAATAAAGCTTTGGCCTAGAACACAGATCTCTTTCTTGAGAGCACAGCAAAGCCCATACCAGCACCCTAAACAGTCTCATTTCAGCCAGTTCCAGAGAGTAGAAGGAAACCTGCCCGTGGTTCTCTTTTCATTCCCACCTGTTCAGCTAGAGAGACATGGTATCCTTTCCCCTGACTCTCGCTGTGAGACTCAGGCACCTCATCCTTACCCTGCTTTTTCAGGAATTAATTCCTCCCCCCCCACCACACACACTCGCATGGGGAGATCTTTGCAAATTTTTGTATTCAGGCCAGGCAACTTGCTGTAGCCAGATGAAAAGTGTACCAGGTGGGGTGGGGGGGAGGGAAACATCCTAGGGTTGCCATGCTCTCCCCCAGCGCCCCCTACCATGCCAAGTTTGTGTTAACGCACCCTTGTTCTCGCCCACCACAACTTGATCTTATAAAAGTTAAAGGGAAGTTGCCTCTTGTCCTCCTGGTCATGGCTCCTGCTACCCCAATCCTTGTTTGTATAATGGGGTTCCGAACACCCAGCCTTATGGGTTATGCATGGCTCCAGTCACCCCTGTACCATGTCCCAAGCCTCGTAGATCTACCTGACATTGTTCGGTATTAGCCACAGCCCTTGTCACTCTCGGCGCCCTCTAACACTCGGGCTCTCCGCAGCCCTTGTCACTCAGCCACACCCCACAGGCACTCTGGATTTCTGCAGCCTTGTCTCGCAGCTGCGCCCCACAGGTGCTCTGGCTTTCTGCAGCCCCCTCTCTGGGCCCTCTCACTGCCCCCTTTCTGGGGCTTCTCTGGGGTCTCCACACAGCCATGGCTCCCCTATGAAGCCTCCTCCATCCCCTTATAGCCTCACCTGGTCCTCCAGTTAAACAGTAAACAAAACACAAGCCCCTTGGCTATAACATAACTCTAAGCCATCTGGCTTCAACCTTCCTCTTGCCACATCAGAGATGTTCCATCCGTCCCCAGTCTCGGGCCATATCTGCAGTTTGGCCGCTACTCATTACTCACTTCAGCAGAGTTCCTTCCCCCTGGGCTGCCAGTAAGGAACTGCCTGCCTGGCCTCAGCCTGGGAGTTATACAAGAGCTAGGCTCTGCCCCTTCCAGTCAGCTGACTTCCCCTGGTTACCCTGGCAATCATTAGCTGGGCTCCCTACTTACTGATTTGCCAGTAGCAGGCACCTCAGTGCCCTGCTACAAAAAGGGCTAAACACTTTTTTGCTAGTCTCTAGTGGTGAGGGGGGGGGTGGTCTATTGATTCATTCACTTTAAATAAAACTCTGTTTATTTGCTGTTTCCAGCCACTGCTTGACTAAATTCCATTTTGAGGCATCTGTTCACTGTACCCCGTGCCTGTGGTTTCATCTAACCCGCCTCCCTACTCTACCCTTTTTATCTATCCCCCATGCTCAGTGCAGCTTGCAGTGCAGAGAGGGCTACTTTTGAATGTGTTTCTTCTGAGCATTGGAAGGCAGTCCTTCATTCAAATTCCAAAAAAAGGGTTGTCATAAGGAAGATGGTGATTAATTGTTCCTGAAGTCCACTGGGAAGTAATGGATGTAAATAGCAAGAAGGGAGATTTAGATTAGACACAGAAAGAACTTTCTAGCTGTGAGGAGTGGTTAAACACTGGAAGAGATTACCTAGAGAGGCTGTGGAATCTGGTTGTACTAGTTGTATGGGATGGTTTAACTTTAGGCCATGGATTCTTCATCTAGGGTGCTGCGGCACCCTGGGTTGCTATGAGACACTTTTAAGTGTGTTGTTGGGTATGACTCAATATTAGCACCTACGCATTTTCAAATACAAATTCACAGAGCCCAAAACTTTCTGGTCTGTTGTGATTTTTCTGAGTTCTTTGCAACAGAAGAATCACTCTATTACCATATTTTTCAGTAGTCAAAAAAAGAGTGAAAGCTAAGAGCTGGTATTTTCTGAGAGGTGTCTTGGGTCTAAAAAGATTGAGGACCACAGGTTTAAACCTTGAACATGGAGTCGGACTCATGACATCTTGAGGCCTCTTCCAGCCCTATTTTTATAATTCACTGATTCTGTCCCTCCATGTCACTGAACATGCTGAAAGTCCTTAATGTTTTTAAGCCAACCTAATTGCAAATCACTTCTGAGACCTTTGAAAGACTTACAAACTTTATTTCAGAAACTTTGGCTTTTAAAGATCTTTGTAGATCCCACAGGTCATGTTCATTATGGAGTTTGACAACTTTACAAAATGACCATATTATACATGGCTTGAGCCTTCTATCAATGGGGCAAAATGTTCAGGTACCTCCATCATGCCACGGGGTCAATGCCATAAATTCAAAAGACATGGCTGACTATTAGCCTTCAAATTGGTTTGTGCATGAGGCTCCTGAGCATCTTCAGGATGATCCTATCATCGAATCCAATTGTGTGGTGAATCACCCCTGATAAACTTATAGGTGGCCACCAGATCACCCCTGGGCCTGCACTTTTCCAAGCCAAAGAGTCCCATTGCTCTCAGCCTCTCATCATAAGGTCTGTTTTCCTGACCTCTGATCATGCACATGGGTCTCCTCTGCACCCTCTCAAGCTCCTCCACATCCCTTTTGAATTGTGGAGCCCAAAACTGGATGCAGTACTCTCGCTGCGGCCTCACCAAGGCCAAGTACAGCAGGATAAAGATGTCCTGGGATCTGCTTGAGAAACATCTATGGATGCAAGTCAGCATTTTGCTCACTTTACTAGCCACAGTATCACACTGAAAGCTCATGTTCATCTAGTGGTCAACCATGACCCACAAGTCCCTTTCATCTGTAGTGCTAACCAGCGTAGCACTACCGAGCCTATAAGCATGGTGCAGGTTTTTCCTCCCAAGGTGGAGAACCTTGCATTTTTCGGTGTTGAACACCATCAGGTTCTCATCCGCCCATTTCATGAGTCTGTCCAGATCTGATTGGATCACCCTCCTATCCTCAGGTGTGGATGCTTTACCCCAGAGTTTCGTGTCATTGGCGAACTTGGCCAGTCCACTTCTGACACCAATGTCCACATCAGTGATGAAGATGTTAAACAGTATAGGCCCTAGGACAGAGCCTTGTGGGACCCCACTGGTCACAGCACACCAAGACGATTGGCTCCCATTGACCACCACCCTCTGGGTCCTACCATGGAGCCAGTTCCCCAGCCAGCAGATCGTGGTGACGTCAAGGCCGCAGTTAGCCAGTTTAACCAAGAGGTGATCATGGGATACCAGATCGAAGGTTTTTTTAAAGATGAGTAAATTAAGTAAATCAAAAAATGCAAAGGAAGGATATTGCTCATTTTGAATTACTAGCTCATTGCTGTGAATATGGAAGTTATTCCCAATAATCTGAGTTATAGGGAGAACATTGGTGACTGTCACACATTCAGAGAGGTCCAAGAGTAGCACTTGAAAAACTCAGTGAAACCACAGTTAACAGTAACTGGGAATCTGCTAGCAGTATATATATATTTTAGAGAACATAACAGCCTTTTGCTGCAAAAAAATGATTATGCTCATCTTCAATAGATGCAAAATCTTGGATATGGGCTGAATCTAAAACAGATTGAGAACTATATGCAAATTTAGGGACACACTTGCTATGACAATGAAGTCACTATCCTGAAATAAAAGAACCTTTAAGTTGCCTGCAAGAAAATGTCTGTATTTTCATAAGAGAGCTCAGGAGAAGCTACAAACAGTGGAAATGTAACAGAGACTATGAACACTCTGTTTGTGTTAGGCCATGCAGCTGAATGGAGAGAGGGAAGCATAGAAGATCTGCCTCAGCAAGCATGAAGTTGGCAGTTGGACACCAGCCATGTTGACTAGTTCCTATTTTCTCTTCCATTTAGGAAGAATTTCAGTGTTAACTAATGTGGGCTTAATCTATGCTAGGAAGTTTAGTAATTTACTCACACTGCCTCATTCACTCCTCAGCTAAGAAAAGATTAAACAAATCTTTCCCCATATTAATGTGTTTCAAGATAAAAATAACACCCTATTAAAAAGGACCTCTCTAACCAATGCCATGGATTCTGTATGGTGGTACAATCTACAGTTGTTAAATAATGCAAATTGAAAAAGATCATGGGACATTTGTTTATCCCAGAAGGAAACCTCATCTTTGAAGAAAGAATTGATTGAGTTGCTAATGAAAGAGACATTTGTACAAGAGACCCATATACGTTGATTATCAGGCAGCTCCCAGCCTTCTTGAGTGAGACTGAATAGGCATAAAGAACCACATTCAGAGTTAAGTCTGAGTCAAGGATGAAGGATAACAAGAAGATTCCAGTCACATCAGCCTGGATGACGTTAGACTCCATGAGCCAGATTCATTTCTGGTATAATTGCACAGGAGCAGCGGTGTAGGGACACAGCCAGGTGCCTGGGGCAAAGCAGGTGAGATGAATTCTGTTTCATGATTGCAAGTCAGCGTCCAGGCAGTTGCCTCTATCTTCCTTCTCTAGCTACACCACTGCACAGGAAGCAAGGAGAATTATATCAGGATTGTATTGAGGTGTTTTAGATGCCCTTATAATGATTTAAGTTCATTTATTAATAAGTAATTTAGACTCTTGTATACATCATGCAGAACTGATAGATGGGATAGGATTCTTGCCCAGAACATAATCAATTTGTGCCATTTCAGCGAGCAAATTGACCCAGAAGCTGCCCTAAATGGACTCCTAAATTACTCCATGCACAGGGAATGAAACTGTAGTTTGGTAACCAATAATGCATTTTCATAAGAATCTCTAACTTTATAAAAGGTCCCATAATCCAGGCTCAGAGTTATAGAGACATTAATGAAATTTGTGTGTGTCTTCTGGATGATTATTATGCTAGCATATGGAACATACATTGAATCTGGCCCAAAATATATGATATCCTTGAAAATGTATATTTCTAAAAAAGGTTTATATAATTAAAAGCTAAACTGCTAAGGAAGCTGAAACAAGAAGGAACATTTAAAACCAGTACCAATCTTTCTTTTAATACTGTTAACAGAAGACAAGATCCTTTCCCTCTTCCAAAGAAGCTAGATAGGCCATCTGAGTATTGTCTTCTACATAACAATGCTAAGTAGGATCTTATAGTTAGCTATAGCCGTGTGTCTTCTCAGGCTACAGTATTATGAGACCTTCCAAACTAACCAGCTTGAGCCTGATCATATTTTCAATGGGAGATCTCAAAGATATGCTGCCAGAAATGATGATGACAATTTCATCAAGTAACATGTTCTCTCTGAGTTGATTCTAGATGACTAGTGCAATGTTGCATTTGCGGGCATTGTATCAATGGAAGTACTAATGTTGAGATACTGTACAAAACTAAGACAATTATGTATCATACATGCACATAGTGGAATTGTGTGAATTTTTCACATATGCTCAATTGGCACGAATCTCCGAAATCACTGCTGTGCACTTCCATGAGCTATCCATCTGCATATATGATAATCTGATTCTGTGTACAGGGCCAAACTGTTTTTACCATGTATCGTCTGTTATCCACCTGATGGTGTTCACTATATTCTGTGTTTTAGAAGCTCCTGAGACCAGTCACGGTATTTGCATGTGTGTAGCTACACCATGGAAGTTTCTGTGTATTAAGTATACTTACATAGTTATTTGGGGGGCAGTCATGCCCATGTGATATCAGCTCATTGTTTTTGTTCATAATAAAGGACACAAGAATTTAAAGGGGAACAGAAGCAGAAGCAATCCACAACTCCAGGCTGGGAGTGAGGTCTCCACAGCCACTGCATGCAGAAAGTGATCGGTGTCAGCTTCTCCCCTTTCCAGAAAGGAAATTAGTGCTATGCCCCAATATCCACATAGTGAAATATCCAGTGCCATGTGTCTCACTCAGATGCTTACTTTTCACTGAATCACAGTAAGCCTGCATAGACATCTGCTCCACATTACATAACCATGCCTGACAATGCTGACAAGGGAAAACTCTCAGTGGTCCTCTAATGTTTGAAACTGTAATAGATACCATACTTTCTTGCACACAATATGACCCCACTTAGTCACCATTTTTTTTTTTGAAAGGCCGAATTAAGCAAAGATCTTTGCTTAAAAATACTGGTAAGTGGCAGTAAGTAACTGAGTAGCAGCTTCTCCAGCAGGAGTCTCTGCCAGGTTGAAAGGTTCACAGCTAGCAGTTAAGAAGCTCTAAGTGAGGTACTACAGTATTACTTTTGTTCCCTTTCCACTCCCCACGAGCCCCACACAGACAGAAACTGATATTAACATATTCCTCACTTACGTGTAACCTAGTTTCCAGAAGCTGAATTTTGGAGGCTATATGTGAAAAAAATGGTTGTACGTGAAAAAAATTAATGTGAAAGGTTGTATATGAAAAAATATAATATTCAGTACAACCTCATTATAACACACCTGTATGGTACTGGGAGAAACATTCAATAAAAGAGGGTGCTCATTATAATGGGGTTAGCCATTTTTCTGCGGTTATTTTCTATTGAAAAAATCAGTTCCTGCAGTTGGGATTCTTAAAAGCAGGGGTTTGTTATAAGCAGGTATAACAGGGCTGAGGCTGGATTGGGCATAACTGACCGGACGATGCACCCTGCCAGGTGGAGGAAATTACAGACTTGGGGCAGGACCAGGTGATTAGCCTGCCACAGCCGGTATATATCTGGCAGCGGAACAGACACTTTTTGCCTTCAGGCACGAGAAGACAGCAAGGGGCAGCCAAAGCTCCAGACTGTGAGGAAAACAAGAAGCCTGGTGACCTTGTGTGGCATCTCTAGTGGGCGGGATAAGTACCGTACCATTCCCCTTTCCCAGAGCGCCCCTCAACTCACCTGCCATGACTTGTTGTTATTGAGTGAAAGGAGGGGGTTCAGTGGTGTTCCTCTTCTCGGGTGACTCAGTGACAGAGGTACTCACATTTGCACCACAATCTTCCTCGGGGCTCCGCCTCCCCTATACCTCATCCACTCGCCAACCGCTTCAGCGTTAGTATTGTTGTTTCCGGTGTAATGTCGGCTCATGCGGCTGTGGCTGTGGCTGTGGCTCTGGTTCCGGCTCTGGCTGTGCTATGAACGGTGAGTTCCCTGGGGTGTGGGGGGGTCTGTGTGTTCCCCGCGGAGGCTCTCTGGGTTTTCCCCAGCCCCCTGTGGGGGCTTCTCACTGCCACACCTTGGAAAGATGCCAAGACTGTGGGACCTGAGACGAGGTGATGCCAATCAAGCTATGTACCTTATGACTCCTGCGGCTCCGGTGAGTGTGGGGCTTGGCAAAGCAGTGCAGTGGGAGGAACCCTGAGTGGCAATATGCACCCTGAGATGACAGATGGGCAGGAGGATCCCATGCTGGTCCAGATCCTGACCCCAGATCTGCAAAGTTGCTGAGAGCAGCAGTGCAGGAAGTAGAGGAGCAGTCGAAACCACTCCCAGTACGCTGCAGATGCGACAGACATGGGGAATGCGCCTCATTAATGAGATAATCAGTGCTAGGAATGTTCAGCGCTACATTGTAACTGGGAAGTATCCAGTGCCGAGTCATCTGACAGGCAGCTCAGATGTGCCTAGCTAATGAAGTAATTAGTGAGGCTATTATTCTTGTACTACTTTATTTTTGGAAAATATACCAACAATAAGCATGTACCATTGGGGTGGCATTTATTGATCCCTAGCCTTGAAAGACCACTGATCTCCTTCATTTTCTTTCAATCCAAATCATGGCAGGTGAGTACAGCAAAGAGACAAAGCTAGGATCACTCACCCACTCACAGCAGGGTTCATTACAATAACCTTGTACTGTAATAATACTCCCCATTCCCAGATCTCTTTCCAGCAAAGCAGATCAAAGCATTTTACTCTTATGAAAGAACAGAGCTCCATGATTTCTTTGGGAGCTAGAGAAGTATTATCCCAGCCTCACTCACTGAGAAACCGAGGCACAGACAAGTTCATCAACTTTGTAGCAGAGTTGAAAACAGAGCCTAGATCACATGATTCCTAGTCCTTTGTGTTTCCTATCAGCACATGCTCCTTTTCATAAATCAATGATTTATTAAAAGTTAGTACAGCATTCTAGAGTGATGACCTCAAACATGAGAACAATACTATACAGTCTTTGGGAGGATGGGGGCAGAGCAGTTACAGCATCTTGCTGCATGGGTGAGTTTGAGCTCTGCTTTGGACTCTTGCCAAAGGCTGGCACAACTGTAAATGGGTACCTGATCAATCAGACTGGGGAATCGAAGGCGGTGAAACTGGATGCTAGACACATCACTCCCTTACATGCTGTTGGTTATAGAAACTGCGTGTTACAATAAGCCACTCAGCTCAGGAGAAGCTTTGACCTTCTTGAGGCACTCTTCTGAGCTGTTGTGGTGTGGACCATTTCTGCAGTATGTTCCCATGTTTGCCACAGTCAATATGCAAAGCAGAACTGTATCGACTAGTGTTTGGATTAATCTTTGTTATGCACCATGCTAAAGAAATACATTGTGAAAAGCTATAGTACAACAAGAAAGCAGCTTGCCAAGCCTATGTAGTTATAGCCAGCTCTTTCAGCACCCAGAATGAGGTTGGAGAGTTATGTTGACTGGAGGGCAAAAAGGAGGAGGGAGGGAGAGGAGATTTACTTGCCTGAGCTCTCCTCCCTTGAGTGCCGGAAGTTACTGCTGTTAGGGCTGTGTGAGGCTTTGGAGCGTGCTTTAGATCCAGAAAAGATTTTGATGCTTCAGATGTCAAAGCATCACGTCCAGATCAAAGTGCTGGCTTTGTTAGGCTTTCTGAAGTGGTTCAAAGGTTCTGAACCACTTCAGAAAAGCTTCAGAGCTCCTTCAGAGATCTGGCCATAGGGTATAATGGGGAATCAATGAAATATCTATAATTTTGTTGTTTTTTGTCTGATTTGGATGAAACTTGCAGGGATGGTAGTCTCTGCTGAGAGTGTGAAGCCTGCCAAGTTTTAAAAAGAGAGGTGCAGGGGTTTGGGGGAAACTGCACCCCAAGTTCATGAAAGCAAAACTCATGTCACATGCACGTGTTACACCACAGGAGGGTGAAAACTGCAGCAGTGGTCACCCCTGCTGAGGCCAAGAAATCTGCCAAGTTTCAAGGTGATAGGTACAGGTGGAGCCTGGTTTCTGGGGCCCTGCACTTCTGGCTGCTAACAGGCAACACTCATGATATCGATGACCCTGTGTGTGTTAAGGCACAGCAGGGTAAAAGCTGCACGCCTGCTAGCCCCTGCTGCAGCCACAAAGCCTGCCAGCTGTCAAGGAGATAAGTGCAGGCGTTCTGGGGCCCTGCACCCCTAGCTACTGACAGACAAAACTCATGACATGGGTGCTTGTGCAAATGACTGTCTCTGTCTTAGTGTAGTTGATTGTATGTATTGATTCTTTCCTCTTCTTAGTCTGTGGTTTTGTAGGTGTTAATCCTTGCTCATTAACTGGTTACATTAGCTAGCTACTGTGTATTGAGCTGGTCCCTGAGTGAATCATGATTGACTGGTAACTGGTAACACAGTATCTTAGCAGTCAGGCTGCAGTAGTACCCCTCCCCCCCTCCCCCCCCAAGACAGACACAGTTGCACAACCACCCATGTCACAGGTTTTGCCTATCAGTAGCTAGAAGTGCAGGGCCCCAGAACCCCTGCACCTATCTCTTTGAAAGCTGGCAAGCTTTGTGGCTGCAGCAGGGATCATCATGCCTGCAGCTTCCATCCTGCTGCGCCTTAACACCCACAGTGTCACCCATGTCATGAGTTTGCTTGTCCACATCTTGAGGTGTAGTTCCCCCCAAACCTCTGCACCTTGAAAGCTGGCAGTTCTTTGTGGCCTCAGCAGGGCCACCACCCCTGCAGTTTTCACCTCCCTGTGGTATAACACATACACGTGACATGAGTTTGGTTTTCAACAATTTGGGGTGCAGTTACCCCCAAACCTCTGATTTATCTTCTTGAAACATGACAGGCTTTATGCTCTCAGCAGAGGCTACCACCCCTGAAAGTTTCATCCACATCAGACAAAAAACAACAAAATTATAGATATTTCATCGATTCCCCATTATACTCTATGGCTGGATCTCTGAAGCAGCTCCGATGCTTCGGAGCCACTTTGGCTGAATTGAAGTGGGAAACTGATCCAGAGCTCTGGATCAGATCACTGGCATCTGAAGCAGCTGGATCCAAAGCCGAATTGAATAGCTGCCTATTTGCACAGGCCTACTGCTGGTGCGATAGCAGGACAGACTAAAGATGCTGCTACTGAAGGACAGGTAGCAGCAGGGCTCCTGGTGCCCTTTTTGCCTGCCCCTGCCAGAGGCAGGCTATGCCTCCCATGCCAAAGCTTCCTGGGGGAGCGGGGGTGGAAATTCTACCCTCCTTTGTTCCCCCAGATACACTGCTGAGCTTGGGGCTGCACCTGCCTGACTCCAATGGCTGGCAGGAGCACGGAGATGCCCCTGCTGTGGCAAAGACTCCAACGTTGGAGCTTGAGGCTGGTGTTACCCAGCATTCCAAGATTCTCAACGTACAGAAAGCTGGGAGTGGATTCTGAGCTACATTCCTCTTTTGTACTTTGTAGAGGGCTTAGCCCAGGGATTCACATCAGTGTCTTGTTTTTCAATAATGCACCACTTTAGCTCTTACATAAGTGACATCTTCTGGTCTGGAACAGTGCTGCAGCTTTCCTAATAAGTGCATTAGGCAAACACACTTTTGTAAAGATCACTCTGTGCTAATAAATCATATTCCTTCTCATTGCTATTCACTAGCAGGTTTTTTTAAAAAACAATATTGATGAAATCATAAAAGAAACCTTCCAAGTAACTCATGCCCTTTTAGATTATAATTGTGGTTGGATGTTTTTTGCAGAACTGAATATACAGTTTTATTTCATATACATTTGTCCTTGCAGCATATTGCACATGGAACATGGTAAATTGTTTATTTGGCAGGATCTGGAGCTTCTTGGTACAATCTACTCTATGAAGAGGATAGTGCATAGCTGCCCTGTACCAGAAGCAGGGCAGAGAATGCAGTATAGCTCAGGGTCACCTGTCTTTCCTGACTTTAGGGGACAAGGAAATTGTTTTCCTGATTTTTGTGGAGAGGTTTATTCCCTTGTATACCCAAACAGCTCCTCTGGATAGACAAGGGGGAAGGGAAGAGTGGAGCCAACTCATCTTCCATTCCCTGCCCTGGCAAGGCATACTGTCCTTACCCACATGCCCTCAGCAAGCAATTATAGGCTGTTGGCAAAGACCTGGCACAATCATCACAAATGCAGGCTTGGGCTATGTGACTATGGCTATGTGACAGACCTCAGGTAGCAGGGGAGGGTCCCAAACTGCTTGGGATGGTGTGATCAAATAAATAAAGCAAGAAACTACATTTATATTTCAAAGCAGAACCTGCAAGGGACAAGAAACTGGAACACCTGAGTAGGGACAGAGAAACTGAATGCATGAGAGTTGTGAGGAGTATGTGATACATGAGAAACGTGAAAAGCATGTTATGGTCAAGGCACCCAAGGGGAAGAAGGAGATACAGGTTTGCCTATACAAACCCAGGCAAAGATGAGGTCTATGGGGTATCCTCCTCATCACCTAAGAAGACCTGTGGATCCCCCAGAAGTATTTCCTGAATACCTGGCTGCAAGGAGACACTCTGTCCTCAGGATTAGGTAAGACCTACAAAGCTTTCTGTTGTCTTTTTGGCTTATTATGTTGCATTTTAAGTTAGGTTATTGTGTGTGCTGTCACTGTGTCTTACTAGGCTGTGTCTCAGCTTAGGTGAAGTTTTTCTGTTGTTCCTTGTCTTGTGCTTGAAGTTGCAAATTGCTGTGCTCAATAAATGCTCTCTTCAGAGAATGAACTATTCATGTTCAAGCATTTATGCATTCAGCACCACTTCCTGAAGCCAAACATTAAGTCTGGTAACAAGGTGCATAGATGCTGTTTTCCTCACTACCCTGGAGTCACAGTCACAGCAAGGCTGAGCAAAAGGGCTAAAGAGTCTAAGAAGGTATGTGGACTTAGAACTAAGATCCTGTCTTACCTTCTCAAGGACTCTGTGTCTTTCTCTGTGTCAGGGTACCTTTAGATTTCAGGTTAATTTTGTATTCGTTTCAGCTAGTATTAGCTTGATACTACCATGTAAAGCACACTGAGACCTTGTTATTTCAGTGCAAATTCTTATTATAAAGAACAATCTGAATATATTTATATAACCTTGTCCATCCCATTCTTTTTTATCTGTTATGTCCCCCATTTCTTAATGCCTGACAGAAAGATCTTCGGGATAAAGACCATGTATCTGTTCTAAAAGGGACCTAACTTATGCCTGGTAATGATAAAAAAGAATAATGCTATTGAAGGTGGGCCTCACCTTTTGTTAAATATGGAGGTTCCTCAGTAGCAACCTGTAATTCAGGAGATGGGTAATTATTTCGGGTGGAGGGCTGCTTACTGAGTTTTGGCAAGCCATTGAGGGCTGCATGACAGGCAGCCAGGGGCACATAAATATTAACTTTCTAAATTTTTTAGGGACTTCATGGGCCAGATAGAATGGCCTGGTGGGCCGCATCTGGCCCACAGGCTGCATTTTGCCCACCCCTGCTCTAAGTTCTTCAGAATGTTTATCAAGAACTTGACAGTATTGGTCCAGCATTTAATAGAGAATGAGAGATGAGCAGAAGGCAAAGCTTTTCTGTTGGACAATCAGAAGGTAAATTGCCAATGCATGGTGCAGTTACTAAAGGCTTTTTATGCCAATTCTTCACCAAATAGAACAGAAGTTGCTAGTGGATGTGCAATGAGCCATCAAAAGTGAATTCCAGCTGGCAGTACCCCATAGCAAGAGCAGCAGCAGCAGGCGCCTGATCTCATGGTTAATATAATGAAGCTTTATTCTGTCACATGTGTTATTTATGCATTAGCAAGGGATATGGCAGGTGTCAGAAACAAAAAACAAAAATATATAGCCTCATTACAATTCAAGCTGAATGATTTGTGCTACAAACTTAAAGGAAAGTTGGAAGCTTGCAAAAGAGCCAAGAACCAGGGAAAGCAAGCCACTTTTATTTCATCCAGCTCCCCTATCGTATTTACAGTTGTAAGCACTTTCTAACTACAATATAAAACTCCACCCAGGCAGAGAAGCCCTTTGATCTCTCACCCTCAATCTTTTTTAATGTTGGATTCAGACATCTTCACTGGATTCTTATACAGATCTAGTCCCTGCAGTAATAGGCATGCTGGGATGAATAAAACAAACTGTCTTAAATAAAACATGAGGTGGCTGGAACATTTTTCCAAAATGCAAGCCAACCTGAGACTTCCCTGAAGCTTGAAAATAATACGTTCTAAAACTGTGATGCCAAAGCTATTTCTGTTTATGAAGCACTCAGATGTCCTCTGACGGGAAGTGCAAAATGGTATTATTGTCATTCTTACTTATTCATCCTGAGTAGGCAGAATTCCAGAAGATCAAATATCTTCAGAGGGGCTTGATCTATAATGTTCAGCAATAGCAATATTTTGTATAGGCATTGCTGTCATGTATATGGTTGGAAAAACAGTTGTCGCTTGGTCGAGGAAATGGCTACAACTGATCTAATCGTACCTGCTTGGAAGGTGAAGATTATATCCAGTATCACCAATGATTACAGCAGTTACCAGGAGAGAAGGGTAGCAGAGGGCTATTTTTCAAGTGTCTGAACTTAAAATGTCTTAGGTTCTTGGTGTGTTCTATATCCCATTACGTTACAATGAAGGAACGCAGGAATGATTTTTCTTGTAGAGCAGGAAGGAAACATATTGCACAACTCAGGCGGGAGCAGTAATCTCTTCTCTCAGCCTTATTTTTTAATCTTTGGTATAAAAACTTCCATTGACAGAAGCTGTTTTCACAGTCTATACTGATTCTGTTTTTCCAGGGTGGCCCTCAGCCAGATGGTGTAAGCTGATTTCCATAAGGGTGGATTTTTGTGGATTCACCTTTTGTGTCCATAGCCGAAATTTGACCAAGTGCAGCTATAACATTGGCAGAAAAGGGCACTGATTTTCATAGCTGGTGTCCCTGATGAATAGTAGCTTCTTATTGACTGAATGGATATGACTTTAGTTAGTTCATGTCTACATGAGACACTTAATGCACAGCAGCTTTTTACCAGCGTGCAGTAGCTTGTTTACTACTGTGCAGTAGCAATGCTGGGCACAAACCATGATGCAACACTACTGTGCAGTAGTAATGAACTACTGCACAGTAGTAATGAGGTACTGTGCAGTAAGCATCACTAGGTAACCGTACCAGGATGCTACTGCACATTCATTTAGTATTTGTTTATGCAAGTACTAAATGACTGCACAGTAACAACTGTGCAGTGGGCAGCTCATGTAGACATGCCCAGTTTGAAGTAGTGTTTTCATTTCCTGACCATGACAGTGATTTCAGGACAGTGATTAGGATTGCTTCCAGCTTTTTTGTAGCCCACCTGAATTCTATTAATTTATTAAACCACTTGAATTCTATTAATCAAGGTTGACTGTGTGGCTTGGCTAAGAGGTTAGACAACAGATTTGTATATGATGATTTAGATAGAGACAATCCTGTGTCAGGCAGGGGGGTTGGACTAGATGATCTATGGAGGTCCCTTTTAGTCCTACTTCTCTATGATTCTATTATTCTCCTTCCCAGGTTTCCATCCTGTTTACTTCTGTCAACTGCAATGGGCACAAGACTTGATAAACTTCAGAGAGATCTTCTTTCTTCTACCTTTTTGAGGCATTTGGCTAAAGGTTCCCTCTTCTCGGTATCTGAACTTGGTTATCCTGGATTATAAAATCCAGCCTATCTATGGCAGCCCAAGATGCTATTGTAGAGGAGAGAGATTAGCACGTATCTCAAACCTTTTCCTCACCGTAAGTCTAAGCATTTCACCTGCCTATATGATTAGGGTGACCACATTTCTTGAATGGGATACGTTTCCTTCCCTCCCATTCTCCAGCTTGCTCAGATGTTTCCAAACTCTAGTTTCAGTGGTACATTAGGGAGAGTGGGTTGCAGAGCAGAGTGGGGGGAAGAGGCCTTTCAGTATCTGAGCAGTCCAATGTACAGGAGGGAAAGGAATTGAAGGGGCCAGGTGAGGGTGAGTTCAGTTTCTGGTGTGGAGAGAAAGGGGCCTGTGCTGTAGGTGGCTTCAGCTGCTCTGTCTCCCTCTGTTCCCTGCTTCTGCTAAGGAGAAGATGCAGGCTGCAGGAGCAGGCCTGGCTCAGCCAGGGTGGCTGCTCTGGCTTCCTTGCCACTTGCAGGGGTGGGAAATGGTGAACAAGTCTAATGATCCCCTAGCAGCTCTGCAGCAGCAGGGAAGTGGGCACAGGGAAAGGAAGGAATTTGCAAAGGCACACTAGTCCTAGGAATGGAGGGATGGTAAGTACCAGACTTCAGCACTGGCTGGGCAGCTCAGTGACAGAGGGTCTTAAACTGAGAGGACAGTGTGGAGAGCTTACTGGTGACTGGTGGTGAAAGGCGACCCCTGTCTTCAGCAGGGAGATTTCTGAAAAAGTGACAAATGCACTTGTTTGAAGAAACCAATAGGGCACCTGGGACAGCTGTTAAAAATAGGACTGCTGTGGTGAAAGCAAGATGTATGTTCACTCTAGATATAACTCTCCAGAGTGTCTTTGACTTCTTGGCAAGTCTCAGGCAAAAGAAAAAGCTTGATTCCTCCTGCTGAAGCTCTGATACTAGAACAGTTGGAGAATGGGGGAATGGTTTGTAGTCTTCCCCGAAGAGTGGTAAAAACATATATTTGAGTAAAAATTGTGAATTAAAAGAAGAGAGCACAGCACAAAGTGAGACTCTATGAATAGAGAAAGCCCATAGTTAGTCAGTCCCCTTGAAAATGCGAGTCCAGTTTCAGACTTACTATTTTTAGTATTAATGTGATTAGTGCTTCTAAGGCAGCGGTTCTCAACTTTTTTAGATTCAAGGCACCCCTTTATTAGACTCAAGATCCCCCTCAGAAAAATGCAAGCTCTTAGCTTTCACTCATTTTTTGACTGTGGAAAAAATAGAGCGTTTCTCCTGTTGTAAATAACTTAGAAAGACCGTAACAGGTCAGAATGGTTTTGACACTATGGATTCCTGTTTGAAGTCTCTGGGTTTATTTTGTGAATCTCTGTGTAGGTATTTACACAGCTCACAGTGCTAATATTGCATGACATATCTTCAAACCCCCTAAAGGGATCTTGTGGCACCCCAGAGTGCTAAATCACCCCGGTTGACAATCACTGTTTGAAGGACTCTTGCTTTTTATTTGAACTGTGGTGTGAACAAAAGAATAAAAGCCCAGGCAAGCACTAGGCCACCTGCTGAGCTTTTCCTATGCTCCCAGTCTGTAAGGTGCATACTTTGAGAGGGGTGCAAGTCAAAACAGAGTCCTGGGCCTGTGCAGTCCTGGGTGAAAGTCTAGAGATGATTAAGACTTTGTACCTCTGTGGTACTCCCTTGGGTTTAGTCTATGCTGTTAAAGCCAAAGGCAGGTTTACCATTCACTTCAATGGAAGCAAAATCAAGACTTCAAAGTATTTGTACGCATGAACAAACTAAGCCTTGCAGTACACACAGTGAGGCAGGAGAATAGTGTCTGCCATGATTTACCTGAGGTCACAGGCTTCAAATGAAGCCTGTGGCAAAGCAGGAATAGAAACAAGGTCTCCTGCCTCCTAGGTCATGATTAACCCAGAACATGTTTTGTCCATTTATGTGGCTTTCCATTATGAGAATAAATATATGCAATATATTAGACTTGTGTGAGCCTGTTGACTTCTCTCAGACACAAGTGCGATGGCAATGGAATTCCAGAGTGCAGAAGAAAGAAATACAGAAGTGCCACTGTATGCTATGAAGTTAATATACCAGCACAGATGGCAGGATGGGTAAATGATATGTCAGAAGTGATGTTGTAAACAAGGTAAATAATCAAAGCAACATGTACTAATCTCGATGCAGATTGCCCACCCACACATTCTCAATTACCATATTGTTTCATCCTATGAAGAAAGATTTGCCTAAGAATGGAAAAAAATGAATCATTAACAAGTTTGCCTTTTCTCGCAAGAATCATTGTAAGGCAAAATGTGGGACTTTTGACTGTGGGGAAGCTATACAAAAAGCTCTAGGAGCAATGTAGAAGTGAAGCAGTAAAAGAACATCTGCTATGGGTAGGGTGACCATATTTCTTCTAAGGAAATCCGGGACACAGCCCTGCCCCCCCTCTCTTGCCCCCACCCTCAGTTTCATAGATTTCATAGACATTAGGGCTGGAAGGGACCTCGGGAGATCGAGTCCAGCCCCCGCCCAAAGGGCAGGAAGTCAGCTGGGGTCATAGGATCCCAGCAAGAGAAGCATTCAATTTGCTTTTGAAGGTGTTCAGAGTAGGTGCTTGAGCCACCTCCAAAGGCAGACTGTTCCAGACCTTGGGGGCTTGGACAGTAAAGAAATCCTTCCTTATGTCCAGCCTGAAAGAGTCTCGTAGTAGTTTATGACCGTTCAACCTCGTCATCCCTTGGGGTGCTCTGGTGAATAAACGTTCCCCCAGATCCTGGTGGTCACCCCGATAAACTTATAGGTGGCCATCAGATCACCCCTAGCCTGCGCTTTCCCAGGCTAAAGAGCCCCATAGCTCTCAGCCTGTCATCGTAAGGTCTGTTTTCCTGACCTCTGATCATGCGCATAGCTCTTCTCTGGACTCTCTCAAGCTTCTCCACAGGCTTTTTGAATTGTGCAGGCCAAAACTGGACGCAGTACTCTCGCTGCGGCCTCACCAAGGCCTAGTACAAGGGGAGAGTGATATCCTGGGATTTGCTCGAGAAGCATCTATGGATGCAAGCCAGCGTTTTGGTTGCTTTACTGGCTGCAGCATCGCATTGCAGGCTCACGTTCATCTTGTGGTCAATGATGAACCCCAAGTCTCTTTCTTCCATAGTGCTAGTCAGCGTTGCACTGCCAAGCCTATAAGGATGATGCAGGTTTTTCTTCCCAAGGTGGAGAACCTTGCATTTTTCGGTGTTAAACACCATCAGGTTCTCATATGCCCATTTGCTGAGCCTGTCCAGGTCAGCCTGGATCACCCGCCTTTCACCTGGCGTGGATGCTTTGCCCCAAAGTTTGGTGTCATCGGCAAACTTGGCCAGTCCACTCCTTCCTGACTCCAATGTCCACATCATTAATGAAGATGTTGAACAATATGGATCCAAGGACAGAGCCTTGAGGGACCCCACTGGTCACAGGACACCATGATGAGTGACTGCCATCAATTACAACCCTCTGGGTCTGACCACGGAGCTAGTTCCCAGCCAGCGGATCATGGTGGACCCAAGGCCACAGTTGACTAGTTTTGCCAAGAGGTGATCATGGGATACCAGATCAAAAGCTTTTTTGAAGTCAAGATATATGACATCAATCTCTTCTCCCTCGTCCAGGTGATAGGTCACCTGGTCATAGAAGGAAATGAGATTCAAACAAGACCTACCTGCAACAAACCCATGCTGGCTATCCCTTAGGATGTTAGCCTGGGCCAGTCCCTCAAGGATGGCCTCCTTAATAAACTTTTCTAAGATCTTCCCCAGGATAGAAGTCAGGCTAATGGGCCTATAGTTAGCCGGATCCACTAACCTGCAGTTCGTGGCACTGCTGCAGGTAGCGGTGCTGTACCACAGTGAATGCCTGCCTGGCACACCATTCCACTCCACCTCCCTGCCAGACTGTGCCCGATACCCCTACAATTGCAATTCCAGGATTTTTTATTTAATTTTTACCAGTCAGGCATGACCAGCCTACAAAATCCGGGACTGTCCTGGCCAAACCAGCACATATGGTCACACTAGCTATGGGGTAACTATAGCAAATATCATAGGTGTTCTGGAAATGGGAGAATTGTACAAAATACAATAGGAGCACTGGCTTTGGGGGAGCTGTACAGAGTAGCATAGGATCACTGGCAGTGATGGTATAGCAGCACTGGCTATGAGTAGCATTTTAACAGGCCAGACCAAAACTTGGGGACTGTTTACTTCATTTTTCCTGGTGAGGCTGGTGTAGAAGCACTGCCTGGGAAGATCCTCTCCCATTGTATACAGGGTGCTTTCAGGTACATAATCCAAGTGTCTTCCAACAGGACTTTAGCTCTTGCTTGTGTTGGTGTTTACAGTTATTCTGGTCCTTCCCAGAAGGAGTTACTGTAGGACACTGAATAGGATTGCTCGCTGGAGGGAGTTCTAAAGTCTTCTAGTTTCAGCTTATATGGCCTGTTTGACTAGTGTTTTTCCTTTCCCCATATAATCCAATTTGACATGAGACCAGTAGACATGCCCTACCTTTTCTCTGCCTCTTTCTCAAAGACATTCATGGTTTGTTCTGGAGTTGGGCTGGCATTACTACGAGTGCCATTAAGTGGACAATTCTTGTTTGAGTTGGCTCCAGCACTGGGATCTGGAGGAAGTTCCAAAAATCCCTCACCTGCAGGAAAAATATCAACAACCATTAAAAAAACTCATTAAATAGAGACACAGCAACTTTGAGGGCAGCAGCATTTTCCTTTCCCTTTACATCCAAGTTCAGTTTCCTCCTGGCCTTAAACTGGCAGAGTATTTCTTTTAGTAATTTATTCTCTGAATCCCTTTCCTGATAGTATCTGAAATAAATAAGATGACTCAGGACTCTAGTTTCCATACTTAGGCAAACAAGTACAAGGTAGGGCAGACTGACAGAGAGAAAAATGGCAAGCTAATGTCAGACAAACAACTGTCTAGACTCACAGATAAACAGAGAATACAATTGTGTACAAAGTTATGACAGGAAATAAACAGGAAGAAATATGGGGCAGAGGTGAATTGTAAACAGTTCTGAAGTCTGTGTGAGAGGAAGGATATTAAGAATTGTACAAGTTACACATGTTAGCAGTGATCATACCAGAGAATAGTGGCTAAAACTGAGATGGGGTTAGAAAAAAATGAAGTCTTTTGTGTTCCAGAGAGGAAGAGCAGAAAAGGGAAAGCTAGTGAGATTCTGAGTTAGGGAAAGTGGATGTTAAATAATTGAAAGAGGTGGTCAAAAGCAAAACAGCACGCATGAAAGCTAAATAAGGCTTGATCAGGAAGGCAATTCAGGAGAAAATTCTTAAGAAAGAGTGTAGTTATCATATAGAATGCAAGTTCCCAAGGCAGCAACCATGCAAAAGGGAACAGGGAATACTGGCAGATAGGGAGAAACATTAGAAGACATCAACTTTCATAGGATCATAAGAAAGTAGGGCTGGAAGGAAGCTCATAAGGTCTAGTTCAGTTCCCTGTACAAGGCAGGATCAAACTATACCAGTCAAGTGTCTAACTTGCTCTTGAAAATGTCCAAGGATTCCACAGCCTCTGTAGCCAGCCTGTTCCAATGCCTGATCACCCTCAGAGTCAAAACGTTCTTCCAACATAAATTTTCCCTGCTGCAGTTTGAGACCATTACTCCTAGTCCTGTTCCTTATAGCTACAGAGAAAAGCCCATCTCCATCCTGTCTATAACTGACCTTCAACTAGTTGAAAACTGTAATCAGCTCCCCCTCAGTCTTCTCTTCTCCAGACTAGATAATCCTAGTTTTTTCAGCCTTTCTTCATAAGTCACGTTTTCTAGGCCCTTAATTATTTGTGTTGCTCTGCACTAGACTCTTTCCAAACTGTCCACATCTTTCTTGAAGTGTGGGGCTTAAAACTGGACAGAGTATGCCAGGTGAGGCACTGTAGTACTGAACAGAGTAGAATTACTTCCTTTGATTCACATGAGACATTCCTGTTAATACAGTATGCTGTTGCCATTTTTTTGCAACAAGAGTTTACTGTTGGCTCATATTCAGTTTATGGTCGACTGTAACTCCCAGGTCCTTCTCTGTAGTAGTGAAGCCTAGCCACTCATTCCCCGGTCTGTAGTTGTACATGCAGTTATTCTGTCTCAAGTGCAGGCCTTTACACTTGTCCTTTTTTAAAATTTCATCTGATTGATTCTAGATAATTTCTCCAGTTTATCTAGGTCATTCTAGATCCTAGCCATATACTCCAGTGTCTGCAACTCCACTCAACTTGGTGTCATCCACAAATTTGCTAAGCATGCACTCAAAGTGTGATGAAAGACCCAGTTACCTGAAATATTATTGTAGAATAGATCAACAGTGTTGGCACTGGATTTATGACCCAGATACCTTGTTCCAGGCAGATGCAAACCCTCGGACCAACCATGATGTCTCCATTTGATAACAGGCTAATTTTATTGATAAGAATAATGAAGGCAAAGCAAACAGGTTCTATATCTACCAGTCCTAGGGCTGCCACAGAGGGAAGGTACATCTAGCCGTCAAACGGTAGCTATTCACTTTTCAAGAAGCTAATAAAGAGAGAAGGTGAACACTGCATATTCAAACATAGAAGATTTTTTTATTAAATATGTAGTAAAATTTAAATTTTAAGCTGATGCAGTATTTCAAGTAACTGTGTGTATTACTGTGTGTGTATTCACCAAACTATGAGGCCAAACTCAGATGATGATCCAGACAACTGGAGGTGTTTGTCAAATTTGGGAGACAAATTTTAGTATAAGGAAGTACCTAATTTCTTGGACTATTCTATGAACTATCTAATCCAAGTTCATCGCTTCTACTTGATTAAAATAGGTTGGACTAACTAACATTAGGTCCCTCGGAACATCATTGAGTGGGGCTTCTATTTTAGGGCAGTTACACCTCTTAGAAGGAATTCTTATCCTATGAGATCCTCAACATACACTCAGTCCTGTTGACCACAGTTGCAATGCTAGGACAGGACATTATGCATATTACACTCCATGTGATGAGACAGAAAACTATTGGCATAACTACAATCTCCCCCTGCTATTCCCAGCTAACAAGTCAATCTGGACTGGAATATGTCTTTATTTTTCACTTAGTCTATAGAGATGCCACCTCTTCCATTGACCCAGTGGAGGAATGAGAAGAACCATTGCATTATGAGGTATGGAACCAACATTTCCCTACAGGGCTATATTTTCTATTTTGCATGCTTGAGAAACATGGTGTAATCTCTAAAGAGCACATAAAACAGACATTGAAAGGGGGGCATACACTGCTGTGTTAGCTCTGGGGAACGTCTGGCTATTCTTGGGCAGCAAGCATTTTTATGTGTATTATCCTGACTGGAGTTCATTTATTTATACAATAACACCTACTCCTCCTGAACTTATGGTTTTTTTTCCTTTGGATCAGAGATAGGGCCTCTAGGCCCAAAGAGAGATCAGTAGCTGCAGCATACAGTAACTTTTCAGAGTTAAATGGCAAACTTGTGTGAATATGTGTGTGTGGGTTTTTTTAAAAGACTGTGTGCCTGACCAGACCATGTTTCTTGGTCAGCATCCCATATTTATCCTGTAATTACACATTCAGACAAAAGCCACTTGTCTGTGAGGTTGACTTTTTTTTCAGGACACAGTTTCATTATATGCTCTGTTTTCACTGTAATCAAATACTGAAGAAAATGAAAAGGAATCACACAAAGCCTGTTCTTACTGGAAACTTTCCCTATATGGAGAAGGAAAGGTAGGAGTTACTCATCCCCCCAACTCCCCATACTACTTTTCTTCTCAGGGAAAAGCATCAACTAACACCCTCACAAGCTCTGTACCGCTTAATGAGAATTAATGGCCAATATTTTCTCCTACACTATGCCAGTTTTCTGTCCCTAAAGAAGAAACATCAGCTAATTAACTACTCCAGTAATTTTTTCTAGTTCTCTGTCCCTCAAGTAGAGCATTGCCAGAATTTTTCTTCTCCCATGATCTACCCTGATCTAATCTAATAAAAAGGCTTCCCTATATATTCCTACATACCGTACAGGGGTCTGGGAAAGTTTAATTATAGTAATATCTACTAAGATCATTTGAGATCACCTTAGACAAGGGCATAGAGTTCCTATAAAAGTACTGATAGTTTGTGTTTAAATTTAGAATGGTAATGACAAATAAACACCACTCAGTAAGTTATTTTGAAAAGCAAAGATGATCCGTTACAAGATTATGTGAACCCATTCTGAACAGTTGCCTTTAGACTCATGAACAACATGAAGACCCAAGTCAACTGTAGGAGGCACTTCAGCTTCTAAAAAGCAGCCTCAGTGTGAGACAGAGGTCCACACTGAATGGAGCTGGCTTACAGAAATCCCAGTCACATATATGTCTGTCTTTAAATGTATGGATATTTGTTCCCTTCCAAACTGTGTAGTAAAGGTCCACACTTAGGAAACTGTACAAAGCAATGTGAATATTCCCAAAGGATATTTTCTTTTTACATGTATGTATGGGAAATTATATCTCCATGGTGGTATAGCTCTGGGCTTCATGATGGCACTGCAGGGAATATCAATCTTGATTTGGAGAGACAATCTTCCGCTGGGGGGAAAAGTGAATTCACTCTACAGGTTCACTCCAGCAGCAGTTTTTTCATTTCTTCATTTCTCGTCAGAAAGACTAGCCTTTCTTTGAGGGCTGGGAAGTAGTAGGCATATGTACTGATTCAGGATAACATCAGCATGCAGGCCTGTTCTATATCCATTGAAAATTGGCATATACTCATGGCTTAGCTGAGTCTAGGAAGCTCATTACATTTGGGACCATAGGCTGGACTAGAAGTAAGAGAATCATTCCCAGAAAAAGAAAAGCTAACCTCCATTTATCATCAGATCTTTTCTGTCTTGTACTGAGAAATGGGGAAGAAGAGTTAAGAGGCTGAGGTATGGAAGGATATTGACTTTGTTGCATGTATTTTGCAGCATAATGTGTTCATGAGAGTGACTCGGCAGGAAGAGTGGTGGGACTTCTTAAGAGCCCTTCTGTTTCAGTGGTTTAGGCCAGACACAGAGCACACAGTAAGCTCCTTCCTAAATCCATCCTTCTGCACAAAGTCTTTTTCACAGATTGGGAACAAGGGAAATAGTCTTGAGGTAAGCTGAGGACAGACCGGACCCCTGTTGGCAACTAGCTGAAGCCATTTTTTTCATCTGCTGTTTAGATACAAATATAAATTCAACCATCTCTTGGGGGCTTGCTTCACATTTGAATTTTCTTTTTTCTGAATCCCATTTCCAGAGGGATTTGTGCAACCAGATATGATTTTGTATATACACACTATATATAAATATATGTATCCATTTCATCCAGCCTGACAAAAATAAGACAATTTTAGCTGAGGCCTGGGGTCTGTGGAAATGAGCCAGTGGCTGGTGTTCTCTGGCCAGTGCAAAAGTAAAACTGGAAATGAAACATAAGTTTTTGCAAAAAGAATAAATAAAAACATCCTTGTTGATTTTTTATAAAAGTAGAGTTTATTTATAAAGCAAAAATACCCAGTGTTCAGTTTGAAAAAGCAGCCGGGAACTAGTTTGGAGGTGGTTTATCTAATGCAGGGGTTTTCAACCTTTTAAAATAAGTGTACCCCCCGCAGCCCCCTTTTTAATAAATGTACCCCTAGGAGGGAGGGAGGGAGTGGGAAGCGAACAGATGTGGAGCGCGGGCATGGTGTTTAACGATTTCTTTGCCTCCGTCTTCCTAAGTAGGGACCAGAACAGCCACCTCTCTGCTGGGCCCCCCTCGGGCCCCGGGGGAGGCACACCTGGGCCACGGGTTAGCGAGGATTTAGTTAGGGAGCTTCTGGAGGGGTTGGAAGTATTCAAGTCAGCTGGCCCGGATGATCTCCACCCTAGAGTTCTAAAGGAACTGGCTGAGGCCATTGCAAGTCCCCTGGCACGGCTTTATGAGCACTTGTGGTGCTCTGGTGAGGTACCGGAGGACTGGAAGAGGGCCAACGTGGTCCCCATCTTCAAAAAAGGCAGGAAGGAGGACCCGGGAAACTATAGGCCGGTTAGTCTTACCTCGATTCTAGGCAAGCTGTTCGAGAAAATTATTCTGACACACATCTAGGAGGGGCCAGCAGGGGACTGCATGCTTAGGGGCAACCAACATGGGTTCATCAGTGGCAGGTCTTGTCAGACCAACCTGGTGGCCTTTTATGATCAGATCACCAGATCATTAGATGCAGGGGTAGCAGTGGACATAGTCTTCCTGGACTTCCGGAAGGCTTTTGACACTGTCTCTCACCCTGTTCTCATTAAGAAACTGGGGGGCTGTGGTGTAGACACCCACACAGTCAAATGGGTCACCAACTGGCTGGAGGGCCACACCCAGAAGGTGGTAGTGGATGGGTCCTTCTCAACCTGGAAGGATGTGGGCAGTGGGGTTCCGCAGGGCTCGGTCCTCGGGCCCGCACTGTTCAACATCTTTATCAGTGATTTGGATGAGGGGGTAAAAAGCACCCTGTTCATATTTGCTGATGACACTAAGATGTGGGGGGATGTGGGCACACTGGAAGGATGCAACAGGCTACAATTAGACCTAGACAGGTTACAAGGGTGGGCGGATGAGAATAGGATGGGTTTCAACACAGACAAGTGCAAGGTGATGCACCTCGGGAGGAACAACCGGCACCATACCTACAGGTTAGGCACGGAGGCGGAAAAGGATCTGGGGGTCATCACTGACTCCAAGATGAACATGGGCCGGCAGTGTGGGGAGGCAGTTAGGAAGGCCAACCGCACCTTGTCATGCATCCACAGATGCATCTCAAGCAGGTCCAAAGAGGTGATCCTCCCCCTCTATGCGGCACTGGTCAGGCCACAGCTGAAGTACTGCGTCCAGGTCTGGGCACCACACCTCAAGAGGGATGTCGACAGCATGGAGAGGGTCCAGAGGAAGACCACTCATATGATCAGGGGACAAGAGGGCAGGCCCTATGAGGAGAGGCCACGGGACCTGAACCTGTTCAGCCTACACAAGAGAAGGCTGAGGGGGGATCTAGTGGCCTGTTATAAATTAGTCAGGGGGAATCAGGAGGCATTGGGGGAGTCACTGTTCCCCCGAACACCGCCAGGAGTGACCAGGAATAACGGTCACAAGCTGGCAGAGGGTAGGTTTAGGTTAGGTATCAGGAGGCGCTACTTCACAGTCAGGGCGGCTAGGGTCTGGAACCAACTTCCAAGAGAAGTGGTGCAGGCTCCTACCCTGGGGGTGTTTAAGAGGAGGTTAGATGAACATCTTGCTGGGGTCGTTTGACCCCAGTGTTCTTTCCTGCCATGGCAGGGGGTCGGACTAGATGATCTGCTCAGGTCCCTTCTGACCCTGGAAACTATGAAACTATGGTGATTGGAGGAGCAGTGGCAAAGCAGAATCTGTGCAGCCCTGCTCTTGTGAGGCAGCAGTATGGGGTGGGTGCGCTCCATCCCTGCCCACCCCCATGTACCCCTGGGACCTTTCAAAGTACTCCCAAGGGTGTGTGTATCCCCAGGTGACAACCGGATCTAGTGAATTATCTGTGCTTCATTAACTGGATTTGATTGTAGCAGACACACTTTTTGAGCTCCGGATGAGTCCTGGGCTTGCGATTCTGCAATTATGATTGGTGGAGCCCATCCACCAATCAGAAGCAAGCCAGGGTAAGCAAAGCCACGCCCTTTCCTTGAAGGGAAGGCGGTAAGGAGCAGTCTGGACCTGGTTTGAGACTGCACCCTGCTAGGTCTGGAGGACTTCGGGGGTGGAGCCCCTGCAGTATATTAAAGAAGCAGCATGCCCAGCATGCAGGGGGACATGATGGGGAAGCTGAAGAAGGAAAATCAGAACAAGAAAGGTGGGGAATAGCCCCAAGCTCCTGAAGATCCCTTGGAGGGTGTGAGGCCCTTGGGCTCATCCTTGTGCGTAGTCCAATGCACAGAGTCCAGGCTCTAGGAGCCCAGCAAGGCAACTCGAGCTTGCAGACCCCAGCAAGTGGCTGGCAACCACTGTGCACATGATCTGGGCAAGATCCAGGAGTGGTGAGCAGTGAAAGGCTGCTTGGGTTAGCTGAAAGAGCCCTGGTGCCAAGCAGGGCATGGAAAATGGGGAAGGCTGCCCCAGTATGAGTCAGGTGGTTGGGAGCCCAGCAACCCCACTGGGTGAAGCAGCTAGCCCTCGGTGCTCAGAGCAGGGCATAGAGCGGTGCAAGCAAATCTGCAGAGGGCTGTGAGGACCAAAACAGGTAATACTGCAAGGCCTGTATGCCCAGGCCAGGGGCACCAAGCCACAAGAGGAGTCTGGAGGCAGCTTGGGAGAAGAGACCCCAGCGGGGAGCATCATGCTGGGACAAGCTGGACTATCAGAAGGGCCATGAGTTATTGGAGCACTGGAGCCCTGAAAAGGAGGAGAGGTATTAGGGGTGGCCTCACTAGAGCTTGGCAGAAGACCCCTCCCAATAGGTGGGTCCCAAAACCCTGTTGGGAGTGGGTGAGGGGACTCCTGTTCTCCAGGCTCAGGGAACAAATTCATAATTAGACTTCTATGTGGTTGAGGTTCTGAGTTTATGTTGCGCTTTATATTTTATAAATATTGTTCTTATTATTTTAGTGTGGTTAGCCGTGATGTTGATAGGTTTGAGACCTTGAAGAAGTCTTCGGGTCAGTTGTGTACATATTTTTAAGTATTGGGTCTTACCCTCTGTGGTGAATATTATTGGATTTATTGGGTCAGGTAACTCATTTCTTGACTTGGAAATTATGCAAGTTACTTTGTAATATCAGGTATTCAATTATTTCTGGCATGTAAATGTTTAATTATATATTTGTAATAATAAAACTGTATAGTTAGGTGTACACTCGTGGGGTAGTCTCTATAGGGAAACAGAAGGATCTTCATGTAAGGCAGTGTCGTCCCTCCCTCAGCATCCTAGCCTGTCACACTTCCTCTCCATTTGGCTGGGAGGGCACACCCTCAGTGTACCCAGGTTACATGATCAACTAAAATATGCCAGAGATGGGAAAGATCTGTTACATGTTTATGTCCATTCCTAAACAGAAACAGGAAATCATTTCCTGGTATGGGATGTATGAGACAGCAGGCAGATCATAATGGAGTGAAATAATACAATTGGTCAAGCCAGCATCATCACTGATTGATTGATCTCCAAGTCAAGACACACCATAAGCCCCATGCCTAGGCCAAAACTGGCTTGCTTTTGTTGGGCTAGGTGAAATGGATACATATATTTACATACAGCAAGTATACGAGTAAAATCATGTCTGGTTGCAGAAGCTCTCCATGCTACTCTTCCCAAAGGAATCTACATGCCACAAAATGAATATAGATTGCCACCTAGTCCCCATGTATAATGATGGCCCTGCAGGTACAGTTCATTAACATATTTATTATAAAACATGGCCTACTTACGTACTTTATATTGGAAAATGATATTCCTTCCCCACCCCCGGTCTGTATTCAGACCTAGAAATTATGCATGTTAGAGGACAGTTCGTTTCCTTTTGATGTAGTTAAGTCAGAAAATGTGAACCATCAGGTGATCCATTCAGGAGTAGAAGCTATACAAATACAGACATAAAGGGAACCCAATCTCTTGAACATTTCTAGTGATGTATTACAAAAAATAGCAGGTCAGTTCAAGATTAAGAAAATTAAAAGGAAAAGTTTAAAGAAATATATGGAAACTGTATTCTCTCTCTCTGCTGATGGTTGAATACAGGGGAGAGACCAGTGAGGGACAACAAGGAAGGAGCTTCACAGAGCTGAGCCAGCGGGGCAGGAGCAGTGCCCCAGAAGAACCTGAAAGAGCAGGACCTGCAGGCAGCAGTGAGACCCTCAGCAGCATGGCGTGTGGCTGGCAGGAGAGGCTCCCCACTGGGCTCCAGGATCCCATACGACAGGCTGCAGCCAGCAGGAGAGGCTCCCGCTGCTCCAGGAAGGATCTGAGCAGTGACCTGAGGGGTTCCCAGCTCTGCTTCCAGCTCCTCCGATCAGAGGCCAGCCAGCTCAACATGAGGCCAGGGCTCCAGGAAGGTCAAGACCCTTAGCAAGTTAGACTAGTGGTGGCTGTGTGGCAGCATTCCTACCTACTATGTGGGAGACTGAGGTTCAAGTCTCAGCTGGGGTGAGTGAGCTAACAGGAAGCAAATCTTCTTGCAGTGGAAAGGGGCCATTATGTTCCCCCCACCCTTCCAGGTACCAGAGCCCTATATTTCCTTGTCATTTGACATTTTGTGCATTTTTATATTTCACCAACCTGTATTGTTTGTTCTGCTGTTTGTGTTTTATATTTTGTTAACTCTGTTTTTTGTCAATGATTGCAAGTGTCTAACCTTTATTGAATTCTGCCCCCCTGGGGGCATTGTAGTATCCACTATACCCTCTGATTTATGCCTGTTATGTTCCCAGTATTAAAAGGTATATGGTTAAGTCCCCATTGGTGGTCTGGCTCTGCTCTATTGTGGGAGGTGTAGGGACTCTCCTCCCCCTGTGCTTGTGCACCTGCTTTGATCCCTTCAATTGTAGAGGGGTACCTCTTGGAGTACTGCCCGGGTTACATGTAGATCAGTGATAGCCCCAGTTCATAAGTCCAGGTTAAGCCAGGTTGAACTAAATTACTAGTCCTAAGCAAAGTTAAGAGCTGAACCCATTTCATCAGTATCAGAACATATTCATACACAGGCACACACTACATGCATGAAGTCAGACTGCTCTATGTCCCAGAAAGGCTTGAAGCAGAGGGTTTTCCTGCTCAACCCAGTAGCATAGGCAGAGGTGCTATAGTATCACCCGTAGGAGTGTGTTCAGCAAAGAAAAGGACACAAGGCCCACGTGCAAGTGCTCCAGTTGTAGCCCTTCCCTTTACCGCACCTATTATCTCTGATGGTCTGAGGGCCTTCAGGTAGAATAGAGGGGAAGAGGGGAGTACTATTTTTCTCTTTTGGGTGAGAGACAAGTTAGATATTCTGTGATTGTGTGTGGCAACTGTAACTCAAAAATAGACCATCACTCCCCTCATTCATTCCCACCTCACTTGGAAGTGTAGCCTAACTGGTTTTTTTGCAATACAGACCTTTGCAAGAAGAATATTATTCTCTTCAAGCATTTGTTTGCAGAATGCAGGAAAAATAACATCAAAACAAGGAGGTATGCAACAGTATTTGTAAAGTAGGAAAACACAGATGCAAAATGCACACAAATCTCTGATCCAACCACACTATTTTCTACCTTACCGTTTTCCTGTAGTCTGATCCAGTGCCTCATAATCTAGGTGTCCTCTTCCTTATGAAGGATTCTTTTATATCAGTTGTTTTGTTTGGGCACATATTTTGCCATTGGCCCAGTCTTTCTTGTTGGTTAAGCTCCAGAGCTGCAGTCATCAGGCTTCAGAAGGTTGTTTTGCTGCAAAAGGAGCTGCCTTTGGCTCAGTACTGAAAGGGGGCACTGTTGAGTAGTTTTGCTTGTGAATCTGATCTTCTGTAAAAGTTTATGATATGTTTGGAGAAATGCCATCTGGGTTCTAAACACCTATTTTCTTTTCACTTATATTTTCTTGACTTTACCACAGGTTGAGAAAAAACAGTGACAATACCCAGGCAATTTGCACCTCAAGTAAGTATTGATTTGCATAATTATTTCTAGGCCAAAGAAGTCTGCTGTGGGTCTGTCTGCTTAATAGATTTGTCCAATACAAAGATAAAACTAAATTAGATTAGTGAACTCTCTAGGGCATGTCTCTTTATGTGGGTACCAATATGTGGTGTAGACTGCCAGAACTCCATAAGTTGACCTATGACAGTTTATACAAGCAGATCAAGTGCAATGCAATTTATGGTGTTTTCATGAGGATGGCCCTAATCAAGGTCTATACTGTTTTTAGGTCTTCTAAGAGTGCTGTCAAGAAGCATGCCACACCTATCCACTTCTGTTCTACACATGCCAAATCCAGAAATGAGATAGTGAATTCACAGTGAAAAGCAGAGCTTAGCCTTTGCTTTAAGTGCTTGCTGGCATATTTAAAAATGCTATTATGCAAGTAGATTATTCCAAGAGTCTCCCTTACAATAAATTATGAATCAGACTAAAGAGATACCAGGAAAATATCAGAGTTGAAAAAATGCTGCTTATGTTAAAATCCTTCTTGCACTGATGGGAAATGATAGAATCAATCTCTTGTTGCCAGCAATGGGAATGCTGAGCTGGGCACCGCTGGTAATAGAGACTCACCTCTAAGACACAATCTGCTCTTTCAAAGAGCTTTGCCATCGGAAATTGCAAGCAAACTCACTTCCCAGTGGGACCACTCTGATGCAAGAACTTTGTACAAAGGGGGAGAAGGTGATCAGTAAGAGGGGCCACAGGTTCCAAACCAGACTTGTTCCTAACTAAAGTGTGTTTTTAGTGTCTCAGGAACATCAGTGAAGAACCACGTAAGCAATAAGAGAGGAAAAGGCCCATGTGTGCTCACTCAGTGGCAAACAATATTTAGGGGAGAAGAATTTAACAAGTCTATCGAGGAGTACTGCGATGTATTGTGTCATGGCGTTTTGACTCTTTAGATAGCACAACTTTGTGTGCCTTCCTAGGCACTAGGTTTACTTGCAGTTTTGGACTCTGCTCAGAACAATAAAGTCATCAGTTCCAGTAGCTGTGTTGTGCTCTCCACCTCTATGGAGTCACAAAGATTGAATAGGTACTGCACTGGAAATGAATTGTGTTAGACCCCCGACTCTATTCGGCACCCAAGAACTAGGGAGATGACAATCCAATTGCTCATGGATCCTGTTACTCATTAGCCAGAGAAAACAGGGAGCAAACACTAGCATACATTGCTTGCAACAGTGTTATTCAGAATGGAGACAGCTTTGGGCAAAGGTCCCAAAAAAAACTCAAAACATGGGACCTGCACTGAACAATAGTTTGTTTGTTTTTTTTCCTTCACATTTTACACACCTTGGTTCATACATATTAACATTTGTTCCTCCTCTGTTCTTCCTTCTGTTCCATCCATTTCTCCTCCCATCTCAAGCTCTGCCTCTGTTTACTGTTTGCTTTATTAGCATGTTATGCCTATGCATTTCATTCATTTATATGCCTCTCTGCTAAGAGCACATATGTAAGGCCATAAACTTGGCTACTCTCCATCAACTACTGGTTCCTTGTAGTTCTTTTCTGATTTCAGCACCATCTCCAAGGTTTTGCTTCTGCTTTATCTCCCGACAATAGCTGGTGGGCTACATCTTGTTTTTTTACACAATGGGCTCTAACACTACGACTTTATTTAGAAAACTGCTTGTCTAAGCATCTGCAAGGTTATTTTAATACATCATTTTGCCTTGTGGTCAGCAGCTCTGCTGAGACACAGATTAAAGCCTTGTTCCAGCTGCAAATCCAATGCTCCCCAAAAATCCACATAGTGTTACCCTAACAAATGGACAGACACACACAGACACAGGAGCATAATGAAGAGGGGGCAATCGAGGGACTAGCCCTGCATACCAACCCTGTTGAGAAGAGTGTGGGGCACAGAATAGCAGCAACTGTGTTGCTGGCCTGGCTACTGCAGCACTGATGTTGTCCTAGGTGCAGCTGCCACCCAAGGTGCTCAAATGCCCAGTTGCATTTCTGCACAAATATTCACCAAGTTCTTACTCTTAACAAGTTCTCAGAGCTGAACTGTGCTTTCCTTCCTCTCCCAGTCTGTCAGTGCCATAGTCACCTCTGCCTGGGTCAGTTATGCCCCCTGGTGGCCATATCCCTGAACTCTTCTTTGACCACCCACACCTCCTTGTATTTTTAATGTGATTCCATTGAGCACAAACACATAGGACTTCTGTGATACTAAGATACCTCCCTAACAAAGGAGGGCTCCCCAGGAGCAGTGAAGGCCTGGGAGCAGCAGCTGTCAGAAGGTAGCACAGCTCTGGACAGCCACGTTACTAAGGGGTTGAAGAGGGCTTCAGCCCAGTGCAGAGAAGGGGGTGGGGGGGGAAAACCAACCCAAAATTCATGAGCTTTTAAAAAAAAGATTATACTGTGCTTTGGACTCTTAATTTCTAACCAGCCCCAAGCAGTTTACACAGGACAGTTAGTGTCACCAGCTCTCCCAAAGAGCAGAGAGCCACACTGATTTTGACTGCACCGTGGGAGTTCTCCCTTACCTTATGTTTGCCTGGCCCCTGCTCACAGTTACCGTATTTTCACAAATCTAGTCTGCAGGCTATACCCATCTGTCAAGTTTGTAAAAACGTGTGCAGGCTATGCAGAGTCTTTAGAACAGCATAGCCTGTCCCTAGCTATGGGCTCCAGCTCCAGCAGCCATGCCCAGCAGAGTGCGGCTGGTGGCGACGGCGGGGCTCACAGCTCCTCATCCCTCCCCTCCCCTGCAGAGCCCACAAGCCCAGCAGAGCCCACAAGCCCAGCAGAGCCTGCACCTGTGGCCATGTCTCGGGGTGTGGGGAATACACATATTTTTGTAAAATAGTCCAATTTTCTGTGTGTTATACATGGGTGTGGGTCGTATCAGTGTGTGGGCTATATGCATGAAAATACAGTAGTTCTTCCCCTCTACCTCATCATTCCTGCCCCCTGGACCACACATTAGCACCCACATCTGCCCCATCTTCACCCAGCTCCCCTCACTTCCACTCTCCCCACAGCTCTTTGGGCTCTCCACCCCCTGGACCTGGAGGAGAACATCTGTAGGAAAGTCCCCTGTCCCCACTACCTATGTGGAAAGGCAGCTTGCTCGTTGCCCTCTACCCACATCCCCAGTGCTGGTCTTGTGTCACAGAGAGAGGGAGAGAAGAGGACCACTACTCCCAAGTTCATGGGAGGAGAAAACAGAACAGGGCTGCTCTGAGTTGCTTGGCTTTCCCACTCCCATGAAAGACAGTTGTTTTTTCAGGGAGAAGCAAGGGAGCTCCACCTGCTTCCTGATGACTTGATTTCTTTCTTCAGGAGGTGGGTAAATGGGGTAGTCAACCAATCTAAGTGGGGGTCCCTAGTCAGAGCTAATGGGGTTCATGTCTCTATTCTTAGCCACACACATTTGGGGAAGTAAATTGAGGGAGTTTGTAATGCTGCATTTGAGACATAATTATGATGAGCTTATTATTTCACACAAACCCTTCTCAGCGAGTTAGCAGCCTTGTTTCTAAAGCCTGTCAATCCCTATTGCTCTTTAAACAGCACAAATTACATGAAGGTAGAAGAGGGGGAAAAAAAAATGAGAAAAATTCTGTACTGCCATAAACTCTGCAAGTGCAGCTCCATTAAAGATAAACAGCCAAGCTTTGTTCCACCTAGGAGGTATGTTAGTCGAGCTGGATGACCAGATGTGATCATATTCTACCCTGCCCAAGTGGAAATCTAGTAGTTTGAAAAATAGTTAAAATAAAAGGTGATTGGGTCCTCATCCTCCTCTCTGGTTTTTTGATAATTCATTCTGAATGCCAAGATGGCCACTCTTATAGAAGTGGATGCATTCATGGATTTTCAGGGTCTTAGGCACACATCCAATTCTATTCTACCATGTTCAAGTCCTCTTGCATACCCAATAGGTGGCCCAAAGGATCAAACTGTAGTCCACTTAAGTCAATGAGAGTTTTGCCCTCGGCTGCAGTAGGACTGTGTTTTGGCTCAAAGTCAGTGGGCTTCTACATGGTGTAAGAGCAAAATGTGTTCCTTAGTAATCAGAGAGTGTGAGAAGGAGCATAAGTAAAGTAATTTATATAGATTTATCAGCTCACAAGAACTGCAGTGTGGATTAGAACTATATTTAACCAAGTGACTGGCTATATTTATCTGGAATACCACAGAAGCCAAATGAGGCATAATTTTCATCTGCTAAATAACATGTCTTAGCTGTCCCTTTTATAGTAAGTCTCCCCCTCAGGTCCCTACCCCCACTTTCCAGACAAATGGACTCCTTAACAACACTGCAGTTGCTTTTAAGACTTGGATACTTCTTCCTACCCCTCCTCATCTCTTATGGCATCTCCAGAATCTCTTTTGTTCCGTCTTTGATGCCAGCTTCATCCCCTTATTTGTCATTTTTCCCCCACAACCTTCTCTGCTTTTTCCCCCTGCTGCTTTTGCACTTGTTTGGCCCTTCTAGAGGCAAATCGGCACATTCTCCTAATTTCAGGTCTCTTCAGAAGGCCTAGTTCATTCACGTTGCTCACAAGTAGCAAGCCTTCTCCAAGTCTAAGTGAGGCCCACAGCCCCTTACTTACCGGTTTAATTCTGTTTTTTGATGCAAGCCATTCTTTCAGAGAACAGAAGGTGCTAGTAAGTGCTGTGATACAGGTACTAACTCCTGTAGCACAGATGAAGACTTAAATTAGCAGGTTTATGGCAGGGCTGATACTGTGGGACTGAAACCTGGTTAACTAAATGGGAGAAAGATTTAGTCAGACAGTAATGCTCTTTGATATAGGGTCGGCTTTGTTCAACTCAAAACACCTAAGTGAACTGATAAGTAAAGAGGCTATTTTGGTTCCTTATTCTGAGGATGTCTGGTCTTCTATGGGAGAAGTCAGTGAGAAGGCCAAGTTTACAGTGAAACTCCATTCTAGCCTTCATCATTAAAGAAGAGCTGGTGTGCCAGCTGGCTGGTCCTGCAAACATGAGAACAGCAAGAAACTTGGCAAAGCCAGTTTGCCACAAAAAGACGGGTAAAAAAACCCAAACAAACAAAAAACCAACCAACCAAACAACCAACCAACAACAAAAAAAAAAAATCCACACAAACCAAATTATTGTTTTGCTACTGTAGACTAGAGGGAGGAGCTTGTGCACAGACTGATCAGCCATTTAACCTGCTGCTCACATAGCAGGCCCAGTTTTTTCTCTCCCCCGTTCTTGTTGTCATATAGCAACTCCTTTTCTGAATTAACTTGTGCCTGAATATTACCTGCACTCAAATTGTTGCTGACTGTGCAATAGCCTCTACTCTCTTCCATGAAGATTAGAGCCAAATTCAACTTTTACGGCAGACAGTAAAATGTTGCCATACAGCCACAAGTGATAACCATGTTTGTTATCATACAGTCATAGAAAGTATGGCTGAAAGAGACCACAAGAAGTCACCCTGCCTATCTTACAGATTCATAGATGCTAGAGGCTGGAAGGGACCTTACAAGATCATCAGGTATGGCCCCCCTGTCCTTGGGCAGAAAAGACTGCTGGGATCAGATGAGCATGGGCATCAAGACACTTTCTGAAGATCGCCAGGGTGAGTGACTGTACCACCTCTGCAGGGGGGTCCATTCCATACCTTCAGCACTCATATTGTAAATACGTTTTCCTTTAGGTCTAATCTGAAGCAATCTTCAATCAGTTTGTGCCCATTGTTACTTGTCCTCCACTGGGGACCTTGGTGAACACATGGTCCCCAAGGCCCTGATGTATGCTCCTAATATACTATAGGCTGCCACCAAGTCCCCTCTGAATCTTCTCTTCTCCAGGCTGAAGTCCCAAGTCTTTCAGCCTCTCCTCATATGACCTGCTTTCCAGACCTCTAATCATGCGCGTGGCCCTCCTTTGGATTCTCTTGAGGTTCTCTACATCCTTCCTGAAGTGCAGCACCCAGAACTGGATGCAGAACTCCAGCTGCGGTCTCACCAAGGCTGAGTAGAGCAGGAGGATGACATCCTTTGTCTTGCATCTACTGAGGCATCTTGAGCATGCCAGTGTTTGATTTGCTCTGCCAGATACAATATTGCATCAGTGGCTCATGTTCATTCTGTGGTCTGCCATGACCCCCAGGTCTCTTTCAGTTGTGGTGTGGCAAGCATAGCACTGCCAAGCCCGTAAGCACGTTGTGGGTTATTTCTCCTCATATGGAGCACTTTACATTTCTCCATGTTAAACATTATCAGGTTAAGATCCACTTACCTTGCAACCCTGTCCAGATCAGCCTGTATTGCCAGCCTGTCCTTGAGTGTGACCACAGTCTCCCATAGTTTAGTGTCATCCGCAAACTTTACCAGTTCACTTTTAATTCCTAAATCCAAATAATTAATAAACGTGTTAACAAGCACTGTTCCAAGTACAGAACACTGAGGGACACCACTAGTCACCTTCCGCCACAATGACTCAGTTTTGTCTATTAATACGCTGGGTCCTAGCTTGGAGCCGTAAAGTAGTTGAGGCCACGTTTTCCAATTTTTACCATGTGGACATCATGGAAGACTCAGTTGAAGGCCTTTTTGAAGTTCAAGTATATGACATGAACCTAATTTCCCCTATCTAGGTGGCAAGTTACTTGAGCATTGAAGGAGATGAGGTTGGTCAGGCATGACCTGCCCACAATGAAGCCATGTTGGCTGTCCTTTAGAATACTGCCTTCTGTTAGCCTATCAATAGTGGATTCTTTGATAATTTTTTCCAGGATTTTACCAGGGATTGGAGGTCAAACTGATTGGCCTGTGTGACAGGGGGCATGCTAGGGGCCAGGCCCTATGCTGGCCGGCCCGCCGACCTGTCTCTATGGGGCAATCTGCCCTGTCTCATCTGCCATGACTTTGGTGTTCCCATAAACAGATTGTAAATGCAGAAACTTGCCCATTAAGTGCCTCAGTGCCAGGGGCTGCTATCTGTGGCTCCAACCTCTTCTACACCACAGCCCATGCCTCACAAATGGCATCCACATGATGTTTTTAATGCACACCATGACTGGTGCTCAAGGGTCTCACAGGGACTTTCATTCCCCCACTGGAGCAGCAGGTCATTGTGCTCAACTACAGGTCTTACTTTTGATCCACACTTGGCCTCCTTGAGGTGGAGGATTTACCGGGGTCAAGACTTGCCCATCTTTCCAACTGAGTCCCCTTACTCGGCCTCTGGCCCAAACTACAACCTCAGGTGTCTAAAGACATACCTTGGTCTGCTCCCCTCATGTGGGGTTCCTACCACGCCCTCTCTAGGGCCTCTACAACATACCTCACCCTGGGGTCTGCTCATTGTCTTCTCAATCAACTACTTACAGGGCTGGCCCTTGCACTGCTTTTCAGGCTTACTCCTAGTTCAGCCCAACTCAACCCCTCTCACACGCAGTCCTTCAGGCCTGCTCCCATTCAGCCCTACTCAGTGCATAGCCACACAGCTCTGCCTTCTTCCCTCAGGCCTCCTTACACTGCCCTCTCTCTGGGTCTCAGAGCTGACCACCCCCATAGGCTCAGGTGGCACTCTGTTTGCTATGCCTGGCCCCACTACACTCACTCCCTGGGGTCTTGGGCTCAGGTGGCCACAGCTGTGCCTGGCCCCACTCCTGCCTCCAAAGCCCACCTGAAGATGGGGGCTGGGAATAAGGTGCCTCTCATCACCTTTCACCAGGGAGGTTACTTGCCTGGCATTTCCTGGGGACTCCTGTACCACCAGGCCACCCTTCCCCAGCAGGATGGCATTTTAGGTGATACCCAGGACCAAGAGCCTCCAGCTTGTACCTGCTAACTGATCCACATAGTTCAGTCAGGTAATGTTTCTGCCTAGACTGCCAGCATTCAACTCCTCTGTTTATATAGGCAGCAAGAGTTCTGAAATGGCCACTGCAGTCAAGCACCTGCTGGCTGCTTGACTCAGCCCTTAAAGTGGCAGACACCAACAGTGCACTGCCACAGCCTGTAATTCCCTGGGTTCTCTTTTCTTGAAGACAGGCACCATATTGGCCTTCTTCTAGTCTTCTGGGAACCCTCCTGAATGCCATGAGTTTTGCAATAGCTGTCCCATTTCTTTCACCAGGGGTCCTGTTTCCCTTTTTTCTCTGACTTTCTACATATCTAAAGAAGGATTTTTTGTTGTCCTGGATTCTGGTTGCTAATGTGTATTTGGTTTGTGCTTTTGTTTTCCTAATCTGCTCCCTACAGGTGTGGGCTATTGCTGAGTACTCCTCTTTGGTGGTGATTTCTGACTTCCATCCCTTATAAGCTTCTTTTTTAATTTCAGGAGGTCTATGACATCCCTATTGAGCCAAGGGGGTCTGTCAGTCCTTTTGCTGCCTTCTTATGAAAATGAATCCATCATCTCAAGATAGGATCCATTCCTAAACCAGTATCACCAGGACTGTGCTTGATTCTAGGTGAGACTAGTTACTAACTTGGATCTAATTCAAGTACCAGGGTCTCCCTCTCCTTCCAAAGATGCACTGAAAAGGTAACTTCTAGGTTTTACAAATGCTTATCATCCCTGAAGTGTCCCACTGTTTCCTCCTCGTACTGTTTTTCCAAGGGTAAAATTATATTAGAAATCAGGATACTAATGGACAACACGTGTTCCCAATTAGCTGGAGAAGAATGTCTCCCACATACTGTTGCAATCTTGTACTTGGGGCTAGCAGTTTGTCGTGAGTTCATGGTACAGATAATGCGTGATTTTAGTAAAGCGATAAAGTCACAGTAAAAGTTGTCAGGAATCTCTAACTGAATCTTTTTTAATGAAAATAGCCTTTTTATTTGCAATAAAAAATGCAAAGCCAATTACTAGCTTCTAGCTCATCATTTCAGATCATTGTCCCAGTGCCAGGAAATTCAGTTCCACACCCCATCTGAGGCAGCCGCAATGCAGGAGAGCAGCAGGGACTCTTGGTTTCTGTGCTGCTTTCCTGCCTCAGCCTTTACAAGGAGCAAGCACATATAGCCCACCTGTTGTGAGCACCCTGACTTTCCCCTGGTAGCCTAAGGACCAGATGCTGGGCCCCATGTGTGCCAAAACATGATACATCACTGATCCAGGCTTGCTTTCTCTGTAGACTCCAAAACAAAGCCATAACTTGCCAGTTTTCAAGTGGCTCAGCCAAATTCATTCAATTATTAGCTGCTGCATCCACACCAAACAGTGAACATTTCCAACATCAACCGAGCCCATGATTCTGCTATGGGGGTGACCAAAAGAAGGCTTCACTCAGAGCATCAGTTGACCTCTGCTTCTATTTCATCTTCACAAGACTGGCCTCTGTTACTTTAAGAAAAAAAGAGTATTATATCTACCTGTCATCCACCTTATCCCTGTCTTCACTGCAGCTTGCTTGTGGCTCCATTAGATGGCAGCAGGAGCTGATATAACTGTTTTATGCATTCACCCTTCCCCCCCCCAATCTTTCGACTGTGTTTGCTGAATCATCATGATTAAACGGATGAGGTTGGAGAAAATCAGGCTTTTGCTTAACACCCCAGCTTGGGGCTGCTGCTTTCCTGACCCATGGAAACTTGGGCCGAACCTGCAGGATATAACTTGCTGCTCAGCTGCTGGCTGTAGAAACACGATTTTGTCTACTCTTTTTATGCTGTGTTTATTGGCATGAGGTGATCCAGGAAATTCAAGTCTTGTTCTCCTGAGTGCTGGGTTCAGTAGGTAAGTGAAGAATTATGAAGCTGGAAACAACAGGGTTTGCTTTGCTTAAAGTTTGTGTGTTAGCTAGTTTGTAGGCTGGCAGGGAAACGATCTTTACCTGCAGCTCAGAGGCCAGCAGGATTTCTTAACACTGAAGCTCCTGCTCTTGTTTCAGAAAACAGGAGGCAGGGAAAGCCATTTAAAAGAATAATGCCAGATATATAGCTGCTGTGATCAGCATGGCTTTACCTGAATGTACTGGGGGGAGCTTTTTAAAACTGTAATCTGATATTAAATAATAGAGCTGGCTGGGAATTTTCCAACAAAGCTGGTTGAAACTGTTTTGGAACCAGATGTCTCCTCTGTCTTGCACAGGTATTAACTACCTGCAAGAAGTGCAAAACATGATAAATTACAACAAAATGCCTCTAAAGTTGTTCGCTGTTGCCTCTGGCAGAGCCAAAGTTGTTCCTGTACTCTCAATAAAGTAAAAAGCAAACTCATTTGCCCCTACCCTTTTGCCTCTCTGTACCTACTGTGTGAACCAATTACTTTGTTCATTAGAGTCTGCAAGAAACATGTGAGAAGCCACACAAGTTTCTAGAAGAGTCTGTTTGGCTTGTAATTGCATTAACCTGAACAGCGGCCCATGTATTGCTAAAGCAACAAATGCCAGAAGGCTCCTCCAGTCTAATGTTCCTGTGCTGTTTCACAATACACAAGGTAGCTTTGTCTCAACAAGTTTAAGTAACGAGGTAAACTGTAGTCACACATGAACTCCAGAGAGGAAGAATAAGAAGGAATACAGTGGTAACCACAGATAAGGTAGGACGTGCAGGATGTCAGCCTTGTGAGGAAGCAGGCATTGTTTAGTTTGTTTCTTTAATTAATTTTTTGAACAACAGCCTGTTTTTAGGTTTTACCTCTGAATAGGATTCCTTAGTTGTGTTGTTATGGTATCAAGGCTATGGTGGGAAAGGCACTTTTATGCCTTGGTGCTATTTTACAGATGCTGATAACTTTAATCATGGCTCCTGTGATTCGCATGATCAGGGGGCAGCAGGGCAGGCCCTACAAGGAGAGGCTACAGGACCTGAACCTATTCAGTCTCCACAAGAGAAGGCTGAGGGGGGATCTAGTGGCCAGTTACAAACTAGTCAGAGGGGACCAGCAGGCCTTGGGGGAGTCCCTGTTCCCCCGAGCGCTGCCAGGAGTGACTAGAAATAACAGTCACAAACTGGCAGAGGGTATATTTAGGCTAGATATCAGGAGGCGCTACTTCACGGGCAGGGCGGCTAGAATCTGGAACCAACTTCCAAGAGAAGTGGTGCAGGCTCCTACCCTGGGGGTGTTTAAGAGGAGGTTAGATGAACATCTTGCTGGGGTCATTTGACCCCAGTACTCTTTGCTGCCATGGCAGGGGGTCGGACTCGATGATCTACTCGGGTTCCTTCTGACCCGAGAAACTATGAAACTATGATTTGCTCTTCTCTTTGGAGGAACTTCTGATGCTGTCTTCATTGCTTTGTTCCCTCCTACCCTATCTTTGAGGGAGAAATGGTGCACTTCTGTTTCTCCCTCCCCAGGGACTCACTAAAAATATTAAGGAGGGAAGTGGATGCTATTGCTATGGTGAAATGTAGGAAATGGAGATGGAGGTCTTGTACTACTGAGTGGTCTCCCTTCTTGCTTTGCTTTGCTGCTGGGTTACACTTTAGCAGAGAGCTGTAAGAGGAGGAATCTTAATGACAGCTAGGTTTCTCACAGCTCTACCCTATATTTTCTGTTATCTAGATCAGGGGTTTTTAACCTTTTTTAATATGTATACCCCCAGTAGCTGAACAGGAAGCAGGGGTGGTGTGCAGGGGAGGGGTGGCATGTGGCCGGATGGGCAACAGGGGTGGCGTGTGGCAGGACGTGCAGTAGTGCGGTGTGGTGGGTGGCAGTGCTCCATCCCCACCTGCCTGTGTACCCTTTAGGGCCTTCCCAAGTACCCATGGGGGTGCATGTACCCCCAGTTGACAACCCCTGATCTAGATGCCATTTTGTCTTTTAAAACTTGGAGGCTGGGGGGAGGTACTGTAGTCAAAAGCCCAGAGCAGCTGACAAGCACATTAAGGGCTGTGGGATTTCTTCCAATATGTTGTTTTTGGGCACAGAACAGAAGCCTATGCTACTAATATTGTCTTGTAAGTGCCTGGTATGTTGTTGTATAATGGGTGAAGACCTCCAGGTGTGTAAGAGGTGCTATACTGTATAGAGGCAAGTAAGAGCATTTTGCAGAACACACACAGTTGGCATCCAGCCATTGCAGTGGAGGCATATTCTATAAGTGCTTTGTATTAATATTTTAAAATATTCTGCTGACACAGGCCCCAGGCCTCCAGAGACTTCTGCACACAAGTACTAATCACTTTATATTCAAGTCTTAAGACATTAGTTTCCACAGGAAAAGTATTCTCATGGCACCTTGTTTTTCTTCTTTCACCTTAGATTTTATCTTGAAGTTCTGCCATCCACGATGGGATCCAAGCTCTCAGTGGATGACTCTGTGTGTGTTGTGATCGTTGGAGGTGGTTTTGGGGGAATTGCAGCTGCCAGCCAACTAAAGTCCTGGGGAATCCCATTTATTCTTGTGGATATGAGAGATGCTTTCCACCACAATGTTGCTGCCCTCCGAGCCTCTGTAGAGAGTGGTAACTTCTTATTTGTTTTTTCTTAAAGTCTGTGGACCATCTCTGGTCCCTTGGGATTCATTTACGTCACAGAGAGGTGTGGTACTCCAAGCTGAAAGATGAACTGCAAAGTTTTCAAAAAACAAACACTTTTTTTATAGCACTCCAAAATAGACAATGGCTCAATGACCATTCCAAAAAGACAGTAGACAATGTTGTCAAAAACAGACAAAATTCCAAAATAGACAGTGGCTCATGATTTAAACCAATCATGCATCTTCTCAAAATTTGAGACCATTGTTACCTTCTAAAATCAAAGGTTTAAATCCCTGATTTAGTGACAGCACAAATAGTGACAGCACAAACGTAGTTGTGCCATTACAATAGCTCTGTGTTTGAAAACAAAATCATATGCTAGGAACAAACGTTGCATTTGCCCTCAGTTAAGTTGTGCCTATGTTTGGCATGTACACGTATCGCTCTTTTTAGTAAAGGTTTAATGAGGAGCTGAATGCACTGCTGCTTTTCTGCCATTAATTCAGTGATAAAATTCCTGGATAACTACAGACATACTTCTGAAATTTCTTAGGATAAACTGTTATTACCTCCTTATTTGGCTAAAAACAGAGATTTCTACCAAGACACATTCTGGGATCCTACGGGCGTATAAGCCCATTGTCCCAATTTAAATACCTATGAAGTAGAGATGAGTTCTGATGCAAGTCAAACCCCAGGATAATGGGCATGGGCCTCTGTATATTTGCACTTTGTCCCCTCATTTTGTCCTAGGATCAATACAATGTCTACAGCCTAGCAGCTAAGCTTCCCCGGCAATAGGAATGCTGTGCTAGCATTAATTACATGAAGGATCATTTTCCAAGATTTAATGAGCACTATTATAAACAAAAGCTTGAAAGCACCGTTCCACTTGAACTTGTCATTTTTATCCTTCTTGGTACTTTTGAGTCATGAGTTCTGCAGCTGAGACTCCGTAGGATTTGGGGGATTGTCTCTCTTGGCGTCTTGGCTATGAAACTTTATAAAGGGCCTTGCAGTATTTGGCATTATTTATAAGTTCAACTTCCAGGAGACATGAGATAACATGAGAAACCCATTTTACAGACTTTTTTCTTCTAATCTAAAGAAAGTTATCTAGCCTTCACGTTTAAACGAATCTTTAAACATCAAAAGCTCAAAAACAGGAGGTCAAAACAAAAAGGACTGTACATCAATAACTTAATTAAAAAAAAAAGTTATGCTGTTAAAGCTAGACAATGAACTCTTTTGCAGTGGGAGGTTGCAGAACTGAGCCATGACTTAATGAACATTGGGAATTAGCAACACTAATATAACTGGACCCAGGCAAACCCCACACTGTAGACATACTGTACCGGTATAAGATGTGACTAGTAGCTGGTTCACCCTCTGTGTCTGAGCATGTTTTAAAACTAGGTGGTCACTATTAAGAAAAGTACCTTGACTACCCTTCTCTCTCTCTCTCTCTTTTCCTTCTACACAGAGAGCAAATACTCTGGTTTGGTCCCGGACTTAACTTAAACCATAAAAACCCCAAAAGACTCTGCCAAATTATACTAGGCCAAATTTAGATCTGCATTAAAACTGAATAATCTGGCAGGGAATGTTTCTCAATGTCTCCCAGTATTTTCATCTGGTTGCTGTTAGCAGTACAAGCAGAAACACTAACACAGTTGTTCTCCAAGTCTTTCATTCAGAAGCTCGCTGCAGATGAGCCCATCACTTCTCCAGACATCGATCTTCAATTTTTTTGGTATCAGTGTTTATATCAGTAGTCACCAACCAGTGAATCTTGATCCACCAGTAGATCTCAGAGCCTCTTGTGGTAGATCCTGGAGCCTCTTGGAGTCGATTCGAGGCTGGGGTGGGGGGATGAGAGCTAGTGTGCGTGCACGTCCACGCTCCAGCCCAGCAGGTCAGTCTGTGGGGGAGGGAAGGAGCAGGGGCTAGATCAAGGCCACCATGGTGAGGGGCAGTGCCGCAGAGGCAGGAGCAGGGGTAAATTGAGTGGGGCCTTGGCCGAGTGGGATTTACATGCTGGGGAGGCGTGCCCCAAATAATTTTTTTTCTCCCTCTGCCTTAATCTGGGGTGGGGCGAAGGGCAGCGGTGCATGGTAGATCTTGGGTTGCTTCTAAATGCCAAAGGTGATTTCCCACTTAAACCAGCGGTCTCCAACCTTTTTATATTCTAGTAGTCCATGGATTTTCAATTTAAACGATACTGACCTTCATCCCTGAAGCTAACATGGATGATAGACGTTAATATGGTTTTGCCTTGCAGGCTTGTATATTTATAAGAAAACCAAAACTCTTGCTTCAAGCTCATTTGATTCTAAATGATATTTTATTGTATGGCTATGTCTTCAGTTGTCAGCTGAGGTAAAAATTTCTGGGATTTTATATTGGATAGAGAAAATAGGCCTCAGGAGACAGGTGCCATGGATCGGGTAGTATTCTGTGCAATAATTTAAGCAAGAATTTAGAACTAATGGAGGGTTGAAGTACTGTTGTAGCTGTGATGGTCTAGGCAGAGCCGACCTGAGCAGGGTGCGGGGCCCGGGGCAAATCAGCCCATGCGGGGCCCTGCCCTTGCTCCGATCCCACAGGCCCTGGATCCAAAGAAGCTGCTGCCGCCATTGGTGGTGGTGGCAGCACAGGGGGCTGGTAGTGAGCAGTTGGATGCGGAGCCGCTGCTCTGCCCAGCTCTGCAGGGTCCCCCATAGTGCAGGGCCCAGGGTGGTTGCTCCTTTGGGACAGCCCTGGGTCCAGGAAATATATAAAACCTAAACCTCACAACTAAAAGAGGATCATTGGAACTGGATTACTGGAGATGTAGTGGAAGATGAACTTCCTAGTTCCCTACTTTCTTTGTAACTTCTTATATTCTTTACTAATACAGAAGTAGCATTAACTTCTTCCTCCTTTTTTAATTCCAGGATTTGCCAAGAAAACTTTCATTTCTTATTCTGTGAGTTTTGGAAGTAGCTTTCGACAAGCCAAGGTGGTTGGAATAGACCTAGAAAAAACCCAAGTTTTGTTGAATGATGGTAAGGTGAGTGTGTCCAGAACTGACTACATGACATGCAATGAATAAATTATGTGCTGTATTTGTGAAGTAAATACTCCCTCTCATGTAGTGTTTGAGGTGTTAAATTGTGAATTTCTTTGCAGGGTTTTTATTTGGATTGGTCAACCTGTCTCCTGTAAGAATTCAGTATGTGAAACCCAAGCTATGTTAGATATTTTTGATTGGTCATTTACTATTCTTTTCTGTTACATGACTGGAAGAGTCTGAATTAGAAGGTTTTAAAGTGGCCATCTGGCCTTTGAATAACTCAGTCTAAACTAGCAGGTGAGAGAGATAAAGGAATTGTTGAGTATTTTAGGTTTTCTTCTTTCTGGGACACCTGATCTTGCCTGAAACATCATTCCAAGAAAGCAAGGTAACTGTGAAAACTACTGGAGGGATGTGGTGTCTCCCTAATGTTGTCCTATTTGTACACATCCCATATAACTGAATGTACACACTGGATACAGTCAAAAGCCTGGTCTGGTTTATATAATTGCCTCTGTGTCTTAATTTGTCTAGAGCAGTGGTTCTCAGTCTCTCTAGGCTCCTGAGATACCTCCGTAACTCCTGTGAATTGAGCAGTGCCCCATTTCGATGACAAACGTATTTACTGCAACACTTAACTCCTGGTACAGCACTGTGGAGGGGTAGGGCTCAGAGTAAGCACTTAGCTCCTTGTAGGGCAGGGATAATTATGGGTTTAGCAGCTAGCACTGGAACTAAACATGGATGAACCTGCACTTAGCTGCTCACATGGGGCTGGCAGGAACAAGCATGAGTTTATCTCTGCACTGGAGCCAGGAAGAGATGAGCCTCCACTTGCCTTTTGCATAGGAGCCAGCCAGGGAAGAGCTAGTGCTTATTGCTTTGCCCCCTCCTCAAAAGAACCATCATTGCAAACTGCTGGCCTAGAGTTTGCAAACAGATTATTTTGATCTACAGCAGGGGTGGGTAACTATTTGGGCTGGAGTGCCACTTAATTAGTTTTGGTGAGCTTTTGGGACGGCACAGAAAATTGATTGGACATTTATATATGTGCTGGGGGGTAGGGGAGAATGCTTTAATTAGAGTGGCTCTCAGCTGCTCTAATTAAAACACCTGCAGCATCACAAGTGTTCAGAGTCCCATGCTTCAAAATTGCAGTGTGGGTGACTTAAGTAAATGGTTTGATGAGCTTTAGTTAAAGTGACCCCCTGCCATTTTGAACCATGGGGGCACTGAATATATGTGATGCAGAGGCTGCTGGAGCATGCTAAGTAACATGCTCTGATGCATGCTAATTAGCACAGGTTGAAGCAGAGCTCCATCATGTGTATAGATGCCCATTGTGTTTAACAACAGCAATACTTAAAAATTGTTATGCCATTTATAGTATAAATGATCCTTCATGTTTCCACACTTAATCAAAATAATAGCATTTATTAACATGCTAACTAACGTGATACAGGTCTACCCAGAACTTATCCGCAGGCTGGATAGAATCAATTGGCAGGCCAGGTATGTTCCATGTGCTGTATTTTGCCTACTCCTGATCTAGAGCTTCTCAAAAGGTTTTGGAAGCTCTGTCCTTTTGTTGCAATATACAGAATCCTATAAAATACAGATAAACTCATAGGATCCAAAGTTGGGTTCTTCGGTATTTGGATTACTGAAAATTCAGCTCCCAGCATTGGAATTTTGGATATATTGTTGAGAGATTTACCCTGGGAAAAACTATGGCATCTATTTTATCCTGGGATAAAGTGAAATCATAGACATCCCATTTCTGTTGTCCTGGGATAAGTCCAGGGTACAAAAAAGTTTCCTGGGTAAGAGGTAGTTACAGTTTATCCTGGGATATTGCAAAGTATATCCATACAATTATCTCAAGACTACATTATTGAATCAATGGCAGAAAAGTGGCACTACTTTCAGCTGCTCACTACACCCTGATTAGAAGGGCAGTGTATATATACACACCAATCCCAGGATAGTCTTATTCTGGGACAGATAGGCAACTTGCCCAGGCACAAATGCAAAGTTTCTTTCTAGCCTTATTAGAGACTAGCTGGTTCAGAGAGGCATAGCATCTGAAGAAGTATTTGCACTAGTGAGGTCTCACCTGGAGTACTGTGTCCAGTTTTGGGTCCCCCACTACAGAAAGGATGTGGACAAGTTGGAGAGAGTCCAACAGAGGGCAACAAAAGTTATAATGGGGCTGGGGCACATCATTTATGAGGAGGGTCTGAGGGAACTGGGCTTATTTAGTCTGCTGAAGAGAGTACTGAGGGGGAACTTGATAGCAACCTTCAACTACCTGTCAGTGGTGACAGATGACGGGACAAGGAACAATGGTCTCAAGCTTCAGCAAGGGAAGTTTAAGTTGGATATTATCATTAGAAGAGTGCTGAAGCATTGGAATGGATTACCTGGAGACATGGTGAAATTTCCATCCCTGAAGGTTTTTTAGGCCTGACTCAACAAAGTCCTAGCTGAAATGATCTGGCTAAGGATGGTCCTGCTTTGAGCAGGGGGTTGGACTAGATGACCTTTTGAGGTCCCTTTCAACTCTAATCTTCTATGATTCTATAAGTAGGCTGTTACTTAAAGTGAATCCGTGTGTAAACCAGTTAGTCTCTAAGGTGCTGCCTTGTTCTGCTTTCTACCTTCTTTGTCAAAGGTGACTGCAAAAATGCAGTCTTCAAGCAACATATTTAAAATTTAGATCAATGCTTACAGAAATTCTGAGTAGATACCCCAAACTTTAATTGGTAAGCATTGCCTGGGAGGCTTGTTATTCCTTCATTGCCCATTTGAGCCGTATGTGGCAGCTTTTCAGTGGTCAGAGTGAGCTGGCATAGGGTGTGAGCTAGGGATTGGAGCAGAGTAAATATTTTTAAGAAGGCATGAATAAATGCTGTGCACCAGTCTCGTCAGGTTTGTAGCCTCGCTGGTCACTCTCTTACTGCCAGTAAAAACAACTAAATGAAGGAGTCTGAAGTCCTTTAAATATGCATAGAGTAGTTAAAGTGCAGGAAACAGCTATATAAACTTCCCTGGATCATGCGGGTGGCCCTTCTCTGGACCCTCTTAATGTTGTCCACATCCCACCTGAAGTGGGACGCACAGAACTGGACGCAGTACTCCAGCTGTGGCCTGACCAGTGTTGCATAGAGGGGGAGGATCACCTCCTTGGTCCTGCTAGAGATGCACCTGTGGATGCATGACATGGTCCAGTTAGCCCTGCCAACCGTGACCTCGCATTGTCGGCCCATGTTCATCTTGGAGTCAGTAATGACTCCAAGATCCCTTTCGGTCTCCGTGCTCTCAAGAAGGGAGTTTCCCATCTTATAAGTGTGCTGCTGGTTACTGCTGCCCAAGTGCAGCACCCTGTACTTGTCATTATTGAAGTGCATCCTGTTTTTGCTAGCCCACCCCTTCAACCTATCCAGGTCTTGCTGCAGTCTTTCCCTCCCTACTAGTGTGCTCACCTCACCCCAAATTTTGGTATCATCAGCTAATTTAAACAGGGTGCTTTTCACCCCGTCTTCCAAATCACTGATAAAGAAATTGAACAGCGTGGGCCCAAGGACTGAGCCCTGGGGGACTCCGCTGCCCACTTCTCCCTAGGTCAAATATGACCTGTCCACCACCACCCTCTGAGTGCAGCCCTTCAGCCAATCTGCAATCCATCTGATTGTGTAGGCATCAATGCCACAGTCGCCCAATTTTTTAATGAGGATGGGGTGGGAAACGGTGCCAAGGCCTTGCTGAAGTCCAGAAAGACTACATCCATGGCAACACCTGCATCCAAGGCTTTTGTGACCTGATCGTAAAAGGCAATCAGGTTGGTCTGACATGACCTGCCCCTAATGAAACCGTGCTGGTTGCCCTTGAGCATCATCTCTGAGGCTGGCCCATCGCAGATGTGCTCCAAGATGATCTTCTCAAAGAGCTTCCCTAGGATTGAGGTAAGACTGGGCCTGTAGTTGCCCCGGGTCCTCCCTCCTCCCTTTTTTAAATATGGGGACCACGTTGGCTATCTTCCAATCATCTGGCACCTGGCCCGAGCACCAGGAGCGCTCGTAAAGCCGTGCCAAGGGCCCTGAAATAACCCCTGCTAGCTCCCTCAACACCCTGTGGTGGAGAGCATCTGGACCTGCTGATTTGAACACATCCAGCCCCTCCAGAAGCTCTCTAACCCGGTTCTCCCCAACCTGAGGTCTGGAGGCATTCCCGTCAAGTCCATCTTGCACCACGGTGGGGAAGTCCCAGTCCCTGGACAAGAAAATGGAGGTGAAGAATTGGTTAAAGAGGTCTGCTTTATCCTCTGGCACAACCACCAGATTGCCCAGAGGATCTTGCAGGGGCCCCACATATCCCTATGCTTTCTTCATCCTCCCTACATATTTGAAAAAGGACTTTGTTATCTTTGATTTTGGACGCAAGTCCTAGCTCTAAGTCTGCCTTAGCTTTCCTGACAGCCCCCCTACAGGCCTAAGCAGAGGAGGTATACTCCTCTTTGGAGATAGCACCCCCCCACCTTCCACTGGTTGTACGCCACCTTTTTGGCAATCAGGCATTCCCGTACACCCTTGGTGAGCCAGGGGGGCTTACGGGCACTCCTGCCCCCCTTGCTTCCTGTTGGGATGGTCACCCCTTGGGCCTGGAGTATCGTCTCCTTAAGGAATGACCATTCATCTTGGGCACTGAGTTCCCCTGCTCTTGAGAACCCCAGCACCTCTCCCACTAATCTCAACTCGTTGAAGCTGGCCTTCTTGAAGTCTAGGGCTACCGCCTTGCTGCAGGCTTTTGACACCCTGCGCTGGATAGTGAATTCCAGCAAGCGATGATCGCTATCACCCAGGTGCTCAAGGACCTGGAGGCCCCTTACCAGCTTGTCACCTGTGGCCAGGACCAGGTCCAACAGGGCATTTCCTCTGGTGGGACTGTGCACCTCCTGAATTAAGTGGAGGTCCTGTATCTCAGCCAGGAACCTCCTGGAACGGTCTGACCTGGCTGACTGTTCCTCCCATCCGATGTCCGGGTAATTTAAATCTCCCATGACAACTACATCCCTTGCCTTAAGTGCCTCTGCAAGCTGGCCTGAAAATTCCCAGTTTAGCGGGACCACATGGCTGCACTGGTGCCAGAACCTCAGGTAAGGGAGGGGGGTGGGCGGGACCTCTGGCAGGGAAGGAGCCCAGGGAAAAAGCTGAGTGCAGGGAAAAGCGTCCCCTTGCCTGCTGCATGGCCTGCGCTCCCTGCTGCAGCTGCTTGTAACCTGCGTGGGGCTGTCCTGAGCAGGCACAGGCAACCCCACGCAGGCTGTGAGTGGCTGCAGCATGAGGCGGGTGAGGGGCTGCTTTTTCTCTGCGCTCAGCACCAGCTTGTCACCCATCCCTGCTGCCAGCCTGGGCCCCATGCCAGCTCTGGTCTTGCCCATTGGGGCTGCGCCTTGGCAGGAGCAGCTGCAGCCCCCCTGCTTGCTGTACTGAGCAGTGTTTGCTGCTGCTGCCGCCCGCCCACAGCTCACACACTAGGCAGTCCAGATGTGGCGGTGGCAAGCGCTGCCCAGCACATCAAATGTGGGAGCTGCAGCTGCTGCCACTGTGGCACAGCCCCGATAGGTGAGCCCGGAGCCAGCATGGGACCCAGGCTGACAGCAGGGGTGGGTTACAAGCTGGTGCTGAGTGCAGGGGAGGGTGGGGCGGCCTGTGCCTGCCCTGTGTGCAGGGAGCACCAGCCACAGGGTGGGTGAGGAGCCACTTTTCCCGCACTCAGCACCAGCTCCTTCCCTGCTGTGGAGCGTGGGGTACTGGGAGTGAGCAGGCACGGGAGCGTGGGACACACACCAATGTCCTGGGGCCAGCGCTGGCGGGGCCCAGAGCAAGGCAGAAGGGGTACAGGGTCCTGGCTGGCAGGGACTTTATGGAGCTGGGCCAGCTCCTCCCTCTCCCTGCTGGTGCAGTCCAGCCTGGCTCCAGACCCCTGCCAGCCTGTGCCCCACTCTGGGTCCTGCCAGTGCTGGTCCTGAGACATTGGTCCCAAGATGGTGACCAGGGGGTGGGGCACCTGTCAAGGGGCAGGGCTACCCATGCAGCCCTTGACAGCTTGCCAAAACTGGGTAAGCAGCTCTCCACCTGAAATAATTGCCCACTGCTGCCCTAGCTTGTCAGCTGAGGGTGCCAAAAAGGAGCCACTTGTAATGCAAGGAGGGGATACAACGCCATGGGAAGGGCTGGACTTCAGAGGGTTGTTTCAGCCCCGCGTAGGCATAGGATAGTTTAAGGGACAGCATATTTGCCAGCAAGGGTGGGGGGGGGCTTCTCATCCTTTTTTTTGGTTTGGTATCAAGGGGGGAACTCTCGTTATATCAGAACAATAGATAAGTTGTTCCCTGAATGGCATTTTCAGCAGGTCGAATGCGACATTGAATATGTGAATATTATGTAATAAGGTGGGATCCTGGTTCCACAATGTGTTTAATAGTGCCTGTTTTTTTTTTTTTTTTCCCCCCTCTGATAAAATGGATAAGGGGCTCCAAGAGTGGGTGAGGGAACTTGGAATTATATATGAAGCAAGTTAAATGATTTCTAAATGGGGTTTTCAGTAAGTCACAAGTGGTATTGTTTCTTCTGTGAATGTTAGGAAATTTTGTGAAAGTGAGTTTGTATTAACTTTGTGAAACCTCAGGTGGGTTTCGTTTCTTTGTTGTTTTTCTTAATGTGTTTGATAGTGTCAGTTTTTCTAATAAAATGTTTAAAAAAAAAAAACAAAAACAAAAAACTTTTTGTGATGTGCATAGTTGGGTGCTACAGCTTAGCCTGAGTCCACAAAACACATCTTTTATAGGTCATCAGCCTGAGAGAGAAAGCTGTAACACTCCATTACATGTTCAAACTCATCTGGTTCCGATTGGTGTGTTCAGATCATGTCCTGTCAACTTTATTCTGAGTTCTCTGAATACATTAATCCTGCAAAGCTGTCTTAGAGGGTTGCATCACAGTTTTGATGCAAGTGATGGAGGAGGCATAATACCAGAACACTGCCCAGGAAGTGGCTCCCTTATCCTGGACTTCTCAAAATGAAGCCTAACATCCTGTTCCACCTTTTCTCTCCCCAGGAGATTTCCTATTCCCATCTCATTCTTGCTACAGGCAGCGATGGGCCTTTCCCTGGGAAGTTTAACCAGATTATTGACATGGAAACTGCCATTCATACCTATGAAGACATGGTCAAAGAGGTAGGATTGAAGACTTTTGTTGAAAATATGGTGGGAGGTTTGGTTACATTGTTGCAGGTTTGGTAAGAAACCAGGGAGGATGAATTAAAGAATGTTGGAAGCACCCGAGTTTGGTGTTTAGGGGGAATAAGCGAGCAATAGAGAAACAGTAGCAGAGGTGTCTGGATCCAAGAGGGAGCCAACAGAACGGTGTTACATGGTGTCAGACCAAGGAGTGGGACCAATGGAAAATATATCCTATAGTGTTCTGTTTGCCATAATCAAAATATTTTGGGTTAGAGTGCTGGTGAACAGTTTACCATTGATTCAGACCTCTTTGTAATGCATAATAGTTTGAGTGACCATACTACCTATTCAAAGCTACGCTTGGACAAGATGGTTGGATCACCTTGGTGAGCAGTTGGGAGCTAGTCCCTAGAAGAGAAGGAGAAACCTACGTCCTTGATGTAATTAAGGTTGAAGGATGTTTTTTAAACCAGGGCTGATGATCATCCTGGACTTTCCTGGCTGCATAGCAGCCACTTCCCTTTTGTCTTGCAACAGGGCATATTTTCTGGAATATACTTGCATGTCTTACCCCAAAACGAGCTGGGAAAAATTGGAGTGCATGTTATATGTGAGAAAATACCTTATGGCTCTGGGAGCCACAACAGCTAATGCTGCCACTGTTTCCCTGCCCCCCCCCACCCTTCCTTCCAGCCACCATATTTCTGGACCCATGCCAGGTTGGGATGATGTGCAGAGTTGGTCCATATCCAGACCAGAGTGCCAGGTCCAACCCAGCATGTGACCCTGGACCCAGCTTGTGGCTCCAGAGTAGGCACGTGGTCTCAGAGCCAGTGCTTAGAGTTGAACCTAGCACTGGTGTGATAGGTCGAGTCCTACTGTACCTTATGGCCCCTAGTCCTGCACACCCCAAACCTCTGGTACTTACCCATACTCCAGGGTAAAACTTTATTTTTATTTTCCTTTCTTGGAGCCTTCCAAAAATTGTGTGTGTGTGTATATTTGGGGGCATGTGTAAAAGAAAATTGGGTAGTCTTATAATCTTTCTGATTACTCACACTTACAGTGGAATTCCATAATTTAAAAATATGTATTCCTGCATCCCGAACAGGTTCAGTTTTGCTTTTTTCAGGCTTGTTTCTATAAATCTTCCAATTCAAATTTGCTGTAAACCACTCTGAGATATATGTTGACTGAAGCTCTGAACCTATTTCTCAATGTGCCTGGGGCTGCATCAGTATGCTATAAGCTAGGAGTGGGTCACTGCTGTGTAAATACACAAACAATCCTCTTCCTTGTGTTTCTGTAGAAAGCATTGGTTGATACGCCAGAGTCCTAGGAAAGGACTGGTAGCCATTCAGTTCAGTTACATTGGCAATTTTCAAGTGTAAGTGGCTTGTGGATGTATGTGTGTGGAGGGGGGGGATATCTTTGGTGACCCTCAAACAACCTTCAGAGGGACAGCTCTCCTTCTGGAGCATGGAGACAAGCTGACTGTTCACTGTGGCAGTTCCTGCAATGATTCAGTTTTACTAAGGAAGAGAGCTTGCAATAAATCATGAAAGATGCTGGGATGTTGCTGGATGAACGCTTCCCTTCCCCAGTTTGCTGTGACTTTTGAAGTCCTGTAACATCACAAGGTGACTTTGTTTATTTGTTTTTGGTTTTGAAAGGTCCAGAAATCTTCACGTATCGTGGTAGTGGGAGGTGGTGCTGCTGGAGTAGAGATGGCAGCAGAGATCAAAACAGAATACCCAGCCAAAGAGGTACTAGAAATGGATTATGTGATTAAATACCCCATCTGCGATTGTTCTTGTTGCCTTAAACTTTTTGTTCTTCTGCAATGCTTCCTGCCAGAGGAGGTTGGGATTTCAGTAGCTATGAAGTCCCTGACAGTGACTGATTCCCAGTGCCTCCTGTTTATCAAGGCTAGACCTGAAGCAGCTCTGAGCAACCTCACAGCCCACCGTCCTACAGTGCTGGCAGCTGGAAGTGACTGGAAGGAGAATTGTTTACAGCCTTTCCATTAGTCTTCTCCTCCCCTTTTCTTCCCTATTCTGCCTTTGTACCTGGAAATGCATACTGCAGACCAGCAATCTAAGGCTTATCTACGGCTTTGTTTCCCAGCAAGCAGAAGAAAACATGCTTATCACACTTCATATTAAGGGCTTATTTCTGGTTCTGTCTGATACCTTTTCCTCCCTTGACACTGTCTGTAGTTATTTTTACATTGTCTCCACAGATCACTCTTATTCATTCAAAAATGGCACTTGCTGATGTAGAACTTCTACCATGTGTCCGGCAGGAGGTGAAAGAGATTCTCTTTAGGAAGGGAGTGCATATCTTGTTAAGTAAGTTCTTAACCTTTTCTTCAATGCTTCTCTGATTCAGATTGAGTCTTTCAGTTTTCCCCATTTCAAATCCCTTTCCTGCAAGGCACCTAAGTGTCTCAGAGTAAGGACATGCCTTACATTTATAGAACTATAACTGCTACAAAAATGAGTGTCTGTATGTCCAGGCCAGGGCTGGATTAATTAATGGGGAAACTAGGCACATGTCTAGGGCTCTGAGTGACACGGGGCCCCAGGCCTTCACAGTGGTGGGGTGAATGGCTCTATCCACCTCCCTTTCCCTTCCCCTCCCCTCCACTGGCCTCGGTGCTGCTGCAGCTGCTTCCTAGCTGTGGCTCCAAGCCCCACTCCCCATGGGTGGCAGCACCAGCGTGGGAGGGGGGCCTCGACTGGCCTGGGTCCCATGAGATTGTTTATCTAGGGCCCACTAAAGGGTTAATCCAGCCCTGGTCCAGGCTATTTGTAGTGCCACAAAAATGATGGCTTTGCCACAAAAATGTCCTCTTTCAAAGAAGAACTCTTCTGTAACGCTACATTTTATAGTGTCACATTTAATTGTTCAGTCTGAACAGGGGCTTTCTTGTACATGGGCATCAGCTGGAGGCAGCCTCTCTGCTATGGATGCCTCACTGATGAGCTCTCTTCGGGGTGAGAGGACCCAAGAAGCAGCTGCTTTATTTCCTTCTTGCTGGAGAGCACACTTTTTGTAGTGCTCCAGTCTGGGGACTGCATACGTGCACATCTGCATAGTATTTTATTTTTGTAGCACTATGGTATCTCAACAAAAACAAAACATGAGAAGTGTACCAACACTTCGTAGAACTAAAAATGGGTGTGTGTCCATACCCTGACACTGCTTTCATACCATTTAATAGCTGTTACATCAGATACTTTACAGCTACCTTTTATACTCTTAGTTGGTCTAAAAGTGAAGCAAGGTTTGTTGTACTCTTCCCAGCATTCCCAAGACTTAGTAAAAGAACAAGGAACTGTTTCTGTAATGAGAGTCAACATTTGCCTGATTGGTGGTTTTGGTTTTTTGGGGATATGTAGCAAGAGGCTTGGAGCTTCTGCTACTTTAGGAGCAGGCAGGCTGTGGCTGAGGCAGGCTGCAGGTGCAGCAGGAAGGCAATTAGGGACCATGCCTCAGAATCAGCCTACAAGTGTGGCCAGGGCTGATTGTGTAGTCATCTGACCCAGGAGGAAGGCTGGGCTTAGACCAGATATAAGCCCATGCCCTGAACTGAAACAGCAGTAAGATCCCGGAGGCTGCTGAAGGAACATCTCCTAAGCGTGATGGCTGTAATTTCTGAATGTCAGCACAGAGAGAACAACCTACAGCAGTCTGGAGGTTTGGAAAGGGACTATGGGGAGGAGGAGATCCTTGGGGGCTTAGTAAGGGGGCCCAGGAAAACGGAGAGGGGCTGAGAGTGAGACAAGAGCCCCAAGATGGGCTGAGGGTGGGACCAGAAGGGTCCAGGAGCCTAGAAAGGGGCTGAAGGTGGGACCAGGTGGTCCAGGAGCCTGGAGGGGGGGATGAGAATATCAGAGAGTGGTGGCACCTGCATGGCATGGAGTGTGGTGTAGGGATGGGTGGAGCCATGCAATTAGACCATAAAGCAATAATCACAGATACCTGGTGGTCATTAGAATGAGAGCAGATTGGGGAAGCCCTGGGGCAGCCTCCCTTTTATATAAAGCAAATACGTAAAGGTGTGGTGAGTGAATGACTGCCCACAGAGACCAGAGTGGGTAAAGGTTGAAGGGACTCCAGGGGCTTCATGGCCACCCCTAGAGACAATGCTGTTACAGGGTGGCAGGGGAGGTGGATCATCTGAAGTTGTGTAAAATAAATTTCTAGAGTGATCTCAATCCCATGAGAAGCAAGGGCTTGAATCCTCTATAGCAGTTTGAGAGAAAAACAACAAAAAACTAAGCAGAGGATAGAGATAATGTGCATTCGTTCAGCCTACAGTTCTAGAAGTGAGGCAGCTGAGGTGAGGATGAATGTTCCCAATTATATGAGAAAATGTACATCTGAAGGAAGTGTCACTGATGGTGCAAAACAGAATTCTCTGCACTGACAGCAGCAGTAAACTGAGAGCGTGGTTCCCTTCTTAGCAGCATATTAGCTTCTGACTTTTGTGAGGAATAAATTAAATTATTTCATGAGCACAAAATATGTTCCTTCCCCCTGAGAAATATGTTCCTTTCCCCTGAGAACTTCGATAAATACATAGTAAAATGGAGGCTTTTTAAGAGCCTTATAAGTTGACCAAATTTGGTTGCATTTTCATAGAAGAGGAAAATTGCATCCCTGTTTCACAGATTCACAGAAGTTTAGGGTTGGAAGGGACTTCATGAGATCATTGAGTCCAGCCCCCTGCTCTGGGCAGGAAAGACTGGGGTCAAATAGTCCCAGCAAGGTGTGCGTCCAGTCTCCTTTTGAAGATTTCCAGGGTAGGTGCCTGCTGGGGCTGTGTGAAGCTTCGGTGGCTGTTTTGTTTCGACTTGTTTCAAGCTCGAAACAGTGAAATTGAAATGAAACGAAGGGCTTTGAAATAGCTTCGAAATGAAACAATGCAAGTCAAAACGTTTTGAATTTTGAAACAGCCAGCCAGGTGGTGGGAGACATGGGAAAGCACTGGGCTGATCGCAGTGCTGGGGAACTCAGATGGGTTGGAGGAAGCCCTTCCTGCAGCCTGGCTGAGTTGCCCAGCGCTGCTGTCAGCTGGGAACTCAACTGGGCTGGAGGAGGCGCTTCTCCCAGCCAGGCTGAATTCCTCAGCTGTGGGTCTTGGGCAGCAGGAGCAGCGTCCTGTGATCCAGCAGGCAGACCAGGGCCTGCCTGCACCCCCAGGAGGGCTGCGGGGGCTCTGCCAGACTCCTCCTGGGCATGCAGGCCCCTGATTGGCCTGCTGGATCACAGGATGCTACTCCTGCTCCCCAGCTCCTGCTTGTCAGCAGCCTGAAATGCAGTTTCCTAGAAACCCCTGCACCTATCTCCTTGACACTTGGCAGACTTTGTGGCGGGCCAGTCGGGGGCGCTCCTGTGTTGGGCCACCCACCTCCCTGCTCTCGACCACCTTCCAGGCTCCGAGTGCCTCCCTAGGGGTGCCTTGCCGTCCGGCTGACCCCCTTCCTGGAGCACACTTGCTAGCCTGGAGGTAACATAAGCTGCCACCACCCTGAGAAGGGACTCTCTTGGCCCTGTGTCCTCGGGGAAACACAGGCCTAATAGTCCTACAGGTACTCAACCCAGTACAGGCACTTGGGGCACTTCCCCAAGTCGGGGGTCAAAAAGGAAAAATCTCCCTTAGTCCGCAGACCTAAGGGGCCTCTTAGGCATAATTTAGACCCACCCCGCAATAAGTCTACTACACCGGTCACAAAGGAGAACTTTATTGATTACAGGGGTAGGGTGAAAATAGGGTACAAGATAGAGTAATATCATAGAAATCCCATAGAGCAAAACACTTTGGCTGAGGTAGCCTTTTGATCATGCATCTGAGTTACTGCCAGCTATACAGCTAACCAGATCCTGAGTAGCTTACACACAAGCATCATCCCGAGGCTGTTGGAGATTCCCTCTGGAGGCAGCCCGTTCCTCACTCATGAATTATGGGGGAGAGAGCCCGCTTCAGATGGTAAAGCTCCTCTCTAAGTCTGAGTCCCCTGCATGGCTGCTGCCCCCTCCTCCTGGGCAGTCTTAACTTATATAGCCCCTGTGACCTCATTCACCTGGTCCAATGGAGGCCAGCACCTGTTGGCTGTCAGCCAACCAATTTGAAATACATCACTGGTTGCTGGGCAGACTCTAGCCCACCAGGTAGAAGCCCCTCACCCAGGTAACTGATACCATTCAGGTAGGCAGAGGGAGCAGGTTTCCCCCCTCCCTCAGGAATGTATCCATTTCAGGTTACCCAAAGAGATAGGGTAAAGGTCTGTCTCTTCTGCTGGACCCATCCTAATCAAATTGTCACAGAGCAGAGATTTTGGGAAGAAACAAAGGTGGCTTCCTGCCACAGGCTTCATGCCCTCAGAAGGGGCTACCATCCCTGCAAGTTTCCCACCCATCTGATGATTGAATTGTTGAGCCCATAGTCCCCCTAGTTTTACCTTGAGAGCCTCATGGTACACCAAGTCAAAGGCCTTCCTAAAGTCCAAGTAAATGATGTTGACTTCATCTCACTTATTCTGGTAAGGGAGAGTAACCTGGTTGTAGAAGGAGATGAGGTGAGTCAGAATCAACCTACCCATGACAAAACTATGTTGGCTGTCATTCAGAATTTTGCCTTCTACTAGCTTATCACATGTAGACTCCTTGAGAAATTTTTTCAAGGATTTTTCCTGGGGTTGAGGTCAGGCCAACTGGCCTGTAGTTCCCTGGGTCCTCTCTCCTCCCCTTCTTGAAGATGGGTCCAACATTGGCCTTCTTCCAGTCTTCTGGGACCTCTCCTGAGCACCATGAATTCTCAAAGCGGTTTGCCAGCAGTTCTGCAATGACTTCAGCTAGTTCATTCAGCATGCTCAGATGGGGTCATCTGGTCCTGCAGGGCTGTCCATAGGAGGGGTGAATCGGGGTGACTGCCTTGGACCCTGTGCTTTGGGGGGGCCCTGCGGACAGTGCCGTATAGGCCCCATGCTCTGGCCCCCTGCCCCCCCCCCACTCTGTGCTCTGGCCATTTGCCATTTCTCCACCCCCACCCCACTCAGTGCTCCAGCTGCTCAAGCCACCTCCCCCTCCCCCCACTTCCACACACTGGGTGCTTGCCACCCACCCCTGCCACTTGCCACTTCTCTGCTCAGCACTCTGGCTGCTCAAGCCACACCCCACCTCACTCCACGCTTCAGCTGCTCACCACCCCGTAGCCCCACATGGACTAATATTCCCCGGGCTTTAGACACCCCTAGGGGACAGCTCTGGTGGGGAGGCTGCAACCCCCTCTTCCATGTGCTGTTGCACTTGCCCCACTAGTCTGAGTTCATCAGCTGCACATGAGCTCTACATTGACTGTTGGTAGGTGATCATCCCTACCATGACTATTCTGTGTCATATTTGCATTTGGTAGGCTATTACTCAGACTGGTGGGATACAGATGTAAAGTATTCATTCAGGAATTCAGTTTTCTCCTTGGTGTTGTTAATCAGGTGTCTAGATGCATTGAGCAGTGGTCCCATGTTTCCACTAGTTTTCCTTCTGTTACCTACATACCTATAGAAGGACTTCTTATTGTCCTTGATTTTTTGTTTTGTTTGCTAACATAAACTCAGTCACCACCTTTGCTTTTCTAATCTGCCCCCTACAGGTATGGGTCGATCTAATGTAGTTCTCTTTGGGGCCTATTCCTAACTTTCATCATTGGTAAGCCTCCCTCCATGTTCGAAAGCATGGAAATTATAGAGCCAGTCAGTAAAATTGGTGGACAAATTTTATGGGCAAAACCATGTAATTATTTTATGCAGTCTCACGCTCTGAAATAGCTGAATCATATTAGTGAAAATTGAAAATGCTGGCTTGAGACAAGCAGCTGGCATAAAAATTTCAATCCTAACTGGTTAAAATTTGGCAGTTTTATATTGCTCTTTATTTTGAGTTGCTTCTAATGGAAAGTGTAGGGCAATATTAACTATAGGCAATGCCATCAGTTATACATATAATAACATATTGCCATTTTTTTTTTTAAATGCAAGGGCCAAAATCCATATTTCAGCATCTAGCAATGTAAGCTGCTTGGTGTACAACAGTGTTGACTTCAGGGGAAGAAGAATGGCACCCAACACCACATACGAGCTGTTCAGACTAGGGGTGTACCAATAGAGATTTTTGGGGCCGGTACTGATTTTTAAGAAAGCATATTGGCCAATACCGATTCGATTTCTGATATAGCTGAGTGCAGCTGGTAAGTCTGTTGTGGTGGGAAGGGATGTGGGGTGGCAGATCCCTGTGGTGAGGGAGTGAGTGGGGCTGGGACAGGGGCTGGGGCAGGTGCTGCCCAGCCATGGCAAGATGGTGTGTGGGGCACAGCCGCAGCTTGTCCGGGGAGGGGGTGTGTGGTTCCCACCACTCTGCACCCTGGGAGGGCACAGGGTGGGGATCCAGATCTGTGCAGGGCTGGCCAGGGCCGGGGCTCGGCTGGGCTGCTCTCAGGGTGGTCAGTGGCAGCGCTGGGAGGGGGTGGAGGGGCTGCAGCCATCCAAAAATTCACCATGGCCCTGTCCCATACAGATCCAGGGGCACATGCCCTCCTGGATAAGTGGCAGGAGCAGCTGAACAAGCCACCAGATGAGTGGTGTGCAGCAGTGGGAGCCCCCTCCCCACCTCCCTGCACCCCCTGGACAAGCTACGGCTCTGTTCTGTGTGCCCCCCTCCCCCTCTGGCACCGATCTGTCTCTTCCCTCCGACCACACCAGACTTACCAGCTGCTGGGCCATGCTTCTCACTGCCCATGTGCTGCGTTGTGGCTGTGTGCATGCACAGGCCATTTATCAGCAAAATTATCAGTCACATCAGGCCGAGTTTTCGATATAGACAATTTTCTTTATATTGGTGCTGATCCAATATCGGACCAATGTATTGGTGTGCCTCTAGTTCAGACCGTTATGGGAGCAAGCCTTTCTGATAATGGAAGGACTCGTGGCCTAGCTGCAGAGATGAAAGATGCCCCTTGGAAGTGAAGGTGCCTTACAGAATATAAAAATGAATAGTAGAAATTCAGAACAAAGATTATGATGTATTCCAGTTTTCTGGCAGAAACAGTATGTGGTTCTTTGTGTCTGAAACAAAGGTTAAGGGCAGTGATTCTCAGCCAGGGTGCAATGGCACCCTAGGGTGCCTTGAGATCCTTTCATAGGTGCCACACAAAGTTAGCACTGTTAGGTTTGCAAGTATGTTTCACAAGATGCACATAGATTTCAAACAGAAATTCATAATTGTGGTCTTTCCAGGTTCTTTGCAACAGAAAAACTGCTCTATTATTTTTCAATAGTCAGAGAGTAAAAACTAAGAGTTGGCATTTTCTGAGGAGTAATGTAAGTGAATCCAGGAGTGCTTGAAGTCTATCTAGGGGTGACTCAAGTCTAAAGTGGCTGAGAGTCACTGGTGTAGGGGATATATTAATATTCTCTGTGTGAAATAGATTTTCTGTCTTTATCAGTATTCTAAATGTTCCTTATAAAAGCATTTAATGCCATTTTAAAAAGAAATGGGAATGACATGCTAGGCTTTGGTACCTAAGGATGTAGCATATGCTGCCTAGAGGGTAGTGCTTTAATCTACTAATGATGATCACAAAGACCTCCGTTCTGCTTTTTACAACAGGTGAAAGTGTCAGCAACCTGCAGATGCTGACATTAAATCAGTTCCAAGAGGATATGGTAGTAAAGACAGATAAAGGCACAGAGATTGCTGCTGACCTGGTGATTCTCTGCACTGGGATAAAGATCAATTCATCAGCATATAACACTGCATTCAGTAAGTGAAAACTACTTTATAGAGTGTAACAGACCACTTTCTTCAATCCTTGTAATAAAATGCTTCAAATTTGACTTGGTAGTGGTTGGCATGCAATGCTATGCTAAGGATATTTTGCAAACTGTTGACAATTAATTTGGTATTGTTAATGGTGTCTAATCTCTGGTCAAAGTTTACACTTGCTTTTTACATCTTGGTTTGGGGGAGTTTGTGGGAGAGGGCATAAATATATGCCCTCTCCCACTTGTTTACATTTTTCTCTTTACCTTTTCCTGCTACTAGCTGAACTCCCAATGCACTCTAACATTTGTAGTTCTGGGGTTAAATCTTAGCCCCACTGAAGACCATGACAAAATTTCCATTGACCTTAGTAAAGCAATCTGGAGTACTCTGTCCAGTTTTGGGCCCCCCACTACAGAAAAGATGTAGACAGATTGGAAAGAGTCCAGAGGAGGGTAAAGAAAATGGGTAGAGGGCTCAGGAACATGACTTCTGAGGAGAGGTTGAGGGAATAGGGCTTATTTAGTATGGAGAAAAGAAGACTGCAAAGGGATTTAATAGCAGTCTTCAACTACCTGAAGTGGGGTGTTCCAAAGAGGATGGAGCTGGACTGTTCTCAGTGGTGGCAGATGACAGAATGAGGAACAATGGTCTCAAGTTACAGCAAAGGAAGTTTAGGTTAGATATTAGGAAAAACTTTCTCATGAGGAGGGTAGTAAAACACTGGAACAGGTTAGTCAGAGAAGTTGTGAACTCTCCATCCTTGCAGGTTTTTAAGACCTGGCTAGACAAAGCCTAGGTTGGGGTGATCTAGCTAGTGTTGCTCCTGCTTTGAGCAGGAGGTTGGACTAGATGACCTCCTGAGGTCCCTTCCAACCCTCATTTTCTATGATTCTGTAAGTCCAGGATTCATTCCAGTTCTTACCATCCTGACCCACCACAGTTGCTGTTTCAATTCTGGAGTGGTTAACTATAGAGAATGTCAGATATGCTAAACATGTAGTTGGCAGGCTGAGGACAAATATTCTCTAATGACTGCACTCATTCTATCAAATTAATTACACCTGTCATCCAAGGCAATCATTAGACATACGATTCTGTAGCAAATAAGTGCATAAAGCTCAATACCCTTCAAGAACTCTTTGGCATATAGACTTGTTTGTACTACACATGTATTAGTAATGGTGCTTTTGACCCAGGGTGGGCAAAATATGGCCTGCAGGCAGGATCCAGCCCACCAAGGGATTCTGTCCAGCCTGCAGTGGGTCCCTCAGCCCTGCCCAGCTCAAGCATGGGGGCAACCCTGGGTTGTGGCATGTGAGGCCAGCCCTGCTGCCTGAGGTGCACTGTGCAGTGGGGGCAACATGGCAGCCCCCCTCAGTGGTAGCTCACTCTGCCTGGCTGCTGTTGCCAGTCTGCCCCACACCCACTACCAGGGCGCCAGGCAGAGCCGACAGGAGGGCCGCTGGTTTCTCCATGGAGTCTGGGCCAGGACTCCCACAGGGCAGGGTGCACTCAACCAAACAGATGGGATGAAGCTGCAGGCAGACAGGAAGCACCGTCCAGGAGTGGAATAGGTATGCAGGGACGAGGGCCGGGATAGCAGGGTGGTAGGGCCAGGGCCTGGGGCAGAGCTCTGATCCATCTCCTGCACTTCTTAGCAATAGCATTGGTTGTGCGGGCAGAGGGGATCAGATCACAGCCCTGGCCCTGTGCAGTTGCCACCTTATGATCCTGGCTTGCCCACCACGTGTGCGTGAAGCAGGCCGTATTCGATTTGGATTTGGCCTGAACTAAGGACAGTGGTTTGATTCGCTGATTCGGATCACTCACTCCCTGATTTGATTCGGCCAGATCCGAATCTGAAGATTGGATGCTGATTCAGAGAATCAGCAATTCGGACATAGACACAGCTTTAAATGTTTTTTCTACGTACCTCAAGGTACCAGCACGGCTTGCGAACGCTGCAATGCTGGGGCGCATGGAGCGTCCCACAGGGGTGCGGAGGGGTCCTTCATGTGCTTGGCAATGAACCCAGAAGTACTTCCGGTCCACTCCTGGGTCTGCTGGGTGCATGCTACCCCCTTCCCCCCCCCCCCCCCACCCAGGAGGCACCAGTCGCTGAGCCGGTGGCTTGTGGGGTGTGGGGGGGCCCCCCGTGTGCTCCCTGACAGACCCGGAAGTACTGCCTTTTGCCTGTCTTGCAGGAGTAAATATGTTTAATCAAGCTTTGCTTTCCTCCTCTCTCCACACCTTTCCCTGGTATGCACAATGTAATTTCTGTTAATTGATTTACCAGCATCTGGGGAATTTCCTGAGTGTCTTTTGTCATTTGTCATTGTCATGTAGTATTCATTTAATTGCTAATTCAACTAATGCACAGTTTGTTGGCTTTCTGTTTTTGGGTTGATTAAAACAGAGGACAAGATGGCAAGTAATGGTGCTTTAAAAGTTAACAAGCACCTTCAGGTGGAAGGCTATGATAACATCTATGCGATTGGTGACTGTGCTGATGTGAAGGAGCCAAAGATGGCGTACCATGCAGGGCTCCATGCCAACATTGTGGTGGCCAACATCATCAACAGTCTGACACAGAAACCTCTGAAAACCTATCAGCCAGGTAAAGCTGGACTCTCTTCCTAAATCTTAGCTGATGGAATCCTCCTTTATTTCTGAGGGAATTATTTTGAAGGGATATGTAGATCTAAAACTTATATGGGACTATTTAGACATTGAAGGAAAGTACATAAAATTTGAATTTGAATTTGGCAGAAACAAAAGAGTAAGCTAAACAAGGATAATATTGATTAACTGGTGCTTAGTTTTCTTTCTCACAATTGTTGATTGATTACCAGGAGACTGGTGAGTATATGTAGTGGTTTCTATTTGTAAAAGAAATCATTGTCTTAGTGAGTTGCTTATAACATTAAGATATTACAGCCTAAGGTCAGGAGACTGTTTAACTTAAAGCTTTTTTTTAGGACCTGAACCTGTAAAATCTTAATTGTACAACAGGCCTTTCGTCAGCCAATTAATCTGATTTAAATCAATGGCACTTCTTGTGCGAATATTTACTAGTATTACTACCTACATTCCTAATGATCATTTGCTGATTAAGCTGTGAGGTACTGCAAGAAGCAGAGCGTGCTGCCAGCTCACTTCTGATGCCAGTTCATGTGCAGGTATTCCAAGAACTCTGGGGTGGCTATGCTGATAATTTGCAATCACACTTCAGAGGCAAATCTAGTCTTACACTGGTATAACTTCATGAGTTCAGTGGTGTTACTCTTGAGTTTAGAGTAGTATGCAGCAGGGAAGTGGGAAGTAGGTTCATTGTATTTAGAAGTATAAATATGCCACCTCTTACAATTCTTGTCATCAGCCTTGGTACTGGAATCTGCTCCCCCCCTCCTCCCTATCCCTTTCAATTTATCAGAAAGTTAACTCTGGCCTAGGACCAGGGGAGAGGGAAGGGGATGCACCAAGGCAACCTTATTTACAATTTGGTAAACTGTGAGAATTAAAAGGCATAGCTGTGCAAACTCCTTATGGGGCCCAGTGTTTCTGTGATTCCATGCATTTGCAGTAGACTTTTCCTTGTTTCAAAATTATTTTCCAGAATTTCAGCTTTCAGTCTAACCCCTCCCCCCCCCAAAAAAACAAACAAACAAACAAACAAAACAACCACCCCAAACACAACCTTTTCTAGGTTGTTTTTATAAACATACGGTGACCTGAGTACAACTGCTGTCCAACTGCAAGGAGCCTGAGCCAGTGGCAATGAATGAATGAGATGGTTCATATTTGAGTACCAGATAGTTTGTGATTCTGTAATTGTGGAGTTTGCCATTTAGCCAAACCTTCTTTTTTCCCTGTACAAAATTCTCTTCAGAATTCAAAAATCATGTTTTCTTGTTTCCTCACTCTGTTAGAGCTGGCCTGAAGATGCTTCTTGCTCTCCACCTTCTTCCATAAGGAAGAAGCAATTGGGTTACAGTGCATGCTTCCTTTGCTCTTCTGTAGAACCAGCCAGCAGAAGACCTGGAAGCCAGAAGTTCTGGTTGAGTGACTAAGACTTCCTGGAGCCTGGAACAGCAGCTTAGGCTAGGTTGATGAGAAGAGAAAATGCTGAAGCTGATGAGCTTCTTGCTTCCCTGGTGCATATAGGGGAAAAAATTCTGAGACGGGCTGTCCAGGCAGTATTGGCTATAGAACTGGGCCATCTGAAGAACAGTGGTGTTGGGATATCTTAAGGATTTTTTTCCCATGGGGTATGGTCTCATTGTCCTGTGACATGCATCGGGTACTAACATGGAGAGATCCAGATTTATTCAAGAAGGGGTACAATGCACCACCCTAAAGACCATAGGAGGATTGGGGCAAGGCGTGGTTGGAGGTTCCAGGCTTGTGGAGAACAACAGTAAACTAAGCAGGGAGCAGGTGCCCACCACTGCTGCTCCCACTGCCTGTGGTATGGGGAGAACCCCAGAGCTGTTTCTGCCCTGCTCTAACCAAGGCTTGTGGGAAGCAACCGTGCAGCAAGCCAGGCTCAGCCATAGAAAGTAGCAGCAGCATACAAGTTCTTCCTTCCAGGACCTACTTCCTACCTGCCCCCCACTCCTTCCCACCACCCTACTAGTTCTATCCAGCCTGCAGGGCCCCTAAAAAATTTAGAAAATTAATATTTGCCCCAGGCTGACTGCCAAAGATGACAGGAGCCAGGAGCAGTAGGACCCAGAGAAAGCCATGGCAGGACCCTGAACAGCAAGGCCTTCCTGGCCCCATTCCCGCAGCCAGAAGCCCCTGCTTAACAGCGGCTTCTGGCCTGGGACTGTGGGGCTGTTTGTGCCTTCTTGCGCTGGAGTGGGAAATTCAGATAAGTAGGGGTAGGGAGGCAGGGGAGGACCATGGGCAATTGCCCCAGTTGTTGGGGCTGCGCGGATGCAGCTAAAACTACCTGGTGGCGGCGAGGGGAGGGAGCTACTTTCCTTCGTGCCGAGTTTTTGCCCAGGAAAATGGGGTTCGGGCCAGCAGGGACTGTATGGAGCCGGGCTGCGCTCCTCAAGCAGGGAGGGGAAGAGCCAGCCCGGCTCTGTAGATCTCTGCTGGCCCAGACCCCGTGCTGCCCCGCTCTGGGCCCCACTGCCGGTGCGGGCCCTGTGCTCCCACCCAGCTGTTGCTGCGCTCCGTGCTCCTGCTCGCTGCCCCTTCGCCCCTGCCGGCGGCTCTGGCACCATCCAGTTCGTGGCTGCATCACCAGGATTGCAGGAGCAGCTGGGATGTGGTGCTGGAGGCATGAGCCGGAGGGGGGGAGCAGGAAGTGACAAGAGAAAGACAGCAGCGGCAAACGGGGATGGAAATGGCAGTGCGCAGGAGTACAGGGCCCATGCTGGTGCCCCGGTGCCAGGCTTGCAGGAATTTAGTACTTTTCTGGTTCCAAGATGGCAAACTGCCTTGCTGAAAGGAGTACTTCCAGGGGACAAGGGGAAGGACTTCTGGTGGCAAGGGTCAGGGGCTAGGGGTGGGACTTCTGGTCCCAAGATAGCAACCATGAGGTGGCACATTTGTCAAGGGGTTGGTGGGGCTAACCACGTGGTCCTCGATGACTTGCCAAAACTCAGTAAGTGGCCCTGCACCCAACGTAATTGCCCACCTCTGGGCTATAGGAAACGGCAGGGAGCAGGTATGGGAAGGAAACCTGCCAGCTGCCCTCTGCCAAACCCAAGCTGCTGCATATGACAAGTTTCCCCTGTGCCTGGGTCAGCCAGAGGCATCGGCAGACGGGGAGAGTGCAGCCACACTGCTGCGCCCCCCTGGATCTTAATCTGCTGGATGCTTATCTTCAGACCTACAGAATGAGAATGGATTTGCTATAACCAGTTTCACTCTTGGTTAAATTACTCTTCTTCCTTCCAGTTAAATGGCTTTTTTTTGTCTCCTATCTAGGATCGTTAAGCTTCCTGCTGTCAATGGGCAGGAATGATGGGGTAGGCCAGATTAATGGATGCTACGTGGGACGTCTTTTGGTGACTATTGCCAAGAGCCGGGATCTTTTCATCTCTAAGAGCTGGAAGACTATGGGGCAAACTATGCCCCATTAATCAAAAGGGACAATCTTGAAGAGGCAAGGAAATGCAGCAACTGATTAATAGTTGGAAAGCATTAAAATGTGCATCATTAAAAAAAAAAAAATACATGAACTGCACTGGCATTGGTGATGAATAGATATTGTACTAAAGGGCATCTATTATGAATGTCATTTTTTTTAAAGGTGTTTAGTGTTCAGATAATCTGCACAGACAGTAACTCTTCATGAAACTTTTCTATTTAATTCACATGCTAAAATAAAGGAATTCAGTTGATACTGATTTTTTTTTTTTTTTTTTTTAAATTTGAACAGCAGTGGAAAAATGGCTCCAAAAGCCATCCATTTTTGCCCAATACCACCCACGCTTTATTTGTGCCTGATATACATGCGTCAAAAACTCTCACCCACTGGAGATACTGCTGAGTGTGTATGTGCGTGTGTATGTGGGAAGAGGATGAAATGTGTCTTAAATTCATAGAAAGTTTATAATAAATACACTGGGCACTTTTTTTTCTTTTTTGTTTTTTCTTATAAAACAAAAAATCCAAGATGAAATATCCTCAGTAATTACAGAGATTATGAACTAAAACAAAATAGAAGCTCATCATGCGTTGTCTTTGAAATTCTCTCTCCACCATGGAATGTAGACAAAAAATGAACATTTTTGCCATCCACCCTCAAGAACAGAAAAGGGAATACAAAATTAAGAGCTTTCTTTAAACAAGGTATGTGTGTGTAAAATTCATTGCTACAAATCTAAAATGAGGTTACTTTTAGAAGTCCTAAGCTAAAAGAACAAGGAGACACAAACAAATTCCTGAAGAGAGCTGGTAAAGTAATTAAGATTTCTTCTAGGTGATATGAAATGGTAGAGGGTGCCAACAGCATGAAGTAATCACGGACTAAACCCTCTCATCCATAGCAAAAGCTCTCCATCAAGTCACAAAACATCACACTACTATCATTTCCCCCTCCTCAGCACATTTTAAAAATAAAACCTCTAATGCTTTTAATGCTACTCAAATTTATGTTGAAAAATAAAGTTTAATTTGGCTGTCATTGCTACTTGGTGTCTAGCTTGGCCATTTCTTGCACATAGATGCCGATGCTCTCACTGTCAAAGAGCAGAAAGTAAATGTTCTTCAAGGAGGAAGAGCTGGTGTCATCAAAATGGGCGGAAATGGCTTTGAGAGTCACCTGGGCTGCAGTCTGTTTTGGGAAGCAATTTCTATGCAGTAGGGGAAAAAAAAGAAAATTGAAGTTAGTCTCTGCCATGGATGCATGGGAAGCCTTATATACACAACACTAAAAACAATAAAATGTAGGTCTACTTTTACATGTCTTAGATGAATGATTGGTTGCAAATTTAAAATATGCAAGTCAAGAAGTAAAACTCTGACACTGTCATAGTGTCAGTGAATTAACATTGCTATTTTAGGCTGGTTGCTAACAGCCATTTCTATAACAAGGCTGTAAAACATTTACAATTTCTTTTTAATTTCTATTAGAACCATACAACTTTTAAGTGCTCATCTTCAGCACTGAATCCTTCTATCAGTGGCCCATGTTTTGAAGTGTGTGTAGCGGTGTTCTAAAATTCAAGTAACAGCAGCATGTTCCCAGTCCCTCCCCTTCATCCCCAAATGCCCTGATCCAGAGGGGGTGGAAACACATTTTCTAGCTGTAAAACCATTTTCCTTTAAAAATAAAAAGCCCAAAATTAAACGAATTATCTTTTGAACATAAAAGGAATAGATTTTGAAACTTGAGGAATGTAATCCAAAGTTGGTTGCTTTTGCTGGTTTCAAAGGCTACATATTTTTTTTAATTTAAAAAGCAAAATGTACTTATCTCTATGCTACCTGGAGTTCTTCACAAAGTTCTGTCTTCTACTCTTAGTGTGCATATGCCCCGTGCACTTAAGCACCTTCTTGGTGAGCAGTGTTCAGCAGGGCAGCAAGTGCATTTTGAATGTCCTCAGGCCCCTATACTGAGGTCATAAATGGCAGCATGGGTCTAATTTCTGCTTGCATCTTTCTGCAGAATCCCACTATCATAAGACTTGCTGGACAACACATCATGAACTTGTTACTGTGAAGGTAAGTAGCTTTTTACTTATATTTGATAGTACCTCATCTGTTTTTTATATAAAATATGATTCTTGTTGATCATAATTTTGAATAGTTAATCCCTGAATCAGCGATACAAACCTCATCCAAGCCTTGCAAACTTTGTATGCCTTACGGGTTGACAGTGGTCCACGTAGCTGTCTCTTCCCAGAATAGCTATACATGTCAGTAAAGTTTTTGTTGGGAGGGACATTCTGCTGCATAGCTTGTTAGGGTCTTTAGCAAAAAAAACCAGAGGCATGCTGCTTTTTCATTACTACACACACAGATTTTGGCCAACCCAGTACTTGGTATAGGTGTAATGTGACATACTACAGGCCATATATCTGAGAACATTTTGACAAGTTCTTGCCTATAGTATTGTTTGAAGTTGAGTTATATGGCTGGAAAAGTTTTCAAATGTGTATTGGGACAGAGAGGTTTGGGCTTTTGTGTCAAATCCTTTGAATTCTATTTATTGTGTCAGTGTTCTCAAGAACTTTTTATTGTTTGTTGTTAGAAAAAAGGCAACAAATAGCTGAATAATCTGATGGATATAATTTTCTTCCTGTTGTAGTGAATTTTCCTGGGTGAGCTGGTTGTCTGGACATGTATAGATTATGCCCTTGTCTCCTCTTCAGGTTAGCAATCACAATTGCTAGGATTCTGCTGAACATCCCTGCTGGTCTGGACAGATCAAAGTGTAAAACCTTGTTTTGAAGGTGGGTCTGTCCCATTTGGAATCTTAAGTACTTCCTGCACACTGGATATATAGAAGCAGATATCCTATAGGTTATGAGCTGCAAATCAATCCTTGCAGATCTAGATATGGAATTATATCTGTTATAGAGGCTAAGGACACCAATCTGAATATGAAGCACCAGATAAAGGTAGTGAATCCTGTGAAATCTAGAATTGCATGTCATTTCCCTCCCTCCCTGCTGCCACCTTGTCCTTCAGTATAAGGAAGTAAAGGAAAAGTTTCTCCTCCATTTGTACTGGACTAGATCCTTTTTCTTTTGAAGGCTACCTACTGTTGTAATACTGTTTCCTAAGAAGGATCCCTAAAAAGGTCTGGGGTAGATGGTGAAGGCTCATTTTACAACAGAACTGTATGAAATAAGCTACTGAGACCATCTCTAGGGACCAGCAATCTACTGTTACCAGGTTCAGTGACTGGGGAGAA